>NW_028274810.1:26669314-27290564 GCF_037043125.1 Eumetopias jubatus | reverse complement strand
CTCTCTGTGTCTCTCATGAATAAATAAATAAAATCTTAAAAAAAAAAATAAATGTCGTACATATTCAACACGCAAAAACCCGGGGAACACTGGAAGCGCACCGTTTATACTTGCTTTCTCTACTTTATTGTATCTTTTTTTGCTCTTTAACTCACTAAAATTAGGCTTCCTCTTTTGTTGCTGGAACTGTTTCATTGGAGTCACCAGTGACTTCCAGTTGCAAAATCCAGCAAACTCCCTTTGGTGCCTCTCTCATTGTGTCTCTCTGTGGACTGGAGGCTGTTGGTCACCTCCTTGTATGGCCCAACTCCCTTTGCTTTCATGACACCGCACTCATGCAGTCCTTGCATGTCTCTGACCATAACTCTTTCAGCCTCCTTGGTAAGACACGGTTCCATAAATGCTGGTGTTCCCTGAGGCTCTCTTCTGGGCCCACTGATCTCCATGCTTCTCCCTGGGGTGAGTTCTCCTTTCAAGGTGTCAGCTACTACCTACTTGCTCATTTTTGTGTGATGGACTATGCACGAATTTTAAAACCAGATAAACTCAAGTTGTAATTCAGCCTTGCCACTTAACTTGCCCTGACCTGGGCTGTTATTTAACATCCCTGTGCTACAGTTGTTTTGTCTTTAGAAAGAGCAGATTTAATGCTACCTACTTCTTTGTATGATAGTCAAGTGTTTTCTCCTCCCAGGTGGCACAACAAATTCAACATGTCTAAAATAGAATGCAGCATATTTCCCTCCATAGTCTTTTGTATTCTCTTGTTCAGCCTGTGGCCCAGCCATTCTCTCAGTCACTCCTGCTTGACATGTGGGAATCATCTTTGACTCTTTCTCCCTCACCTACATTTGGTCCATCATTAGGTCCTACCAGATAACCTCCTAAATACTTCTTGCCTTGGCCACTGACTCTCCATCTCTACTCTCATTGCCCCATCATCTCTTGTTTAGGCTCCTGTATCAGCTTCTAACCCTGTCCTGCCCAATAGGGTAACCACAAGCCACATGTAATTATTTACATTTAAATTAGATTAAATTAAATTAAAAATTCAGTTCCTCCATCTAACTTGTAACATTTCAAGTGCTGGACAGCCCCACGTGGCTGGAGTCTACTGAATTGGGTAGCACATCTATAGAACATTTTCATTATTGCAGAAAATTTTTTTGGACAGTGCTGTTCTAGACTGGAGGTTGGCAAACTAAGGCTCGAGGGCCAAACCCACTGCTGTTTTTTGGAAATAAAGTTTTATTAGGGCACATCTATGCTCCTTTGTTCACATGACTGCTGTTACACTACAACAGTGGAGTCCATTTGTTGGGACAGAGACTGTACAGTTTCCAAAGCCTCTTACCTTATGTCTGCTCTCTGGCTCTTTGTGGAAGAAGTTTGCTGATTCCTGCTCTAGATGGACTGTCTACCTGTCTGCACTCCTGTTCCCCTTTTATTTCGCTTCTATATTATTCTCTTCTATGATGATCTCTCTAACACACAACAATGAACATGCAGCCCCCCTGGTTGAATCCCCTCAGTGACTCTGGCTGCTTACAGGATAAAACATGGACTCTTTAATGGGATACAGAACATTTTCTGTTACATCTGTTATTCTTTCTGCCACATTTTTCCCCCTCAGAAATCTCCTCTCATTCCAGCTTGTCCATGTGCTGGAAAGGTCTCCTGGTTCCTTACTTCTCCTTCAGGACTCAGCCTAAGGATTATTTCCATCACTAAACCCCACCTTTCTCAGGTCCGGTTGGGTGTCCCTCACCTGTGCTTCCATAATAGTGACGTACAGTTGCACCATTATGATTAGTGTATTTTATGATAACATTCTCTCTCTCTCTCATTTTCTGTTTCTTACTCATCTCTGTGTTTCATTAGATCAGGGGCAAAATTTTGTTAAACTTTGCATGGTCCAGCACTCACTGTCTGGCACATAGTACCCATTTAATTACTTTTTGAAAAAATGACCCCCAAGAGGTGATCAGTTAAGCTCTAGCAATGTCCATCTCTTAAATATGATTCAAAATATGATATTTTGAAGCAGGAGAAAATTAACTCTGATGCTTAAAGGAACTTCAGTTTGTTTTTGTTGGAAACTCTTTGAGAACTCGTAAAGTTAGAAATAGTTTAATTCTATACCTGTATCTAAAAGCCTTGAGTCTTTAGTAAATTAGGAAAAGGAGAAGTATGGTTGGAATGTGAACAAGAAATGGTATAATGCAACAACAAGGAGATCATAACAAAATCGAGTGCAGCTACTTCAGCTCAGTTAGAGTTTTCTATTGGTTAATTGTTTTCTTTATTGTTGTGATATTTTTATGTTTTCTCTATTTTAAAGCTTTGTGTAATTTAAGAAGGCACATGGGATGCATGTGGTGGGTTACAGAGGAAAAGAAGACTGAAATAAAGCTTAGACACCTGGGCTTTAATTACATTGCTGCTGCTGAGTTATACCCATGTATCGGGTTTCTTTTTATAATGGTGGTAACTTCTTTCTTGCCTAAATGCCTTTAATTGCCATGAGGGCATATTTATGCATTGCTATTAAAATTAAATAGTTTGTAAGAACTCCGTACATATGCTCCTTAATATGTTAAATCAGTATTTCCTAAATACCTCCTCAGTACTTAAATGTCCCAGTCCCTGCCCTCCGGGACCTTCTAGTATGCTATCTGGTGTCACGTCTATGTTTGAAAAAGTAGGACTTAAAAATATAAAATAATGAACTAGTAAAACAAGTTGCTATATGAAAAGGGGCAAGAAAAAAGTGCTGGTATTAGTGGTATAAAACAGCTGTTTTCAGACTTGTTGATCTCATAAATTATTGAGGACTTGAATGAACTTTTATTTCCTGTGGGCTTGTATCTATTGATATTTGCCAGATTGGAAATTAAAACTGCAACATTAAAAATATTTATTAGTTCATTTAATAGTAACAATAATATTTTATATTAACATAATGTGTATTTTTTTGTGAAAAATTACTACGTTGCCAAAATGAAAAAATTTTAGTGGGAACAGTGTCATGGATGTACATTTTTGCAAATCTTCCTAATGTCTAGCATGGTGGTATTTATCTGGATTCTCAAGGCTGCCTCTGTTTTCAGTCTGTTGTGAAATGTTGTTTTGGTTGAAGCATATGAAAAAAAACCCCGGCCTCTCAGAGTTAATAATGTAGTAGGAAGAGATAAGTATTTGAGTAGCCCTTTTCAAGTATTCAAGGATATTCTTCTTTAACATTACACCAAAATATACCAAGAAGTAGTTTCTTAAAGGTTAGTTAAATGTAGAATCTGAAATTATACCAGCAAACTTTCCATACATAGTTACATTCAAATTCATTGGTCTCTCTGTGCTTTGAATCTTTTGCCCATGCATAATTGTGTAACATCATGCCTTGGTCATTGGGTTATTTGGTCCACTGAGTTATGTGGGCCTTCCAAGTGTTGGTACATTTATTAGTAATATTAAAAAACCTCACATTAGTTAATATCACCACTGATCTTATTTAAAAAGTCTCTAAGCATTGGGAGGCTATCAAAGTCTTTTTCCAGATAAAATTTTTCCAAAATTCTGATTTTCATTTGAAAGTTCAAATTTTGTTATTGGCAACAGATACTGACAAGCTTCTTTTCTCGATGTGACAAACTCACTTTTCATTTTTGAGAAAATGCCTGCCAAATACCCAAGTCTAAATAACATAGTTTTTCAGTTTTTTTCAAGCAAAAATGGTGTTCCATGGAAAAGGCATGTAGTTTAGCTCATAATTCAAATCATCATTCAAGGGTTTTTTTCCTTCAGACAGCTGTTGTACTTCGAAGCAGAAGTGTGTTATGTATACTTCTCATTTTATCACACAGAATATTAAAAAGATGTACTCAAAGGTCATGATGCAATGAAACGACCAGTCTTCATCAGGGACATTCTTAAGTGAAACCAGTTTTTCCCCCTTCTGTAACTTTTTTTTTTTTTTTTTTTACTCCCTGTTTAGTTTTTAATTGCAAGTGTGTGGCAGTAAAGAATACAATGTCCACTAGTACCATTTTGTGCCATTGCTGTGATTTGTGCTAAGATGCCAGTAGTTTTATCTACCAGTGGCTTTGCACCATCATTGTAGAAGTCAGCACAAGGAGCAAAGTGGATAATATTTTAATATTATTATAAAAATAGTTTTCTCTTGTACACCCTCCAAAAAAATCTCAGGAGTGCATGCACCACATTTTAAGACCGGCAGGACATACTCTTAAAATGTTTTAGGATGTTTTTAGAAATGGATGGTGAGGGGAGGCCCTCCATTCAAGGAGGAAGGAATTAACATAAGTTTTTAAAAAGTGGAATAAACATGCCGTATGAAAGGCAAACCCAAACTTGTAGGATCAAAGAATATGTCTGGGAGGAGGGTGGATAGACACAGAGGGTGTTGAGTGTCAGAGAGAGCTGACTGAACTTGACCTGGTGGTCAATGAGAATATAGTCTATGGAGGAAGTCATTCTGAAAATAGCACTGAGTAATTGTAGTTTTTGGTTAGTTTGTAGGATAGATTGGAAGACTGGAGGCAAAAGATTGGGTTAGAAGGTTAGCAGACAGCTCTTAGTTATGTGCATGAATGGTGTAATTTCATTAGTCCAGAAAATAAATAGGAGTCCAAATTAGGATGTGGGGATAGAGAAAAGATGACAAAATAGAGATTTCAGGGAAGAAAAAGTGAAATTGGCAATGGATGAGAAATTAGAGATCGAGAAAAGGGATGAGTGTAGGATAACTTCTCTGCTGTACCTTTGAGGAATGGGCCCATGAAAAGAGATGAGGAGGCAAGAGGAAGCCTGGAGGGTAAGTGGTGGGTTTGGTTTGGAGATGTTAGGTAAGAGGACAGACAGAGCATCTGAGTGGAAAGGTAGTAAGAGGTACAGAGAGGAATTTTGGAATGATCAGATAGAGGTGACATTTGAAGCCATGAGAAAAGATGGCATTTAAACTATAAAGTTGAGTGTCTAGAATGGAAGCATAAGATAAGGAAGACTAGATAATCAAGGAGTAGTTTAGAAGAAGAAGGGGAGTCAAAATAACATTGGGGCAGAAGGCAACTTTTCTAAATTTAAGTTTCTGAACCCGTAAAATTTCAGAGTTAATATTTATTAAATTCCAATGTTTACATGCCTGAAAGGATGACATTTGCAACCAAGATACAACTAGGGTCAGCTCACTGCCCAGTCTCTGTGTAGCGTCCCAGAATCAGTACAGCCATCCAAAACCTTATTGGAGTTTTTCCAAGGATGTCAACAAAGATCCAGTTTGTTACTCACAGCAACACTTCTTAAAATTCTCTTCGCTCCTCTTGAACTCACAATATCTCCTCCTGGGCCCTGCAGCTTTCCCAGGGCTCATTCAAACTTCCGACCCTCAACTCCAAACTCCAAAAACTCACTGGAGGTGCTGTGTAGGGATTGATTTTTTTGCTTCCATCCTCGTTTCTCACTTTTTTCTTTCTTTCTCTACCTGCAAGGAGCCCCTTCTGCCTTTTCCAGATGTGAATTATACCAAATAGTACCTTGTTTTTATACCATTTGTAGTTAGTACCACATTCTGCATAGTTAATTCCCAGGATGTAATTGAAAGGTTCAAATTTGTTTGGAAGGGCAGTGGGAGAAAGAAGTGCTAAATGACCAAAGACAGATTGTTCTCTATGGGATTGGCTGAGGATTATAAACACATACAATTTGCTATCTTTTCTTGTATACCTTGACTTAATAATAACTGTAGATGGTGGGTAAAAGAGTTTTCCCTCTGTCCTTTCTTTCCACATGCATGTCTTCCTTCTTCCTCCTGCCCCTTTCCCTCTCAGCTTGAATACATATATTCAAAAACCATTAGCCTTTATTTGTTGGTATGAAAGTGTTTGAATTCGGTAGGAAGTAGATTCCATCAAAATAAGTGGCCCCTCTGGTGTGAGAGAGGAAGATAAGAGCAACTATGTAAATATTATTTCACCTTAAATTAATATATGAGCTCTTTCTTTTAAAAGAGACTGGCTTGGGGTGCCTGGTTAAGGCAGTTGGTTAAGTGTCCAACTCTTGATTTCGGCCCAGGTCATGATCTCAGGGTCATGAGATCAAGCCCTGAGTGAGGCTCCATGCTGGGCATGGAGCCTGCTTGAGATTCTCTCTCTCCCTCTTTCTGCCCCTCCCCTGTTTGCTCACACGTGAGCACGCTCTCTCTCTCTGTCTAAAAAATTATAAATGAATGAATGAATGAACAAGTCTGGCTTAAAGACCAGGCACTGGTAACATGAAAAAATTGGCAGAAGATAAATATGGTGATTGCATAGTGAAGCCAAAGGACAAGTTCTTTAAGTCTGGATTTGTAGATAATCACCTTCCTACACAACCAAAAATTTGGAAAGTGCATGAAGTACTTGGAGAACAGAAAGTATAAGTATTCTGGACTAAATACAGTCTAGGACTTGTGGAAGAGGAAAGTCTAGAAAGGTTGAGTCAAGGGAGACCAGTTGGGTCATTGTAATCATAGATGTAAGAGATACTGAGAACCAAAAACTGTAACGGCAGCAGTGGGAATGGAATGAATCAGGGAAGGATAAGGGAGAATTTTAGGAAATGAAATGGATAGGGGTTGGTTACAGACTATAGGAATAGTCTAGGATGACTGCAAGTTTCTGATTTGGGTAACTAAGTGATGGGTGATGCCACTGATAAAGATTGGAAGGATTGGTAGGTATAAATTTCCAGTTATAAAATGAGTGGGGATGTAAGGTACAGCATGGGGAATACAATCAATAATGTTGTATCAACTTTGTATGATGATAGACATTAACTAGACTTATTGTGGTGATCGGTTCCCTATGTGTACAAACGTGGAACCACTGTGTTGTACGCTTGCAACTAATATACCATGGTATGTCAGTTATACTTCAGTTTTAAAAATAAATCTACAGAGAACACACACACACACACACACAGACACACACACATTTTCCACAGAAAGACCTGAATTTGAGCAAAGAAAAAGCAAACATTGGGATGCTCATGACACAATAACATACAAACTGTATTGAAAAGATGGCCTTTGGGCTCTTTTGTCTTATCCAGCTCCCTGAAATATAACCATTTAATTACACAAACCAATTTTCTATGGCTTAGTGTTACTGTGAAAGTTTGCTTGTGCAAATTCCTTAATTTTTATATGAAAATGGAGTTTATTCATGAAAATAAAAATGTTTCCATCTATCAAAAAACCCACAAATGATTGGGAGGATCAGAAGAGAAACAGGCAGTTTTCTGTGGTAGGAGGGGTGGTTAGGCAAGGAGTAGGGTATTGGTTTTAGGAATGTTGAGTTTGGGGCATATTTGAGAATTTGTGAGGTAAGAATAAATGAGGTGAAAATGTTCAACAATAAATTAAAAATCTGGAACTACAAGTAGACCTTGAGAGAGGACTTGAAATTAGAGATTTGTGTTAGGGTGTTGAGCCCTTGAGAGTGGATGAAATGGCCTTGGTAGCACATATAGAAGGGAATGGTGCTTGGGAGGCACAAATATTTAAGAGACAGGCAGAGGAAGTAGAGACTGAGAAAGTGTAGTTAAGGAACCAAGAGGAAAATAGTATCATGGAGGTCAGGAGAGATGGAAGTATGATGGTTGGCAATGTTGTATGCTATAGAAAGGCCACTTACAATGAAGGCTAAGACAAACCCACTGTCTTAGGTATGGGGAAGCCACTGGTGACCAGTTTCTTTTGTAGGGGAATGTAATCATATTGTGCTGGGTTGTGAAGTATAGCAAGAATGTCCGTGAATATACTGTTGACTTCTCTTTCAAAAAGTGTGATAGGGAAGACAAGCAGAGGAGAGATTTTTGGATTAGGAAGAATTGAGTAGGTTGGTGAGAGACGAAAGAATCCATCTGGATGGAGCCAGGGGAAGGGGATAAAGTCCTGGAAGGTGGAGTGGGGTCCTGAGCAAGGGCAGGGAAGCAGTCAGCCTTGGAGAGAGCAAGAGAAACCTCTTTATCTGAGTATAAAGGTAAAGGTGCCTGAAAAGAAGTTTTGAGACCTTGAGATCAGAGTTTGAGGAATTCATGGTTGATGGACTCTACTATCTCAGTAGTTAGAAGAGGCTAGTTCCTCTGAAGGGGCTGAGAAATAGAAAAGAATGAGGAATGGAAGTAACTTGAATGGTGAGACAGAGGTTGGAAGCAATTTTATGGAGTGTGGAGTTAAGTGATTAAGACCGTGAAGGAAATTTGAGAATTCAACTGAAGTCCAGCTCTCTTTAAATTACAGTTGTGCCTGCCATTTATCTTAATCTCAGAATTGGTGACTAATAATTATTTATTGAATAGTAAAGTGGGGAGTTTCTTACTATGTGTCATAGCAGCTTCATAGCAGAAGGGAGTTCCTATCATCGTCCCCAGTTTTGTAGAGATAAAACTGAGATGTAGAAGTCAATAACAGTGAGAGAAGCAGGCTCTGAACCCAGGCATCCTGGTTGCAGAGTACAGCACGCACCTGCAGTGTCTACTACATGCCTGGAAAAGCTGGTGGGATAAGAGGTTGGAGGCAGGTGGGGCGGGTGGGTTGGGTGAAGTGGCAAGAGACCTTGAGGGTGCGGATATGTGTTCTGAAGTTAACTGAATTCAGGGAGGTGGGAAAGGAAGTAATCAAGGTCTAGAGGCTGATAGGGATTTGAGAGTTGGGCGGTTGAAGAATGCGTCTAGGTGGAACTGGGTAAAGTGAAATATGGGGTGCTAAGAGTTGTGATGAGAAAGGGATTGGTCATTTGAGGGATAGCATTTCTGTTAATCTCAAGGCCACCATATAGTCTAAGAAATGAACGGCTGAGGTTAACAAGGGAAGTCTTTGGAGTGGAGAAGAATGGAGGATAGGAGATCTGGATTAGAACAAAGGATTTTGACTTTCCTGCCTCAGTGACACTTTTCCTGTTTGTGATATTTTATTAATTTGACCAATGCTGCCTAAATAGTTTCTCTTTTAATTGACTTGAATAATTGGGCTTTTCTCTTTTCACACTACATAATACTTATAAATTGTAATACACCTCTTATCCTACCACTTACTCCTACTTGATCTTTTGATCTCTCTTCGTAAACTATTTTAAGGTTTTCCTAACTGTTCAGTTTTAGTTACTGAGGTTAAGCAGTTTCTAGCTTAGTCATAACTAATTTGGTCAAATTAAATATTAAGATACATGGATATATTTTATTACATTTACCATTTAATCTCTAAACAATGAGGTAAAATTCAACAAGATCTTTTTTAAGGAGCAGAAAGAACGAGAAAATACTGAATTTTTAAAAATAAACTTTGAGAATAATTTTAGACTTATAGAAAAGTTGCAAGGATGATACAGAAGCTTCCTATACACCCCACACCCAGTTTCCCCTATTAATATCTTACATTAGTAGGGTAAATTTGTCACAATTCATGAACAAATATTGATACATTATTATTAACCAAGTCTGTACTGTATTCAGATTTCCTTAGTTTTTACCTAATGTCCTTTTTCCATCTCAGGACCCCATCCAGGATACCACATTACATTTAGTTGTATCTCCTTAGACTCCTCTTGGTTGTGACAGTCTCTCAGACTTTCATTGTTTTTGAGGTGTTTTTGGGTACTGGTCAGGTGTTTTGTGGAGTATTTCTCACTTTGGGTTTGTCTGATGTTTTTCTCATG
The DNA here is from genome assembly GCF_037043125.1 of Eumetopias jubatus. Classification (NCBI taxonomy): domain Eukaryota; kingdom Metazoa; phylum Chordata; class Mammalia; order Carnivora; family Otariidae; genus Eumetopias; species Eumetopias jubatus. The sequence continues at coordinate 27,280,851 of NW_028274810.1, read as the reverse complement.
ATTAGACTCGGGTTATGGGGTTTTGGGAGGAAGACTACGGAAGTAAAGTGCCATTCTCATGACAACATATCAGGCCTCCCTGCTATAAACATGACTTATCACTGTTGATGTTTTCCTATTCACCTGGCTGAAGTAGGTAGGGTTTGTCAGATTTCTCAGTTTTAAAGTTACTCTTCCTATGCCACCTGCCTTCTATCCTGAACTCTAGAAGGAAGTCACTGTGAATAGCTCCCCTCTTGAGGAGCGGGAAGTTACGCCTTATCTTGTTGAGAGTGCAGTATCTACAGAAATTATTTGTAATTATTCTGCATAGGATATTTATCTTTTCTAATCACTCATTCCTTCATTCATTTATATTACTATGGATTCATGGATATTTATTTTATACTTCAGGTGTTTTAAATCCAGTACCACATTATTTATTTATTATTTGTTCAAAACGGTACTTTAGCCATTGAGCTCTTTCAGTTGTTTTCTGTGTCCCTTTGATACTACCTCATCATTTTGTTTTTTAAGTACTTCCTTACTTTCTGGCAGTGAAAAATATGCTAGATTCATATTGTATATTCTCTGTTCCAGCCCTAGAATCAGCCATGTCTCAAGGAGCCCTGGTTCCTTTTATTGGAGAATGGTATTAGAGACCAAGATCTAGGCCCTGGGTTTGCTCACCACTACTGGGGCATCATTGTTACTCTGCTCTCCCAGGTGACCACTTGGAAGTATATTAACCTGTGTATACATAGGGTACATAGCTAACTATAATTATTTCTGCTGCATCTATATTTATATCTGTATTAAGCTAAATGAGTTCATACTGATGTTTTCAACTCTAATCCAGTATAATATGGATCAGTCTAGCCTCTTCCATTCACTTGTCTGTAACTTTCCACTCCAACAGTGAGACACCTGGTCCCCACTTCACCATCAAACAGATGTACTTATTTGTTAAATCCCAATATATATGTGTGTGTGTGTGTATATATATATATATATATATATATATATATATATATATATATGCATAATGGTTTCAGAATTGTTATCCTGTTCTTCCATGACACACAACTTTATCAACTAGAGTACAGTGCCTGTGTACAGTTTTCTTTTGTCTTTAGTCTTAACAGCTACCATACATTTTCAGCGTTACTTAGATCACCTGTTTTTACTCCACTTCCTACAGTGAGGTTATATATGTATTTGTAAAGCAGTTAGATTCTTTTGTCACAGTCTAGATTCCATCCTGGCACCCCCAATCTCCTAACTGACATTTTAAAATTTGTACACACTCTTCATGCTGTTCTGTGGATTTTGACAAATGCATAACATCATATACTCACCACTACAATATTATACAGAATTGTTTCACCACCCTAAAATACCTCCTATGCTTTGCTTCACTTACTCTACCCTCTTCCTCTCTCTCTGAACCTCTGGCAACTACTGACCTGTCTTTATAGTTTTGCTTTTTCTGGAATGTTATATAAATGGAATCATAATGTGGGTAGCATTTTCAGACTGGTTTCTTTCATTTAATAATACGCATTTAAGATTCATCCATGTGGTTATGTAAATTGATAGTTTGTCCTTTTTATTGCTGAATGGAATTCCATTGTGTGGATATACCACAATTTGCTTATCCATTCAGCTATTTTTTTTAAAGATTTTGTTTATTTGAGAGAGATGGGGGAGAGCACAGAGGAAGAGTGAGAGGGAGAGGCAGACTCCCAGATGAGCAGAGAACCCAACATGCGGTTTGATCCCAGGAACCTGAGCTCATGACCTGAGCCGAAGGCAGACGGTTAACCAACTGAGCCACCCAGGCGCCCCCTCCATTCACCCATTGAATAACATCTTGGTTGCTTGCTTGCTTCCAGTTTTTTGCGATTATAGATAAACCTGGTGTAAACATTTGCATGCGATTTTTTGTGTGGACACAAATTTTAAAATCAGTTGGAAAGATACCTAGGAGAGTGATTGCTGGATTGTGTGCTATGAATATGTTTAGTGTTATAACTGCCATACTGTTTTCCAAAGTGGCTTTACCATTTTATTCTCACCAGCAGGGCTTTAGAGTTTCTGTTGCTCCATATCCTTGCCAGCAATTGATATTGCCAGAATTTTGGATTTTAATCATTTTTATAGATATGTAGTAGTATCTCATTGTTTTAATTTACAGTTTTCTAATGACAATGATGTTGAACGTCTTATCATATTCTTATTTTCCTTTGTATATCTTCTTTGATGAGGTGTTTAAGGTATTTTGCCCATGTTTTAATTGGGTTGTTGCCTTATTATTGAGTTTTAAGACTTCTTTTTATATTTTGGATATAAGTACTTTATTCTGTATGTATTTTGTAAATATTTTCTCCCAGTGCATGGATGTCTTTTTCTTCTGTTTTTTTTTTTTTTTTTTTTATTGTTTTACCAGTGCCTTTCATAGAGCAAGTTTTTAATTTTAGTAACAATATTTTTGGTAACTATTTTTTTTCTATAGTTGTACTTTTGGTGTTATATCTAAAGTACGATCACCAAACTCAAGATCATGCAGATTTTTTCCTATGTTTTCTTCTAGAAGTTTCAGAGTTTTTCATTTTATGTTTAAGGCTGTGGCTTATTTTGAGTTAATTTTTGTGTAAAATGTGCTCTGCCTAGGTTCATTTTTCTGCATATGAATATCCAATTGTTCCAGCTGTTTGTTAGGAAAGCTATTCCTTTTCCATTGAATTACCTTTACACTGTAGTCAAAAATCAGTTGAGTATATTTGTATGGATCTATTTCTGGGCTAACACTGTTGATCATTTGTTCTTTCACCAATGCTGTGCTGTCTTGAGTACTGTAGCTTTATATAGTAAGTCAGTCTTGAAAGTGGGTAGTATGAGTCTGCCAACTTTCTTCCTTTTCAGTATTGTGTTGGCTGTTCCAGGCCCTTTGCCTCTCTATATAAATCTTAGGAGGATGTTCACTGAATTTTAAAAACTAAAAACATTTAAAATGGTTAATCTTTGGAGATGCAGAGTAAATGTGATGCTTTTAAAAATTTTTTCCAGGTGGTTCTTTGAAGCTCTGAAGTATCCTAAGTTTTCCAAGGCTAACGTCATCAATGGAGTACTCATGACCGCGGTGTTCTTCATCGTACGGATTGTCTCGATACCTCCTTTTTATGGTTACATTTATTCCGTGTTCGGAACAGAAGCCTACATCAGGCTTGGATTTTTAATCCAATTTTCCTGGATCTTTACTTGTGCTATTTTGGATGGGATGAATGTCATGTGGATGATCAAAATTACAAAGGGTTGCATCAAAGTCATCTCTCTCCTCAGACAAGAGAAAGCCAAAAGTAGTCTTCAGAATGGAAAACTTGACTAAAGGTGGGCAACTGATAAGCATACTTCCATACTGTCCACGTTATATCTACTGATAGGATGAATTCTTGGCATGTTCTTGTACTTCTTATTAATTATATTTGGTATCGAGGGTTTCCGTGCTTTCTTTTTTTTAACCTTTAGAAAAGAGAAACTAAAACTTAGTTTTTGTTCCAAGATTTCTTTTCTGATTTTCTTCTGCATTATAAGCATGGATAAAATCTTAAAGGTTTAAATAAAAAATTATAAATATACTGGTGAATCTTTTCAGAAATCTGTTAACCTGCATTGGTATTTTTCTCTGTGAAAAGATGACTATGCTAATTGGGTGCACTTGGTTTTATGTCACCAATTTTGCTGAAAGAATGGGAACTGCTTTTAAATTTGTAAATAGCTCTCAACACTTTGTTGTCCTGCACTCGTTTCTTACTGTGGCTGTCAATACCCGTTTAGGGTTTAATTTCTAAACCATTGAAATGTTCTTTTCTTAGGCTATCAGAAATGATGTATTTTTTGTTTAGATATGCTATCATTTATGAATGATGAAGTACTTTGCTTACTTTGGGAATATTTAATTCAGTCATGGAAAATACTTCAATTTTTAGATTTTTCAGACATCACTTTATTATTTCTATTTTTAACATTTTATCAAAGTACTGCTTTTTTATTTGTAGTAAGGCTTAAGACAGGTCTTACAGAGCTCCTTAAGAGATTAATTCCTCTTTCTAAAAGCATGTTATAGATGACTAATAGGTCATTTTTAGGCTAATAGGAGGGATCATTAAGAAAAAAGCTTTAACACTGCTGTCTCTGTTTCCGTTGCACTTTTTCCATGAAAAATATATTATTTCCATTTGTAAAACCTCCCCTAAGTTCAGAACCCAACATCATCGGTACCAAAGTGTTATGCAGTATATATTTGTCATGCTCCTAATAATGACGTAGGCCTCTTCTTAATGAGACCAAAACTCCAAAAAATCAGTATTCACATTTTACTCACAGTTTACACCTATGCTTGCTTAACCAACATTTTGAGTGCTTTGAATTTCTGTCTTTCCTGAAGGACAGGAAATAAAAATAGATAATTTAATCCAAGTATTCCGATTATTAATATCCTTGTCTCACGTGATGATAAATTTATGGCTGGTGACTCCGGTTTTTTTGGTTTTGGGTTTTTTTGTGTATGTGTAAGTATATGTTTGCTTTTTCTTTGGTTCCTACAACCCCAATATAGAATTATATAATTAGCTATTACTGCCTTTATTTATTTTTCTCAAGTTCTTGATTTTAATGATTGTTCTTACCTAAGAAAGAAAGAAATTTAACCAGTGACGGCTGCTTGAGTTTAACTGAACCCAAACCAAAAGATCTAATCCACTCAGTTTCTCAGTTGGTAGGAGAATGATTCACTTTCTTTGTGCATCTTATGATGGTGAAGGGAGGCTGGCTGGCTAGATCAGACTTTGATTTGGTTTGATTTGATCTGGCTGTCTAATGCAGAGAGAGCCTGATAAGTTTTAGAACATTTACAGAAGGTAATTGAAATCTCAGTCAATAACTCAGTGAGAAAATCAAATTGATTGGCTTATAGTAGGTACACTTATTTTTGAAAGACTTAATTAAAGTAATGTAAAGTATAGGTATTTGTTTTTAAAGCTAATATTACATTGATAATTTGTTACCAAATTTAATGCCTTTGACATCATAGGCACTTAAGTGCATATTGGTTGTTGAGAGGGGGTAGGAAAGCACATGTTTTATCTTGGTTTTTTTCTTGCTCTTTTGCAAGAAAACTGGATTTTTAAAAGGAAAACATTTATATTAGAAAACTATCTTGGAAATTACTTTAAAGAAAAACAAAACTTGAAATAAATATTTTTGACTCTTGGGATATTTCTATAGTTTCTGAACACAGATTTTAAACCCACCATCAAAGTGAAGACAATATAAAGCAATATATTGCAATGTATTGTAATATAAAACTCAGTAATCAGTGAGTTTCCATATAGCAGTTTCAGTTTTTGTAGTTGCTATTTCATGCTTAAAACTTTATTTTTACTTTCATTGACAGCATTTTCATTAGTATAGCTGTTCACAAAACAAGTGTTTAAAATATCAATGCTTTGAACTAAAGTTCATTAATCCCTTAGTCAGCAATTCTTATTTTATGCTGACTGCATGACAGCTAATTCAACATCCACATTCAATATCCAAAAGTAGAAGCTACATATTTCCTCATACAACATGCATGAAATGGAAAAGACACTACAAACTGCCATACTACTTTAAGTCAGATCTTTATAGGAGCTATATTTCACTGTTCTGTGATTCTATCCACCTACCTAAGATACAAGGAGTTAAAGACATAACATATCATTTATTCAGTGATGAATTTGTCATTTATTAAATGACAAACTTTTGCTAGACATTTTACATATTAAGTATTTTGACACCTGGATTAATTTAAATGATTCTGTTAGACATTCTGAATTTAACAACTATTAAAATATTTGTAGAAAATTAAAACAAATTGGTATAAATTTTTAAGCAACTCTATTTTTATAGAAAAAGATTAGTGACAACCTGTAACTATAAAGATGTTCTTTGAATGTGTAGTAGTCTAAAAAATAAAAATTCTTACAAAATTTTGAAAGTGAAGAAAATCAACTAAATAGCATGCAAGATCATAGATTCTGCATCTGGTATTTTATTTGGGAGAATTTGAAAATTATGAGCTTGAATTTGTACAATTTGCATTCTTGTGTCTGAAATCTTTTCAGTGGGTACTGTTAGCATTTATTTAAAACTCAAAATGGAGTTATATATGAGTGCAAAGAAACTAACTCCTTCATAAGTTGATACCTTATAGTAAGTTAAGATGCAGTCTTTATTCCAACTGTTTAGTTTTGTTGTTTCATGGGCTAGTGCTATGTTTAGAGAAGTAATAATGTCTACCATTCCTAAGGGTGAATGACATACCATGGATGCTGCAGTACTACTGTAAAGGTCTAGTTTTAAAAACTGCCTCATTTATAGGTGTTTGAATCAAATTCTTTTCTAAATTTTAATCTATTTAACTCAACATTTTGCTAAAGTGTCAGTTTTTAAATTGTACACTCTGTGAGGTGCGTTGGGTGTTTGGAGAATGGTTCTTCACGGTTGTAAAGGACCAGCTTTATGGTTGGTTACACCATTTGTCATCATGCGTTAGAAACAGTCTTGTTGTGGAGATATCTAGGGGAAAGTGTTGTAATATTCATGTTTGTTCTGTTTCATTTTTAAGGGAAATAAACATTTTCCAAAAGGCACTATTAAAATAAATGTTTGAATAAATTTCAATTTCTAGGTTACTCTTAACTCCAATATGGAAGTATGCATACGAATTGGCTTTCAGTGGTTTAGTCTATTGCTTGAAATTGAAAAGTCCATGTAATTGTTGACATCATCAGTTACACTTCATGGAAGACTATGTATTTGTGTGTCTTGGGTTCCAGAAGAAGCAAACTTGTATAATTTTATCAGAAATGTGGCACAGTGTTTCTCCACAGGTACGAACCAGCACAGCAGTGAGACCCCTCCTGTGTCTAGAGACCCTGGGCACACACACAAACCTCCCAGCCTTAACCACAGTTTGGTTGACAACAGGCACACTAAAGCTACTGCAAGGGATTTTTCACATGAAGCACATGGGGTATGTGTGAGAACAATGAGAAGCCAGCAAGACCTGGAGTTGGAGACACCGCAACTGATTTTCCCTTAAAAGGCATAATGCCCCTCCCTCATCTAGAACCTTTTCTCTGAATCCTGACAGCCCTTCCAACTCATCCTCCTAATGCCCTTAAGACTTTACCAGCACCTCCATCCCTTATGCTGGCACCTTTCAACATCAACTTTTAGAGGCTTCTCCATGCCCATAAGCTTTCTGGTCTATTGCAGCAAACTTCAAAGTTTTCAAGTATATACTTCCATTGAAAAAAAAAAGTACTGCAGTAAGTTTAAGTAGAGGTCAGCAAACCATAATTGCTAAGAGGCTATTGGAAGCCATTTAGTATTTAATAATACTTGTTACAAGATGAAACAAGGCCAATAAGGTTATGGTTTTATTGAGAAACATCTGTAGTCTCTTAAACTGGCTTAGCAGTAAGAGCTTTATCTGTGTTTCAGCTAGGGATTCATTGTAGGCCTGTAAGTTATCTAAATGTTCTTCCTTAGACCCCATGGCAGCAGGAGGAACTGAGGTAGCTCTGTTATGAGGCTGTTAGGAGGAGGGGCTGCTGGTCTGTGGCAGCATTCCTGAGTCCTGCTCTTTAATTGAGCCAGTTGAGTTATGGTCATGTTTCTTTTAAAAACAAGCTTACCAGCAAGTGGATTACTCAGCACGTTTTACAAATGCAACACCCAAGGACTTGAGCCCTATCCCTTTCTAGCCCGGACCTCAAACTTCCTCTACCAGCCTTGGTAGTAAGTTGCACCTTTATTTGAAGATATTTTGGATAGCAATGAAGAACTGAAGGCTAGCTGCTAAAGATTGGTTTGTTTGCATTGAAAATGTTTACACTGATTCCTTTGTTGGTTACACCATAAACCGTTTGTTTGCATTGAAAATGTCTACAGCAAACTGTAGACAGTTTCGGTATCAGGCCCTATATTTAAGACCAAAAACAATGAGAAATATTTCTAAATCTTAAAGATATAAATACAATACCTCTGGCTGAAAACTCGTTAATCATCATCTGTATATTTTTTTCTTTATATCTTTACATAATTCTTTCTGTAATGAAGTGTGCTTAGGTATTTGCTACTTCTTGGTTAATGAAGCCTAAAAATATAACTGTAAATAAAATATGCTGTATATTTTTCTGTTTCTTGCTTGGTTTGCTTCTAGTATAATTATGTCTACTTTTTACTTAAGGAATTTTTGCATAGATAATACTCTCTTAGTAACTTGTACCTAGGATGAGTTATGAGGTTTTTTGGTAATTATTGGAATTTGTAATAATAACTTTTAGACATAGATTTCATTTGAAAAAGCTACTTGAAAATTGCAGCAAATGTGATAGCTCTAGTGATACACACATTTCTTTTTGGGAATATACAACCTTACTATTTAATTGTTATAAAGATTTTGGAAGTCTTTCAAAATACATTTAACATTTTGAGAACACATCTCCTAATTTATTTCCATAAGGCTGAATGAAGAACTTTGTCTTATTTACAAAATGTGAGACCTGGTAATTTATAAATCAGTGTTACTCAGATTTATCAGCAATTAAAATAGCAATTTAGTATTCTTTGCTCTCTGGTTGTGCTTAATTTGAATGGGATTAATTAATATCTCTAGGTAATTCCCTTAAAATTTTAAAAATGTTTGTATTCTTTATTTGTATGTGTGTCAGTTTAAAGTATATACAAGTTCTAAGCAATAATCTGCATGTTCTACAAGGTTGGCATTCCTTTGTCATGACAAATTTTATTTAATACTAATTTTAAGAATGTGTATAAAATCAATATCCTGCATATATAAATCATCCCTCCTCCCAATGAAAACCTTGAGATTTTCCTGTGTTAGAACACTAATGTGGTGCAAAGCTTTGTATTTTGTGAAAAAAAATTAATAAAATCATAATTATTTAGTGCAAAAGTTTGAGTCTACAAAGTGTACATTTTATAACAGCAATTAATGAATAGATGATAAAAATTACTTTCCTCAAATCATCTCTCTTAGCTCTTGAATCCTAAAGTTAATATTTATCCTAAAGCTAATGTTTATTCTTCAAGATGTTTATAGAGCTTGTTTACCCTCTTCCCTCCCTTTGCTCCCTTAGGTCCCTGCCTTATAACAAACCAGGAGACATAGCAAACATTGTAGTCATGCTTGTTGATGGAAGGAATGGTGCTATCTAATCAATAGGCTCTTTTAGATTAAGTAAAACTTTGGCAGTTATGTTTTTAATCTCCTTCCCCATGTCCTTTAGGCCTCTCATGTGGTCTTGAGTGTGTTTTGCCTAATGTCTTGGCTGGAATTCTTTCCTTCTCAAATTACGCATGGTCTTGATTTTGCATCTTGGTCCGAGAATATCCAGTATATCAGAAAGCAGAGAGCTAATTGAATAGAATACTGAAGTCGTTTGGCGTTTGGAGAGCTTATCATGAGTCATGCTTCAGAACATGCCTAAAATGTTGTGTCAAGACTGGCAAAGGAACAGCTGAATTTCAAAATTAAAATAGCAGCCACAGCTGTTAGTGGAGATAGGCCACAGGTAAAATTACAAGGATTCAGAACCCCTCTAAGCAAGTGTAAAGGAGTGCTCTCTCTCACACCTCAGACTGTCTCAAAGATGAGCCACCCTTTATTTCCTAGTCTTTACCAAAGTTAACTGCGTTCTCTCCCTGTCAATGGTCCTTAAACATGCACAAAATAAGCAAGTTGGCAAATGTGCAATTTTCCCCATTCTAGTAACTGATCATCTGTTCCTAGGTGCTTCTTACAAATTGGACTCTTCAAATAAGGCCTATGAACACCACATCTGCTTGAGTAGCCCATTGTTGCTTATGGCACAGTGCTCCTAGGCTTGGAGCTTGACTCTCCCATTGGCTAAATAGCCTCTTCCTCTTCTCATCTACCTCCAGCTAAATTCTGCCACATCTAGTCTTGTCATCTCACCAAATCATTGATTATACCATTCCAGAAATTACCTGAGCAGGACTTTCAAAGAAGGGGACTTGTAGGGACAAATGAAAGGCAGTATCGATGATGGGCCGCACTTCTATGGATAAAGTTCAAGGATAGATAGAAATTTGGGGAAAGTGACACAAAAAAGATAAAAGACTTCAGAGATTAGGAAAAACAAAGTAAGAAAATACTATGTAGGTAAACAATGTATTTTGGGTGACATGAACTTACAAAAATTAATATAATGGAATTCCTGTACAGATTACAGGAATTTATTAAAATGCAATATAAACATTCATTATATATGCCATTTTTTTCTTCAGTTCTTTGTTTAAATTCCAGTTAACATGCAGTGCAATATTGGTTTCTGGTGTAGAATTTAGTGATTCATCACTTACATAAAACACCCAGTGCTCATCATAAGTGCGCTCCTTAATCCCCATTAACCCATCCCCTCCCAATTCCCTCCCCCACCTCCCCTCCAGTAACCATTTGTTTTCTTTCTTAAATTGCACATGAGTGAAATCATGGTGTTTGTCTTTATATATGTATGTGTATATATGCAGGTATGGTGTGTGACTGTATCATCTGTCTGTCTTGGCAGTGTCACCCACTGCTGACTGATGCCTCCGTGCAGAGGCAGGAATGAGGGGGCACCCCCATGGAGCAGGGATTCTAGTAGGCTGCCTGAGTCTGTAGAAGACCCCAAGTCTTGGTCTGTTGTAGTTACAAAAAAGCCAGCTATGCCCCACAATTACGCTTTGTGGAATAATTTGTGTTGTCAGGCTCATCATGAGAGGTTTTAGAAGATGAAATGAGCAGTTTTAAAAGTATACTGTGGAGTCGCTTGGGTGGCTCAGTCGTTAAGTGTCCGCCTTCGGCTCAGGTCATGATCCCAGGGTCCTGGAATCGAGTCCCGTCCGGGCTCCTTGCCCAGTGGGGAGCCTGCTTCTCCCTCTGTCTGCTGTTCCCCCTGCTTGTGTTCCCTCTCTCTGTGTCAAATAAACAAATAAAATCTTTAAAAAATAAATAGAAGTATACCGTGCTGTGGACAGAAAGGATGTATGAATGGATGCGACACAAGAGGATAGGGTTTTGTTTGAATTGTAAATTAGAAAAAAGCAGTTTGCCCAATAGTCAAAGGTACCTGTGAAGAAGTATTTTAATCTCTGTGAGTCTTAGTTTTGCTATCTCCGACGTTCCTTCCAACTCTCCCATCCTCTGAGAAAGAGCTTTAACTTGAAACAGAGCGATTAGAACGGAGCAAGTGTAGCTTTAAGGCTTAGTAATGTGATTGGAATGGCATCTGAGGGAGATTCTCAGTATCAGATGAATGGGAGTACAGAAATAGGCTAGTGATGGGGAAATTGGCCAAGCAACTGCAAAGTGGTTAAGCCTGATGTGTGGCCTTGGACAAGGAAGAAAAACAAAAGGGCCAGATCTGCTAAATATTACAAAGAGAGACCCAGAAGGATTTAGGAAAACTGAACATAGCTCAAAAATAAGGCTGTGGAACTGAGAGGTGACAGATGCCGCTGGATGTGATGTCAGAACATGGGGAGCCAAGGACTCAGCGGGAGGTTGGAGAATGACCGGTGGCAGCTCTTAAGGGGACGCTGTGGATGAGAGGAAAGAGGGAGGTCAGGGTCTCAGGCGTTTTTCTATAAATGAGGAAAGGTAAGGTACAGTAGTTGGAAGAGCGGAGGGAGCCTCTGGTAGACTTCTAACATAATGGCCATGTGAAGAATTCATTCTGGGGGAAAGAAAAGGTCTCAAAGTGCCTCACTGTTCTGGCTTCCATTGCTTTTCTCATTTCTGAACCACGCTCTTGCCTCGACCCCTCGTATCTGTGTATTCCAGGTTCCTGACTGTCACTGACCCATAGTTTCCCCACAGCCCTTTCAGGTCTGCTCTCTGTCCTCATGCCTTGTTGCTGCCATGGTGTCAGCCCCGCCTTCTCTAGTCAAAGAGCTTGGGTAAGGTCTAGAGATGATGCCCCGAGAATAAGGCCCTTCCAGGGAATCTGGCTGCAGGTCCGGTAGTTGGGAGGCTGCTGCAGACGGAGGAAGCTGCAGCCTTGCAGGGGGGTATGACTGTCCAGGTGAGGTCGTCATTGGATGGTGGGGGTAGGGGGGCAAAGTTCAAAGCAGAGACCAGAAGCCCGTGTAACCTGGAGCAGGTGCAGGGAGGCTGCCATGCATGTGTTAGGTGTCCAATTTCTGTGTCTGAATTGCTAGGAAGGTGACATGGAGAAGCACTCTAAAACGTTCCCTCTTGGACTACCATACAGTCTCCTAATTGGTCTCTCCCACTACATACTCTCTCCCCGCCCCATCTGTCACACATGCTACCGACTGACTCATTTTCAAACACATCCTCAATGTGTCACAGCCCTGCTCAGAATTTTTGAATATTCTGAGAATACTCTACTCCCAAGTCTAAACTACTTCAACCAAATTGAAAGTTCTCAGTGAATTTACCCCAACCTACCCATCCCACTTCCAGCCAGTGCGGTCCAAGCTGCATGCCCTTACACTTCCTATGCCTCAAGCCTGAAGGCCCTTGCCTCTCACAGATCTGTCACCTACTTTATCCTCAAGACACATATTAAGAGAATTGATTCTTTTTTTTCTCCACTAAAAACAAAACGTGTTCAGGTAAAGAAGAATACATTCATCAAATCGTGTTAATTTATATATATATTTAAAGATTTTATTTAAGAGAGAGCAGGGAGAGGAGCAGAGGGAGAGGGACAAGCAGACTCCATGCTGAGCGTGGAGCCCGATGCAAGACTCGATCTCACGACCCTGAGATCATGACCTGAGCCAAAATCAAGAGTCGGACATTTAACTGACTGAGCCACCTGGGCACCCCAAATCATGTTAATATTTATTAAGCACTGGCTAGATTGCCAAGTGAGTTCTCAGAATAACCAGGATAAATAAATTCATTCTTGACTGAGCCTGGATCTCAGAACTTCCTGTCCTGGAGAAGCTTCTATGGCCATAGCCAAACCGTTATGTTTTCACTCAAAGAAATTAGTCAGCCACCCCCACTGGCTGGGGCAAGTAGTGGGTGCTCAGCCCTCTTCAGGCTTCTGCACAGACTTTGTTATTTTGAGTAACATGGTGGAAAGACTTCATCTGGGAGTCTGAAAACCTGGATTCCAGTTCCGGCTCACCACCTACTAGTGACCAGTGTAGGCAAGTGTTTTCACCCTCTTTTCACGTAAGGTGAGGAGTTCAACTGGGTAAATTGAAGGCCCCTTTTCTTTCAAGTTCCATCATTCTACGATAAGAGTAATTAGAATCAAGTTTGGGGGACAGCCCAGGTTATGGCAGGCTATGAGCAAAATTCCTGTCAGCCAGCAATTCTAGAATATTGGTTTCAGTTGCATAAGTTTTTGGAGGCGGCTTAAATTCTAACTTTGATTGTGACTATGTGCCCTTGAGTAAGGCCCCTTGTTTATGACTCCCATCTTCCTCACTTGCAAGAGGAGATGGTATCACTTGCAATCGATGAACCTCGCCAAAAGAGTCTGAGTGTAATATTTGCTGAGTGCTTCAGGATTCTTCAGGAAAAGAGATAAAGTTTTAATGATGTACTTTCCCACTATACTTGAAGCCAAGTTGATTTTTTTAATACTCTTCCTAGTGTTAACTTTTGAAAGATATAAACATCTTGATCATGGTATCCAAAAATGGAACCCATTTTCTTTATTTCCCACAAGAAAATATAATCAGAAAGGAAAGGGGATGACTAATGAGAATGTAAATAGTAAGTTATTTATTCCTTGCTCACCAAAATAAAAACTCTGAATCCTCCAATTATCTTGAGAAGCCAGTCTACCACTAATGGGTCAATTACCTCGGTTGACTCAGTACTGGGTAATCAGACTTTCCATAAGATTTCTGTGTTCTTAGTGACTCTAAACATGGCCTGCTAGGGTTATCTGTTGGGCTCTGTGCGAAGTCAAGGCCAGGATGAACTGGGATGGGGAAACTGTTCTGACGTTTGTTACCTGTGACTCAGTTGGGTGGTACACTTAGTTGTTTCCTGTAACTTTATCGGTTTTCGGCTGACTGATAATGGAATTATCTATAGTAAAGATCCACTCTGGGTTTTTACAGTCAGTAGATGGACTCTCTGAGACAACATGTCATGAAGAAAAGTAATAAGTAAATCTGCATTGCTCTAGGGGAAAATGTGAATGATTCCTTAGCATTCTAATGAGTAAAAATAAGTGCTAATTGGGATTTATGTTCTAAAGAATGGAGTGAGAAAATGGATGTGCCAGCATATTAATTTTGTTATTTAAAAATGACTAAACTAAAAACTTTTTATAACTGGACCATTCTTTTTAGAAAGGCATCTAAGCTGTGTATTAAAAATGTGAAGCCGGGCGCCTGGGTGGCTCAGTTGGTTAAGCGACTGCCTTCGGCTCTGGTCATGATCCCGGGGTCCCGGGATCGAGTCCCACATCGGGCTCCCTGCTCAGCAGGGAGTCTGCTTCTCCCTCTGACCCTCCTCTCTCTCATGCTGTCTCTCATTCTCTCTCTCAAATAAATAAATAAAATCTTTAAAAAAAAAATGTGAAGCCAAAAAGAAGTCTACTCTCACTGTCTATCCCTTTCATGACATTAGCTTCAACTCTTAAATATCCTTATTCCGTATCTAACCAAATGCCTACATTTTGTATGTTTAACTCAGGCTCCAGAAACCTGCTGGAAAATCATTCTACACTGTGTAATTGGAGCCACCACAAATTCATGGAATCAGTCATTCACTTTAAAAACATTGACACTTTAGGTACCAGGTACCATGCAAGCAGAGGGTATAAATGGTGAACAAAACTGTCAAGTCCTCCCCAGGGAGCTGGAAGGGAGAGGTATGGAGCAGGAAAGCATATATATATGTCAAGTGACTCTGTGGGTATGTCTTTCCTTTTTGATTCCAGATCTTGCATAGTGTTTCACATATAGTAAATCATGCCATCAGAAGACATCTAGTCAGCACTTACTATGTGCCAGGCTCTATTTTAGGCTCTGGAGGACATCAGTGAACAATGTAGACAAGGAAGGCTCTGCTCTCTAGAACTTACATTCTAGCCACTGGAGAACAACAGTAAATAAGCCTGGGGGGGTAAAAAAAAGAAATATACCAGGTAATTTCAGGTAATAATAAGTGCTGGGAAAGAAATAAAAGACAGTGAGGGATTTGGAGGCGTTTTAGAAGGGCCACTTTGTGGAGATGACCCTGGCACTAAGACCAGGCGGAATCTGCCAGCGTTGTGATGAGTGTGCTAGGCCGGGGAAATAGCAGGTGCAAAGTCCCCAAGGTGGAGATACTTTGGTGTGTTTCACGTAAAGGAAGCCACTGTGACTGGAGAATGGTTAGTGAGGGGAGGCGAAAGAGAAGATGTGGTTGGAGAGGTAAGCAGGAACAGATCACACTGGGTTGTTGTAAGGTTTTGCCTTTTCATCATGTTTAGAATAAGCATTCCAGGTTTTAAGCAGTCCAGGGGAAAATGATGTGGGCTTACATGCAGGCTTTCAAACATTTTTTTAGCACAACACCCAAGAAGACACATATTTTATGTGGTGACTCAGTACATAAACACATATGCATAAACACAAATTTCATGAGACAATCCCCTTAACCATGAGTGATGCACTCTGAGATTTGCTATTCGATTTCACCGTAGGAGAAGAAATACTGGTTGTCACCCACTAAACTGATTTCATAACTCATCAATGGGTTGCAACTCACAGTTTTTGTAAAATGCTGGCTCAGACTAACGTGCTGACAGTAGAGATGGAGAGAAATGAACAGATTCAGGGTATATTTTAGAAGTAGAGTTGACAGTGGTTATTGATGGACTCGTGAGGAGGTAAGGAAAAGAGCCTGATAAACGATGATTTTCTATGATTTTGGCTTGAACAAATGGGAGGATGGTCTTATATCCTGAGATGGGGAAGACCAAGGAAGGAATATGTTTTATGGGAGGGGTGGAGGGGAAATCAAGAAATCTTCTTTAAACACTTTGAATAATTCCAATTATACATGTTCATGAGCATATAGAATATTTGTAATATTGCTTGAAGTACAAACTAACAAAAAATCTTTTTATGTAGACTCTTAAAAATACTTCAAAAATATTAATTTTATTTTCATCATAGGAAATAAAACCTGCTAACCAAAAGGGAAAAAAAAATGGGATCCATGGTCTAGCCACATAAAAATGACTGTGATTAATTTTGTTTAATGTTTCCTTAGTGTAACTTCTTCTATGCACTTTTTTCCTGGTCTTCACCTAAGCTTTTATACAGATAATTGCTGGGATTCGAATTATGTAAACAGTTTAGAGCTAATCAGTGGATTTGGAGACAGTGAGGCTCATGGTAATTGATGTTTAATGAGTAGCTTTATTTTTGTAATAATAAGGTGATTTTAATGGAAAACCCAGTGATTTAGTCCACTACATCTCAAACTTTAAATATCCACACATATGATTACATCATATTTTTCAATCAGTTTTGTATATGTGTCCAGATTTGGATGTATATACTCCATATACACTCCAACACTCATCTCCATACCTACTGAGAATCCTGGGTACAGGATTAAAAATTTTTTTCAAATATAAAATAATAACTAAATATGCTTTTCCAAATTACATGTGTCATTTCTGGGCTCCTTCACTCTTCATTTTGGTACATCCCTTTAAAAGCTATAAACTTTGAAACCTACTTCCTGACCCCATTCCTTGATGACCAGTGATTTCATCAAGCCTTAGTTGGCCTTTACACACAACAAAGCTTATTTCATGGTTCTAATGACTATTAGATACTGTGTCTATAGTAACCTTAAATCCACAAAAATACTTTCTCTTACACTTCAACAACTACTAGTCGTTCTGTTGAAGCATTGTCTTAGGCTTTATGTAAACATGAGGAGGAACATGGTCCTTACCCTCAAGGAGTTTATAATCCAATCTCAACATCAGACAACTTTTAAAAAGTAAACGTCTTAACAGTTTAAATTGGCTGAAATATTGTGAAGATAGTACTGTGCGCATATACCCCAAACCCAGTTTCCCTTTCTATTACCATTTATGTTAGTATGGTACATAGTTTTACAGTCAATTTGAATCATACCATTTACAGAATTTTGAATTCTCCCCTTTTCACTTTACAGTATATCGTCAGTATTACTTAAATGAATGCTAGTGGTGGCCAGGTACTCTAGATATTACCTGTGCCAGCCACCTCTTTTATCAGATGAGGAAATGGAGGTTAAGACCAGCGTATGGGGTAAAACCACAGCTGCAGGCACCCATCCCCAGGTCTGTGAGTGTAACATGGCTGCTTCTTACCTACCAGGGAGATATAAGGATGTAGGGAATAGTCCTTCATGAGTTCATTCAACCAACCAATAGTCACTGAATATCCACTAAGCATCAGAGATTATTGGGTTGGTGCAGAAACAGCAATACAAACTGGTCACTTTCTACTCTCCAGGAATTTACATTATAAATGGTTTTGAGCTGAGATCACGGAATAAAAGGACATTGAATTTCTGCTTTCCTTCAGTGAGGTGGGAAGAGCAAAATGTACTGGGGAATGGGGAGCTGAACATTATTTCAGAGGGTTGTTGTGGTAGGCTGATAATGGCCCTCCCAAGGTGTCCATGTCCAAATCCCTGTAATCTGTGAATGTTACTTTACATAGCAAAAGGAGCTTTGCAGCTGTGAGTAAGGATCTTGATTATACAGGATTATGCAGATGCATCCAATGTAATCACAAGAGTTCTTATATTACAGATGGTTCTTGACGCACAGTGGTTCAACTTACAATTTTTCAACCTTACAATGGTGTGAAAGCAATATGCACCCAGTAGAAATTGTGCTTCGAATTCTGAATTTTGCTCTTTTCCCAGGCTAGTGACATGCAATATGATACTCTCTTGTGATGCTGGGCAGTGGCAGCCCCAGCTCCCATTCAGCCACATGATCACAAGGGTAAACAACCGATATACTTATAACCATTTTGTACCATTTCGGCCATTCTGTTTCTCACTTTCAGGACAGTATTCGATAAATTACATGAGATATTCACCACTTTATTATAAAATAGGCTTTGTGTGAGATGATTTTTTTTTTAAAAGATTTTATTTATTTATTTGACAGAGAGAGACACAGCGAGAGAGGGAACACAAGCAGGGGAAGTGGGAGAGGGAGAAGCAGGCTTCCCGCCGAGCAGGGAGCCCGATGTGGGGCTCGATCCCAGGACCCTGGGGCCATGACCTGAGCCGAAGGCAGACGCTTAACGACTGAGCCACCCAGGCGCCCTGTGTGAGATGATTTTACTCAACTGTAGACTAATGTCAGTGTTCTGAGCACGTTCAGGGGAGGCTAGGCTGAGATACGATGTGCAGTAGGTTAGGTGTATTAATGCATTTTTTACTTATGTTATTTTCAACTTATGATGGGCTCATCAGGAGATAACCTCATCATAAATTGAGGAAGATCTGTATAGGAGAAGAGGAAGGAGATGTGACCAGAGGCACAGATGGTAGGGATGGGATTACTGGTTGGCGGCTGTGAGATGAAGAACATGGGCAGCCTCTAGAGGCTGGAAAAGGCAAGGAACAGTCTCTCCTAGAACCTCCAGAAGAAATGTAGCCTTGCCAAGGGCTTTGATTTTAGCTCCTTAAGACCCATTCTGGACTTCCGACTCCAGAACTGTAACAGAATAAATTCGTGTTGCTTTAAGCCACCAAATTTGTGGTAATTTGTTACGGCAGCAATAGAAACTAATGCAGTTGATAAGTTGACTACTTTTTATGAAAAGAAGAAATTATTAGTAAGATATTGTAGGGTTATAGAATGATAGCCTCTAAGTTTCAACTCTGCTCTAATCCAATAGCTTCATTTTTTAGAGGAAAATAATGACGAAAAGGAAAGTATCTGACAAACTTTTCCTTATTCAAACTGATTATATTGCTTTGGCTTTGAAACCATATATGTAGCAGCATGATTCATAATAGCCCCAAACTGGAAACAACCCAAATGTCATCAGTACTAGAATGGAAAACCGATTCCCTATCTATTCCCACAATGGAATACTACACAGCAATGAGAATGTATGAACTACAATTACAAGAAATAATATGGGCTAATCACATGAACTCATGTTATTGTTGAGTGAAAGAAGACAGATATAAAGAGTTAATACTATATAATTCCATTTACATACATTTCAAAAACAGGCAAAACTAATCTATGATGTTAACAGTTACCTTGGAGAGGGACAGGGGCTGGATAATGATGGGGAGGGGGCGGGATGGAAGCTTCTGGGATGCTGGCAATGTTCTGTCTCTTGATCTCAGTGCTGGTTACATGGGTGAGTTCATTTGGTAAAATTCATGTGATTTGCACAAACTTCTGGATGCTATACACAAATAAAAAGTTTACTTAAGATAAAACCATATGAATGTGTGCTCCCAATGGTTGTTTTAACAGTAGCTTCACATAAAGAATATGAGCTTTTAGAAGGAAAATAATGAGCAAAATCCCTTGCTGGACCCTTCTTGGATTCATTGCCCAAAAAGGGAACCAACACCCCTCCCTGGCTTTAGAATATTGGATTTAAAAGTTTGTTCTAAAACATTTGAAACACTTTTTGCTGTACTTTTTAACCTCTCTCTCCCTCTCCCCCCAGAACACATTATTTTCTGGCTGGTGTTTTAAAGATATTATTTAATTAGGGTGCCTGAGTGGCTCAGTTGGTTGAGCGACTGCCTTCGGCTCAGGTCATGATCCTGGAGTCCCGGGATCGAGTCCCGCATCAGACTCCCTGCTCAGCAGGGAGTCTGCTTCTCCCTCGGACCCTCCCCCCTCTCATGCTCTCTCTCTCTCTCAAATAAATAAATAAAATCTAAAAAAAAATTAAAAAATATTATTTAATTATAGGGAAGGAAAGTCTTTAGTAAATGATAAATAACAATTGCCTAATTATGGTTCTGTGGAAGAATGAGGCTTTCTGGTGTGCTTGGAATTGTATCTATTCGGGGCCCCCTTTATTTTGAGCAGACTGCTGGTGGAAAGCTAAGGCTGGAGTCTGACTAATGAGACCCTTCACATGAAATATTGAGGCAGGGTAATCTGTACAAGTCTGGTGGGTTCATTTGTAGAATGCTGAACAATTTAAATTTAAATACTGAATCTATCAATTAAATGATTTAAATAACAAACATTTAAATAATAAACATCCTACAGATTCAATGAAAAAAAATATAATTTCCTGAAACAAATATTATTTCAAAGGTGTGTGGTCCTCACATAATTTTTTATTTCCTGGAAATAAAAACATTGTAGTTAATAGTTGAATATCTTGGGGATCTTCTTGCTCTTCAGCAAACATTGAGGAGAAGTGCAATTAAATTTAAGTAAGTCTTTACCCCAGAGGCTAGTGCTCTCTGTTTATTGTGTTCTTGAGGTCGCTGGAGTGTGAGCACTTTCAACATTCTCTTATCTTGGGTAAGGAGGATGAGAGCCAGCACAGCATTTAGAATTTTCAAAGTACTTATATCAACAGGATTACTTCGGCAGAAGGTTCATTATCAAATGTCACTGTGACCCCTAGCATTTCTTAAATTTTACCAAAGCCTGCAAACAATTTTGAAGGGTGCTTATAATTTTATATCACAATGTTAAGGGAGCCAAAATTATAGGGAATATTGACTTAATAGTTTATTTTTGGCAACTTACTTACTACCAAAACAAAATGAATGAAAGTTGGTGCCCAACTCCGGTGGAGAATATTAACAACAACAGCACCTTAAAAACATAAGCAAATCAAAGGGAAATAATATGTAAAAACTGCAGTGCTGATCTGCATAGCTAAGAAAGAGAATATCGATGCCCTTAATTTTTTAGGTCAAAGTTGGCAGCATTTTTAATGTCAAATTAAGTAAGTAACAGAAAAAGATGATTTCGTTTGTAGTGTTGAGTGTGCACTGCTTTTTATCATTTCACTGTGTTTTGTTAATATTATTTATTAGCTGGGATAGATTTTGTGACAATAATATAAGCTATTAGAGAACAAATGAAACAAACAAAAAGAGCATTTCATGGACTATAAAACACTTATGAATTTGAATTAAAAATATTTTCCTTATTATCTCCTCGTGTTTAAAGATCTCAAATACTCATTTATTGATAACCTAGCATAAGAGCTTTCAAAATAAGATTGCCTGCCTTCCTTCTTTCTGTCCTTTCTCTCCTTTAAGTATGAGTGAAATATAGTACCAGACTCAGTTCTTCTCATTGTGCTTACAAAGAATCAAGAGCTTTATTCAAATGCAGATTCTCATTCAGTAGGTCTGGGGTTTTTGTAGGGTTGATCCTGGGGTTGATTGGAATTTGTGTTTCTAATAAGCTTCTAAGGGATGCATGCCAGTGCTGTTGTACCTTGAACCCCACTTTGAGTAGCAAGGATTGGAAAGAACAGTCCATCCTCAAATAGTCCATAATGTAACCCCGGAAACAAATAATACATTATATGTTAATTAATTGAATTTAAATTAAAAAAAAAGTTCCATTCTCTGCTGTAGCTCAAAAGGTCTCAACTTATTTTTCAGATTATGTGTACAACCCATATGTCAACAGAAAGCTTCTTTTTCCTCTCAAGATCTAGATAAAATTAGGCCAAAACACATCACTAATTCTGTAGCCTCTGAAAACCCAAGAACTTTCCCACAATTTATGGAATGAACTCAGAGGCAAAACTTGGCCCTTCTCTAATTTCCACAAACAATCCACCTAAACAAAGATGTTGTCTATAGACTTTACCTAGATGGGAGAAAACAAAGGAGTTGACGTAACACAAGCACAAATACTCTGAAAGGAACTGTGGGCTCCTGCTTCTGCAGGATGAGTCCAGCATCTGAGTCTTCTAACTGTATGAGGTGCCGTGTCCATCCTGTACTACACGCTATAAATGTCCCCCATGAGCTGGTGCTTCCTAAGTAGGGCAGGGAGCTGGTATTTGAGCTACATATGATCACACACCTACGTAGAACTCTCTTTTAAAACAAGCAAACCAAAACTTCCTTCTGTCTGGATAGATCCAGGAGAATCCAGTGGTGAGTATAAATCTTTAATATGTAATAAATAATATTAAAAAAACAGTGAAATGATAAAAAGCAGTGCTTAATTAGTTGGTAAATGCTGGCTGCATATCAATGTACGTCAGGTGTTCATGTGACTTCCTATCATTCTTAAAGTCACATAATCACATAAGTAATAATACATATGTATTTAGTACTTTACTTAGATATAGGAGAAAATACTGCCAATGCCATCCAGCCAAAGACCACCAGAAACATACTTGGGAGTGAACAAATTGGGCTTAGTACTCATGGCAGAAAGGAAGAATGCATACCATGGGGAGCTGTGGGATGTTTCCACATTACAGGATTTGGACTTGTGTTAAGTGATTTGGGGAGAGTTTGAGGAAGTGGGCTGTGCTCAGGATTGGATGTTGTCAGGAGACAGGTAATTCTATGATTGGGTATCTTAATAAATATAACCTAAAAGGAGAGAAGACTAGGTGGAGGATAGGCTATAATTGGCAAAGAAGCACCAGTCACTCATACCAGGCAGGTTAGAAGGATGTTTAATTTCTGTGGCTTGCACAATGTTTATGTTATGTCTGTGTGCAAAGATGATGATGGAGTTGCCTTTTTTTTTATTGTCCTGCCCCATCATGGTCACAAAGCAGCCTGGTCTGACGCTGGTTCTATAAAATTGTTAATGTTCAACAGGAGAACCCCAAGGCCTAGCTGATAGTACCAGGCCAATTACTGGAGGTCAAGAGGTGCTTTTCTTTTTCTCAATACATTTTAGAGGAAAAATATTATTACCTTTTTCTTTTTCTTGGAGTAATATAACTTTGAGATAATAATGCGACAGATTGTATGGAATTATCTAGGTGAAGCACAAAATCTTCAAAAATGGCAATATTTACGTGTTAGGTAGAAAGAGCAAAACTTGTGTGACTGGTGTGACCTTCACAAATTTACAAATGTGACCACACGTTTTGCTTAATAA
This sequence comes from Eumetopias jubatus, assembly GCF_037043125.1. Taxonomy (NCBI): domain Eukaryota; kingdom Metazoa; phylum Chordata; class Mammalia; order Carnivora; family Otariidae; genus Eumetopias; species Eumetopias jubatus. The sequence goes on along the minus strand of NW_028274810.1, from coordinate 27,257,701 downwards.
ATTGAGTCCATGCTAGTAAGCAGTTTCCATACTTTTCTTCCTCAGTAATTTCCAATAATGGCAGGTACAGATTCAACCCAAGAGTGGGGAGATTTGTGGGTCTCTCCTCTTTCAGGCATCAAGTGGAGAGAGCATTTGAATATTGCCTTTGAGTCCACAGGGTATCACCATTGAAGACTGGTCCTGCAGTTTGATGGATGATGTTGGGATGCCCTTGCTGGTCTGATAGAAGACAGTAGTACCATAGATTGGGCATTAGGGTTATAGCTACTTTTTCTGTTTTTATTTTTTAGCTTATCTGTGTCTCTCTGCAGGGCTGCAGTTCCCAGAGATGGGTTAGGCAGCCAGAGTTGCCAGCAAGCCAGAGAGACGCCTGGCTGAGGAGTAATAGCTGAGACCTAAGACCCAAGAGGAGAATTCAGTGCCCAGGGTAGTGTCAGGAGACCCCAGTCCTTTTTTCTTTTCTTTTCTTTTTCTCTTTTTCTGAGGGAAGAAATGTGGGCTTTGCATCAAGTAGCTTTACTTTAATTTCTAGTATAGTAACTGATAAGCTGTGTAGCCTTAGACAACTTAGTCTGTTTGAGCTTTTTCTCATCTGCTAAAACTAGGAGTAATGATGGCCTTGTGCTTTCTGCTTCCTTTGTACATGGCATCTTCCTCCACATGGCAAGCTTCGCCTATTTCTCTCCTTTCCACTTAGTGGGAATCCGACCCATCCTTGAAGACACAAGCTCCAGTCACTACTTCCTCAGTGGCTCCAACCTATTGTGATCTCTGCTCCTTTTGAACTATTTATAGTAAATAGATACTCAAAGTACTGCTCAATTAGCACTCATCAATCACTTCCTTTGTAGAACATTATTCTCAAGGAGAAAGAAAAGAGCCAAGGAGGTAGGCTGAGAATAAACTGTTTTATTTATTTTTCCACCAATTTTCTGGTCCAGGCCGCCTCCTTCTGCATTCTTGATCTTCCAGCAGTAAAACAGATTGCCCCGGTACTTCTTAGATATTCCACTGTGGGTTCTCTGTCTGATTGTAGTTTGAAAGAAAAAAAAAAAAAAGAGGCAAAAATGCTACTGGACATTGCTTCTCTACCAGGGGTATCAGCCTTCTAACTTTCCTGGCAGTTCCCTCACCTCCCACTAGATCAGGAGAGTTACGAGTTTTCCCCCGAATGACTGAGATCAGCTCCACCATTGCTGCCAAATGACAAAACGTTAGACGAATTTCTCACCAGCGGTTGGAACCATCTGGCTAACACAGGACCCCAGCTAAACTTAAATCGTTTTACCCCTGCCGGTCTCCATCAAAAACTTTCTCTTTATCATTCCTGACACTGCAACCAGTGCTGTTTTCTTGCTCCCAACTCTTTGACCAGGCTCTGCAGTGATTTAAAATGGTTATTCAGAAGCTCTACCTCCATTTCAAAGCCAATCACCAGACTATACACAGCTTGTTCGCTCCGGCTCTGCATCTGGCCCTACTCCACTTCTGTCTGGGATTGTGTTGTGCCATTAGCTTGGAATAGTATTTTGTTATTATTAAAATTTTTTTTTCTACCTCTTGACTGCCTTCACCCCTTTCTCTTACCTCCTGCCCCCCACCTCTGGCAACCACCAATCTGTTCTCTATATCTCTGTGCTTGTTTTAGTTATTATTTATTTTTTTAGATTCCACAGATAAGAAGAATCATATGCTATTTTTCTTTCTCTGCCTGACTTACTTCACTCAGCATGATACACTTGAGGTCCATCCATATTGTCACAAATGGCAAGATTTCATTCTTTTTTATGGCTGAATAATATTTCAGTGTGTGTGAATATATACCACAATTTCTCCATCCATTTGTTCATCAGTGGACCCTTAGGTTGTTTCCATATCTTGGCTATTGTAAATAATGCTGATTACATGGGGGTGCATATATCTTTTCAAGTTGGTACTTTTCTTCAGGTAAATACTCAGAAGTGGAATTACTGGATTGTATGATACATAGTTCAATTTTTAACTTTTTGAGACACTACCATACTGTTTTTCATAGTGGCTGCACTGATTTGCAGTCCCACCAACAGCACATAAGGGTTCCCTTTTGTCCACATCTTTGCCAACACCTGTTATTTCTTGTCTTTGTGAAGTGGTATCTCACTGTGGTTTTGACTTGCATTTCCTTGATGATTAGTGACATTGAGCATCTTTTCATGTACTTGCTGGTCATCCATGTCTTCTCTGGAAAATGTGTTCAGATATTCTGCCAATTTTTAAATTGGATTGAAATTTTTTGCTATTATCTATGAGTTCTTCATGTATTTTGGATATTAGCCCCTTATCAGGTATATAATTTATAAAATTTTTCTCCAATAGGTTGTCTTTTCATTTGTTGATGGTTTCCTTTGCTGTACAGAGCTTTTTAATTTGATGTAGTCCCACTTGTTTATTTTTGCTTTTGGTGTCAGTTTAAAAAAAAAATCATTGCCAAGATCTATGTCAAGGAGTTTACTGCCTATGTTTTCTTCTAGGAGTTTTATGGTTTCAGGTCTTAAGTTCAAGTCTTTAATCCATTTTGAGTTGATTTTTTGTGTGTGGTGTAAGATAGTGGTCCAGTTTCTTTCTGTTGCATGTGGCCTGTCCACTTCTCCCAACACCATTTATTGAAGAGACTGTCCTCTCCCCATTGTATATTCTTGGCTTGTCATAAATTAATTGACCATATATGTGTGGGTTTATTTCTAAGCTCCTTATTCTGTTCTATTGATCTATGTGTCTGTTTTTTATATCAGTACCATACTGTTTTAATTGCTATAGCTTTGTAATATACTTTGAAATCAGGGAGCATGATGCCTCCAGCTTTGTTCTTTCCCAAGATTGTTTTGGCTATTCAGGGTCATTTCTTTTTTTCTTTTTATAGAGGCAGAGAGAGGGAATAGGAAGGGACAGAGAGAGAGGGAGAGTTTTTTTTTTTTTTAAGATTTTATTTATTTATTTGAGACAGAGAGAGAGAGAATGAGCAGTGGGGAGGGGCAGAGGGAGAGAGAGAGAGAGAAGCAGACCCCCCACTGGGTAGGAAGCCCGATTCAGGGCTCCATCCCAGGACCTGGAGATCATGATCTGAGCTGAAGGCAGACGCTTAACTAATTGAGCCACCCCCCACCCCCTGCCCCCAGCTCCCCGAGAGAGAGAGAATCTTAAGCAGGGTCCACGCCCAGTGCAGAGTCCGACCCGGGGCTTGAACTCACAACCCGGACTTCATGACCCCAGCTGAAATCCAGTCAGGCAATTAACTGACTGAGCCACCCAGGTGCCCCTAATCAGGGTCTTTAGTGGTTCCATACAAATTTCAAGAATATTCTATTTCTGTGAAAAACATCATTGGAATTTTGATAGGGACTGCCTTGAATAGGAGGTTGCTTTGAATAGTGGGGACATTTTAACAATATTGATTCTTTGTGCCTTCTTCAATTTCTTTCATTAATGTCTTGTGGTTTCCAGTATACAGGTCTTTCACCTCCTTGGTTAAATTTTTTCCTGGTATTTTATTATTTGTGATGCAGCTGCAAATGGGATTGTTTTCTTAATTTCTCTTTTTAATAGCTTGTTATTTGTGTATAGAAATGCAACAGATTTTTGGGCGCCTGGGTGGCTCAGTTGGTTAAGCGACTGCTTTCGGCTCAGGTCAAGATCCTGGAGTCCCGGGATCGAGTCCCACATTGGGCTCCCTGCTCAGCAGGGAGTCTGCTTCTCCCTCTGACTCTCTTCCCTCTCGTGCTCTCTATCTCTCATTCTCTCTCTCTCTCAAATAAATAAATAAAATCTAAAAAAAAAAGAAATGCAACAGATTTTTGTGTTTTGATTTTGTATCCTACAACTTTACAGAGTTTACTTATTAGTTCTATCAGTTTTTTTTATGAAATCTTTGGGGTTTTCTATACATAATATGTCATCTTCAAGTAGTGATGGTTTTACTTCTGCTTTTCCAGTTTGGATGCCTTTTATTTCTTTCTCTTAACTGCTCTGACTAGGACTTCTCATACTATGTTAAGTAAAAATGAGGAGAGCAGGCATCCTTGTCTTATTTTTGGTCTTAGAGGAAGAGCTTTGAGTATGAAATTAGCTGTGGGTTTATCATATATGGTCTTTATTATGTTGTGGTACATTCCCTCTGTACCCACTTTGTTGAGAGTTTTTATCATAAAAAGATATTGAATTTTGTCAAGTGTTTTTTCTACATCCATTGAGATGATCATCTGATTTTTGTCTTTCATTTTGTTATTGTGATGTATCACACTGATGGATATACCAGATGATAAACCATTGTTACATCCCTGGAGTAAATTACACTGATCAGGGTAGGGTTTGTGATCCTTTTAATGTATTGTTGAATTTGGTTAGCTAATATATTGTTAAGAATTTTTGCATCTATGTACATGTTCTTGCGGTCCTTGTCTGGTTTTGGTGTCGGGGTAATGCTGGCTTCATAAAATAAGTTTGGAAGAGTTCCCTCCTCTTCTATGGAATTGGCTTCTGGTTCTAGTTCATGATAGCAACGTAGGAAGATCCTGAACTCACCTCCTCCCACATACACACTACATATGGAACAATTCCTCTTTAAAAAACCTAAAATGTAGCTGAGTGATGATTACATTTTGGGCAAATGAGGAGAAGACCACATTGAAGCAGAGAGGAAAGCCTGGCACAGAATCTCACCATAAATCCCTCCACCCTCAGCATACTGATCCACAACCAGTAGAAAACTCAAAGCCTGGAAAATTCAAAGCCTCTTCACCCCAAAGACCAAAGGGTTTGCACCTTGTATCGGGCAACTTAACTTTTAAGACCTGCCCTGAGAGATGGGCCCGCAAACATCTAACTTTGAAAACCAAGGGTCTCATGTCTCAATACCTAGAAGACTGAAGTGTATGAGAAATAGCTCTTAAAGGGCCTGTGCACTCAAATTCACCCAGCTCCAGGCTCAGGTCAGAAGCAGCCAATGGCACCCAGGCTTAAAGTGAAGAAGGCTCATGTTAAAGTGTCTGCCTGAAGGGCGGGCATCTAATTTAACACCCACATGTAGGAGCCTGCTGGAACATTCTCTGGGATGGACTCTCACAGGTGCCACTTTTGCCCTATCCCTTTGCCATGCTCTAGAGCATTTGTATCTCCTGGAAGGGAGCTTTTTTGTGACTGCAGCCCAGGTGCTGCCTTGGCCACCCAGCTCTGGAACCCAGGGCAGCTTGTGTTCTTGCTCCCATGGGAGTGCAGTAATTGGTGCGACCCAGAAAGGAGCTCATACCCCTTTCTGGTATCCCAATTTTTGCAGCTGCTACCATGGGTCACTTCTATATCACCTGGCTCTGGTGGCCAGTGGAGCTTATGCTTGTGGGTCCCACAGGACTATAACAGAGGGAGAAAGGCTTTTTAAACAGTACTACCCCCAGGGCACAGCAAGAGGCATCAGACCCAGGAGCTTGGCCGTTCTGTGAGGGAGGCCTATTAACTACCTAATTATCATGGCTGCAGTCTGAAGGACGGAGGCTTCTAATTAAACACCCATCTAGGGGCTGACTATAATTGTTTCCAGGGATTCTATATGCTCTCCCTGTGCTATGCTCCAGAGTGCCAGTGTCTCCCGGAGGAAAGCTTTACATGCATCTGGCACCCTAGTTTTTATGTCTGGTGCCCTGGTTATGACTGCTACCCAGGGGACACCACCTTATTGCCAACTTTGGTGCCCATGGGAGCTTGCATTCCTGGGTCCCGCAGGACTGTGGCAATCAGACAGTTCTTGGGAGGCTACCACCCCCAAGCACTGCACAGGCAGCAGAGTTTTTGTGTTAACATGTCTTATTTTCCTGGTGCATTCAGCTCTTGGAATACTTGGTCAATTCTCTTTCAAGCAGACTTTGGTCAGGACTCCTTGATGGACCCTTTACAGGTTTTCCTACATTGGAATCATGGAAATTGGAGTATGGGCCTCTGATGTCTTTTCTGCAAGAAGGCCCTACGTTTCTTACAGGAACTGAGTCCTCTCCTCCCCCAATGACCAGCTCTGCACACCAATGGGAGAGACAGATTTTGTTAAGACCAAAAAAAAGTCCCTTATTCCAGAATGATGGGTGTCTACTCATGCTATATTTGCATAACTAAAGGGTTACTTAAGTGACCCTTCTCTAGTCCAAGAAGCTCAAGTTCTATCAAGTTTTTTTTTTTTAAGATTTTATTTATTTATCTGAGAGAGAGAGAGAATGAGAGATACAGAGCACAAGAAGGAAGAGGGTCAGAGGGAGAAGCAGACTCCCCGCTGAGCGGGGAGCCCGATGCGGGACTCGATCCTGGGACTCCAGGATCATGACCTGAGCCGAAGGCAGTCGCTTAACCAACTGAGCCACCCAGGCGCCCAAGTTCTATCAAGTTTTAAAAGGCAGAAATAAAAATAGTGGAGGGTAGATATCCTGAGATATTAGCAAAGGAAAAGAAAAGTTATGAGAATAGGGGAGACTGTGGTAAGGAAACCAGGCATTTTTTTTTAAATATTTTATTTATTTATTTGACACAGAGAGAGCAGGAGAGCACAAGCAGTGGGAGTGGCAAAGGGAGAAGCAGACTCCCTGCTGAGCAGAGAGCCGATTCGGGTTGAAACCCTGGGATCATGACCTGAGTGGAAGGCAGTCGCTTAACTGACTGAGCCGCCCAGGAGCCCCAGAAACCGGGCATTTTATAAAAATGAGTGATCAACAATTTCAGTTTTTATCAGGTTACATAAGTGGAGACTGAGAAGGACCCACTGGATTTGGACTTTGAGTCATTGTTGGATAGACACATGATTGCACTGGTTTGAAGAATGAATTTGAGGTGAAGTAGAGACTGTTAAGTCTGCATTTTCCTTCTAAGAACGTTGGCTGTGAAAGCAAAATGAGAGGGGATAACTGTGTGTGTGTGTAGGCTCCTCTCAGCTGTGACAATTTCTCAGACTTTCCTAGTTTTAGATGACTTTGACAATTTTGTTTGTTTTTAAGTAGGCTCCATGCCCTGTGTGGGGGTTGAACTCACAACCCTGAGATCAAGAGTTGCATGTTCTATTGACTGAGCCAGCCAGGTGCCCCATGACCTTGGCAGTTTTGAGGAGTACTGGTCAGGTATTTTTTGTGTAATGTCCCTCGACTGGGATTTGTCTGGTGCTTTCCTCATGATTAGACTGGGGTTATAGGCTTCTGGGAGGGAGACTCAGAGAGTCATTTTAATCACATGACTAATCCCTACTGATGTGAAGCTTGATCACCTGGCTAAGGCAGTATTTGTCAAATTTCTCCACTGTAAAGTTACTTCCCTCCCTCCCCTTCTATACTGTCCTCTTTCAGTGGAAGTTACTATGCAAAGCCCACACTTAAGGAGTCAGGAGCTAACTTCCACCTCCTTGAGGTGGAGTATTTATATGAATTATTTGGAATTTTCTTTTTTTTTTTTTAAAGATTTTTATTTATTTATTTGTCAGAGAGAGAGAGAGAGAGCACAAGCAACGGGAGCAGTAGAGGGAGAGGGAGAAGCAGGCTCCCCGCTGAGCCGGGAGCCTGATGTGGGACTCGATCCCAGGACTCTGGGAACATGACCTGAGCCGAAGGCAGTCGCTTAACCAACTGAGCCACCCAGGCGCCCTGATTCATATTTTTCAATGCAGATTATTAACATGCTGACAGTAGCAGAAATTGAGAGCATGGAAGAGCCTCCCAGAAATATTGAAAGTGTTCACATATTTCACCTATTTCTTTTGCTAGTCGTTAACATTTCCATGGGCCAAGAAAAAAGTCATTTAATGGGAATGACCTGTAACTGAGTGATTTGAATAACATGAAGTTGAAATACTGAATCAACACTTTTGTCAGTTTTAATTTTCTAGTTTCTTTTTTTTAAAGCTTTTTTTTTTAAGATTTTATTTATTTATTTGAGAGAGACAGAATAGAGAGCACAAGAGGGAAGAGGGTCAGAGGGAGAAGCAGACTCCCCGCTGAGCAGGGAGCCCGATGTGGGACTCGATCCCGGGACTCCAGGATCATGACCTGAGCCGAAGGCAGTCGCTTATAGTTTCTGAATACATAAGACTGTTTAAAACATTAAAGTTACTGAGTTTCGTGTCCTCATAATTAGTACTGATAATGAAAGAGAACCTACAGAATAAAACTGGTTGTGTTAAGCAGCTATAATTTATCTAGGCTCTATCACTTACTAGTTGTGGGACCTACTACAACTTAGCTTCTGTAAGCAAACCTCCATTTCCTCACCTATAAATTAGAAAAAGAATAATGCCTACATAACAAATTTTTGAGGATTAAGTGGGAAAATATATATTTATATATATTTTTAACCAGTTAATACAGTGTAATATTAGTCTCAGGTGTACAATATAGTGATTCAACACTTGCATACATCACTCAGTGCTCATCACAACAAGTGCCCTCCTTAATCCCCATCACCTGTTTAACCCAACCGCCCCCACCTCCTCTCTGGTGACCATCAGTTTGTTTTCTATAGTCGAGTCTGTTTCTTGGTTTGCTTCTCACTCTCTTTTTTTCTTTTTACCTTTTACTGATTTATTTTGTTTCTTAAATTCCACATATGAATGAAGATAATATATATATTTTAAAGATTTTATTTATTTATTTGACAGAGAGAGACACAGCGAGAGAAGGAACACAAGCAGGGGGAGTGGGAGAGGGAGAAGCAGGCTTCCTGCGGAGCAGAGAGCCTGATGCAGGGCTCGATCCCAGGACCCTGGGATCACTACCCGAGCTGAAGGTAGACGCTTAACGACTGAGCCACCCAGGCGCCCCTGAATATAATATATTTTAAAATGCATTTGTAACCTATAAAGTTGCACCAAGCCCTCGGGGTGACATTCAACCAGGGTGCACTGCTGCAGCCAGTATGTTTATGCCTAATGTTCATCAGATTGGTTGGGGCCCAAGCTGCATCAGTGCTAAGTATTTTGAACGTCACTGCTGTTAGCTACTTGTGAGATACACAGAGAGTCAGCTTCCTCCTGGCCCTCACAGCCAATTAATTTATGTACTGTTGGAACTAGTGCTGTATCTAGGCCTTGCTACATGTGAATAATTAAGATGCCTTGATGACTGGAGATCTGGAGGCAGGGAGCTGAGGGTTCACCTTGACGGATTTTGGAAGGCAAACCTTGCTCTTGCAGAAGGTGTGCTTGCTATGCCTGAATCAGTAAGTCCTGCTGGGAAGCCCTTCCCAGTGTAAGCACATTCAGGTAGACAGACATGCCCACATATTCACGCTTGTGGTTCCATGGCCCCCTGTCCGCTGGCGTGAACATTTCAGGCAGCGGACATAATTAGAATTCAGTAAAGACAGTTTCGTTCCTTCCCTTGATTTCCATTTGTTAAAATGTTACCCAAAGCAATGAACACAGGAGCAAGACTACTCCCTGAAAAATTTCCTGAGTATAAGCAAGTTAGAAATCATAGAAAGTTATAAAAAATTCCAAGCCATATTTAATACTGAGTTAGGAAAGAGCTGCTCCAGGTGATTACATGACACCAGTAAACAGAAAAAAAAAATATTCAGGAGTCTCTCCTCAAATACATTATTAATTGAAGGCAGATTATGGAATCAATTCCACTTCTGTTGAAAAAAAGATACTTAGTGCTTTTGGAAGAAATAATAATATCATACTTTTCCAATCACATTTCATGTTTTGTTTTTCCAAGTCAACATTTTTTGCTAAAGAGTTGTTTTTTATTTGTAAAAGTATATCAATTACCTAAGATTGAATATACAATTTTTTAATAATTTCAAATCATTTATTAATATGTATTTTTAAAGGTCATCATTTTGGGGAGAAAAGTAATCATATATTCTATTTTGTTATTAAAATTTGAAATCAATACTCTATAAGGAAAAACAGGGACAATTCAGCCTCCTTCTTATTGCCCAATGTTAAAGATCTGACTTCCATTTCAAGGATGTATACTGGGGTAAGAATGAGAACTCGGTGCCCCATTCCAGAACTTGGCGGGTTTCCCTCCCTGAGTCACAAGTCTTGCGGTAAAAACAACAACAACAACAACAAAAACTTCAGATAGTTCCTGGAGATAAGGTTTTTAACATCAATTTATTTTTTCTATTTCATCCATAAATATTTTATAGTTTAAAAAATATTCTTACCACTGAGCAAAACTGTCTTAATTTTGTTAAGCATATCACTGGAAATATTGAATTTGAATTCTACTAAAAAAATACATATTATCAAAGAAACTGGGGGTGGAACTGGCCATGAAAGCCATCGGATTTATTTACACATAGTGTGACTCACGCGATATCTGGATGGCTTTCATTTGTGCGGGAGCCACGAATTTTAACACCAGAGAAGTTCTTTGAAATCATCTCGTAATTTGCATCTTACAGTTGGGGAAATTGAGTTCTCAGAGTTAGGCAGCTTGTAGGCAAACAGCTGCTCACAGGGAAACCGAGTAGGTTTGTGGTCCTGTGTTTTTTTCTTTCTTTTCTTTTCTTTCTTTTTCTTCCTTCCTTCCTTCCTTCCTTCCTTCCTTCCTCCCTCCCTTCCTTTCTCTTTCTTTCTCTTTCTTTCTTTCTTTCTTTCTTTCTCTCTTTCTCTTTCTTCTTTTTCTTTCTCTTTCTCTTTCTTTCTTTCTTTCTTTCTTTCTTTCTTTCTTTCTTTCTTTCCTTTCTTTCTTTCTTTCTTTCTTTCTTTTCTTTCTTTCTTTCTTTCTTTCTTTCTTTCTTTCTTTCTTTCTTTCTTTCTTTCTTTCTTTCTTTCTTTCTTTCCCTCCCTCCCTCCCTCCCTCCCTCCCTCCCTTCCTTGTAAATATTTCATTTACTTATTTGAGAGAGAGAGAGATTGTGAGTGGGGAGGGAGACGGAGAGAGAGGCTGAAGCGGACTCCGCGCAGAGCGCAGGGCCCAATGCCGGCGTTGATCCCACAACCATGAGTTCACAACCTGAGGCAAAACCAAGTGGCAGATGCTTAACTGACTGAGCCACCCTGGCTCCCGGGTCTTGTGTTCTTTGAGCCATACGCTGCTCCCCCAACCCTGCTGCTGAAGCCATACAGCAGGCCCCCCTTGTCCGTGGGCGGACCTTCCAAGACACGCCCCGCCCCCGCGCCCCGTGGACGCCGGGAACCGTGGGTAGCCCTGAACCCTCTATATACCATGGTTTTCCCTACACGGGTATCCCTATGATAAAATTTAATTTCTAAATTAGGGAAGAGATTAAACATTACTAATAAAATAGAACGATTATAATGAGATACCTGTAATAAAAGTTATGTGAATGTGGTCTCTCTCCCTCAAAATATCTTCCTGTTCTTGTGATGGTGGGAGACGACCAGATGCCTCCACCAGGAGATGAAGCGAGGTGAGTGACACAGGCGCGTGACGTAGTGTTAGGGGACTCTTGGCCTTCTGCTGATTCTTCAGGACGATCGTGTGCTTCCCGACCCAGGTTGACCTGGGTAAGTGGAACTGCAGAGAGCAAACCCGCACGGGCCCGGAAACACTACTCTAGCTTAAACCCAAGCCGAATCAGGCGCATCCAGGGCTGCAGGCTGTCCCTGAAACAGCCAGCTTCAGCCCTTGTGCGGCTCAGTGAAGTAAGCCAGCTGGGCTCAGACTGTGTGTTAAAGGTATGCGCAAAGTCATATCTTCTTATCACTAGTAAAATGTGTACGTGTATTAAAACCGTGAAGTCTTATAGTAGTATGCTCTCTGTGGCAAGTGATGCAGTCCCAAAGGGAACTGGCAAAGGCCAAGAAAGAGGGTGGTTTGGTGTTAGGGTTCTGGGATAGCTCACACAAATGAAGGAAGACCTGCACTGCCAAATCAAGATAGAGCTGTCTTCCAGAAAAACGTGCACAGAACTGAATGCCGCTAGGACTCTCTCTCTCTCTCTCTCTCTTTATCTTCTTGAAGCTTTCATTTGAACTTCTGGGGATGGCGGGGTTGGGGTGTTACCCAACAGAGAACCAGTTAGGAACTCAGGTTTGGCTGCTTGTGGCTCCAAAATCAATACTTGAGAGACAAATGACGGTGGGAAAAAAAGGTTACTCTACTCAGGAAGCTGGCAACCTGAGAAGACAGTGGACTAACATCTCAAAGGCCATATTCTGTCTAGGGGAAACCAGAGGGTTTGAAAGGGGAAAAGGGAGGGGGCTACTGGCAGGAGAAGCAGGTGCCCAGGCGGTTAGGTGTCTGTTGATGTGACCCCAAACAGAGTTGGTGGCATCTTTGGCAGGTATTTTCAAATGCAGTCAGGCCTTATCTTCTGGAAAAGTCTGGTCCTCCACTCCTTAAGGCCAGTGGTCTACAAATCTCAAGGAAAGTAAGTTAATTCTGCTACAGACCAAGGGATTTAGGTCAGCAAGCAAGGAGTGCATAAGCTTGAAGCAAGTTAATCCTTCAGAGTAGTTTGAGTGCTGGGGCATCTGGCTGGCTCAGTCAGTAGAGCATGTGACTCTTGATCTCGGGGTTGTGGGTTTCAGCCCCACACTGGGTGTAGAGATTACTTAAAAAGTAAAACTAAAAAAAAGAGAAAGAGAGAGAGAGAGAGACAGACTAGTTGGAGTGCTGTTCAGGGGGAGAGTTGGGAAAGGAGTTATTATAAAAAGGTCAAGAACTTTGGAGGTCAGTCAAAACAAAGTTCAAATTCAGCTTTGCAAACTTACCTAGGACATGTTATTTAATGGTTCTGAACTGATAAAAGTCAGTTCAATAGTAACTTTCTCTCAGACTTTTTGAGGAGAATTACATGTAATGATATACATGTCACTTAGCCTAACACTGGCCTATAGTAGCTACTCAATAAATAGTACTATTGTTATCTACACTTAAGATTCTTTCCTGCCTGCTCTTTCACCCCACCCCCCACCCCCGGTTGAAAAGCCAACAGACAAAAATTGTGATGATCAGCTTCAAGAGCATGCAAGATGCCATCAATTGTAAGATAAGCCATTATTTTATGTACCATCAAAAATAAAATATGCTGCCAAAAAATATACTGCCAGTTATACTATGGCTCAGTCTCTTATCACTTGGAATTTTTTATACTTCTTGAAAAAGCTTTTTTAGACTTACTTAGATGGTACATTATCAAATACCACTGTTGTACATACATAAAAAGGAAGATAGAACAATAAATTGGTTAAAATATTCCTGACACTCCCTCACATTCTGTGTCTGATGGCTGTGAATCAATGTATCAACTCAGAGGCATCAGTGTCTGTGTTTTTCCATATATATCATCCTTTATTCCTTCAAGAGCATCAGTGAAACAGCATTTCTTTTAAAGAAGTCACTCCACTAATGCTAAGATTCTAGGATATTTTCCAAGTTGCTAATACCCATTCAGCCATTCTGCAAGTTTTGAGACTGCTGCTTTCATGCTCTCACCAGAAATCATGTGATCAAGGAAAACATCCAAGTTAATGCATGTGCAAGCCACGTCGGTGTCTGCTGCCTGGCCAATGGCCAATGCAAGGTGCCATCAATGGTATAAAGACTCCCAGCTTCAGAGTTGTTAAAATGTGACAATATGTGCATCTAAGGGTTGATGTACAAATGGTAGACAACCCACATCATTACAGGTCCCTCACTTAGAAAAAAACAAGTCACCATAAAATTATTTGAAATAGTGAGCTTGTTTAGCACATTAAAAAGTATTTGAATAATTCCTCTTTAATCTGTATAAAATGAAGTGTACTTGTACCAATCACATTTTCTTTCTTTTACATCAACAGGAAATGGTAGGTCGAGTTTTAGGCTAAAAATAACTTGCCCTAAGTGAAGGAATGGTTTTCTTCAGTTCTATTGGCATCGTACTCACAGAGACAAGTTGGTGCCATTTGAAGATACTTGAGACCTGCAGCCTTTTCTTGCCAAGATTTGTTGTTATAACATAAAAATCAAGCGGCAGCAAGGCTTAAGAGTTTTAAAAGAACAACTTCCTTCAATTTTAAGTTGAGGGCATATTCAGCTCAAAATCAGAAAAAAAGGAATCTTATAAAAGTATTATGAACTTACTAACATGTATTTTCCTCCCAGTACTCTTTTTTTTAATTGAGATATATGCTATGTAAAATAAAATGCATAGGTCTAAAACAGTACAGTTAAATGGCATAAACTCATGTAACCAGCACCCCAATCAAGAAATAGAATAGTTCTAACATAACAAAAAAGTTCCCTGGGCCCTCTTCAACATACTGTGGTCTTTTAACTTAAATCTTGGGTCAACAACATATTAAAGTATCAACAAAAAAGAAAGAAAAGAAAAAAGGAAAAATGAAACTTTTTTTTTTTAAAGATTTTTATTTTATTTGACAGAGAGAGCACAAGCAGAGGGAGAGGGAGAGGGAGAAGCAGGCTCCCTGCTGAGCAAGGAGCCCGATGTGGGGCTCGATCCCAGGACCCTGGGATCATGACCCGGGCCGAAGGCAAACGCTTAACCAACTGAGCCACCCAGGCGTCCTGGAAAAATGAAACTTCTTAAGTGATCATGAGTTATAGGGTGAAAAATCTGTTTCATAACTTAATTACTATGGCTATGTTGTTGTATATAACTACCCTGTCTTCAAGTGATTTTGTTATTTTTAAAATGATTAATATTAACCTGAACAGTAAATAAAATGTATACCCTAGTCACACACATATACACACAGGTGGAAATATGATATATTTTTAGCCAGGCTGGATCAGGTAGCATGTGGTGTCCCATTTCAATTTAGGATATAAACACTATATAGACTTACCTACCACATGACTTCCAGACTTAGCCAAGCAGTCTCAAAACTTTGTATTGTGTAAATAATTACTTAAAATTTATTTTTTCTTTGTATATAACAAAGTGAAGTGGCAACTGTGGGAGACTATTACTGAAATGTACAAAGTTACTGTAAGGTGACAATATACTTCTCCCTTTCGCTCCCCTGTATGAAACCATGGGACTTTAGTAGGAGTAATTCACTACTTTTTGCCCATTTGTACTCTCTTCATTACTCCAAATGTGATTCCAGTAAAGACATGAGTAATAATCTGCTTGCTTAATGTTGATGTGTATTAACATGTTCAAGGGCTAATAAAACCTGGTCGGAATCAGAGTAGAGGTAATAAGAAAAAATGAACCACAGTCTATTTACTTTGACACTATAACTGTGGGTTCACTCATTCTTGATTTATTCTACAAATACTGAGTGCCTTTTATATGGCAGTCACTGTGCTAAAGTTGGAGGTACAACCAAAGATAGAATAACCAGACCAGAACCCAAGACAGTTTTGGACAGAGTGGGGGCTCAAAAGTTGTCCACCCAACAAGGAGTCAATCACTGTCTGGAGAGCGAGGACAAGCACAATGTCTATTACTCACTGCATGACAGTCATACCCTACTGGGGTTGTAGACACATAAGCAGTTACAGTACAGTTTGACAAGTGTGTAAATATGATAAGTGGTGGGGAAATGTAGGAAGGGTCCTCAACTCAGACTCAGATGGAGGGGTGTGATTCAGATCTAAAGAATGAGTAAGAATTCACCAGGTAAAGAGCTGGGAAAGTAGCTTATAAGAAAGGAGAAGGAGATGGGACAGAGTATTTGGTAATATGATCCCAATAGTAGGAACCCTGGCCATTGCTTCTTCTTGAAGTATAATGCTCCTTTTAAAATAAATGAAGCTATCAGTGAAGAAATTACTGGCCTATCAAGGTTTCAAAGAGCAATGAGAATCACATAAATATAGCAGGATTTTATCTGAAACAATAGACTAAGTATTCTAGATCTACCTTTCTATTCTAAGATAGTTTTTGTATTCCTAGGGAGAGACAGAGACCCTTCCAAGTGATAAAAGTGCCACAAAGGAATGTTTTTTTTTTCTGTTTTCTTGGCTTGATTTTTCTCTCCACTGAAAACAGAACAAAACAAAAATTGAAAACAACAGGGAAATACAGAAACCCTACCACAAAGGGACTATTGTCTTGATCCAGATTGTGCTAGAAAAACTGGCAAACCAGGGCTTCTCTGTTCCAATTGCTGGGAAACATCACCGTCATTATGAAATTCTTGAGATGCAGGCAGGCAGTTTCATCTATTGCCATGATTTCAACAGGCTGCTGATTACCAAATGAGTTATCTCTTAAGACCTGTCTCTCCCACTACACTACAACTTCCAAGAGGTCTGGTCAAAAGCCATAGTTTCCCCGGGGCCTGGTGTAATACTTGGCACATAGTAAGGTGTTCAATAAATGCTTGTTGAATGAAAGTAGAGATTTATCTTTCCAGCCATCTTTTTCTCCAGCTTTCCTCCTTGTACCCTATGATGGGGAAACTCAAACATGATGGCCAAACCAGAATTCCTTGGCCTCCTCTGACAGCCCTCCATTCGCCTGGCAAGACACTTACCAGCTGGCCCCAGGAAAGGCTGATGTCTCTCCCAAACTGGATTGGGAGCTTCTGAAGGATGGTGACTGTGTCATATTCAGTCATGGTCATGGAATGCCTGAGATCTCATAAAGTCACTAGGATATAGTAGGTGCTCCATAACTCTGCTGAATAAGGAATTGTATAAAGAGTCTATAAACTTTGCAGTGGGTTTATTTGTATCAACAAATATTCACTGTATTCCTAATTCACCAGGCACTGTTTTAGATGTGAAGGATACAGAGGTGAACAAGACTGATAAGGCCCCTGGCTTCATGGAGGTCAAATTCTGGTGGAGACAGACAATGAAATAAACATGTCTGAGTCTGTTTTTGATGTTTGACTGCTGACAGCTTTCAAGCCCCAGCCCTCCCTCTTCCCTTCTGTCCCGCCTCTGGACAAGTGGGTAAGAAAGTCTGGGCACTCCCTCCTTTGTTCAGACCACAGAAACCCCAGCAATGCTGGGGTTTAGAATTCTAACCCTGGCCCCAGCCCCTAACCACAATGAACACCAGAGCCATTCACCCCTGACTTCAGTCAGGCCATTTTGAATTGCCCTATTCTTCCCAGAAAGCCTCAGCACGTGAGCAATAAACCCTTTTGGACCCTTCTGGTACATGTGTGTCCTCATCACTCTGGACAGCTGAACCACTTTGGTGGTGCTGTTGGGGGACTGATCCTGTTTTCTGTGGAGCAACCACAAGACACGTGTAAACAAACAAGGTGATTTCAGATAATGGTAAATGTTATGGGAAAAATAAAACAGGACAAGACACACAGTGAGGGGTGGTGGCAGTCAGCGGGTGGGGAAAGGGTGAGCTCTACAGAATTATGTATGTGGCAACTTAATCTCTTGACTAAAACTCCACTTGATGTGGTGGAGACTACCAGCTGCCTCCCAATATTTTCCCTTTCTCCATAATAAGAAAGGAATAATAATATTTCATTCCTTCCTCCACTTTTAGCTGGGTACATGGCCTCCTAGAATAAAAATGCCATTTTCCAACCCCTTAACTGGGGTTGGTCATGGGACTAAATTCCAGTCAGTGGGATTAGACTGAGTGCCATTCTCCTGACCAGATGTAGGCTTGGGGGTTGGAGCTCCAGGGACCACCCTGGAGTATGGCATGACAGTGGGGACCCAAGTTGTACAGAGCAAAGCCACGGAAGGGAAGGACCATAGGTCCCTACGTTGCAGAGCACCCCAGCTCTGCCTACCTCCCTCCACTTGAACCTCTAAGACAAAACCCCAGTATCTTGTTAGAGGTGCTGAAGTTTTAGGTTTTGTGCCTTTCCCACCTGAATGAATCCTAAACCATACCTTTCTTGCACATACCACTTTCGAACCTGTTATCTTCTGTCTTTTCATACCTCTCACCGACTCTGTTTTCTCTTCTTAGTCCTGCTTCTTTTCTTTTCCTTTCCCTCCTATTTCCCCCTTTATTTCTGTTCTTTTCTCCTTATTGAGCATTATGCAAAAGTCAAATATCTTGACCTAGTCTGCATTGAATATGTTTTAAAAGTAACTTATTATAGAGAATGTAAAATACACAAAAGTAGACAGAATAAAATACCAAGGCCTTCTGCACCCACAACTCTGCCGCACCAATTTTTACTCTATGGTCAACTCAGCCACATCCATACTCCAGCCTCTCGACCCTTTCTACGTTATTTTGAAGCAAATCTCGGATCTCGTATTATTACTGAATAAAGTTTCAGGTCTTTCTGTTGCTTCAAAAGCAGATGAAGCTACATTTTTCTTCTAGAAATAAAGCCAAATTTTTTTTTTAAAGATTTTATTTATTTATTTGAGAGAGAGAGAGAATGAGAGATAGAAAGCATGAGAGGGAAGAGGGTCAGAGGGAGAAGCAGACTCCCTGCTGAGCAGGAAGCCCAATGTGGGACTCGATCCCGGGACTCCAGGATCATGACCTGAGCCGAAGGCAGTCGCTTAACCAACTGAGCCACCCAGGCGCCCATAAAGCCAAATTTTTAACTCATGTTTTTCTTCACTTCATAAAACTCATCCTTTTCATATTATCTTAAGTGTTCACCTTAAGATATTTCCCTGCTCTTTGCCCTCCCCATTCCTTTTTTTCTCCCTCATTCCCTTCTTCCTCCCTCTTTCTGTATCCAATACATCTTTTGCCTATAGGCCCCCCCATATTTTTTAAAAAAGGAAATCCAGGCTTAATTTTCCCAGTCGTAGCTGTGGTTCTTTGGTATACCTACCTCTTTCGATTTTCAACCACTTAGAATCTGTTTTGCCACAATGGCAGAGTTTCCTCATTTATAGTTCCTTTATGAGTTTGAAAGAAAGTATTTTTAAAAATCACGTAGTTCCCAAACTACCCTCCCCCTGTCCCCATAATAAAAACTGGTTATACTAGTAGTACACTGTGAGAAAATATAATTAATGAAAGCAATCCAGTTACAGTAATAACCCAAATTAAGTGTTGGATGTTATTTTAATTATACAAACTCTAAAACCCTACTGATACTGAAGACTTGTTTTTATAATATCGATAAGGCATTGAACTTTTATGTCATTGGACCTGGGCCATGTAGATGTTTTCCCACAAAGCAAGCTGGAACTGTTTTGGTATCACTCATGCATAAGAATCAAGCATGTTTCCCATAGGCAGAATGTCACCAGTCTTTTGGAGTGAGTACAAACAATTTGGACATGGTGGAGGCAGATCTTGCCTCCAAATGGTATGATTACAGAGTCACTGTCAAATTCTCATAGATTTTGTTTTTATTTTGTTATCTTGGTGAAAAATCAGTTTGTGACTTTTCACACTGTAATAGAACAAAAAGAACTATGACCAATCAACACACCGGTCTTTACATACCTTTGGAAACAGACTATGTTCCTATACGTTACAAACATATTTCTTCTCTGGGAAGTTGTGGGAAGTGCGTGTCACTCCACCCATTGCTTTCAGCTATTACGTTGACCTTCACACCAATAAGAAAATGTGGTGAAAGAACTTGTAATTGTTGCTCGTTGTGTTTACTTGTCTAACCTAAATCTAAAGTCTTTGAGAGCAAGGGCTTGTTGCTTTCATCTCTGTATCTCAAAACACTCAGCTTGTAGGGTCAGGCCAATCAACCATCAATGTGTGTCCGAGAACATTTTATGAAATGAGTAAATACAGAAACTCTTTAGGAGAACCAGTAGCACAGCTTATTGAAGTTCAGGTTCATTTTGCAAGTTGGCATTCAGTGCCTCTTTTGTTCTTTACTCTTAGTGGTTTTCTCTCTCTTTTTTAATTCCAGTTAACATACAGTGTTATATTGGTTTCAGGTATACAATACTCTTAGTAGTTCTTAAGAAGTATTTTTACTTTTCTTATAGTCTTAACATGATCATTTTCCTTATCATGTCCCACTACTTCAGTATTCTTAGCTTTTTTGACATGATACTAACATTTAACCAACCTCTCCTAATACTCTTAAAATTGTGTGTTCTTACTTCTATGCCCAAGTGGGGTTTGACTTACATTTTCAGATACAGTGTGAGTATTTAGGTCTACGTACTACTCATAATAAAGTGAGTAGAAGTGTTTTCTCAGAAAAGCTAAAAGAACTATTTCCTGAGCTAATGGTTTTAACTGGAGGTCAGAGATTTAAAACTTCTCTTCCTTATGGTCTTGGTAAAACAACTGTTTAGAAAAGTTGCATGTATAAATAATATTCTAGCAAATCACACACTATTTGAGGAAGAAGTGGAGAGAGAGAGGCAGAGAGACCGTGCTCTAACTAGACATTCATCTACATGTCTAGACATTCATTCCACATTGAAATATTTAGACTTTTCAGTAGCCTGTGAATACAAGAAAATTTCTTACATTAAGGTAGGGTTTAGATATTTGACACGTAGCTGATATTTTCATAGTGTGAGAAATATCAAGCTGACATTATGCTTTCTCTGTGATGATTTCTTCCAAATGTCAGAGAGTAGAAACTCATTTGTGGGATTTCAGGGCCTTAGGATAGTGTCAATTTAAAAGACATTCACATCGACTCCTTTTTTATTTAAACATGCTAAATGGAGGATGAAAAGCAGGTTAAGAAATCAACAGAGAAAGGAAGAGCAAAGAAGAAACCTATTGACAAGAAAATTTTAAAATAGATTGATGGACTCTTACATCAATTTCATGAAACCCTAGCTGACAGCAAGCTTTGTGATTGCCTCCTAATATTTCTGACAACTGGAGTCTTGCTGTTCATACTATTTCACTCATATCAGTTATGTTGAATTTGGGAAATTAAAAATAAGATATGAACTATTTGATTTTTTGTAGACTATCTTAAATAAATAACCAATATTTGTATTTTAATACTGACATTGGACTTCAAACTAAAATCAAATAACTTAAGTGATATTTTAAATTAAAAATGTATTCTTTTGTTCACCAAACTCCTTAGAAGCTAATTATGAACCTACGGAACTGCTATTTTGGAAATAACTCAAAGAAATTTTAAAAATTGTTATTAAACAAATTGGCCACATTAGAGATAATTATGAGTTTAAATAAACCTTTGTCTTTCCCAATTATGTGCACGGCAGTGCTCTTAATTACTTGGGGTCACTGAAATCCCATGGCATCCTGCGAAAAGCATTTCTCCTGCAGTCTATCTGGTTAGATTTCCTTTCTTTTTTTGGAAGCCAGCATCTTTTCCTCTTTAAAATCCCTTTTTAGCAACAGTGGGAATGATGTTGAGCATGGTAACATGGATTCAGAATCTTAAAATCAGCCCTGTTTGTTGTGACTTCTGTAGGTCAATGACAGGAGTCACTGTGTAGCCATCTAAGTTCTCTGATTTATCTTACAAACATTTCTGATACAAAGAAAAAATTGTGGAACCTCAGTGAGCTAGACCAGCTACTTCTTGGGGCTGCAAAATTTTAAATTGTTACTTAGAAAAACAAAAGGACAAGCCAAACACGCTGACTGATAGAACTATCACAGAGGATCATTGTAATCTTGTTCACTAAATCAAACCTGGAACAGAATGGGTTGATAATTCTGTTACCCTATTGGTATTGCTTCAAATTCTTAAATTGAAGTGCTGGATTCAAGGACGATCATTCCATTATTAGGCTTTAAGAGCCACACTGTTTTGTATTGCATCGAATATCACAAAATGAATAATATTGAAAAGCTAGAGTTTGCTACGTTTACACACTTGATGTACTCCCCAAGGCCAAGGAGTCTGGGCTGCCTTCTGTGAAGGCAGGAGACAAATGGGGAAGGTTAAGACTTTGCTTCCAGTAACCTGGCGCCTAGCTACCCACAAGGTCCAGAGCCACCCCAGTAACATCCTGAGAATGGCAGGACCTGCAGGTCCTAGGCTTTTGCCGGGTTGAGAGAAAGAGGTCTCAGGAATCCGGCCCTGGTCGAGTCCCAGCGCCAGTTACAGCTCTGCATCTGGGCTTGTTACTGCCCTGGGCCTTTTCCGGGCGTCTCACACTGCCAGAGTCACTAACAGCTTCATCGGGACAGAGTATCTCCTGCTAACTGCAAGGTCCCCAACACCTAGTTCAGTTCTGAGCCGGACCAGGGCTCACCTCCTCACTGGTCACTTTCCCGCTTGTTTTTGTCTTCCTAACCGTCAAGTACCTTTCGCCCAGTCTGTCCACCCCGGCAGCCCAGAGCCAAGTCTGGGCGGGAATGGTGAGTGTTCAAAGCCTGGGCTACAGTTAGGGGATTTCGGGCGTCTCGAGTCTGCAAGCAGGGCGGACTCCTAGGTCCCCGTCCCCGCTCCGGGCGGCGCTCGCGGGAGACGCGGGGCGCCCCCCAGTGGCCGCCCGTCCACGCCGCTCCGGGCCGGTAGGGGCGGTAGGGGCAGTGGCGGCAGTGGCGGCAGCGGCGGCGGCGGCGGCGGAAGGGGAGGGGCGGCGGCGGCGGCGGCGGCGGCGGCCATGGCGGAGCCAGCCCGGGAGGAGCTCTCGGCCCTGGCCGCGATTTTCTGCGGGCCCGACGAGTGGAAAGTGCTGAGTCGCTCAGGTGACTACCCCCGCGAGGGAGGGGCCGGGCGTCCTTCCTCCCCACCACCGGGACTGGGCTCCCTGCCCCGGGGCCCACCCGCGCGGACCCGGCTAGTTGAAGGATGGAACGACACGCACCGGGACTGGAGATGTGTGGGAGCAGGCGGGAGAGTGAGGCGACCCCCACCAACGTGAACAGCGTGGCGGCGCTCCGCAGGGGACGGGGACCGCAGCGCCCAAGCCGGTGCGGCTCGCCGGCCGGCCCCCGCCTTCCGCGCCCGTCCGGCCCGCGCCCGCCCGGCTGCCACGGGCCAAGCGCCGGGCCCTGCGCGCCCGCAGCCCTGGTCCCGGAACGCACTCCACCCAGCTTCCCGGGCCGCCGGTGTTGACTTCAGCTCTCACCTTGAAAAGAGGCCTGTTCTGACACCCCCAGTTTAAACCCAACTGCCCCAAATTGTATTTTGCCCGTTGTAAGCTCTGTGCATTATTCCTTCAGGGCACTCAACCACAGTTTTAACTCTCTGGGCATTGAGTGTGCCAAGTTGCGGGTGGGCGGGGACCCTGCCTGTCACGTAACCACAAAACTCCGTGCACCTAGGACAGTGCCAGGCATATGGTAGTTAGTAAATGTTTGTTGAATGAGTCTTTGAATTGGCCAAGTGCTCTATCCGAACCTTTTCTCAGGTTTCCTAGTTGATAGCTCTTCCTTTGCGTTTTTCTAGTCCGCTGAAAGGTGGCTGTCAACTAGAGGCTCTTGGGGGCGCGTTGATCTAACTCACGTGTACTGATTCCCTGTAAACGCTAACAGGGTTTCAAAGACACCGCCCATGTCCTCTGGGAGCTTACAGTCTAGAAAGGTTCTTTTGGCTATTTTTTGATGATAGTTAAAACTTATTCTGTGACTTCTATTAAGTAAAAGCCAAAACTGCACTTTCAATTTTCACTTAGCTTTTAAATACATTATGTAAATTTTTTGGCATGGGATTTAGCCTTCTGTTATGTTTCAGCAACTATTAAAATTGCCTTTCTGACCATAAATTGGTTGACCTTTAAGAAAGTAGTCTAAAAATGTTCTGGGTGTTGTGAGAAAACCATCTAGGACTAAGATGAGTTTCATGGTATCATTTGGTTGCTTATTCACACAGGAAGCCAGAGCTGGGCCTTTTCATGTATTCCTCCTTGCATAACCTGTGGTCATGTGACCACTGTTCTGATCCTGACACTGTGAACCAATTCGGGTAATAGAGCTGCTTCCTTTTCAGTGCCTAGCCTGTCTTGCATCTTATATAGAAGCTATCATTGACAATCCATACGAAATAATTTATTTTTAGTGTTTTCTTGTCACCCCCCCTTCTGATTGGATAGCATTCATAATTCATCGTCGTACTCACTGTCTCCATGTCTCTATTGATAATTACTTCTGCCTGAGGCAGGCTGTTTGGGAGATCATCAGTTTTTCTAAATTCTTTCATAATGGCTCAGTTGAAATATCCTGGAAAAATGAACATATGATTTCCCATCACGTCTTAAAAAGGATGGAGTGGTAGTGAGCCGGGTCATGAGTACATAGCTGTGCATAAGATACTGCTGATGGGTCAGAGAAAATGTAAAAAAGTAAGCATAGAAAGAAAGAGAGCAGTTTCTTAATAGCGAAAACACTGTGAACCCTTTATCCGCTGTTAAATTGAGCATGACTTTCAAGCCATGCCTCCTAATTAATTTAATTCAGCATTCTGGCATCAATAAGTAATTGAATTATAAAAGAATTCAGTGTAACAACTTAGGACATTTTGTTGCTGAAAGGTTCATTGGAGAATAGAACAATTCAGTGATTGAAATAGGGATGTTTGATGTTCACAACTGGGAATTAAGGGTAAGGTAAGGCCTTCTTTAATAGACCACAGTAAACATACAGCGGGTTGCTGCCTGTCACTGTCAGCCTGGGTTGGAGGATACAAGATTGATACCAGAACATTCTTAACACCATCAGTTCCATTCTGGCCTCCCTGCAAATAAATGCTGCTGCTTTTTGCCCCTGGAATCAGGAGAACACTGTGGGACATTGTGGGTGGGATTGCACTTCTGGTATGAGGTTGCCCATGAAGAGTTAGGCTGCCAGCCTAAGGGTCAACCATAAGAGTGAAGAACCTGACTAATTGGAATCAGTTAGGTTGGGCTAATGTGTGCTGGGAATTTCAGGGTACTTAAGCACATGGCCTTGTTATAGTGGTTATAGTAAACTCATAGTAAGAGGCATCAGGTATAACTATCTCTTATGGGTGCAAATGATGTAAACCCCCACACTGCTGTCTACTAGGGAGTGCTGTGGGTAGACCAAATCAGAAATATTCTACCCCTCCCTGTACAGTGCAGTCAGGCCAGGTGCCTGGTTTAATGGGGTCACCTTCCATGTACCTCATACTTCAAATGCATCTTACTTGGTGAGGGGTACTCTTAGCTTTGTTTTATGGAGAAGTTAACGGATGCTCAGGCTGGTTAAGTAACCACCAGGCACCAGAGTGTATGGACACTTGATAGAAATGGGGCTGCTCTATGAGGAAAAGAATTCTTAGCAAGGATAACACTTGTGAAAGAGCAATAATGAGCACCCAGAGAAAGGAGATGCGTGTCACCCAACTTACATTCTGAGTAATTTTGAAGGGGAGTGTGTGGGCATTCGTATGTGTGCACACCTATCAGATAGATGATACTGTTATAAATCCTTATTTTCCTGATGAGATAGTTAAGGGTCACAGATTATATTGCTGTCGTCAGTGCTCATTATATGTGGAGTCGTATTTCTGGAAATTGTGGATCAAAAAGTTGTAAAATGGGAGGTATATAAGACTCAATATCATATAATATGTTTGCACAGTAGCTTCAGAATTTTTGTCTTCTGCTAACACTCATGTTCAGATTGGATTGGGCCCTCTTGCAAAATGAATTATGACTGTCACCCACTGACCCCTCTAAATCTGCTCAGCTCTGTTTCCTGCTGATTGTCAGTACTGTGCTCACCTCTGTAAAACCAACTCAGCCTTGAACCTGACTTCTAAAGGATGGGATTGCCACTTTTAGCTTCACTTATTTTTAGTTTTCCTTTTGCTTTTTTTCTCTAACCACATTTTAAACACATATAAAAATCCAGCCGTAGCATAAAAACAAGCATGAGTGGATGCATACTTCTGGCGAGCTGCCTGGGAGGAAGAGGAAAGAAAGCCCCATGCAATGAAGTACAAGAGGGGATTGGGGCTGCTTCTTGGTTTTCTGAACAAAGGCTTACTTTGAGGATATCTAAAAATTGAAAAAAAAAAAAAAAGCAAGTAAAAGGAAAGTCAATTGTATATGGCTTCTTAATGGGCTCTAAATAAATCTGGAAGAACTCATTCTATTGTTTACATTTTCCAAAATCTTCTGTTATTGGACAGCATTCATTAAGTTCCTATTATATGACTGTGAAATAGGGGAAATCCTTAAAAATAACACTGCTGTGGAATTTGGGGTTCAGTTCAGTTTCTCCAGTTTGAAACTTTGTTGTTTCGTGTGTTGTTAGGTATATAATTTCTTGCATGTACTTGTAGGGAAGAACAAGGTCTGAAACCTATTTTAGTTAGTGTTTTATTTATGAAATTGATAACACTTATAAATAAGGCAGGGTGACTTCAAAACAAAACAAAACAACAACAACTAGGGAATTTTTATGTGAATTTCAACCAGAGGCAAGGCCTACATCTTTTGGTAGGCTCTTTGGATTAAAATAGTCTTGGAACTTATGAAAATTTTAGTTTTCTAGGGCAAGCATAAGTTTTCTGGGGCATAGATGTTTATTGACAATGATGAATTTGTGAGTTAATAGAGAGTTTTTTGAGGTCAGGGAGGGGCAAAGATTAGCATGAGATTTAGAGCAGATTATTTTTCTGTTAATCACTCTAAGCTGTTAATAGTCTTAAAGCAGATAGAGGCAACTTTGTTTTTTGTGTATCTCTCTTTTTTTTTAATGAAAAAGTCAGATTGACAGTACATGTGGTTATATGAAAAATTCTGACGTGAGAGAGAGCCAGTCTAATTGCATGTAGAAACTAAAGCAGATGTGACAGCAGGGTAATACACACACTTCTAGAGTTTTTGGGAGAAAATGAGTTTTTAAAAGAATGTATAATTTTATTACCACATTAAATAGCAGCAGAGTGGGGTTGTTATTGGGCTTTTCATTTTCCTATAGAGATAACATCATTTTGTATAATTTTTAGTTTGCAGCCCCAGTGTGTGTGTGTGTGTGTGTGTGTGTGTGTGTGTTGGGGGGGGGGATGGGCAGGGAGTCGCTGTCTCTGAGAAGACCAATTAGGAAGAATGTTAATCCTTCCCAGTTCTTGAAAGAATCAAAGCAACTTTTCTTCTAAACATATAACTAATGATTTTACAATTTTCTAAGGCAAAAGTAAAGATTTCTCCCATTGCTTTTTTTTTTTTTTTGAGAGAGAGAGAGCGTGAGGTGGAGAGAGGGTGAGAGAATCCCAAGCAGGCTCCACACCCAGCATGGAGCCCAACACAGGGCTTGATCCCACCACCCTGAGCTGAAATCAAGAGCTGAACGCCCAACCAACTGAGCCATCCAGGTGCCCCTCTCCCTTGTTTTCTATTTGCTGACTAGGACCAGAAAATCACTAAGAGAGAAAAATACAAATTCATCAGGATTTGAAAGGCCAGATCAATAGCATTTCCACACTTTCTCCCTGGACTGCCTGTTTCTGTCAGTTGGTTACCTGCACTGGGGAGGAACAGGTGGGTACTTATATGGCAGAGATTGGAGAACACTGTGGGTTTCAGGGTTTTGATCAGAAAGGGATTCTTGCTTGAAGGGAAAAGCTTGCCTTGTGGACACAGGTTCTATATTAGTTTCCTGTGGTTACTATAACAAATTTCCAAAAATGTGGTGGCTCAAAATAACACACATTTTTTTCTCTTGTTGTAGTCCTGGAGGTCAGAAGTCTGAAATCAGCTTCACCAGGCTGAAAGCATGTGGTCAGCAGGGCTATGTTCCCTCTGGAGGCTCTAGGGGCAGAATCCACTTCTTTGCCTTTACCAGCTTCTAGAGCTGAATTCTTGCACCCCTTCGCTCATGGTCCTCTATCTTCAAAGCCAGTAGCATGGCATCTGACTTCAGTGATTACATTGCCTTTTGTGGTACAGTTTCCCTCTGCCTTGCTCTTATAAGGACACTTGTGATTACGTTTAGGGCCCATCTCAGGATCCTTAACCTAATCACATCTGCAAAGGCCCCTTTGCCATGTTCTGGGGATTAACACATACACATTTTGGGGCCATTTTTTAGCCTATCACAGGTAGCAAGGACTTCTGTACCTGTGAGCCCCGTGGTTACAAGCTAGTGCTCAGACTGTTTAACTGTAAAATTTAAAAGTTTCTTATAACTTGTAAAATTATTTCTTGGTTGTTGTCTAAAAAGAAAATTTTGAGATATTCCAGTGGTGAAGAAAATAGTTCATTTGGTTCAACCATAATAGTTCTGGTATGAAAGTACCACAAAATAAGTCAAAGTACCATGGGAATCATAAGACAGATTTTAGAGAGGTGATGTTCATTGAATGATGAATAATGATGAATATATGAAGTTCTTCAGAAGTTATGCCTCCCCTTGAAGGAGAAAGTGGGCTCCCTAAAGGATTTCTGGAGAGTTTATTCAGTCTATTTGGTCATATGTTGTCTGTAGGTATTTAATAGTGCCCATGTCACATAGTGAAGTGTACTGATCTAACTGACATATAGGGACCCTATTTAATAATAAAATATTAAAAAAATAAGGAACTGGGTGGAAGAAAGAAGGGTTTTGAGAAACATGGATTGTAGAGGAATGTACTAAGTTAGGTCTGGAAAATTCTTCTTTGTACAGTACCCATTTTACTTATGTAAACACATTTTAGTTGTATCATTTTAATATGGTCTTTATAGTGGTCTTTATAATATAAAACACTATATAATGTGTTTCTGGGTGGTGTCTTAAAATAGTAGTACTTTGCATCTGATACCAAAGAGTCTATTAAAACAACAACAACAAAAACCTTTTTGTAGCAGATGTGTTTGGTCCCGTGTGAATCAACGTCTGTAACAAGAGCTTTTATATAAATGGAATCAGATGGCTAGAAAGCCATGTTAATGTTGTTTGGTTCTTTCAAGGGGGACACAGTCAGGTTCCAGTTGTTGAGGCTATTGAGCAGCAATCCAGGTATGAAAATGAGGAAGGTTTGCCTGCCTCTCTCGTGAAGGAGGATGGAACAAGGGTGTGTGGAGAAAGAAGTGGGGTAGAGAGAGGCAAGTTAGCTTCAAAGAGATTCGTCTGCACCCAGTTGTTCTACTTGGCTCTTCTGATCTGTGTGCTTCTGCCCCCTGCAGAATGAATCAGCCTGATGTTTTATCAACTTTTTGAAAAGTGGGGTGAAGCCGTGTGGAACACATCAGAGGGGTGAAGTCGAGCAAATCTGAAAGGGAGCAGTGTTTCATCTCCTAGCCTGTGTGTGCTTCCCTCCTCCTCCTCGTGGAGCCAGAGAGGGCTGAATTGATGTCTGCCCCATTTTAGTTCATCCTGCTACCTTCATGTTACACTGATACAAATACATTTGAAGTCAGAAAAGAGCGGGGCCAGGCAGTTACTGTCTCATGCACAGTCATCAGTTTCTTGGGTCCTGCAGCCACACAGCATTCCGGTGTTTGCTTTGACTTGGTTTTGCAACACGATGACCTTCCTTGGATGCACTGTGTAACTTTTAAATTAATCACTGATTTTATATATACGCAACACTCGTTCTCTGAATGTTCATGTGAGTTTATTACGAGTTTCCAGAATTAGAACTAAGTGAGGGTAGAAAAAAATTGTGTGATGAGAAGCCGTTCTGGTAAACCTGAATAAAAATGGGGCAATGGTGAATGTAAATGCCACAGAAACCGTGGGTGCTGGGATGCAGGAATCCATGAGTATATGTGTATGGTTGAAGGAGATAATCTGTAAATCAGGACTCTCTTGGGATTGTGTGTCTCCTTTGTAAAGTAACTCCAGTTTTCTCATGAAACATAAATTGACATCGGAAACGAAAATTTTAACTTCTTAGTGTGCCATTCAAATCGAATTATGTATAGCTAATCATTATTTTTGGATGCTTTCCAGAGACAGATGGGACCGTGTTCAGAATTCTCACAAAAGCCGAAGGACTTAAGGGTGCGGATGTACCTTTAGAATTGGTGTTCCATTTGCCACTCAATTACCCTTCGTGTCTACCTGGTATCTCGGTCCACTCTGAACACCTGACCCGGGCCCAGTCCATGACTGTGAAAGAGAAGTTACTTAAGCAAGCAGAGAACCTTTTGTCGGAACCTATGGTTCACGAGCTGGTTCTCTGGATTCAGCAGAATCTCAGGCACGTCCTCAACCAACCAGACACTGGAAGTGGCAGTGCAAAGTATACTTTTGCAACAGGCACGATTGTGGATGATGGACTGTGGCTAACTCTTGTGCATTTAGATCACATGAGAGCAAAGACCAAATACGTCAAAACTGTTGAGAAGTGGGCTTCCGATTTAAAGCTGACAGGAAGACTGATGTTCATGGGTAAAATGATACTGATTTTACTACAAGGAGACAGAAGCAATATCAAGGTGCCAAAAAGTTTAATGTTGAAAATGAATTTGGCTATTTTCTGCTAAAATGATGTGTCTGTAAAGTGTGTTTTGTGACAATGGGACAGATTAATCATTAAGATGTTAATGGATCTCCATTTTTTAAGGAATGTCTCTATTTCCTAATTACAACTACAAACTTGCAAAGCTTGAAGAATAAGTAAATTATATCTTAAAAATTATTCCACATAATGAAAGGGATAGGTCATTAAAAAAAAATCTCTGGTGTGTGAATGTTTCTCTAATTAGCTTTGAGCCTCGACTTTATAAATGTGCATTAAAAGTTTGTGCATATTTGTATCTCATCCCTCAGGCACAGCAAGGTGTCTGTTTGTGGATAGTGTGTAAAAGTTTTAACTTTTTGGCAGTTAAAAACACACCCTGACACTTTAATTTGGCTTCTGTAACACCTGGAAAGAGGAGCTGGTTCCTCCTAACCAGAATTTAGTGTTAGTGGAAGTAGTAGCTTCCGTAGGCTGTCAGCTTGTCACCTCCTACCTAACTTTTGCTTTCCACTTGACTTGTCTCAGCAGCTGCTTTCAAAATCATCATCATCTTCAGATTCTCCAAGTTCGCATGCTCAACTCATCTAACCTGTTTTATGTGGGACCAGACGAGGAAAGCTGCTTATTAATATTTTAAATCTTGAAAGCGCTACAAATCACTTAATAGGTTTATGCTTTCAAATGGGTTGGGTCAAGAATACTTACAATTGAATTTATTCAAAACAGACTTAGCTTGCACAACCTATAATCTGAAAGATTTGTAGACTAACTACCTAGCTTTTTCAGGATGAGCGCTTATCACAATACTTATTTGGCGTTTGGTTAACCAGATTAGTGCTGGGGTTGTAGCATATAGATACCACAAATAATTAAAGTTTAATTTAAATCTTGGTTTGAGGTCTGACCAAAGAACCAGATATTGCAAGGTGATCTCTAATATATCTATAAAATTTGACATTTTGGGTCAACTCCTGGCTGACAAAATGAATACAAATTAATTTCCTTGTTCATATTTCCCTAAAAGGCTCAGATATTTCTTTAAGCCAGCTCAGGAATGTTAGGCTAAGTGCAGCTGTTTTGCAGATGATGTTACTCAGATTGGATCCATCAATTAATTAACAAGTACTTATTCATATGACTAGAACTTGGCTAATGCAGAGAAATTAATACTTTTTATTTAAAGAGTTTTTTCCTTTTTATAAGCTTTCCCTAAAGTGCTATTTAATTTAAATATCTCTGCTAAATTTTTTAAGATTATATATCAGGATTGAGAATTACAGGTACATATTTGTAGATGCCATCCAGTTTGGAATGGTCAGTGCTGTGTGCCTGTTCTTTCAGACACAGAAGTAGTCATAATACTGCCACTAGCTGGTACTATTAATTGTGCCAGGCTGACCTCTGAGCACTTTGTATATATTAACTCATTTAATCATCACAGCTTCCCATAAGGTAGGTGCCGTTCTGAGTACCATTTTGTGGAGTAGGTTCCTGAGGCACAGAGGGCTTAGCCTGGAATCAGATCTAGAAGGCCTTGAAGTCCAGATTTAAACCTTCTACCGGCACATTCTGCTGCCTAGTATAGGAAGACACTGTAGCCCTCTTACTGCTGGATTCAGAGAGTACTCTAGGCAGGAAAATAAGTCTGCAGGATCATGGCTCCTTTAAAACTAGGACTTGGAGATTCAGAGTAAGATATGTATTTAATGTACTGATTTATCATTTAGGAGTACCTGATTCTTCAGAAAACCTCCAAAGTAGATGTGGACTCAAGTGGAAAGAAATGCAAAGAGAAAATGATTAGTGTACTGTTTGAAACAAAAGTACAGACAGAACACAAAAGGTATAATTTAGTACTATTGCAGATGGAAAAGTAACTGAATCGATAATTACACTCTGACAAATCTAGGCATATTCATGAGTTTCTCTTGTATAATGCAGGTTTCTGGCATTTGAAGTCAAAGAGTATTCATCGTTGGATGAGTTACAAAAGGAATTTGAAACTGCAGGACTTACGAAGCTTTTCTCTGAATTTGTGCTCAGGCTGGTAAAATGAAACGAAAGACAGGAATCTCTTAGTAAGACAGCAGTGGTGTTTTGTTTTGTTTGTGTTTTACGGTGGGTTTGGGGAATGGCTAATTGAAATCCTCATAAGAAAACAATTTTAAAGTTTCTCTGAAGCAAAATGATAGACACCATTCTAACTTCAGGGGAAAAAAAAGCCCATTTTGTTTATGGACTACTAAACAGTAAAAACACCCATGTATTCTAATTTTTGCAAGTAAAGGCTAGGTTCAATAGATGGAACGTTACTGAAAGATAAATATAAAATGATGATGGTAAATGAGCCCTTGTGATTATATAGAGGATTTGTTTGGAACTGTGCAATTTTCTGGCCAATTTTCTTGTAATTAAATGAATTTTTTTAAAGATTTGTTTTCATGTTCACTTTATTTCATGTTTACATTTTTAGCATTTGATCACGATTTTCCCCCATTCAGCTTATTATGTCTGATGTTTTAAGTTGAATGTTAAGAAAAATATAACACTGATTTCTTTGTGAAAGTGCATAAACTGTTAGTTTAAATACAAACCAAAGAAGTTCTATAGAACGTGATTTTTGATCACTTTCTTTGGGGTCCTAGATAGCATGGTACTTGTTAGTTGTAGGATTAGGGAGTCAATTTAAATTAAAATTCTTATTATTTTTTGCGGGGGCAGATGAAGAGGGAGAGAGAGAATCTTAAGCAGGCTCCATGCCCAGCGCAGGGCCCAACGTGGGGCTTGATGTCACGACCCTAAGATCACGACCTGAGCCAAAATCAAGAGTCAGATGCTTAACTAACTGAGCCACCCAGGTGCCCCTTAAAATAATTTTTGGGAAAACTTACCTTCTGGTTTTACAAGGGGAGAAATGCTTCACATAAAATGAACTTGACTTGTTGGATGAAGGAAATGATATAGAGATACTATTTTTTTATTTCTTAGGAAATCTGTTAAAGTATGATAATCTTAAAATATATTTATTATGACCCAAGGAGAGAAGAAGCCATAAAATGAAAGCCTGTATTACAATCTGTAACAAAAGTGTAAGGAGGCATTTATGTTTGAGAAAGGATATTTGTGTTCGTAAAGCCAACTGTGCTTCCAAAATAAGGGTCCAAGTGATGGAGGAAAGGCCCTGCGAATCCCTCTCCCTGCAATCTGTGAAGTACAGTGATACCATTATAAAATCATAAGTGATGGGAGACATAAGTGAGGAAACGTTGCAGCATGTGGGTCGTGTTTCTTGATAGTGCTTCTCTGGGACCATGTTGGTTCAATCTGATTGTCTCACTTTCAGGTACCCTTATAATTAAATTATACCTACCTTTTGATCATCTTATGGGGTTCTAATGAGAGGATTTTTGGTTCATTTTACCTCATTCCAGGGTGTTTATGATTTTTTCTTGGAGAACTGGTAAATGTAGTTAGGTTGTTCTATGGGAACAGCATATGGCAAGGAGAAGCTAGGCTACTGGTATGCTAAACTGAAAATAGGCTTGAAAATTCGGGGCTGGTCATTATTACTGCTTCATTTGATTTACTAAGCAAGGAGATTAAAAGTTATTGCCACCAGGTCTGTCACAGTAGAAGTAGTAGGGGGCTGGTCTGAATTTTATCACAACAGAACTGCTAGTCCTTTATTTTACCTTGAATCTTCTCTGCTCAAGTGTTTTCCATACCATGCTTTGTGGTTCCTCTCCAAACTTTTGTCTTCAGATTTGACCCTCTACCCCTAGAGAAGAACTTGAATCAGGCAAAACTGAATGTTGGTAGTGACTTTCTTCCAAATTAATTAAATTTCTATTTGCTAAAATTATGTTTAAAAAGTATTGGTTATGATTACTTTCTTGGATGTTTATATCCAAGTCTTTCACAAATATACACATCAGAATGCAAAACTAACCTTGACAGTGTTAGAGACTTATATAAATTTAATTTGACCATCTCTGAATAAAAGAAAATTTAAAATTATATGCAAAAAGTCTTTAAGAGTCTTTTTGGTATTTTGTTAACTTTAGAAGAAGAGAATTGTTTCCATTGATATTTTTGCTTCAAACTCTGATACTTTCTTTTCAGCCTGAGGTACTTATGAAAAGATAATTAGGACTTCTGGAAGAAAGAAGAGGTGAGGCCAAGGGCTGGGACCCCTGAAGGACTACAGTGTAAGAGTAAGATTGAAGTGTAAATAAACTAATTGTCCTAGTACTATAGCTAGACTTCGAGGATTCTGTTAGGTCCAGAAAGTCTTAAACTTTGAATTTGGATTAAAGTAGTCCATTATTCTAATGCCCCCATATCTTCCAAATCTTTGGAGGAAGATAACATTATCCTAGGTGTCAAATTTTATCTATGAGTAATTTTAAAATTCAATATCCTGCAAATAATCAGAGATAATTGGACTCATGAAGAGACAAGATACTATCAGCGAGAAACAACAGAAACAATATACAATAGAAATAGACCCACAGTTACTCTACATGCTGGAATTATTAGACATAGATCATGGAACAGTTATGCTTAGTATGTTCTAGTAGACAAAAGCCAAACTTTGAACTGGTATTAGAAACTGTAAAAGGTGATATGGTATATTTGTATTTGAAAAACAACAAAATAAAAAACAAAACAAATTCTAGAATTGAAAAATATAAAAATTAAAGGACTGATTAATGAATTAAAGCCCAATTAGGAAATTAGAAACCATCTTAGGTATTTCAAACTGAATTTAAAACAGGAATTGGTTAGAAAGCTGGAAGAGCAAAAAGGAAAAGGAAGGGGACTGGATGACAGAAAAGAAAAAGAGGGGAGGGTGATGTCCTCAGAGTTCAGAAATTGCCAAAAGTGTGTACCTGCTGTCGTAATTGGTCCCAGATCTGCTCACATGGTGCTGCCTGGACCAGAGCTAAAGCTGCTGATAGGTACTATCTTTGGTCTGTTGGAATTGCCACTAGCTACCACTACAGCAAATGCCAACAACTATCACAGTGCTGGAACCTGTGCTGCCGTCAGGTCAGATCTTCCCAACAGTTCCTCCTATTGACCAAACCCAACAGGAATCCACCTGGCAAAGAAGTCTGGGAAATGTAGTTTGAATATCCCAACCCAGAAGAACCACGGAATATAGGAGGATGAGAGAGAGAGAGAGAGGAGAGAGAGAGAGAGAGAGGAGAGAGAGAGAGAGAGAAAGTGTGTGTGTGTGTGTGTGTGTGTGTGAAGTGAGAGGTGAGAGACCCGAGTACCTATAGCAAGTAACCACAATCTTCCCTTTTAGCTATTAAGCATTCCCACATACTCCCTACCCATATGTAAATTTCTGTACAATTATTATGCTTCCATCCATGCAGATTTAACTATTTTTTGTACAAATGAAGAGATTTTCACCTTTTCCCCCAAAGGGGGAGAACTAAAGTCCCATCAGTTACTATTATACTCACTGGTGTTAATTCTTCTAGTTCAATCACAATTCCACAGTTCCCCCTGGATATTCTGTAACCTAAAGATGAAACTGTAAAGTTCACCAACACCAACATCTCTTATGTAACTTGAGGGGAGGACAGGGAAGAACTTGAGGGAAGAGGGAAGGAAAAATAGTCAATATATACAAAGATATACAGAACAAGCAATGAAACAAATTTTCATGAGTACTTTGGTACTTATTTCTATAACTGGTCATGAAACTACAGCTGATATTTATAACTTCTTCCTCTACTCCATTCTTCTTTGCTTTTGGTCAGTATTTTCACTGGTCAAGGCTCTCTACCTAGTATGGGGGCCAAAACTTCATTCTGGAAGGATCTAAGTCCTCAGTAGTTGAGTTGCTTGTTAACTGTGACTATTGAACAAGAAATATTAAGAGGCAACCCAACAGAGAATTCCCTGGGCTCCTGATATAGTTCTTGTTGACCTCATTGTGTATCAGTAACCCAATTTTGCTGTAATAATCAGGATCAATCATCCCAGCCATTATGGGAACCTCTTTGCTTGTTGGTTTAGTATCATAAGGAGCCTAATATATTCAAGTGTCAATCTCAACTTCTAATTCATTTGAACCATTTTGTGTGCCCTGGTAGAAACATTCTTTCCATGGGAACTAAGACTGCCAAAGTTTAGCCCAAGTTTATGGAGATGGCAATAAAAAGTTCTGTGAGTGGATTATTAAATATAATATGGACAGAAATCCATCCTATTGTTATTCCTTGATTTCTGGACCCTTGTATTCTGGCAGTGGGACAAATACATCTTATAGTGATCACTGATTCAAAGTACTTTTTTTATCTTGTATGATAGCACCTCAACCTTTCAGAGTTTTGTCTCCCAGCTGGCCAAATAACTGAGTCTTTTGTAAGTCATTATATTACTTTATAAAGCTAGCCAACTTCTGGGTGATTTGATACATGGAAAGACCTATGCATTTCATAGTTCATGAGCCCATTGCTACATTTCTTTTGTTGTGAAATAAATATCTCATTTAGAAGTTATATTGTGTTCTCACAATGTCTATAATATTGTGGTTGGTAGTATTATAGGAATTCATATCCAAAATAAGTATTTTATGAAGACAAATTGCTGGCCCTTCCACTAGAGAAGAGATCCAATGTGATTAACTAGGCACTAGGCAGCTGGTATCTCCCAGGAATTGAGGCCCTACTGGTGGCTCAGCATTGATCTCTGTTCATAGCAGGTTAGGCTCTTGGCAGTGATAACAGCAAGATCAATATTGGTGAGAGAAATTTTATGTTGCTGAGCCCATGTATAACTTCCATCCCTGCTGCCATATTTGCTTTGTAGAAGAGCCCACTGAGCAAGCACTGGGATGCTAGGGAAAGAGAGTGACTGATGTCTACAGAATGAGTCAACCTGTCCATTTGATCAATGAAGGCTTTCTCCACAGTGGTTGCCGTTTGATAAACATCACATGGGACACAAATATCCTCATATTTTGTGCTGATCCCGAGGGGTCCATTCACGTATCTCTGCCCCAGATCTCCTTGTCATTAGTCTTATCTCATTCTTTCAAAGTGACTGATTCCCTGGCCAGTCCATTAGTCACTGCCCATGAAATACTGTAGATCTACATCATGGACATTTCTTTACCTAGACAAAGTAGACAGCCAGAAGTACTGCTCAAAGTTCTGCCCACTGAGAAGATTTCACTTTCACCTTTCAGAGACACTGTAGACTGGAATGGTAGTTGCTGAAGCATATTGTGAAGAACCATCCATATCCCACGCCTGAGTTCTTTCTTCCTCAATTAACAAGTTATGGGTACTCTCCATGACACCAAGAAGAAGCTGTGCAATAGTTGCTATAGGCATCTGAGCCACTTGATCATGTAGTTTGCCTGAGCCTTCAGGACCTGCTTGAGCTTGATCTTGTACACATCACTTCCTTGTACATACTCAAGATTTCATGGATGAAATAATACCCATTTCATGATAAATGTAGCTCAGGTCACATGGTCAGTTGGTATTCCACAGTCAAGTGTTCAATCTCATCCAAGATCTAGGAACAAGCTAGGAGCTCTTTTTCAAGAGACTGATAATTATACATAAAAGAGCATGGCTTTGATTTAAAACCCCAAGTTCCATTGTGCTTGTGAAGGGCTCTACATAGCATCACCACAGGCCATAACTACATTGAGCTTCACTGGGTCTTCTAGGTTGCAAGGTCCACACAGCAAGGCTGCTTGTACAGCAGTTGGGATCTGTAACCTTTTCTTGCTCTGGGCCCCACTCAGAACAGGCAACTCCATGGGTTAATCATCAAATGGGGCAGAAAATCACATTCAAATACAAAATATATTGGCTCCAGGATTCAAAGATGCCTAGAAAGCATTGTACTTTAGTGGCAGGCATATAGGGGGAAGCAACATGGGATATCCTGGGATGTACCTGGAAACACTGGAGCCCTAAAAACTTCGTCATGCTGATGGGCTTCTGAATTTTTATGGGTTTTTAATCTCCCTCTTTTGGATAAGGTATTTAGAGTACTTGCTACTTTCTGTTCACCAGGTCTAATCAGCATGATGTTCAGAGGGATGTTAAAATGAATTAAGTCCTTGAATACTGAATTATGACCCAGAGTCAGAGAGGTGACATAGTCCCAAAGTAAAATATAGTCATGAAGTCAAAGTGTCAGGCTGTACTTGTTGGTAAAAACAGACTGCTTCTAGTGGGCTTTACAAATTGATACCGAGAAAAGCATTTGCCAGATCCAGAGCTGGATACCAAGTACTCAGGGCTATGTTGATTTGCTGCAGGATAAGACCACATCTGGAATAGCAATTATGATTGGAGTCAATTACCTACCTAAATTTGATATTCTACAGCCATTCTCTGAGATCCATCTGCTTCTGCCAAGCCCAATTGGTGAGTTAAGTGGGGATGTTATAGGAATCACACTTGGAAAGGACAGAACATGGTCCTGGAACAATGGAGAAAAAAAATTAAATTTTGCTCCTACCTAACATCATAACCAAGATTAATTCCAGATGGATTAGAGACCAAAATGTGAAAGGCAAAAATATTTTAGAAGAAAATACAGAACCATATTTTCTTGACCTTCAGATCCTAGTGTTAAACAGGACACAAAAGTAACATCTTGATGGGAAAGATTGGTAAATTGGACTCCATTAAAATAAAACACTTCTGTTCATCAAAAGATATCATTAAAGATCATGGAAGGGTAAGCCACAGTATGGGAAAA
This sequence comes from Eumetopias jubatus, assembly GCF_037043125.1. NCBI lineage: Eukaryota > Metazoa > Chordata > Mammalia > Carnivora > Otariidae > Eumetopias > Eumetopias jubatus. The sequence continues at coordinate 27,218,835 of NW_028274810.1, read as the reverse complement.
GGTATTTAACATTTAGTTGATACAGGTCTCATTTCCAGAATATTAACAAATACACAACGCGATAGAAAAGTGGACAAAAGAATCTTGAATAGATACCTCACAACTGAAAACATCCAAATGGCCAAAACAGTATGCAAAGTTGCTCAATGTCATTAGTAATCAGGGGGAATGCAAATTAAAAACACAACGATACCACTAGCTACCCACTAGACGAGCTAAAATTTAAAAGTTGGATAATAACAAGAGTGGACAAAGAGGTGAAGCAAGGCCAACACTGACATATCTTTGGCACGAGTATATATTGACCCAACTACTTTGAACAGTTTGATATAATCTAGAAAAACTGACAATTCCATATCCTATAACCCAGCATTTCTGCTTCTAGGTATATACCTCACAGAAACATATGCATAAATGTGTGAGGTTACCCCTACAAGAATGTCCATAACAATATTATTTTTACTAGCCCAAATGAAGCAACCCAAACATCTATCAACACAGAATGGATAAGTAAATTGTGGTATACTCATGGCAATGGAATACGATAGAGCAAACTCAGCGAAGTATAGCCATATAGAACAACGTGGATTCCTTTCATAAAAGCAAGATTTCACAAATGAAGTAAACACCAAAGAATATGTACCGTATGATTCTAAAAGTTCAAAAGCAGGCAAATGACAATTACAGATGCATACTCACTTGCTAAAACTGAAAGACAAGCAAAGCAGTCTGAGCCACTTGATCATGTAACTTGCCTAAGCCTTCAGGACTTGCAGGAGCTTGATCTTGCATCAAGTCAGCATGGCAGTTACATGTAGGGGGAAAGAATGGAATTGTGGTTGCGGTTGCATATGAAGACTTTTTTTTTTTTTTTTTTTTTTTGCAGGGGGAGACGGCTATGTTCTACTTCCTGACCAGGTGCTCATTTCTCAGACATTTCCTTATAGTCATTCATTAAGCTCTACTCTTACTTTATCGTATATTTCTATCTTTTTTCTTCTATAAAGGTGGGCTTGCCTTTAAAAAATGCCAGAGTTTTTACAATATTTTCAGTAAATAAGAAAAATATTGAAGGTAATTCTTAAATCTTTGTAAGCAATAGCAATTTCTCCAATCTTAAAGCTTGGCTCAGCCATATAGAAAATTTGGAAGGGAGGTGCAGAAGGATAGGCTATTTTAAGTAGAGTTGTTAGGGCAATCTTCTCTAAGATTTAAACCAATACCTGAATGAAAGGGACCAAGCTGGGGGAACGTAGGCAGCAGAGAGTTCCAGGCAGTAGGAACTCTAAGTGCAGAAGACCCAAGGCCTGAAGGCACATGGCCTGTTTGAAATGGATTCAGCTGAGTGAAGATTGATGCTGCAGCAGAAGCCGTATATCCACCTGCCTTAGCATGGCAAATGATCTCTGTCTTAGGGCAGGTGTGCTAACTTTATGAGACTTCTTGTGAGAATTATTTTTGACCCCTTAGTTTGCTATTTTCCACTTATTTTTATACAAAAGGGAAAATGCAACATTCAAATACTTGTACACATAGAGCTATATAGGATGAAGATGTTAACAATTTTGGAATTGTGGTATGATAGCTTAATTTGTCAGTTGATGCACGGATGTCTGAATTTGATAAACGAAAAACTGCATATCAAGTGTCACCGCTATAGAATGCATAGGGCAGAAATGAATTTGAAATAAACAGATTAAAAATAGGAGCAATTCTCCCATATTATGATAGACAAAAATGTCTAAAGATGGTAAAACTGCCTGTGATGTACAAAAATGGTCAAGAAATGGGGCGCCTGGGTGGCTCAGTCATTAAGCGTCTGCCTTCGGCTCAGGTCATGATCCCAGGGTCCTGGGATCGAGCCCCACATCAGGCTCCCTGCTCTGCCAGGAACCTGCTTCTCCTTCTCCCGCTCCCCCTGCTTGGGTTCCCTCTCTAGTTGTCTCTTTCCCTGTGTCAAATAAATAAATAAAATCTTAAAAAAAAAATAAAAGCATTCCTTAAAAAAAAAATGGTCAAGAAATGAGGAAACTTGGGGAATGGAATCTTCATTTTTGATTACTTTGTCATTTCAGCCAATCTAATGCCTGTCAGTTTGCTTTCCACTGTTTGGTTTGGGACTAGACTGCTTTTTTCCAAACAACCTGGATCATAGGTTTCAATTTCTTCAGATCACCTGAAGTGATGTTGCTTTACTCCTTCCGTCCCTCTTGGATTAGCCAGGGTTCTCCTGAGAAACAGAGCCAATGGGGTATATATATTGACTTATTTTAAGGAATTGGCTCAAGTGATCATGGAGCCTGGCAAACCCCAAATTTGCGGAATGGGCTGGCAGGCTGAGACTTAGTAAGGGCGGATGTTGTAGTTTGTGTTGAAGGCTGTCAGTGTGGAGCCCTAGGGAAGAGCCAGTGATGCAGCTGAAGTCTGGAGGCAGTCTCCTGGCAGGATTCCCTCTTGCTTGGGGCAGGTCAGCCTTTTGTTCTATTCCCATTTTCAATGATTGGATGAGGTCCACCCACAGTATGAAGGGCAATCTGCTTTCTTAAAGTCCACCGATTTAAATGCAAATCTCACCCTGAAACACCCTCACAGGACTATCCAGAATGATGTTTGGCCAAATATGCGGGCAATGTGGTACAGCCAAGTTGACACATACAATTAGCCAACACACCTCTCAAGAAGCCATCCGTAGCTTTGCTTTTGGAGGGGAGGAATGTGGCTTTCAGTTCATAGCTGCTTAACTCACTGTGGTCTCTTCTCACCATGTACCAAGGCTACAAAACATTAAAGACCGATATGAATCTGTATTGGTAAGAAAGATACTGTTTACAAAATAAGTTAACAACTTGACAAACTGTAGTTTTCTTTGGCCTGAATGGCTCTGCTTGAGTCAGAACTGGCCACAGTAATAAATTCCACAAAAAGCTACATTTCTACTAGCCTAGGAGTATAAAAAATGTAGACTCAAAGATGTATATTGATTTTTTTTTTTAAGTGAACTCACCTGCTTTGGGACATCTTTCTAGAGCTCTAAACTTGTGTTTGCTCAGTTCATTGTTATGAAGTATTATTAGGAGGGAATTCTGGAATTGTATTCCTTTTTTTGTGAACTCCAACCTAGTTTTTTCCTGATGTGTTTGACAATCCTGTTTCTCCATCACTGGGGGAAGATTAGCCTCTGCTAATCTTTAGGGATAGACCTTTATTGCAACTAGGAAAGCTGTGTTGCAAAGTGCTAGCGATTTCCAAATTTCCATGCATGGAGTTTTTCCACTTCTTTGTTACTTGGGAATTTTATCCATTTGCATATCACCTCTCTGTGGTTGTGGCTCAAGTTTACCCCTCAGGTCCTGACTTCTCCCCTGAACTCTACACACCCATTTCTAACTGCCTGATGTTACAACCTAGATGTCCTGCCAACACCTTAAATCCACTATGATTAAAACAAACGATCCCATTTTTGTTGTTGTTGATATTGTTACCAAAACTGTCACTGGGCTCCCATGATTAATCTTGGATTTTCCATTGACTTCTTCCTCACTTCTTTGCCTCCAGTTAGCTGCCAAATCTAGATCCCCATTCTCACAGATATACTGTATGTCAGGTTCTTTTTTTTTCTGGCCAGGACTATTGGAAGTCTCCAATCTAGTATGCTCATCTCTGTTCTCCCCCTGACCCATCCCATACATTAATAATCCCTCATATAAAACTTGGGGTCAGAGGTGTTTCAGAATGCAGATTTTTCTTTTCCGTTTTTGGAGTTTTAGAAAGGTAATGTGGAGAAGATACTTTATGTTACAAAGTCTCCCTTATGGGGACTGGGGTAATGTCCTGTAGTCAAATCTTGTTTTTCTGCAGTGAAGTGTATGAATATTCACTTTAAGTAGGATAAATAAAAAGTATAAATGGTCTTGTATTGTTCATGTTAAACTTTAATGCCAAATGAGTTCAGGTAAGATTGGCTTTTTCCTCCAAGCAGAGTATCAAAAAAGAACCAGAACAATGTCCTGCATTTTTTATTTTTAGAACTTTTGCTTTTGGAATTGTGGAAAAGACTTTGTAGATCTGGACTAGGTAAATCTTCCTCAGGTAACCCTATCACTCCCATTTCCTACTGGGTTAGTTGTAAACTCTTCACTCTGCTATTTTCAAATATCTTCTCAATTTGACCACAAAGCATTGTTTTCTGGTTTTATCTTCCACTTATCTTCTACATATCCTTTTGACCTACCTAAACTGGTTAATACTTCTTATTTTTTCTTCTGTGTATATTCAGGCTCAGACCTCTTCCTGAAATGTCCTTTCCTCTTGTCCATTCTTCTGCCAACTATCTATTGATCTTTTTTCTGTTTTCAGAATGTTTCCCTCTGTAAACCGTTTGATCCCCATTCTGGGATCAGTAATTGTTGTTTGGTCTAAATTCTTGTAGCAAGCTTTAATTTTCCCATATGGAAATGAGAATGATCCCACTTCCTTACCCCTTAGACTTGTCAGTGGATTAAAAAAATGTTACAAATGCACCTAGCACGGTGTTAGACCCATAGTAGGACTCAGTTGAGGTTAGTTCTTCCTTTTTCTTCTTCTGCTTTTTCTTCCTTGCTTTTTTTAAAGATTTTATTTATTTATTTGACAGAGAGAGAGACAGAGAGACAGAGAGAAGCAGACTCCCGACTGAGTAAGGAGCCCGATGTGGGGCTCGATTCCAGGACCCTGGGATCATGACCTGAGCCGAAGCCATATGCTTAACAACTGAGCCACCCAGGCACCCCTTCCTTGCTTTTTTCCTAGTATATTCTGTACTTCATGTTACAGTTTTAAATGTGCTTTTCCCCACTACTAGATTGGAAGTTTTCTGAGGATAAAACCTGCTTATTAGAAGCTCAGTAAATATTGAGTTATGTGAAATGAATACAGATGGTGTTGCTAGAGAAATTTCAACTCCTCCTTTGGATTCTGGAAAAGACTGATTTGTGTGTCTATGAATATACATTTAAAAACTCAAAACCAAATCAAACCTATGATCACAGGACCCATCTTGATGTTTAGTGTCATAATTTCTGTTTCAGGGGAATTCTGAATGTCTAGAGCCCTTGTAAGGGACACTGCCCACCCAGATCATGGCAAGCCTCAGGGCCTAGAGGAGCATGCTCTTTCTGGTACACTTAACAGCAGCCATTGGGAGACCTAGCCAGAAACCAGTGGGCAGACTGACTAACACAGTTCTTCCGCACTGGTGAGATACAGTGCTCACTCGTATGGAGCCTGGATCATGGGAGAGCATAGATTCTGTTCCTATGCTATTTCTTGGGGCTCACTGGAGGGTCCCTGGGCCCCCTCAGGGAGGGGAAGGTCTCTGAATACCACCTGTGCTTTTGTGCACTTGGTCCTTTCAGGTTGGTTGTGCTTATCTCCAGGCTCTGCTGTCTCTCTCCCAAAATTATCTCCTCTAAAATCCCTTTCACCGCCCCCTCCCCTGCCCGGGGAATATTATGTCCCTGGGAAAGAGAAAAGCTAGTGGTGGTAGAGGTCACTAGGTGTTTACCTAATTTCCGTTTAACCTCCTTTCTTAATAAACTTTTCTTAGTAATTTTCTAAGTAATTTCTTAGTAATTTTTATCTGGGTACATTACTATCTAGAATAAAAACTATATTTTGCAGCTCCCCTTGAAGCTAGTTATGACCATAAGACTAAATTCAGAGTAAAGGAAAGTGCTGTGTGACTTCCAGGAAGGCTCTTCAAGGTGCTGACTCACTCTGAGCCGAGCCTTGGCGCTTCCTCCTTTTGCTGCCTGGACTGTGGACACAGTGGCTGAAAGGCCAGTGGCAATCTTGGATTACGAGGAGAGCTTGAGGGTGAAAATGGAGCTGAAAATAGGAGCTACCTTCTAACTGCTTTTTTAATGTCAAAGAATATACCTTTTTGGCTTTTGGCCCCATTTTCAGTTTTCTATCATATGCCATCCAATCCAGCCCTGAAGGATCTGAAGATTGAACCCTAGTAAAATAATAGAAGCTAAAACGTGACTGATTGTGAATTAGTCCCGATCCCTTAGTTATGGCTTCAGTTTGTTGCCTGGAGTTCTTAGAAATCTAGATTTTCTTAATTCGAAGATTTCAAAACATGTAGCCTAAGAATTTCATTCTTTTGTTTACCTGTGTTCAGCTTCAACAGCCATTTCCTGTCATTAGAGGAGGTGGGAGGCCCAAACTGTTTGGGCTGGGTAAGGGATACAAGAACAAGTGAGGGGAAATGCGTGTGCGAAATACCATCCCACATCATATCCTATAGATAAATATGCTTTTACTGTTTTTAGGGTAATATCACCTTGGCACATTTGTAGTTTATGTTCCCATGTTTTAATAAAGTACACGTCAATTTGGTGTGCTTTCGTTTTTGTTTTTTTTAAGATTTTATTTATTTGTTAGAGAGCGAGCGAGCGTGCGCACACAAGCAAGGGGAGCTGCAGGCGGAGGGAGAAGCAGACTCCCCACTGAGCAGGGAGCCTAATGTGGGACTCCATCCCAGAATCCTGGGATCATGACCCGAGCCAAAGGCAGATGCTTAACCAACTGAGCCACCCAGGTGCCCCAATGTGTGGGCTTTTGTTTTTGTTGTTATCATCTTTCTGTTTCCCAGAATTATTACTAATAATTATTGGAAATTTACACAGTGCTAATATCTCCAGTCGACCTAAATGACTTAAGCTTTTTGCTTGGACTTTTCCAGAAGACACAGGTTCCTATGAAAATAACACGCAGGGAAAAAAAATGGAGAGAAATCTGCAGATTTAATTTTTGCTCACTTCTTGGTTTTCTTTAAGCCCACGGCTGGATTTACATCGTCAGCCCACATAAATGTGAATTCCCAAGAAATCCAAATAGAAAGAGAATAGAGAGAAGGGCAGAATGTATTTGATTTCTTTATGGCTTGAGCTTTGTTCTAGGCCCTCAAGTATGAAGTTCTTTATATCTATTTATAAATCATCCATGTAAATCTGTGTATGAACCCACTCCATGCACCAGGGAGCATCTCAGTTAACTTGGATGAATAAGGTTCCCCATGATCCAAAGGTCAGTTCCAAGGCTCTTTTGGAAACATTTTAGAGATGGAAACATTTTAATGATGTTTTGGACTCATCTGATGAACAGAGTGGATTGAACATGATCTAAGCTCATTGCATGGGGATCGTTACTAACAGCCCGGACTCCAGCCTCTTCCAATATAAGAAAGCTGGGTCCTCCGAAGGGGTACGTGTACCCCAATGTTTATAGCAGCAATGTCCACCATAGCCAAACTGTGGAAAGAGCCAAGATGCCCATCGACAGATGAATGGATAAAGAAGATGTGGTATATATACACAATGGAATATTATGCAGCCATCAAAAGGAATGAGATCTTGCCATTTGCAACGACGTGGATGGAACTGGAGGGTGTTATGCTGAGTGAAATAAGTCAATCAGAGAAAGACATGTATCACATGACCTCACTGATATGAGGAATTCTTAATCTCAGGAAAGAAACTGAGTGTTACTGGAGTGGTTGGGGGTGGGAGGGATGGGGTGGCTGGGTGATAGACATTGGGGAGGGTATGTGCTACGGTGAGTGCTGTGAATTGTGCAAGACTGTTGAATCACAGTTCTGTACTTCTGAAACAAATAACGCAACATATTTTAAGAAAAAAGAAAAAGAAGAAGATAACAGGAGAGGAAGAAAAGGGGAGTATGTCAGAGGGGGAGACGAACCATGAGAGATGATGGACTCTGAAAAACAAACTGAGGGTTCTAGAGGGGAGGGGGGTAGGGGGATGGGTTAGCCTGGTGATGGGTATTGAGGAGGGCACGTTCTGCATGGAGCACTGGGTGTTATGAACAAACAATGAACATGGAACACTGCACCAAAAACTAATGATGTAATATATGGTGATTAACATAACAATAAAAAATTAAAAAAAAACTAATGATGTAATATATGGTGACTAACATAACAATAAAAAATTAAAAAAAAAAAAAGAAAGCTGGGTCCTGGTCTATTGAGGTGAACGAGCCTCAGCTTCCACTTCTACTGCACGGACCCCATTGCCCTCACGTTCCTGCAAGTGTTGGTTCCTCCTTTTTCTTTCTTTTTTTCTTTCTTTCTTTTCTTTTTTTTTTTTTTTTTAAGGGTAGCACTAGGATTTATTGAACTGTGCCTTAGTACAGGCGCTGGGGCTTGCCCATGGTGCTCTTGATGTATAAAGCCCGGACGTTCTGCCAATTCTTCTTGAGCAAGGACACCAGGAAATTGACTGCTAAGTGGATGTTGTACACAAGGTCGTCATCTGTCATCTTCACATGGCCAACAGCCACTGCCAGACACAGCACCTTCTTCATCTGGGAATTTGATGGTGGACTTCACTTCATCTACTTTGGCCACCATGCTTTCATTGTGTGTCAGCAAGGAAGGGAACTTGCCTTCTTTATTCAGGCCTGGGCCCAGGTTTCGTGGGATCTGCTTGATCAGAGATTCTGAAGCCAAAAAGGCATCATACTTCTTGGCCAACTTCTTGACTAATTTCTTATTCTTGTTGAGTTTCTTCAGCGCCTCAATATCCATGTGGGGAATATCCACTGCCTTGGCCTCATCACAGTGCTGCTGATCCCCCAAAACACATACGGAGAACTTGGGGCGGGGAGTGGACTTAAGCCTGACGGTGCCCGAGAAGCTTTTGTCCTTCTGAGGGTCATAGTTCTTCAGACTGATCTGCAGCTCCACCGTCTCCAAAAACTTCCGGCCCTTGCGCTGGTTCTCGTGCAGGACTTCCCGCACCGCCTCATACAGGGTGTTGCGGGAGACTTTGCTGCTCATGGTTCTTCGCGCCGCAGTAACCGGAAAAGCCTCCTTTTTCTTTCTGCTCCTTCTGCTCCATTTCCCCTGTCTCTTTTTCCTACTCACCATTTCTGATGCTTCCCTTAATCTCTACCATCGCAGAGATTGGCTGCTTATTGATTTCTTTCCTCTCTTCTCTCTTTTTTCCCTTTTTCCCCTTTGCTGTCTCTTTTCTCCCTTTCTTACCACTTCCTCCAAATTTTATGACTTTAGGGTATCAGGGCTTAGGTTTTAGAGCCATCATCATCCAATGAGAGTGACAGCCAATCACAATGTGCCTTCTTTTTTTTTTTTTAAAGATTTTATTTATTTATTTGAGAGAGAGAGAATGAGAGCCAGAGAGCACAAGAGGGAAGAGGGTCAGAGGGAGAAGCAGACTCCCCGCTGAGCAGGGAGCCCGATGTGGGACTTGATCCCAGGACTCCAGGATCATGACCTGAGCCGAAGGCAGTCGCTTAACCAACTGAGCCACCCAGGCGCCCCACAATGTGTCTTCTTAAACTTCAACTCTTTTTTTTTCTTTTTGTTATTTCCACTCATACAATTGCAGGCTTCACAAATTCTTTTTAGGCTCATAGTTTCCTCCTGAAGGTTGACAGTGTTTGACTGCTTGACTGGGGTATCATGTATATAGAAGTCATAGACCTTAGAACTAGGAAGTTCTAGGAAGAGTTAAAAAGATAGTTTAATCCAATTCCTTTTTTTTTTTTTTTTTTTAAAGCAGGGTACTGAAGTAAGTAACTTACCTAAGAGCATTCATATGTCTGGTAGCAAAACCAGGACTAAGACATAGGCCTATACATCTTCATTTGGAAGAGAATTATATTAGCTCCTTAGTCCTATATATAATACAAGGAGACCTCAAGGAGCCAAGCAAACAGTTATTGTCCAATAGCTACAGTCTCCAGGGAAATATCTGCTCCATTCTGTTCTGGTGCTTTAGAGAAGAGAGAGACTCTTTATTCTTGAGTTGTAAAATTATCCCTAAATATATACTCATGTATACATTGTGAGATCATTGGGTTTCTTCACAAATAAAAGCTGTTTTCTTATGATTGCAATTATTTATGTATGAATAGAATGTACATGACCCAATGCCTGAAACTTGCTTCATACATATTGGGTGTTTTAAACAGCTAAATGGCTCTTTTTAGTTGGGAATAAGCACTCTGAGTATCACAGAGTCTTATATTTATTTAAAAAGAAACTTAAAAACATCTTGCTGTTAGAGAAATGAGCATACAATAAAAATCTTTTACATTGCATTTGCATATTTCACCTTCTCTAGAAAAGTAGAATCTGAGACTTAGACAGAAACGTGGAGTTTTTGCTCAACTCTCTATCCAGTGCAGGAATTTTTAAAAGCTGTAACTCTGACAGATAGCCGATGTCTGCTTGAAAACCTCCAGAGCCTGGTATTACCGTTATGAGGCAGCTGTTACTGTTACTGGACAGCACAAGTGTATAAAAAGTTCCTTCTTGCACTGAGTCAGAATCTGCCTTCTTTAACTTCCAGCTTTTTATCCTAGTTCTGGCCTCTGGAACAACACAGAATTAGTATACCATTCTCTCCATGACAGCCCTTCAAATATTTGAAAGCAGATATTATACCTTTTCTTATTCTTTGCTTCCCAAGTTGCTTGAATAATTTATCAAAAATTATAGCTTCTCCTATTCATCTGGACATTTGCCTTTCATTACATCCTAATTGGTCAAAGTCCCTCTTAAAACGTGGCACCTGGAATTGAATTCTATATTATAGATGTGGTTTAACTAGCTAGAAATCCAATAGAACTGTCATGGGTAGTGATCTGTGGGTAGTAATTTCTCACGGAAGCATCCTAAGTCCCTTAAAAGAAGGTGGCTTGTATGAAAACACTCAGTATACTGTAAAGTGCTTTATAAATGAAAAGCTTTGTTACACTCCATTTAAAAATACAAAAAATAATCAAAGAGTTTTCTTCCCTGTCATTAACAATGTTGATTTCAACCTTTGGGTCTACAGAGTTAGCAAAGAGGCTGCTATTTTTTCCTGGGTAAAAGTATGAAGACAATTTTAAACTCAGCTATTATGTTGTGGTACTGGTTGAACAAGTTTTAAATAATCAAGTCCTTTTGGAACATGATTTTTTCCTTTTTAAAGTGTATGATAAATGTCATTTTTAACCTGTGCATACTTATTTAATGAGACAAAAGCAGAATCTTCTATTGACAAGGCATTTTAATAAGTGGAAGCATTTTCACATTCAAAGTAAAGTTTTAAATATATAATCTGTGTTTCCTCCATTTTAAAATATGAATTTTAAATTTCCATTCTACACATTTCTTTTTTAAATATTGAGTAAAGTGGTTTATGGTTTAATATTGTCATCTAACCATTCATTCTCATTTGCTGAGTATTGATTATGTGTTAAGAACTTGAAAAAGACATTAATAAATTGTTTATCCTTCTTTCTTCAGTAACCCTAGAAGACTTTTGGAAAAAATAACTTTTTATCTAAAATGCATGGCATGAATTTACATCTTGAACATTCTGACTAAGGGTATAATGCACTGCTAAATGGGATCATCTCAAAACTAGCAGTAGTAGGTTACAGTTGGTAAATATAAATGTGTGTAAATATAAATGCAAAATAAAAATATGAAACCCAAATGGGATAAAGGTAATGATGGCGAGCCCAGCACACTCCCTGGCACATAGCAGATTCTTAATCAACATTGGCCTCATGAATACTGCCTATTAGGGGAGGATTATTTCTAATCAGGCAGTGAGCCTGGTGTGACAGCTGGAGGTTGAGTCCTGTAGATTGATGTGCCATTGCTCAAATGAGTAAGACACATTAGAGACTGCACTGTATTTTAAGACCTCATATCTCTTTCATTGGAACATTATTTCTTGGTTAAGAGAACTTACTACATTTTCTAAAACATGACAATGTTGTGGTGGTTTATAGTTTGATTTACAACATATGTCAAACACTCTAAGGAGCATAAATTATTTAAAAATACATAAGTACTCAGAATAAAAATCGGTGGTTCTGTACTGTCCATACTGGAAAGAAATTTATTAAAGAAAATAACCCAGTAAATCACTTCCAAGGATTATAGTATTCTGATAGCATTCTGAAAAGTCAGAATTCTGGAAAATCATCCATTTGTTGGTACATTTTAAAAAAAAATTGTGTAATTTAATAATTCTTTTTTCTTTTTACAATCCTGGTGACTGAGGGCATGTAAATTGGAGAGGACTGCTTTGTAAAATTGGATTTGGAGTCACATAATTTAAATTTATATTATTAGGTCCAAAATTTCTCTTTCTATTGGATTTTCTTTCTTTTTAATAGTTAAAAAAAATACAAATAGATGATCCTTTCTAGAGAAAGACTGCATTCTTTTTATATTTTGTACACTTAATCTTCCAAAGCTAGGTATTATTTGATTAAACATATAATTTATAGTTATACATAGGCTGAGGAAAAATAAATATTCTAATAGCATCTAGTTGTTACTGTTTTTGGCTATATGGATGTGTGGGCTTTTGTATCAATATTAGTGTTTTCTACACTTAATAGTATTTTCCTCCAGCAAAGAACTGTCTCTTTGCTGAGAAGGAAAAAAAAAAAACAACAAAAAAATCAAAAAAACAACAAACTTGCTTACAAAATGAGGCCATTTTGCATATTAATTAGGAGGTCTTTGAACTCTGAGAATAAAATCCGTTAATGCTTTGGGTATGGAACAATTATGCATTCAAGGACTTTGATTTTATGCTAATAATGCGACAAGCTTTACATTTTTCTTTGTTTTGTTTGCATTCCCTAAAGATAATTTAATGCAAATAATCCATCCATATACAGCATAGAGCGTGTCGGATGGTTTCCCTATAGTTAAGATTGTATCAGCACTCTCATTATAAATCTCTATTACCCATGGTTTATAATTTAATTGAAAAAACCCACTGCAGGCAGAAACTCAACACTTAGGGTTTCAGGCTAAAAGCAATATTTCTCTTTTTAAAAATTGCCTCCTCTCTTTAATTTCATAGTTAATGGAAATGTAAGAAGGATCATCCTGGAGCTGATTTTGAACAAAGCCAAACAGATCATTGTCTATAACTAAAATAATTTCTAAATAAAAGTAGCTGATATCTTATCAGTGGCCTAATACTACAACATTTAACCAAACGAGAAGAGAGCACAATGGAATCTGCTTATCCTTTCTCTACACAAAAAATACATACAAGGAGAACAAGAAAATTCTGTAAGACCAGATGTCTCTAAAATACATGTTTGACAGTATGGTCTGAGGCATTACATTTTTATTTGGTTCCCAGGGGAAGATTTGCGCCTAGATCTGGGCAAAGGCGGTGGAATCTGCTTTTTGTCAGACTGAGCTAGGAAGAGGGCGCAGGGTGGAGAGCCTCCTGCTCCGGAATTCTTTACTTTGTCTGCCATATAAATCTTATCAAGTTTATGCTTCAATTATCTTGATGGGATTCAGGGGTTAATTAACAGGCCCAGCAGTTTCAACCTGCTTACACAGTAGAATTGAAAAGATCAGTTTTTAGACACATGGTGGTTTTGTCATCAGCTTGTGAACCCAAATCCTGTAATGTAGAAAGGTTAACCTACCTGCCAGGTAATATGCAATCTCCAATCAAGACTTCACCGTAGTTTTATCAACCCAGTGAGATAAAGAAACCATGAGTTAGTTAGAACGAGATGTTCTCTATTTCCTGCAACCCATCAACCTTTTCCTATTTAATTCCTACTTGTAATGCTGCATGTGAAACATATGCCATGATTACTTAACCCTAAGCAGACATCAGAAACTTGCTTAAAGATGGTCTGGCTCTGTCTTTGCAATGCATTGTGTTTCTAAATCAGTTGCCTTTGAGATCCTAAGGGCAATTATTGAGGACAGTAACACAAACTCACATCTTATAGCACTGAGCAGTGCATAAAGGGCTTCAATATATCAAATACACACAACTGCTCAGAAGTAGATAAAGCAGGGGCACCTGGGTGGCTCAGTTGGTTAAGCCTCTGCCTTCAGGTCAGGTCATGAACCCAGAGTCCTGGGATCTAGCCTGCATCCCGCTGAGCAGGTAGCCTGCTTCTCTCTTTCCCTCTGCTGCTCCCCCTGTTTGGGCTCTCTCTCTCTGTCAAATAAATAAATAAAATCTAAAAAAAAAAGTAGAGAAAGTAGAAGCTAAGAGATTAAGTTGTGGTTAGCACTCACACTCTGCCTTGTCTACTACTCGTTCTTCTGTGGCCCAGTGGCTCCTTAGTTCTCTTAGGCGAACTCATGTTTTTAACTTTGAGAAAGAGGGTGTAGGGATACCTTGATGAGAATCCCCTGTACTTACTTGACATCTATTGTTAGAAACCATAAGGGAATTCACATAATGTCTAAGTCCAATTCTTAAAACATTCCGTATTTGCTTAGATTTATAAATAAAAACTTAGAGCCTAGGTAACATTCATATATATCTAAGCTACACAGTAAGTCGATGATGCAATAAAACAAGTATGGATTTACTGTTCTATCTCTCTGATTGAAATTATTTTTAATGTTGATATTTTGATTATATTAGAAACATCGCTTAAGTATAAAGGTTATGAGAAATTCTTTTCTGAACACACGTGATTGTACAGTCTTAAGAGATTTTTGAGAAAATAGTAGATAACTATTTTCTCGGTATAAATATAGTACTGGTATAATGAAGCAGGGAATACACAAGGAAACTCCCTAGGGTTGCTGTGAATCTGGCAGTCCATATTTGTTATGTATAGTGAAAAGCAGATTATCTTCTGATATTTACAAAGATTCAAAGTTTTTTAGTTTCTGTTATAAGAATTTTAATAGATCATTCTTTACTCCTCACCCACCTCCTTTTTTTTCTTTCTCAAATTACTTTTTTTTTTTAAGATTTTATTTATTTATTTGACAGAGAGAGAAAGAGGGCACAGCAGGGGGAGGGGCAGGCAGAGGATGAGGGAGAAGCAGGCTCCCTGCCGAGCAGGCGGCCGGATGCGGGGCTCTATCCCAGGACCCTGGGATCGTGACTTGAGCCGAAGGCAGACGCTTAACTGACTGAGCCACCCAGGCGCCTCTCTTTACTTTTATAAACTTAGAATGTCATGCAGGATTTACTTCTAAACTTTTTATAACAAAAAAAGTTTTCTGCCCCTACTAGGTGTTGTGAATGATGTGTGATCTTGTGTTCAGGAACTCAACATTTTATGTAAGTGAATGGTCACTCCATGTGCCACTGAGAACCAATAACCGTTCCCTTCCCCTACCCTGTCCTGAGCAGATGTCATTAACTGGTGCATTCTTTACTTCTCCTCCCATTCCAGTACTACCCCGGTCCAACCCTACCCAGCTTCTAAGGTCAGGTCAGTCAGGGTGGTATGGCTACAGACATTTTTTAGCTCCTTTATTGCTCTTCATTCCCCCAAGATGAACTTGTGTGTGCTCTTCTATTTTCTTGCACAGAAATACTCTTGCTTAGGCCACCAGACACCTCCTAGTGGCAGCATCCAATAATTTTTAGGCAGTATTCGGATAGGTAGTGAAAGATCCTTGACAGATAATGTGTTCGGGATTTAGACCAGAGTTGGCAAAACTTTTTCTGTAAAGAACCAGATAGTAAGTAGTTAGGGTTCTCAGGCCACATGATCTCTCTCTCTCTCTCTTTCTCTCAACTCTACTCTGGCAATGTAGCGCGAAAGCCTACAGAGAAGATGTAAATAAGTGGGTAGGACTGTGTTCCAATAAAACATTACTGATGGACACTGAGATTTGAATTGCACATAATTTTTTATGTGTCATTCAGTATTCCTTTCCTTTGTTTCCACAGTTAAAAAGTGGAAAAACCATTCTCAGCTCGCGGGCCATAGGACAATGGGGGGCAGGTGGGATTTGGCCTGCAGGTTATAGTGTGCCGACCTCTTTTTTAGACAGACCTGAGTTTACACAGCGGCTCTCTTAGCTACTGGCTTTTTCTCCTTGGGTAAATTAGTTTACTTCTCTGTGTTTCAGTTTTGTCAGTAAAATGGGGACTGCAGCAACTTCATGAAGTCTTTGTGAGCATTAAATTTGATAAGGTATGCAAAATATACAGAGAAGTAATTGTTAGTTGTAATTTTTTTGTAAATAGTCACTATAAAAGTAACAAATTGTTAAGTAATTAGTAATTAACTTAACCTGACATCTCTTCCTAAATTAGTGTAGCTGGCCTCTCCTTTTTTTATCAAAATGGAAACAGGTTTCTTATCAGATTAAAAGTAACACATGTTCTTTAAAAAAATAAAGTAATATGTGGTGCCTGGGTGGCTCAGTTGGTTAAGCATCCGGCTCTTGATCTCAGCTCCAGTCTTTTTTCTTTTTTTTTTTTTTACGATTTATTTATTTATTAGAGAGTGAGAGAGAGTGCATACGTGGTTGGGGGGGAGGGGCAGAAAGAATCTCCAGCAGATTCCCCACTGAATGCAGAGCCGAACCTCGTCTTGATCCCATGTCCCTGAGATCATGAGATCATGACCTGAGCTGAAACCAAGACTTGGACCTTGGAGCCACCCAGGTGCGACTCAGCTCAGGTCTTAATCTCAGGGTTGTGAGTGCAAGCCGCAGGTAGAGCTCCATGCGAGGCATGGAGCCTATTTAAAAAAAAAAAATAGGGGCGCCTGGGTGGCTCAGTTGGTTAAGCGGCTGCCTTCGGCTCGGGTCATGATCCTGGGGTCGTGGGATCGAGCCCCACATCTGGCTCCCTGCTCAGCAGGGAGCCTGCTTCTTCCTCTCCCTCTGCCTGCCACTCTGCCTACTTGTGCTATCTCTCTGTCAAATAAATAAATAAAATCTTAAAAAAAATAAAAAATAGAGTAATACGGAAAATACAGAGATAAAAAGAATAGTAAGAGAATAAGATCAACACATAGGGTTAATTCCACAGTAATCCTCCAATATAGGCACCATCACCTCTTTTATTTCATATATGAGGAAACTGGGAGTCAGAGGTATTAAGTAATTTGTCCAAAGTTATCATTTATATAATATTTATTTGCCTTTTTATTGTCCAGAAGAAAATTTTTCTTTGGGGGAGATTGTGCTTCTTCTATCCCAAACATGTGGTTGTGGTAGAGTGGAGGCTAATCAAAATTCTCGTGTCCTTTGGCCACAGAGTCAGGCATTTGTACCAGAAAGGGCCGATCATCATGCCTTTGGTCCTGTGGCTTACCGTACGTTTCTGTCATGGTTGGCCATGTGATCCAGGCTTGTCCAAGCAGTGGCATTTTCTGGAAGAATTTCAACTGAAGCACCAGGGAAACTCTTTTCTCTCTGGCCTTGTAGCTTGAAGAAAGTATTTTTATCATCGTGTTTGGCCATGGATTGAACTTACAGTAACAGCTAGCCTGAGTGAATGAAGCCAACCAGAGGAAGCAGAGCTGGTAGCCTCTGGGAGGAGAGCAAGAGTGGATGGAGGGAAGAGAGAGAAGAAACTGATGAGGTTTGAGTCTCTGGATCCAGGTATTTCTGAAGGCAGACCTATCCTCCAGCTTCTCCATGGTTTGGTGATATGAACCTTGATCAAAACTGTATTCCTCAACTCAATTTGATTTCCTGTCTTCTTTTTTTGCAGTCAAAAAAATACTGATTGAGCAGCTAGAGTCAGGATGCAAACCCAGATCTGGCTGACCCTACAATCTTGAGCTTCCTTCCCAACCTTCCTTGGAGACAACCTCTGCTAATGGTTTGACATTTTTCTCACCGTTTCTTCTTTTTTTAATGACTAAACAAATATTATGCTATATGTAAATATTTAAATTTATGGTATATGTTGCCTAATTATCATTCAATTTGGCTTTACTAATTTATACTTGCCCTAACACTTACATGCTAGATATCTTATGTTGCACCCCCGAGGGGTGCAACTACCCTTTCTACCCTGTTTTGTGCTCTGAGAGGCTGAGCTGGGAGTATAGGTCCCTTACCTTCAGGCTTCTGGTTGGGCTGGTTTGTCCAGGATGGGGGGCACCGGCAGGAGATGAAAAGGAAGGAGAATTAAGAGGTTCCGCTTCTCCTTGGCTCTTCCTGTGGTATTACGGAGGGCTGGCTGCCTTCCCAGACCTAAGGTTACAGTTCTCTCTGCTCCACTTTGTTTTTCTGCTTCTAGCCCTGGAGATTGCCCTCTTCCTTGTGGGTTCCCTCCACCCAGCTTGACAGCCTTATGGATAACCCTTTTATTAAATGCTCTTCAAATGACCCAATTTGGGTGTGTTCTTAATTTCCTGTCTGGACTCTGAGTAATACCACTTGCAGAAGGGTATCTTTTCCTTCCACATTTCATGTCAACATAGGATATTGCCCACGTTTTTAATCATTTCAGTTCTCATAAGGGGAAAATGGTATCTTGTTTTAATTTATATTTTTTTGATTATTATTGCATTTGAACATCTGTTCATATGTTAATTGACTATTTGCATATTTCTCTTAATTGCTTGTTAATATTCTTTGCCCATTTTTCTTTTGGGTGATCTCTCTTTCTCTGTTTTAAATTCCTATTATGAGTGGAGTATTTGTTCCTATTATATTTTCCAACTGATTGTTAGTATAAGTGAAAATTATTTCTTTCATATTTTGTTATTCCTCTAAACTCTGTTAGTTTTAATAGATGTTAATTGATTCTCTCAGATTTTCTAATATCATTTACAAGGAATGATAATGCTATCTCTCCCTTTCTGATGTATGCCACATTTCTTTACCTCATTTCACTGCACTGGCTAGATGCTCCAGAACACTCTTGGACAACAGGGGTGTCAGTGGGAATCTTTGTCTTATTACTGACTCTAACTCTGCTTCCCCCGGAGTGTGCTTCACAGAATGCAAACACTGACAGATACCCCTTGAGAAAAGTTTAGACTGGTGTGGGAAGCGCTACATATTCTTAGAGAGTCCCGATGCACATGAGTATATTAAAAGCTCTAAGTTGTTTTTTTTTTGTTTTTTTGGGGGGGGTTGTTTTTTTTTGTTTTTTTTTGGTCTTTGCCTAATATAGCTCCGATACCGAATTTTATGTAGTACCTTATCAAGCTTGGTAATTTCCATAGGTCCTGGAGGACCAAAATACAAACAAAATATTTTGTAATAATATAGCTAAACCACTGTGGTTTTATGCAAAAACTGAATTATTCCAAGGCTTCTTCTTTTTTTATAAAAGATTTTATTTATTTATTTGAGAGAGAGAGAGAATGAGAGATAGAGAGCATGAGAGGGAAGAGGGTCAGAGGGAGAAGCAGACTCCCCGCCAAGCAGGGAGCCCGATGCGGGACTCAATCCCGGGACTCCAGGATCATGACCTGAGCCGAAGGCAGTCGCTTAACCAACTGAGCCACCCAGGCGCCCTCCAAGGCTTCTTGATTATGTCTCTTTTCAATGCTTATTAGTATAGAAACATAAGCCACTGTATTTTGAATTTAGGGGTCATATGAATCATCCACCACTTTGGTACATTTTACTCTCAAAAGAAACAGCTGAGATTAAAACAGTAACTTAAATGGAAGGATGGGTGTCAGGAAATCGAGCTAGTTTCTCCCCATCTCTTTCTCTCTGTTTTATGCACACACACTCACACAACCAAGCAACGAAATGAATAAAACATTCCTACCAACAGACCTCAAGTTACCCTTTTCTTTCATCTACAGGCTTCCTTATTAACCCTGTCTCCCTTCTTTCCAATACCTTTCCATTGTTCCTTCCTGCCTCCTTTCCCTTTCTTCTGGCAAGCGTGCATGTATGTGCGTGTGTGAATGTGTGTTGTCTCCAGGAAAATCTCTACCATCCCTCTTTTCCCATTGCAATTATCAGTTAAAAATTACTGTTATCGTTGTTGATAAAAATTAAGTGAATATTAGAGAATACGTGCAAGGAGAAGAGAAAAAAGCACTCATTTTTTAAACTCACCTCCACTGCATAATTAATAAATGTTATGTTTTCACATGAAATTAAGACCTGATACAGAATTGGTGACAACAACCTCCAAAGACCTTGAAAAGACTCAGAAGTCCCCTTCAGAATTCTCACAAGTGTCTCATCTACATTTGCTTTCTCTTCCAATTAAGTCTATTATTCCCAGAACATTTAAGAATAATAAACTTTTATTCAATTTAACTTTCCATTTGCTTTAATTACTAGTATTGAAACAGTTTTGCTTTCTGCTATATTTCATTGCAAGTCTTTCAGCTATACTATAAAGCTAAATTAAGGCTTTTATAGATTTTTTTTTTTTAGGATGAACCTGATCCTTATTTATTGCTTCTAGGGTAATATTCATCTTAAGTTTTAAAAAACTGACATGTAAGTAAACTCTTAGAAAATAACTCACTCATAAATTGGTAATTTCCTGTGTGGTAAATAAAAAAAAAATACCAAAAGATGGACTCCTATTTTTATAAAATTTCTTTAGTTAGTTCAATTAAGCCATTTCTGTGAGTGTGAATTTAAATCACATTTCAAGGTTAATATAGATTTACAGAAATCAGTGTTACCTCTACTTAATTGTTATGTCATTATTTTAGTCATATGTTTTTCATTTTTAGTAAAATTTCTTTGATTTCTGAAGTTGGAATTCCCATGTTTAAAAGAATAGATTCTGACTTTATGTTAAGTGAAATGGCACACCAGTTTTTTGGAGGGAGGGGCATGGGGTGGTGTCTGGAAAAATGCCTTTTTCATTAAATAGATCTATAAGAAGAAAAATTCATTATTGCTAATGAATGCAGGGATTTTACTTACTGGAAGTAGTCAAGTGGTCTGGTACAAAAATGCACATTGCATTATGAACCATAACATTGGGAGGTTTGTAATATAAGAGTTGCTAAATATATTTTGAATATCACAAAGACTGTGTTTCTTCCCCTGAGCACGCTCTTTGTTATACCGTGCTTCTCATATTCTTATCTTTTTCATGAGTAGTGAATCTCAATAAAATCTATGGATTGTGTTATGTTTAAAGGTTATTTACTGAACCAATATTTTCACAGATAAGATCAATAATATATGTGTAAACCTTTGAAATTTAGATTGGAGAGGAAGCTGCCTAATAAAACTCTGGTACTGAATTTTATACAACATCTTACCAGCCTTTTAATTTTATATTCAGGTCCTGAAGGATCAGAAGACAAACTGAACACATCTGCAATTATCTGGATTTAGCCCCGATGGTTTTATGCAAAAACTCTGAATGCATTTAAGGTTTATGTATTGTGAAGGCGGTATGTAATGATTACCCATTTCATTTCTTTGTTAAGAACCTTTGTCTAATGTTAAAATTTTGAAGGAAAAGTTTTATGTTTATACCTATTTAGCTGCACCATTAGTGCAAGATATAGACTAAGGAAGTGCTAGAGTTCTAAAGCATGTTTCATTCAGTGATTTTTTTTTTATAGAGTTGGTATCTAAGCTGTATTTGTAAGGCCATCAGTTATTAAGCCACGTAAGTGTTAAATTCCTTTTGAAGCTTTCAAGAGGTATTTTAATTAAATTTTCAAAATTGCTTTTGGATCATCTTCACAATTCTGTAGTGCTTTATGTCCATTAACAAAATAGTAATTAAAATTAAATTTTAAAGGAAATAACCACAGTGGGTCATACTTTTATTAACTTGAGGTAGATAATGAACCTGTCCTATATAAAGACTGAGCTAAATCTGCTGAAAGGCTGGGGATAGTATATTTTAATTAAGGTAATCCTTGTTTGCATCTAACAAACAGCATTGCCACTTAGAAATTTAAGATCTTAGTGATGCATATTAGTACGTTACCTCAACAATCTAATAGAGATTTAATACTTGTGTTTTAAAGAGCAATTTGTCATAAATTAAGAGCATTTGCATAGTAAATTTCAAGGATGTTATTCTTTGCAGAGTTTTCTATAATTAGGGAATGCATTAAACGTTAAAATTTTATAATTTTTGTAGTACTAGGAAAGCTTGCTTTGTTATTAAACTGAGCCTTATTTTCAGCTGCGCATAGCCGTATAGAAAAGTCCAGTCTTAATAAAGACATAATGAATGTACTGTCACTAAGATTTTTTTTCCCTCTTAAATCTTAAGTGAAGGCTATGTGTTTAAAGAATGTTTTATCGTGCGAAATGCAGCTCTGAAGATGTCTATTTACTTGGATGGAGAGTATTTAATCATTTAAAAAGTAGGCCAAAGAGACTTACCCCAACCATACTGCTAAAAAGTTGTAAGCTGCATCATATATAAATTAAGTGTTCTGTAATTGGGGGTATGGGTAGAATCTTTCTTTAGTTGGCTCAGTGTTTACAGTATTCGTATCAATGTTAGTCAGTTAAAGGAATTAAAAAATTAAGAATGACAACCTTATTCTCAAGGTTGCTTTTATTTTAATGGCTAACAAGATAATTTTAGCATTTGCATTTTATTGATCTAAAGAGAATGATTTTATAAAATATAGTTTAGGATAAGGCTCAGCAGCCTGGTTCACCCATGGTCAGATGGAGTTTTGACTTGTGGTGAGAGTCTCTGTCACTTAGACACTTTTACCTGGGGATAACTTCAGGGGATGAAGGGGTGAAGGGATGTGTGCCTCAGAGAAGGATTTACACCGAACTCAGTTTACCTTAGATTACTGTGTATTCTTCCTTCTTATTATCCTCTCCTGTAAACTACCCGACTCCCTGTGCTTTCTCCAACCAAGAGGAAAGGATCTAGACTCTCTGCCACCAGGATCTACAGAGGTCATTGGCTTGAGCTTGTAGTAATTTTTAAAAAAAGTTTCCCCTTGGCAGGGAACACAAGTGTTTATTGAACATTCATTCAGTGGATGTCTTCTGTCAAAGGACTAATTCAGGTTATATAGGTGTGAACATTATGTGACTCATGATCTTTAACTCAACACTGCATCAGTTCTAACAATAATTATAAAATATTTAGATTCCTAGTTTTATGGTATGTTGGAGCCAGCATGGAAGGTGATATTTCACTGTTCTCATGATTTAGAGATTTCTATGCTGTCAATATATCATCATCATCATCATCATTATATAATTAGCTATAAGAGTCTCATAGCTATAATGTGTTTTAATTAGCTATAGCTAAGGAATAATAGTAATGAAAGAGGATATTCCAATTCTTCCTTTCATCAGAAGGGCAGGCTGAAGTGAAAATAGTAGGCACCTGACGACAGTAGGTTGTGAGTTCAAATCTCAAAATTGTAATTATTGGCTGGGTGATCTTGGGCCTGAATTTCTACATTTGTATGTTGGAATGTACACACTCCGTTCAGTTTTAGCTCCCTCTTTCTTCCCCTTTAAAAGACTATATTAACTTGAAAGCTCTAGTGGTTTCAGAGATAACATCTCTGGTGAAGATTCCTTCTTGCCCTGTTTGTACCACCAACTGCCCATCTCTACCCCTCAGTATTCAAGAGTTGAAAAATTAAAGCCCAGAAAGATAAAATGATTGATTGAGGGAAACAAAAAATAATTTAAAAATAAAAATGAATAGTGGACGCAGATCAACTTCTCCAGGCCGCTCAGTGTTCAGGATGGATTAAGTGTTCCCGTGGGGGGTGGAGTGCTGAGTTTTACCACTGGGACTTAGGGAGGAAGTGCCAAATTGTCTGTGATGGCAAAGAATCTACAACCTAAGGTCTTAGATTAAAACTACTTTCAGGCTATTTTGTTGTTGAGGTTGCACTGTATTAGATGCTCAGCAAAACCTGGTGATTAGAAGCTGGTCAATGAAGATCCTGAACTATAATTGACCAAATCTCCATCCGTTGTAGCTCTAAGAGCCGGAAATAGCATCCAACACTGTTCAGCACTTTCTATGTCAGAAACCACGCATTTCACATTTACTAACCTATTTACTTATCACTAAAATTTCCTGAGGTTAGTACTGTTACCACTCCCATTTTACTTATGAGAAAAGTGAGGCGCAAAGAAGAGGACATTGTCCGTGTAAGGAAGTCAGAGGACTGGGAAGCTAATCTAGGCAACCTGATGCCATAGCCTAACTGTTTAGCACTTTGCTATTCTGCCACTTAATATTATCTGGGCTGTCTAAGGATTATTAGCACAAAGGTATGTATGGAGCCCAGATCTTTCCTTCTGTGACTGTTTTTAGGTTGGAAGTAGCTCTAATGGAGGGCACACATGGGAAAGGGTCTGAGAGAAGAGCAGCAGAATAGAGAGTAGTCATGTCACAGGGCTCTGGAGGCAGGAGATATGGCTTTCACTTTATTTTTTAAAATATTTATTTTAGAGTGAGAAAGAGTGAGAGCATGAGCAGAAGGGGCAGAGGGAGAGGGAGAGAGAATCCCAAGCAGACTCTGTACTGAGTACGGAGCCGCCGCGGGGCTCAATCCCAGGACCCTGAGATCATGACGTGAGCCCAAACCAAGAGTCTGACGCTTAGTAGACTGCGCCACCCAGCCGCCTTAGGTGATGGGACTTTTCACAATGGTTCTGCAGCTCCTAGCATGAGCTCAGGTGAGCTGTGGAAGTTCACTGAATTTCCTGCTCAGTAAGGTAGTGATGTTAATTTCCACATGGTAGTATTGTTGTTTCTCATCACCCACGTGGCCGATGCCTGGTTCAAAGCAAGGGCTTTATCCTCAGTAACTATTGTCAGGATTTACCCACTTATTACTTAGAGAGATAAGGGATCGCAGTCGTACCCTTGTGCCCAAAGTGTTCCTGTTCAAAAGTTAAAGTCTGCCTCATTTTTGTTAATCTTGGTGGCTTATAATGGCCCTTGTTTCTGTGATACGGGTTTTACAATTGTGTTTTCAAATAAATATAACTTCCTTTTCTGGTTACTTCTATTTTTCCATATGAGAAGGTAATAAGCATCTGCAGGAGATTGGAGGCTCACTGCAAAAATCCAAGATATGTTTATGAGCCACTTATTTGCAGTTAATCTCTATGATAACACTTTGTGGGAATTAGCAGTGGTTAGATTGATTTTGGAAGGACAATCCTAACAGGACGTTTTCATTTGGAAAGAGGAGAGGGAGTTTTATTTTTTCATTTCAGTAAATACAGAGTATGTACCATGTGGCAGATACTGTGCCTGAGTAGAGTGAATACATTTCATTTTAAGAAGTCACTGAGCAATTGATGGAAGCTGTTTGCTATGCTGTGTTGACATGGACTGTGATCCCAAGCGGGCAGGAAAGTGTGCCAGGGTTTGAGAGAACGGGATGACAGAATCTGACTATGTATTTACTCTACATGATGTAAGTACAATAATATGAGCAAAATCCAAACCCAAGTCATTTTTTAATAAAAGATGGTTTTTATAAAGTGTTTTGAATATGTTGACTATTTTGGACTTTTTTCTACTATATCTAAACATAATTTGTATTATGCTTGTATTATATGATCACTGGCATATTTTGCCTTGCTCATTGTGTCATTTTATACCAACTTGATATGATCAGTGTATAGATAGGAGTTTATCTTCAAAGAGAAGTTATTAATTATTTTTACATATATAACAAAGACATAGACCCTTCCCTTTAGGAGTTTAGAGTTTAAACTAGACAGTACTAAGACCAAAACACTCTATAATATCAAACAGGTACCTACATTGAATAAAACATTTTGTATTTCTAGAAATGTCACTTACCTACCTTAATCAGCATGTGTGCTAGTAATTTTTGCTTCTCTTTCTGCAAAAACAGAAAGAACTAATGATTCAGTCCTAACAGGGAAAGAGCAAAGATGTCACAAAATCATACAGTTCTTTAAATTAGTTTTTTTTATACTTCTTATTAGGATTATGCTCTTTATCTATGATTGCTGCTCTAAAATATTAACCTTTAACAAAATTCATTGCACAGCCGGTTGTAGTTCTGTGATCTGCCCAGTTACAGCATTCTGAATGTTTATACATCTTTGGGAATCCCCAGCCGGTCTCCCTAAATTCTCTGAAGAGAAAGAAAAATTCCAATCATTGTTTCCCCTTCCTGCTTTTGTTCCCAGAGAATACAGACCTGCTCATCAAGAGCAAACACACGGAGGTGAGAGATCAGTGAAATTGTAGGACAAGGCAGCCGAGTTCTGCTTTGTTGAGCAGAAGGAGTGAGCCCTATGGTCTCCATGAGGTGTCTCGCT
Organism: Eumetopias jubatus; assembly: GCF_037043125.1. Lineage (NCBI taxonomy): Eukaryota > Metazoa > Chordata > Mammalia > Carnivora > Otariidae > Eumetopias > Eumetopias jubatus. The sequence continues at coordinate 27,192,821 of NW_028274810.1, read as the reverse complement.
GTCTGCGGAGGATTTGTGTGAACTGTCGGTTGAAAACATTGACAGCGTTCCATTAGTAATGAATTATGGGAGTAATTTCATTAATTTCTTTACCTCAGTCAGTACATGTTAGTGTAAGTTGCTCAACCAAACATCAAAAGAACCACTGCATTGTAACCTTTTAGTCTTTTACTGTGTAACCAGGAACAGCAAAGAAATAAATTAGCATAACATTCCTTTAAAAAAAAAAGTGACTGGAGATAAGCAGTGGACATAATTTTTCCTGTTTTTAATTTAATAGCAGGTTTATGGTTTTATGCAAAACCATTCACATTATATTTGACCCTCTGGGAGCTGCCTGTTTTTTTTTTTTTTTCTTCTGTGGGTATAATTTTGAATCTTTAATAATCTGTTGTTAAATCCAGTCTGAGTTTGATTAATGAATTGTGATGAGCCAGTGCATTAATTTGCAGGTTTGGTCTAATGCCCTAAAAGGCTGCTTTGTTGTGGATGTTATTAACGCTAAACTCCTCAGGAGGAGCCATGGGATGGCAGTGTGCCCCAAATAATGGACAAGCTACATCTTTAGGAAATCCCAATGAGGGAACTATAGCTCTAGAAGTGACTATGGAGCTATGTTATTGAAGGAGAAAATCCTGATTGAGTTTAATGTCCTAGAACAGGGGTCTGCAGAGACCAAGGGTTCTCTGGATGAAATTCAGGGGGGCCTGTGGATTTAGATAGTAAAATAATTCTTTACTTTCATCAGGCTTTAACTGAAAATTCACATTCTGTTCAATTATAAATGTAGGCAACAAGCCACAGAATTATTAATAGTATCTGTGACTTTGTCGTCAATAAAAATCACAGATATTTTTATAACATATTATGGGGTTACGAGTAGCTCAACATGCCATTTGTGCTTATCACTGCTTCAAAATTATAGTTGTTATTAGGACAGCTGCTGGGTCTGGTTATTTAATGTGTTAGTAAAGAAATACACATATCACAAATTTTTAAGATGATAACCATATTTCAATATGATTGGTTGCATTTGTATTCTTGTTTTAGGCATTTAAATACATGATTCTGAGAAGGGGTCTTTGGCCCCCAAATGGTTAAGAACTCCCCTTTCTAGAGTGGCTGTTGTCCATGCCACCATCTTTGTCTTTGGTAAATTGATACTTCACTTCTTCCTCAGAGCTCTATTTTCAGGAGCAGGGCCAAGGCTCAGATGTGATACCCATGTGGCCAGATGATAGCAGTTGACTATGTGGTGTTAACATTACCAACTTCTCATTTATTCCCCTACTTTCCTCCTTCTGAGCTCCTGGAAGCTACAGACTGTTTATTTTATTTGCTGTTAATTTCCCAACCACATATTATACTGTTTGGCACATAGTAGACACTTAGAAAATATTTAATGAATTGTGATAGTTTAGGAGGAAATAGATTTTTTTTTTTGCCCCATTTGAGTGAATCTGGGCTTTAAGATCATTTTTTAAAGTGAAAGAAAAATCTGGTCACATTCTGAAGAGTTTATTGCATTATAAAAGGTATTTACAAGGCATTAGGAATGTTTTTTAGGAACTAATATTAACCAGTTTATTGTCCAGCAGCTCCGCTTATCGGGGAACGGTAGACTCTCATAACTGATTTTTAAAAAGTATTGTTATCGTTAAACAAAAAGAGAACTGGAATTCTCCAAAGGCAAATATAGCCGCAGAGAGATAAAGTTAGATTAAGGAAAGAGATTAGCATGTGTGCTGGGAGTGTGTATAAGTGTGTGGATGTGTTTTTGTGTGTGTCTCTGTGTATAAAGAGACCCAGCCCGACTGAGAGAGTCTTTAGAACTGTAGTTGCCTTGGAGATTATTTTTCAATTTAATTTAACAAGTATTGAAACTGAAGCACAAAGAGGTTAAATGATCAGTGACCTCCTAATTGCTAAATCCAATAAAGCCTTCCTGGACCTTATCTTACTCGACCATGCTCCTGCATTTTATGTTGTTTACCTTCTACTTTTTCTGAAAGTCTGTGCATATGCTGTTTGTACCACCCAGAATGCTTTCCTTTCCTGCTCCTTTCTATCTCTGCCCCCTACCCTTCTTCCAGAAGAACACAGCTTTCACACCCACCTGGTCTCCATCCTTTAAGTAGAGCTTTGCTCTAGTTCCGTGTTTATCAAATTTATTTTTCATTCTTGCTATCCTTAAGTAGCCTTTTTAGACATTTAAAAAAAACTCTCCTCATTCTCTCCTCCACCAAAACCTGGTGTAATTTTAGGACCACAGATAGACTATAGATCAGTTGATGTACTCTAACCTTCTGCAGGGAAACAAACCAATATAATATCCAAGAACCAATTTCCCCTCTCTGGGAGTTGGATCACCCCTGCTGAGAATGCATACTCTTGTGGAATTCAAATGTCACCAGACTGTGGATTCAAAAGAGGTTGCGAAGGGCACCAACTTCTAGCCATTTTGCTAACAGAAATTCCAGTCTTTCCTACAGGATTTCTTCCCTCCCCCAACTTTTCAGGAGTGTTACCTGTTTTGTATAAAAGTAGGTTTTGTTCTGTCTGTCTCTTTCTACCTGTGGGGGAACTGGGAACACAGTCACTATCTCAAGGATGGACTGGAAGAGAATTGTTCTCCATTTTGTCTTTGGTCATGACAGTCAAGCCCAGTGAAATGCAGCTGGTGGGCAGTGACTCTCAGAACCCTCTTGTTGCTTCCACAACTGCCTAGTGGGCGGGAAGATGGTCACCCTCACTGCTCTTGCTGCTGGCTACAGGTGCCCATGTTTACTGACTGGCCTTTGCCCAGGTCTCTGATAGAGTAATTGCTCAGGCAAGTGTGCTATTTGGTGATACTAACTCTTTTAATTCCCATCTTACACAATTGTGTTCTCTGGGGTGCATCTGAGACACCAGGTCAACTATGCAACTATCCCACCGTCTCTCTGCCCTCCAAGTTTGGCCCATGCTGTTCCATCACCCTGGAATGTTTTTCTCTTTTTCAACTAGATAACTCTACTCTCAGTTACCATATTATGTATCATTTCTTTCAGGAAGCTCCTCCAATGCTCCCCCACAGTCTATGTGTGGATACTCTTCCTGCAAGCTCCCCTGGTAACTTGTATTCCTAGAGTTATTATATGACAGACTGCTTATTTTTCTGTATATCCCATTATCATTCAGGCTCCTTACATGCAGAAAGCATGATGGTTTTGAGGTTTAGCAAGTGAAAATACAAGATGCCCAGTTAAATTTGATTTTCAGATAAACAACGAATATTTTTTTAGTATAATTATGTCCCATAATTGAATATTTGCATATGGGGCATATGTATTTGAATATGGGACATACATATACTAAGAATTATTCATTATTTATATGCCATTCTAATGTAACTGGCCATCCTGTCTTTTACCTGGCAATCCTAAGAACATGTCATGTTTTACTGTATTCCTGGAGCCTAGCACAGTACCAGTCATCTAGGAGACACTCCGTAAATCCTTACATAGTGGATGAATTTCTTTTAGAAGCTGGTGATAGAGCAGGGAACAAAACAAACAGAGGGTTTGCCTTCTTGGAGGTTATATTCTAGTGGGTGAATATAAATAATAAATAAATAAAATACATAGCATGTCAGTGTTAGTAAGAGCTATGGAGGAAAATGAAGCAGAAAAGGGGATATAACATGTCTAACATAGGGCTGATTTTTCTTCTTGTCAAACTTGCTGTATGTTTATTCTTCCTCATTTCAGCTGATGGCAACTCCATTCTTATAGCTGTTTAGATCAAACCCCTGGAAAGTCATCCTTCCTCTTTCTGTTATAGTCCTCATCCAGTCTGTTAGGAAATCTTATTTGTTCTCCCTTCCAGAATCTGACCACTTGTTACCATCTCTACTAAGAAGTCATTGGTCCAAGCCACCATCAACTCTCACCTGGATTACTGCAGTAGCATCTGGGATGGTGTCACTTCTTCTGCCCTTATCTCTGTATGCCCCATTTTCAACACAGCAATAGAAAGAGATTTTTTTTTAAATCTAACTCAGATTATGTCATTCCTTTCTTCAAAACATTCCAATGGCTCCCTACTTTCCTCATTTTAAAAACCAGGTCTTCAAGGATCTTCATGATTCAGCCCCATTATCTCTTTGATCTCAACTCCTGCAACTCTTTCTCACTAGGGTGACCGACCAACCATCTCAGTTTGCCCTGGATGCCCTGAAAGTCACACATCCCAGGAAAACCCTGAGTCCCTGGCGAACTTGGACAGTTAGTTGCTCACCCTATCCATCACTCTAGCTGCTGTGCCTTTTTACTGTCCCTCCAACATACCAGGCACACTCCCACCTCTGGCTTTTGCACTTGTTCTCCCTGTTATGAACATTCTTCTCCCTATATCTAAGTCACTAATTCCTTTCTACCTTCCAAGTTTTGTTCAGATGTCATTCCTCTCAATAAAGCTTGCTTCCAAAACCCTATTTATAATATAATTTAAACTCCTTTCACATGCCCTCTGAACAGTCTGACAAATGCTCCTTGACCTGCCCCTGTTTTATTTCCAAAGCATTTATCCATCTCCAACACACTGTATAATTAAGGTGTCTGTGCTTATTGTTTATCTCTTCCTTTTAGAATCTAGGGCCCATGAAGGCAAGAATCTTTGTTTTGTTTACTTATTTGTCCTAAGCACCTAAGTACCTGGCTCACATTGGCACTGGATAAATATCTGGTGAATTGAACTGAAAAGGGATTGGAAGTTGTGGAAGAAATTGCAATGATAATGGTCAGGGATGAAGGTGATATTTATGCAGAGATCTGAAGAAGGGAGGGAATGAGCCATGTGAATCTAGGTGGAAGAAACATCCAGGCACGTGGAAGAATGAGTACAAATGTCACGGGGCAGGAATGTGCCTGTCATGTTTGCAAAGAGCAAGGAGGCAGTAAGACTAGAGTAGAGTGGTCAAGACATGGTGGGTAGGAGATGACGTAGGTGACTGGATGGCAGTCCAGATGATGTAGAGATGTAGTCATGACCATTATTTGGCTTTTATTGTGAGTAAAATGAGACGCCAACTGAACAGTTTTGGGGAGAGTGGTGATGTAATGTGATTCAGCTTTAACAGCTTACCCTAATGACTGTGTTGACAATCAGCTATAGGGAGCAAGGGTAGAAGAAGGAAGGCCAGATATGAAAGGGAAATGAATCAAGAAAGAGATGATGTTGGTTTATATAAGATTAGCAGCTGACAGTAGTGAGAAATGACCAGATTCTGGATAAATTTTGAATTGAAGCTGACAGGAAATGTTGATGATCTGGATGTGAGGTGTGAGAAAAAAGAAGAGTCAGGAATAATTTCTGATTTTTTTTAAAGTAAATTTTTCCTTGCAGTATAATCATGCATACAGAAACATGCCCAAATCGTGAGTGTAGAGCATGGTGAATTTTTCTCAAAGGGTCAATACTCATGTAATCACCTCTTCCAGCAAGACATAGAACATTACCAGCCCCTGCTATGCTGCTTCTCAGCCATCATCCCTCCTCGAATAACCATTGTCGCTGATTTTTTTCCCACTAAGCACAGCTTAACCTGTGTTCACAAGTTTTGATGTCATGTTTTCATTATCATTTAGTTCAAAATATTTTCTAATTTCTATTCTGACTTCTTCTTTGACCAATTTCCAAATATTTGGTGGATGTTCTAGTTTGTATCTGGTTACTGATTTCTTGCTTAATTCCACTGGTTCCAAGAATACATTAATGGTTTCAATATTTTGAAATGTTGGGGGACTTAGGAACTCAGTTTATGGCCCAGAATATGGTCAGTTTTGGTAAATGTCTCACGTTTCCTTATTAGATGGAGAATTTTATATCTGTCAATTAAATCAAGTTTATCAATATATTATTTAGCCCATTAACAAGTCAGGAAATGACAGATGTTGGCGAGGATGTGGAGAAAGGGGAACCCTCCTACACTGTTGGTGGGAATGCAAGCTGGTGCAGCCACTCTGGAAAACAGTATGGAGGTTCCTCAAAAAGTTGAAAATAGAGCTACGCTATGACCCAGCAATTGCACTACTGGGTATTTACCCCAAAGATAAAAATGTAGTGATCCGAAGGGGCACGTGCACCCCAATGTTTATAGCAGCAATGTCCACAATAGCCAAACTGTGGAAATAGCCAAGATGTCCATCAACAGATGAATAGATAAAGAAGAAGATATTATATATATATATACATATATATATATATATATATATGTTTAAAATGGAATATTATGCAGCCATCAAAAAATGAAATCTTGCCATTTGCAAAGACGTGAATGGAGCTAGAGGGCATTATGCTAAGCAAAATAAGTCAATCAGAGAAAGACAATTATATAATCTCACTGATATATGGAATTTGAGAAACAGAACAGAGGATCATAGGGGAAGGGAGAGAAAAATGAAACAAGACAAAACCAGAGAGGGAGATAAACCATAAGAGACTCTTAATCTCAGGAAACAAACTGAGGGTTGCTGTAGTGGAGGGGGGTGGGAGGGATGGGGTGGCTGGGTGATGGACATTGGGTATTTGCTATGGTGAGTGCTGTGAATTGTTAAGACTGATGAATCACAGACCTCTCCCCCTGAAACAAATAATATATTATATATTAATAAAAAATATATTATTTAGCCTGATTGTTCAGTGAGTAATTTTTCAAAGTTTATTGAAGTCTCCTACTATAATTGTGGACTTAATCTCTTTCTATATTTAGTTCTGTTAATTTTTGCTTTACTTTTTTGAGAGACTGAGTTTAAAATTGTCATATCTTTCTAGAGTAACTTTTTTTTTTACTATTTAAAAAGTTATTTTATTGTCAAATAAATCATACACACAAAAGAGAGGTAATGTATCACATATATATAGTTTAAAGAATAATAGAAAAATAAGAGTCTGTGAATCCACAACACAGCTTAAAGATAGCCCTGTTCTTGTTTATGTTCCCGCCTAGTTCTCTCTCACACCACGATCCTGGATTTTTTTCCTAAAGATTTATTCATTTGAAAGAGAATGAGAGCGAGCGAGCGAGCGAGAGAGAGCATGTGAGTAGCGAGTAGGGAGGGGCAGAGGGAGAGAAGCTTCAAGCAGACTCCCCACTGAGTGCCAAGCCAGACTTGGGGCTCCATCTCACAACCCATGAGATCATGACCTGAGCTGAAACCAAGAGTCAGCACTTAACTGACTGAACCACCCAGGCATCCCTATCTTGGATTTTTTGTTAATTGCTCTTGCTGTTAAAAAGAGTCTTATCATAATTATAAGCATCCCTAAATTATGGTTTAGTTTTATCGTTTTTTCATCTCCACATCTGGCAGATTAACTTTTAAATACCATTATGAAATGTCCCTTTTTATGTTTAATGATAGTGTTTATATATCTCTCCACTCTTTCTCTGTAATTTCAGATGTGCTTATTTAGCAATGTACAGTTGAATTTTTATTTTTTCATTTAGTTGAACAAACTTTATCTTTCAGTTGAAGTATTTAGTCCATTTACATTTAATGTAAGTAATGTAAGGATATATTTGGGATTATATTTACTGGATATAACAGCATGCATCTTTAATGAATAGAGTCTAATACAAATTACCACTTCTCAGATAATGCTAGGATTTAATAACATATTAATTCCATTTATCCCCTTTGGCTATGAGAATTATTGCTCCTCATGCATTTTAATCATGCATCTTAAACTTCATAGTATATTATTATTGCTTTGTAGTCAATAGTCATTTATATTTATACTCATATATACCTTTCTATTGCTCTTCATTCCTTCCTGAATTTCTGTCTTTCCATCTGGGATCATGTTCCTCTTGTCTAAAAACCCCTTCAGTATTTCTTTCTTTCTTTCGTTTTTTTTTTTTTTTTTTGATGTCTGATCGTATTTATTTGTCACTCATAGAAAATCTCATTTTTGACTGGACTCAGACTTAGAGGTAGAAGATCTCAGAGAGGACAGCCTCTGTCTCTTGGCAATCTGTTCCTGGCGTTTTTCTTTGGCCTCCTTCATTCTCTTGGCCAAAAGTTTAGCATATTCTGCAGCCTCTTACTTATTTTTCTTAGGGCGCTGCTTCTTCAAAACAATACGCTGCCGTTTGTGCTGGAGGACTCGTGGAGTAACAAGACGCTGAATCTTAGGTGCTTTGGTTCTAGGTTTCTTCCCTTCTTTGTTTAGGGCCTTTCTCACAACATACTGGTGGACATCATCTTCTTTAGAGAGATTGAAAAGTTTGTGGATTCTGCTGGCTCTTTTGGGCCCCAGGTGACGAGGCACAGTAGTATCAGTGAGTCCAGGAATATCCTTCTCCCCCTTTTTTACAATGACCAAGTTGAGAACACTGAGATTGGCATCCACAATGCAACCCCGAACAGATTTGCGCTTTCTCTCTCCAGTCCGCCTGGGTCTATAGCAGGAATGCCCCTTACTCAGCAGCAGGCAGACACGACCATGGGTCAAGACACCTTGCTTCATGGGGAAGCCTTGTTTGTCATTGCCACCACTGATTTGGACCACATAACCCTTCCATTCTTCACTCAGAGCATCAGCAGCAACTTCTGTGGCCATACGCTTCTCATAAAAGGTACGAAGTTTGCGTTCATCGTCCACTTCAATGAGTTTCTGGCAGCCAGTAGCTGGGAAAGAGATGTTCAGCTTCATCCTGAAGCAGCCTACCGCCTCCGAGGCGCCACGAAAAGAGCACCCCTTCAGTATTTCTTTTAGTATGGGTCTGCTGACAACAAATGCTCTTTTTTTTTTTTTTTGATGCCTTTGTATCTGAAGGATGTTTTTACTGTGTATAGACTACTAAGTTGTCAAAATTTCTTTCAGCACTTAAGATGCATTCTATTTTCTTCTGGCTTCCAAGGTTTCTGTTCAGAACTTAGTTGTCATTGTTGTAGCTCCTTTGAAGGTAATATGCTTTTTCATCTGGCTGTTCTTATGGCTTAGTTTTTGTCTTTGCCATTTGGCAGTTTTATTGTGATGTGACTAGTAGCTTATTTATCCTGCTTGAAATTGATATCTTTTGTCTGTTTTAGAAAATTCTCAGACATTGTATCTTCAAATGTTGCTTTGGCCCCCATTCCCTCTTGAACGTACTTCTGGATATCCAGTTACACTTATATTATACTTTTGCCATCACTCATGTGTCTCTTGCACTGTTTTTTATATTTCCATTCTATTTTTGTTGTTGTTGTTGTTTTTTGAGCTAAATGTTTTCTACTGAGCTATCTTACAATACTAATCCTCTTTTTACCTGTGTTTAATCTGCTATTAAACCCTTCTGTTGACTTCTTAATTTTATTATTTATTTATTTATTATTTTTTAAGCTTTTATTTTTTTATTTGACAGAGAGAGCACAAGTAGAGCGGCAGGCAGAGAGAGAGGGAGAAGCAGGCTTCCCGCTGAGCAGGGAGCCCGACGCGGGGCCCGATCCCAGGACCCTGGGATCATGACCCGAGCCGAAGGCAGACGCTCAACCGACTGAGCCACTCAGGTGCCCCAAGCATGGGTAATTTTAGAACTCCAATTAAAATAATGCTCTTAAGACTACAAAATAAGCAAATCTAAAGCTTAACATCCAGGACTTTCCATACATCAAAAAACTAGTAATTGAACAGTTACAATAATTGATTAAAATAATATGATCTATAGATGTCCAAGAGGATTTAACTATTTTCTTCTAGTTTTAAGCTCACACTAAGCTTCCACTACCCATTTTATTCACTTAAATTATCTCCTCTGCCAGCATTAATTAGTTCATAAGCAAAGGAGCAAAAGCCACAAAAGTCAAATTTTATTTCATTAACTTAAATGCTGAAGAAAATGTGTATTTCAAATCTTTAATTAAACTCATTTATCTGAAACATGTTTACACACAGGACAGATAGAGGATTTCAAGTAACTTATGGTAGAGTCCACTGTCCATTTAAAAAATATGCTTCTTTCTCCCACAAAATCTCCATGTTGAAAGGCAAAAAAATTTTCTTTTATACTACATAAAAGCTAGATGCAAACTTCTGATGTATATTTACTTCACTGTCAACTCTGATGCTGAAGCTGGGAGGCAGAGATGTCCATAGTTCGGTTAAATGATGCAAATAATAAGCTTCCGTTTCTCTGAGATATAAATTAGAAGCCTTCATTCACTGTCTATCACAGTAGTACCAGACTTGATTGACTCTCACATCTGGTCACTTCTTCTTTCCTTTCCCTTTTTTACTTCCCTCTCCTTGCTGAAGACTTTGGTCACCACCTCCTGTTTTTTGTGTCCTTGGTTTTAGTTTGGGTATCATTTCTGCTACATACAACATTACTGACTTACGTGATGGGAACTGTACGAGACAGAGGCTGCCATCTTCCTGTTTGAGCTGGAACCGGACTCTGCCCCTGTACTGAACATCACGATTCCACTCTCTAGAGTACATTTTATTTTTCTCAAGGAATACATTAAGTCCAACTGCTGAGCACACATCTTGAATCTCAGTAGCTGTAGGATTTTCAACAGCTTTACTTATGGGGATTCGCCTCCCCTCTGCGATGGTCTTCTTGTTATTTAAATAAGCAGGATAGATACAAATGAACCTGTCCTGATCGGCCGGGGGGGCGGGGGACCGAGCGGCAGCACAAGCCATCTTCACCCAGGCCCGCACAGAGCCCACCCAAGACCTCCCGGGGAACGACCGGCCGGAATTCGGTTCTTGACTTCTTAATTTTAATTATTGTATCTTTCAGTTCTAGAATTTCCACTTGATTATTTTTTAATGGATTCCATTTTTTTCTAGTGAAGCTATCTTGTCATCTATGTTTAAAATATATTTATCCATGTTTGATAACTTTGATATCTGAATTATCTGTGACCCTATTTCTATTGTCTTCCTTTTTCTTTTTTCTGATTTCTTGGTATGTCAGCTAATATTTTGTTGAGTGCCAGAAACTTTGCATGCAAAATTATAAAGGCTCTGGATGGTGCTATTTTTCTCTAGAGAGGGTTCACTTTATATAATGGTAGGCAGCTGGAATAAGAGCAGAGCAACTCAATCCAGTCAGTCTATGACTGGAAATAATTGGGTCTCAGAATTTGTAAGGTTGTAGATTCATCTGCTTGGTTCAACCTGTAGGCTGCGTAGTCTTGGACAAGTACATAATATTTCTATTCATCACTTTTTTCATTGATAGTACAGGGAAAATAATAGTACTTTCCTCACAGCGTGGTTAAGAAAATTAAATGAGTTCATATATGAAAAGTACTTAGATTAGTACCACAGTAAGTGGTTAGTAAGTGTTTGTTAGTGTAGCTAGTAAGTCTTGCCCTGATCAAACAAACATCCAAGACCAAAATCTTCTCCTTCCATTCCTGCATTTAACAGATATTAATTTGAACGGCTACTGATGGAACTCAATACATGGAGAAAGATTAGACCTTTTTGGAGGATAGGAACAGGAAATAGGATGGAAATGTAAAACACTTAAAAGCTTTTGCTAGATTGATTATAGTGTCAAAGATATAATGTAAGCATCTCAGTGTTGGCCCATTGTTAACCAGATAATTTCCTACATGTAATTCAGTTAGTTCCCATACATAATGTTAAGTGGAGTTTCAAGGTGCAAGTCTTGCACTGTGGAGGTTATTTTAGAGACTGGTCAATTTCCTACTTGCTGTCTCTGAAGTGGGAGTGAGGAGTGGTTAGAGAAAGCAAGCCTCAGGAAGAAGGAGTAAATAGTTTCTAACCTTCTCCCCATTCTATCTCCTGGGCTTTGTTTTACTTCCTTTTGGAGCAGTGCATTCTTGATGTAGGTTCCAGGAAAGGTGTTCTATCAACCATGAATTAGACATAATTTCATTAGAGAATTTCCCAACTAATGTTTCTTCTTCACTTTTATAAGAATCATCCTAGTAGGATCATTCTAGTTTGATCGGATTCAAGGTACCTGATTATGCCACAGACACTGTACATGAAGCAATCTGTGTTTTGACTGGTGATAAATTGATAATCACCTAGCTGGCTCAGCCAGTCCACAGAGAGGCAGTTAATATTGTGAAACTTCAATAAAGTCGGCTGTCAATGCGATAGATATTACAGGTGAACTCCTTGATCTCTCATTGTAATCCTTTGAATCTCTGTTATCCATCACTCTATAATACATTTGTTTAGGAGGAAAATAAGCTTCTAAAATCTCACCATCAAAGTGAGTCTCCACAATAACAATTCTAAATCTGACATACAAGTCTCAACAACACTGTCAGAACACTGTTTAGCTATCAAATTTAGTGAGGTGCTGTACATTTACAGAAGGATGGCAAGAGATTGAAAAGCGTTCCCCTTTGTTTTCTTGGACAATAAAAAAGTTGTAGAAGCATATCCTTTTCCACTCCCCTTACCAACCAGCCCTTTGAGTAACTTGGTATTAAGCTTCTGAAATTTTCCTACTGCTAAGCGTTAAGTGGTACAAAGAGTAAGAATTAGATTACAAAAGGGTACAGCTTTATACTTATGAATGGAAGCAAAACTCTGAAGAAGCAAAATACCGACAGATGTTTTTTATTTATGAAAAAGGATTAACTTCTTTTTTGTTTTAGTTATCTTTAGTTTTGTTTTAGTTAGTTACTTGGTTTCATTGTCAAAATGAGTTAGTACCTCAGTAATTCTTCTCAGAGAACTTTTACCCACAAAGGCCAAAACTCAAGAGTAAAACTAGTTGTGGCTCCACTTAGCATTTCTAGGGTGTTACCTTTTAGGAAGAAGACATTTACTCTTCCCATGGTATATTTTGAATTTATATGAACATTCTAGTGAATGATCTTATTGTGTGCAGTTTAGTCTCCTGAGGAAAGAATTTTCTTCTATTTAATCTCAGGAAATGGGATCAGCTCTGCCAAAGTATTATAGAACCCAAGGAAACACTTCCTGTATTTAAGTTAAGCAGCTTTAAAATTGCTTAAAGGGGTCTTACTAATTAGAATTCCAGTGGAGAAAGCTTGGGAAGGTTTCAGAATGCTGTATCTGAATCCACTTCTTTTCCGCTCCTGGTGGGAATTTTGAAGGGATTTCACGTCGTTTCCCTAGGAGGTCAATTACAGACCTACTTTCCCCAATAATTTTTTAATTCCTTATTCTCAAATATTAAATACACAAAGGAAAATATAGTCTTTAAGCTATGGTATGAGACATAGTGATTGAATCAAAGGTTTCTTATAGTTTCAAAAAAATTTTGGTTTTCTTCATCTTTATTCAGAATAGGCTGGGAGAAGTGTGGAACTAAAAGTTTCTGAGGATATGGGCTTCCTGACAGCAAGCTCCTTGAGGACAGGGACATGTATCGTAACTTTTCTCAGAGCAACTTGCACAATATTTTGTGCAAAATTTACATTCAATAAATATGTGATTAAATCTACTGATTTCTGTTGCTTGGAAAAATACTTCTCACTTAGGTATTCTAGAGCAGCCTGATTGTTTTGAAAGAGAAGGATCGTGTCAGAACGTGTTTCAGGCAATCTTTAGTGTGTTTTACTTGTAGTTGATCTCTCGTGCCAGTTGGACCTTCCTGGTGTGAGTGGAATGTTGCTAACTAACAGAATGTTTGCTCTGGCTTTTGAACCTATCATAACTAAATTTAATGAAAGGGCTGGAAAGGAAGGGAGGCAAACATAAGATTAATTTTTTTTTTACATATGGTACATTATTATTTCCAAAAAGAAAATTATATCTAACATTATAATTAAAGCAAATTTTCACAGACTTATTGGAGGCATTGTGTAATATTTTTAATCACAGTAATAAGCAGTAAGTTGAAATGCTCAGAAAGGAAATAGTAATAATAGCTAATATTTATTGATTACTTAGATGAGCCATGTTCTTAACTTTTAGGAACAGTGCCTTCCAGAGCCGAGTCACATTTGCCATTTTTTAATTCAACAACAAGGTGACCAACTGTATTTTAGGTCCAACATAATTTCTTTCGATCCTGGGTATGTGAGGCTATGTTCATTTTCATAGTCATGTTAAAGGTTTTGGACCTTTTAATAGCATCTCATCAGATGCTTCTAAGGACCTGACAGGAAATTCTGTGCCCCATTTACCTTGTGTCTTTAAGCCACATTCAGTTCTCCATTCTGGGACATCTTCAGTCATTGGACTCTGAGGAATTTGAAGAGCTCACCAAGGCACTTCATTTTGTTAAATGCTCCCAGTGAGGCTTCATGTGGTATGTGGAATTTCATTAATTTGGAACTCAGTGTCATTGCATTCAGACAAGGCCAGTCTAGAGGGCAGAATTTCAGAGGAATTCATAGAAAGGAGGATGCTGGAATACGCAAAGGAGGAACATAGGGGTAATATACCGATATTGTTATTTACCACACAGAAGATGAGCTTCAAGGGATTTTTAAACCATTTTAAACCTTTGGTATAAAAAAAGCTGATAGATAAATAAATTTATTGGATTTGGGAAAGACATATGGTTCCTGCATCCTGACACACAGTGACAAAGTTGTAAGCAGATAAACAAGAGAGCAGAAGAACTCACTCTCTTTCTCAGTACTCTCTGAGGCTGGTGCATAGTAAGCTTCCAATTAACTTTTGTTGAGGGGATGAAAGAAATTGCTATGAAGGAAGATTTTTTAGGATACTAAACCAAAATACCAAACCATGATCATCTCAAAAGAACGTTAACTCTGGATTTACTTGTACAAATGAGGAGGACAGTGTGAGAGGCAATGGGGACAAGTAATAAAATAAATGCTTGTTCCCTCAAGATTCAGTGTGCCCATTCACTAGCACACTTTACAGTATAAAGGAGGCTAGTATAAGTGGGGACCTGTGGAGCCATTAAGCTTTTGTTTGATTTTTAAAACTTTTTTGTTTGCTTATTTGCCCCCTACCCTCAACCATACTCCTATGTGAGAATAATGGGGTGTGATAATCTTAGACGAGTCACTTGACTTGGATTTTTCATCTCTAAGGAGATGGAGTTGTAACAGGTGAGACTTGACATGTTTTTGAGGTTTTATCTTGGATTTTTTCTTTCTTTCCCCTTCTCTCTTACTTGCAACTCACCTCCCCACAGTTTTATTTATTTTTTATTTATATTTTATTGGCTCACCCCCAAATTATAAAATCTCTAGGAGATTATACTTATGCTTGTCTTTGCCATTTACTATTTGATTAGAGCCCAGAAACTGTGAGGTTATACCATTAACTTGTAAATTTCTGTCTGATGGAAAAAATAATCTCAAAGATTTAATTAATTACCCTGAGGACATTAACCAGTTTTGTACCTAACCTTGCAGTTTTATTCTATCTTTCCTTTATTAGAATTGCCTGTAAACCCAAAGTCCTCAAGTGCTCTTTGTTTTTATTTATTTTTTATTTTTATTCAAGTATCATTAACATAGTGTTATATTAGTTTCAGGTGTACAATATAATGAGTTGATAATTCTATATATTTCTCAGTGCCCATTAAGATAGGTGTACTCTTAATGCCCTTTTTGAACTAATTGGGTTGTATATATGTTGGTGTACACAGATTTTCTGATTTTAAGACTTAGCTGCAAATGGAAAGAGCACAGAAAGAAAATGAGAGATTGATTGGGGTGAGGTGGTGATGTATAAAGGGGCAGTTGAAGAAAGACTGATTCCCTGGTCCCTTATTTTAAGGAATTTAATAAGATGAAGATTGGAATTCCCAAGAGGAGAGACAGAGCAATGGATTTCTTTCTGTAGTTAAG
This sequence comes from Eumetopias jubatus, assembly GCF_037043125.1. Lineage (NCBI taxonomy): Eukaryota > Metazoa > Chordata > Mammalia > Carnivora > Otariidae > Eumetopias > Eumetopias jubatus. The sequence goes on along the minus strand of NW_028274810.1, from coordinate 27,177,054 downwards.
ATATTATATAATATTCCTGGAAAGACCTGTGTGGATCCCAGCTCTGGCAGTCGCCAAGCAGGAGGGCTTCCCCTACCTGCTTCTTGTTCCCCACCCTGACTCATACACCTGACAGAGCAGCAGCCCACACTTCCCTTCTAGAAGTCTTGCGACAAGATTCTCAAGATGGAATGGTCTTTGAGAGAGAGATCAAAAGCCCCTCAGTTTACATTTGTCTCTCTATTTATTTCTCTAGGTTGAACAGGGATTTGCTTTTCCTTGTTTTAGGAATTACCCTATTGGGACAAACAGCTGTTGAGTTATATGATGCAGAAGAAGGGTTATCAAGTTTATCAGTCTGAATTCTCACTTTTTGAAAGCAATGTGTTCTGCAATTACTTCAGGTATCAGTTCTAAGTTTCATAAAGTTAAGCTTATTGAGTTTTGGGCCATTATTTCCAGTATGGAACACAGTAACATGTATGTAACATCTGAAAAGTCATTCCTTAAAAAATTACGAATAGCACCTTATTGTACATTAGGAGCTTCATGGAGTTTTAAAAAAATGTATTTTCAAAAACTAGATTAAAAAACATAAGTTAGCTATATCCTCCAGTGAATTAGGAAACTCAAAATACTGTTTACTTGGGGCTAAAATAATCCCCAGTATACTTATCTACTTCTTGGGTCATACTGCATCCAGTCATGGTGGAATACTAGCTGGACTTCAGAGCTCTACCAGAGAATCACAGACTACAACTGGGGATCCAAACCGAAATGCTCAGGTGCTCTCAGTAAAAGAGGTCTTGGCATGCAGAAGATGCTCAATAAACATTTATTGAAAGACTAAAACAGAGGAAATTGCTAAGAGCATGGTAGAGGTGAGGAGGTCTCTGGCAACTTTATAAAGCACAGCAAAAGTAAACAATTACTTCATGCAGGAAACCATAGCACAGAGAGATTGAGGCGGCTGAACTAGGTGCTGTAGATCTAGCGCAGCCTCTGCTACAGACTTGTGTCTGTGGGCAAGATATTTTAACTTCTGTGAGCCTCAGTTTCCTCTCTCTAAGAGGAAGTGGCTTCTAAACTGTGGTTTTCCTTTTTCAAACTAAAGTTTCTGAAGAATTGTAATATACACAATAGGAAAAGTAGACCCCTTGGGTTGAATCAAGGAAGGCAGACTGTAGCCCTGCCTGCTCTGCCACCCCCTGGACCCCCTCAGCACACAGTTTGAAAGTGGTTGGACTTCCTCTGTGAGGCCCTCTCTGGCCATGACATTTGTGGGCGGTGTTAATAACCAGGGTTCCAGGGAGCTGTCCGGAGGCCAGGGGAGGACACTCAAGGGCATACTTTGAGAAGTACTACTTTAGAGTGTCTTCTTCTCCCCTCACACCTATTCTGGGCCCTTTGGTCTCTAAGTCAGTTGATGGCATCACAATCTATGTTGTCTCCTACACCCGAACCCTGGGAATTATCCAAGACTGCCCCCTCAGTGCCCATATCCACTAAGTCACCAACTGCTCTTGGTTTTCATCTCTGAATATTTCTGAAACCTACCATTTCTTCTGCAACCCCACTACCACCCCCAGGATTCAGGCCTTTATCCTCTTTCTCTTGGACAATCACAAAAAACCCTGACCAGTCTTCTGACCTTCAGTCTCAGTCCATCCCCATCTGTGCCACTCCTTAACAGAAGTATTTTCATTGCTCCCCATGGCCTAAAGGACAATCCCAATCTCCTTCAGAGGGCAGGTGGGCTCTCCATGACTGGCCCGACCCACCTCGACAGCCTCTACTCACATGTGCCATCTTGTCCTTTATGCTCTGGCAGGATCAAACTGCCCAAAGTTCTTCAGATATACCACATAGTGTTACACCCTCACCCTTGGGTCCTAGGGATTCTCCTCCTATCTTGCCCTCTACCTTTCTTTTCTATAGCTCCTTTTTCGTTTCTTTACGACTTTGTGCAAGTGTTATCCCTACAGAAGGCCGGCTAAGGGCCCCATTGTGTCTGTTAGGACTCTGCTTGCCACTACCACGTTATGTTAAAATTATCCAGATAGATATAGTTCCTCCATTAGATTGTAACTCACTGGAGACCAGTATTATTTCTTTTTATACCTCTTATTCCCCTGTGTCAAATACAGTGCCCATGAGCTTCTCAGTAAGCAGCCTGTCATGGGATTATCTCTGATCTCAACACATCAGCTCACTGATTGGGTTTCCCATGAGATTAGTCAAGAGATGTAAGGGAATTCAGGGGCAAGGGAAGGGCTAATGTATAGTGTAATACTTGCAAAATTAAAAAAACCCAACTTTTTCATATAAATGCTATTCTAGTACTTATCATAAAGCTACTTAGAGCTTTAAAATTCTATTTTCTTTTCCTTTTAATAAACTGCATCATTTAAAGAAGAGGAAAGTCAAAACACACAAGTGAAAGATGGTAAGTAAATTTACTCAAGTAAGCCTTGGGTATTTTCAGTAAATTGCCAGTTGTTCCTTTGTCTTAGCATGAGCTTCATGGAGGGTGAATGCCTACCTTGTCCCCCAACCCTGGCACACTTGAGGATCAGGGAAGCAAGCTTCTTCAGTATATAATTCTCTCTTTCCTTGTCTAGCACCAAGGCTACCTCTAGCCTATATGACACCCTTGTGTGAATGAGGAAAAAGCAACTCCTCTGCAGTGATGCAGCCCCAAAGGCACAGGTTTAGCAACAGAACCATGACTTTGTGCTAAGACAAAGGTGACTGCCCTCTAGACAGATGGCCCCATAGGAAGGGAAGCTGGATTGGAGCGCCTCCACCAGGCACCTTTATGAAGGGCACAGACTTACGGTGCCTAATGCAAAGAGCAACACATTCCCTCCTTGTCCTCAAATGATAATCTGTTGCTGCCAACTAAGCAGGAAAAGGAATAGTCATGGTCTCTCTGAAGGGCATTTTGGTAGGTTTTCTTGTCAAGTCTAGCTTGCCGTTTTGTTGGGGCTAGATAGTGGCATTCTGTGGTGCTTTCTGAGCTGTGACCCAGAGAACTCCCTTCTTTGCATAGAATTGTCATTTTGTATAGCTCATTTTGCTAAGTGACGAAGCTGATTCTGTCACAACGTGAGCCAAACAAAATGGTGACCACTGGCTCATGCGTGAGGGATCTCTTCATTTCCACGCACCCTGGTAAGCATTATTCACGAGTGGTTCATTATTGGTCTTTATGCATAAAATGAATGTGACATTTGAGACAGATGTTTATTGTTTGTTACATACATATATATATGTATTTTTTTTTCTCCAAAACTCCAGCTACTGAAATTGGCCAAAATTACCATCACAAAGCGCAGCTTTTGTACGTTTGGCGTTGCATTCTGATCTCTGACCTGTAGTAACAGCATTCAGATGTGGTGATCTACACATGGACAGACTTTTCTTTTTATTGACAGGAGGGATGGAGTTTCTTGAACAACTGTGCTCAGGCTGAAACAACTGCTGAGTTCCACCAGGGGCTGCTGTTGAACTTCTAAAAAATATATAATATTTTGGAGAAGAAGGGGGTTGGTGGTGGATGGGGAGGGAGGGATGGGAAGGGGGGAAGAAGAATAGAAAAAAAATCTTGAAAGAAAACCTGACATTTCTGTCTAAGGTGCTTTTGCTTTTGCTGATGCCACCCGTGGAATGTTTCGGAAGTGTCAGTAATAAATACTTCTCTCAGAAATCTTCTCATTCTATATCTCTGCATATTATACCCCAAGGAGAGTCATACAAAGACATAGCTGTCAGGGTCTAATTTTGGATCTGAAAACTATGGCGGTTGTCAGGCATCATTTCCCATGTGTGATATTTATCTCCTCTCACAAACAAACTGAGTGCCGGGTTTTTAATTAATTTCCAAGTGTCTCCCATGATAATTTCCCCCCTAATATATTAATACGACGATTTAAACCTTCATTCAGAGGCAGACTTTTGGTTGGAAATCACTAAAGGCTTAGATAGTGTTTAGTATTATCAATAAGTTACACGTTCTTTGGTTTGCAGGGAATCAATAAAGTTGCCCTTTCCTCATTTTTGTTTTTGGAGGCTTCAGTGGGATTGTATCTCTTTTAAGTATATTAGGGAAATCATGAGTGAGCTGATTTTGTTATTTTTCTTCTTGTGATTGGAGGCAGTACTTAGCCTGCTCCTCTTATTGCTTGTGGTAGAGTTACTTTAAGAAAAGTTCTTGATTTGATGAGAAGGGAGTGAATTTCCTTCTGGAAAGTATTCCCTTCAGAGAAACTTGATTTTTTTTTTTTTTTTTTAAATAAAGGAACCAGAAATAGACTGTGGAGAGGGGCGTCTCCCTGAAATGTACAAATCAACTGGGGACAGCAAGTGAATTCACCTCTTCTTTCCCTGCCCAATCTCTCTTTCAATAGAAAATGTGGAATAAAAAGGATAACATAAAAATCCTAAGGACAGGAGGGGGATGGAGTTATAATGCATGTTTCTTAAACAGCATATTTTTAAAAGAAATGAAAATAATAAATTTGTGTCTTCCATAGGAACTCACATTTGGTAGAATTTTATTTATTTTTTGGCTATGCTTCTATCTTTATTATTATTATTATTATTATACTCTTAGCTAAAAGGTTGCCCCAAATTTCATCAAGATATTTTTTTCTCAATTCACCTTTAAGATATTTGATTACTGGGGTGACAGGGCAGTCCTTGCAGAAATATTTATCTTTCTCTGAAAAGGACATTCCAACACCATTGGAAAATCATGACAATAAAAGGTAAATTCCTAAAGTCTTATATGCGGCTTCTAATTATTGGCAATCAAAATATTCAATTCTTGGAAATGCCTGAAACTCCTTCTTATAGGACTGCAGCTTACATTTGTTATTTTTTTTCTGTATGAGGGTTTATTTCTTTCCTTCTCTCTCCCAACTCCCAGCACCTGCTATACAAATGCTTTCCTTGGGTCCCTTAGGGAAATTTAATAACCAAATATCTATCTAGTGAGAGGGGAATTTTTTAAGGTTCAATTGCTCTGTTAATAATTTGTATTTTTTTCTGTCTTGCAGTTTCTATGTAAGTACCACAAAAATCAACCTTTTAAAAACAGATTGACTCTGACAGTTTTTATTTTACGTGATTTCCAAGAATTGGTATAGAAATGCCTCTTAATTGAAATAGTTCTCCTTTTTGGCTTTTATTTTATTGTCCTTTACTTCTTGACATCTTGTACATTAAATCAGAGGCTGTTTTAGAGACATGAAATGACAGCTTTTTCAGAGCCCGATTCTGGATCCTGATAGATCTGCCCTTCTCAAAGCAGACAGGCTGCTCTCCACAGCCTCCAAGAACCGTCCTGCACGATGGGCACGTCACCTGGAAACACAACCATAAACTGCAGGTTAATCACCAAGGACCGACTTGTGTCAATTCTCCACTGCCCTGCTTCCCATCTAAGAGGAATAAAGCCAAGAACTTTTTTTTTCTATGCTATTTAATTTAACAGAATCTGGGCTCAACTTTAGTTGGAAATTATATTTCCTCTCGGCCACAATGGAGAGGCTACTCACGTAATTTAGTAGTGTGTTGTAAAGAAAAATCAAAGCGTCCTTGTGGAATATTTTCCCCGATTGCATCTTCCTGTGATGAGAGAATACAGAAAGTGAATGAGATGTGACACAGGCATGAACACAGAACCCATTTGTTACACTGAAATTCCGAGAAAAATGCTGTTTGTGGTACTATGATGTTTTGGAGTTAGAAAAGGGTTATTTGGGGGAAAATGTGTATTTATATCAGAGTCAGGAGGAATAAAAATGAGACAGGATGCAAAAATATGATAGCACAGGAAAGCACAGCTCCACAGACCAGACCAGTCCTCGTTGAAGGTAGCAGGCAAACATCTTATAGCCGGAACGCTAACAAGATGAGCATTCTGGATTTGTTTTTCAGTTCTAGCTAACTCTTTGTAACTTTACAATGTAAGATTCAGAAATTGGAGCCAATTACCATAATATGTGGTGGTTTGGTGGGAGCATGTTCTACATCAGACAGTTAAAAGGTTTTATTGCTATTAGGAGCATGTTAATGCCCTTGATAATGTCTCTACTTGCTTTGTAATGTCTCTCGCTGAAGTATAGAATTCTTTTATCTTCTTATTACATTATGCAAAAACTTGAATTGAAAAGATATTTGCAGGAACATTTAAAGTAGTGCATCAATCAGCTTCAAAGAAGAGAAAATGTTCTCGGAATAGCTTATAAAAGGATAACTGTCAGTTTTATTTTGGATGAACAAAGGCGGCAACGTAAAAAGCACTTTATTGTAAAAGCATACTGTGCAATTCAATAAATATGCCATATAAATATAAAAGAGAAGAAAGTTCATAATTATCTGATGACTTAAATGTAATTTAAGTAATACTTTTAAAATGCATCTAACAGTGAAGTACTCTTTTTCTTTTGGGTTTCGAGTTCTAGCCTCTAAGCCCCCATTAGGTGATAACTTAAATCTTTCTCTCTCTCTCTCTCTCTCTCTCTCTCTCTGATAACGTAAGGACTTGATTGGATTAGTCATGGTCCTGTTTTTAATATATCTCAGAATGATACAGAAAGGAGTGTGTGTGTGGAAAGCATTAGCAAAAATTTTAAACAGCCACTTAATGGTGCAAGCTTTTCAGAATGATTTGTTCTCGTCTGCGCGGTATTCAGTTGTTTCTCATCCTGTCATTGCTGCTATAAGACAATTTTGAATTTGAATGTAACCGTATTGTCACTTGAAATAGCATTTCCAAGTATTTTGTGTTTGTTAGGTAAATCTATTAGCATTGTAATTGCTGGACTTTCTAAATCAGGGGTGCTTTGTTACTTTGTTACTTTCTACAGAAGGATACTTGCACCCTTCCTTATATCTAGAAATATATATATATATGTATAAATGTATATTATATGAAATATATATGTGTGTATATACACACACACAATTTTAGAAAGTTGACTTTTAACTGTAAATGCTAAATGTATAACCTTATTTTCAAATGTGTTTCCCAGGTGATAAACTTTAGCCTGATAAATGCTGCAGAGACGACTCTTTTTGACAAGGTTTATAAATCTACAATGTGAACTGTCTATTAAGAAAGTATTCAGATCCAGCACATGGAAAACATATGTAAATTTTCAGAATAGGAAAAAAACATCTACAGAACTCAGTTTTTCTGTAATTTATGTTTCTACACATATCTATATGCATCTAGGCATGGACAGTTAGCTCCCTGCACGTAGAAGGCACTTGATAAATATTTGTTGATTAAGTTTACAATATAAAAAGAAAAATATCCCAATCAGTAAAACTCTGTCTTCTGTTTTGTAGCCTGACAAAGGGATGCTAATCTGTTATTAAATATAGGAATAGACATTTTTTCCCAGACTCAGGCCTTCTTAAGATTCAAAAAACTTCATTTGAAGTCAAGTAACCAGCCTAATTCACTCCCCCACACTGTTGTCGCTTGTAAAATTATATTAATCTTCGGAACATTTCTAAGAAATAATCTTCATTTATTTTAAAACTGTAAATATGGCACCTTGTAATAAAAAATCAATTCATAACTTTATTTGTAACATCATTTTGCTAGCGACTGATTTCTCATCACTATTGTACATGACGCCTAATTCATTAAAATAATGTTCTCATTTTACTGGGTTTCATCCAGGCTTTGTAGAAAACAGTCCTCAGTCGGCTGCTACTCTCTGATATACCCCATTTTCTCATCCCTCCTTTCTTTTGGCCTGTTTGGGAACACTCTCATTTTGAAAGTACAAGGAAAATTATTTCATAAAAGAAATTTAATAACAACAGAACTTCTGAGATTTCAAAAACGTAGAATTCTTAAGTTATTGAACTATGGGAAAAGCCGTAATTTATAACCAGCAAGTTAGTATGTTGTACACATCTGTGTACTGTTTCAGAAAATAAAGGTTGTTACTATAGCAACTGCCACATAATATGGAACATACGTTATTTGTGAGATGCCAGGCTTCGTGTTAAAAAAAAAACAACAACTCCCTCCTCATGGCTACTCACTGATGTTTCAAGGATTCCACCTTTTCCTTTACTATTGTTGGGGATTCTCATTTCAATATTCTGTTATTTTAAATATTTTTCTTATTTTCAGTTTCCTATACTTTTGGAGTTTGTTGGCTAAATTAATAAGTTTGCATAGCACTGCCAGATTTGGTGATCCTTATTGAGACATTCTCTCCATTTCACTTTGATTTTTAAGGAATTCTACTTAATTTTTTAGATAGAGCAATAAGTGTGTAGTAAGGACACGTATAGCTACTGTGAATACACAGGTGATATGCCTAGTAACGGTTAATTTGGGCTGGCCCTTTCAGGGTTTTAAAATATGTATTGTACAACCATTGTGGTATTTGACCCTTTTTAAAAATAAAAATGTCACAAAGTATGTATCTACTTTATGAATATCATATTTCATCTGAAAATGTGTATGTCATACTTAATTTCATTTGAAACAATTGTTTAGACAGCACTGATCACTTCATGACGGGAAAACTTAACTCCTTTGTGGAGGGTAGATTTCCAGTCTTTCTTGTAAGTGGTTTGTCAAAGAACAAGAAAGTTGACCAAAAATTCCAAAATTTCAATTTTGGGAGAGATCCTTTTAGTTTTATAGGCAGAAAAATGAATCCATAAAAGAAACAAGGTAATCATGTAAAAAGGGGGCTCCTTTGATATGGCTGGACGAGGCATCGGGATGTCCAACTGGTTCAGAGTAAAAGTCGGAAAGCAACTTGACACTTAGAACAACGGTTTTTGATTTTTGTTGGGTCCACTTTGTGGCAGAGATTTTTTGATATGTAGATGTTCTGATATGATTGAATTTCTTGTGCATGGTGACTTTTTAGTATGGATTTCATATATAATTACGATCGTTGACATACTTTGTCAGCTTAGGGGTTCTTGGGGAGCAGTATCTGGGTTTCCCTTTGCACCAGAGAGGATGCTGGGTACTAGTTCTCCTTAGAGAAAACTACCTCTGTATCTCTGTGTCCAGAGATACTGTATCCAGACAACTATCTCTGTGTGCAGGATGTTCTGTGTCATCAAGATATGCTCTATCAACCCTAAAAACAAAACACTTCTGGTGAAAATGGCAGAATGAATAATACCTTTCCTTTTCTCGGAAAAAAACCACAACTTGATAGTTTAATCAATAAACACTTATTAACCATCTACCATGTGCCAGGCACCGTTTGGGGGGATAGAAAGATGAATAAGCGCTTCCTTGTCTCCAGGGAACTCACGGATCTAGTTAGGGAGAGAAGCGAGCCCCAAACTAGCCCAGTGAGGGCCATGGTGGGACCTAGCTCTCCGTGGGCCTCACCAGTCAACGTCAGCGACTTGACAGCAGAACAACAGCCAACATCTACTGAACACTTACTTTTTGACAGATACCTCAGGCGCGTTTGTTATTTAATTCACACAATAGCGGTCTGAGGGTTTTACTGAAGAGAAACTGAGGCTGAGAGTGTCGGAGTCACTTGCTGGCCGTTAGCCGGCTGAGTCGGGATTCTCACGCCCATTATAACTGGGACATTACATCTTGACTACTTGTCCCCATCGGCGCTGATGGAGTCCTTCTCCGAGGCACCTTCGTCTCTCACTGGGCTCAGCAGCATCTGTCTAATTGGCGTCCCTGCTGCCACTTGGCCCCCGCCGTCCGTCTCCACATGGCTCCCCACGTGGAGGACATGAAGCAGATCACGCGTCTTCTTTGCCTTGGCCCTTCCAGGGGCTCTTCATCACATGGGGACATAATGCAACTTTGCAGTGTCTGCAGTTTGCTGCCTGCCAACACCCCTTAAACTCAGTTCCTACTGCTTTCACCCAGCCTGCTCACCAGGCTTGAGACCAGAGGTGGGCGTGCTCTCTGTAGAGGGCCAGGTAGCAACTCTCACAGGTTTTTCAGGCCATACAGTCTCTGTGGGAACTCTGCTTTATAGCACGAAAGCTGCTGTAGACGAACGGATGAAGGTGGCTGTGTTCTAATAAAACTTTATTTAATAAACAGGTAGCAGGCTGGATTTGGCCCCTGCGCCATCATTTGCTGACCATTGTTTGGACTTACTATCCTTCCTTTGTTCCTCTAATATGCCAAGTCTTCCTACCTTAGGGTCCCACACTCTGTTCCCAGATCTTCCGTGGCTATTAGCCCTCACTGTGAATGAGAGACTTTAACTTGGCTGCCATATTTAAGTAGTGCTCTCTACCCCATCTGTACACCATATCACCTGTCTTATCGCCTTCATAGCTCTTAAACAGGCAAGATCCCATTGATTTGTTTTCTTACTTGTTTACCATCTGTGCCCCCTCTATAAGGTAGCTCCATGTGAGGAGGAATCGTATTTGCCTTGTTCACTGTGGTATTTCCACCGACTAGAGCAGAGCCTGAGGCATAGGATAGATGCCTAGTAAATACTTTGAGTTGAAGTACAAGCCTGTCTGAAACCAAAGCTTGTGCTTTTAATGATGTCTCAGTATTCCCTTTCTGTAAACATAAAGTCACACCCATGATAATATGAGGAATTGAGCACATCAGACCCCTAGAGGACCTCTGTGTCCTGGCAAAACCCCACCTCCCAAGTATTTCTGGTTGACCCAGGGAATATTTCTCATGGGCATGTGGGCAAGTCCGGTGTCTCACCCTGTGGCGTCCACTGAGTACTGACCCTTCTTATGCTGCCATCACTGCCTTTGCTGACACAGTTACCGTGTCCCCTGGGTGGCTTCACTTCAACCAGGCTCCTCTGTCACTTACATTGCTCTGCACTCACTGGACACCTTGGATGTCTTGCCACCTCGCAACTGGGTACCACAAAGGCCATGCACAGATGGCCACGCCTCCTGATGGTCACTGCTGCTGTCGCTGCTGACAATCAATCTCTCTGATTGCCGCTGCCCCTGTCAAGCTCTGGAGCCTTCGGCTTCCTGTCCCACTGGATGCCACCATTTCAAAGTGCTGTGCTGCTTCTGGTCAATGGTAGAGGTGGGAAGAACACCTATCTTTTGTTTTCTCTCAACTTAGTGGTTCCAAGTTAGTGCTGCATGTGCCCCAAGGCTTTATAGCATTTTCAATTTTTTACTCAACTGTCATCTCTCTTCCTAATATAATAGCTGATGCTTATTATATGATGCTTATTGTATGACAGGCACTGTTGGGGAGCTTTGTATTCATTAACTTGTATAATTCTCATGACAGAACCATGAGGCAGGAATGCTATTATTACCATCTCCACTAGAGCTAGAGAGGTTAACTGACTCACTCAAGGCAACTAGTATGTAACAGAATTGAAATTTGAATGCAGGCACTGAGCTTTAGAATTCACACTCTCAAGGCCAGGCGATATGACTTGACATGTATCCGTGGGGATAGGCTGGGGACAGATGCAGGAGGCCAACCCCACACTGTCCTCTGATCCTCCCTTCCCCTGTCATCCCGGGGCTTGTTAGCTACTCAGTGACCCCTCTCGATGCCTCACGTGCACAATTCCTGGGTGCACACCATTGATTTCTAGATCTGTGCCAATACATCTGACCATAGGCACAAGGGAGAACTGCTCTCCCCACATCCTCCCCACAGGTCGAATAAGATGCTACAGTAGATGCTTGAAATGTGTCTGTAACACAAAGGAAGAATCATGAACTCTTCAGGGAAAGAAGTGAAATTTGAACTAGACTCTGAAAGATGAATATGATTTTGCCATTCAGAAACTTTGGATAAAAGGGCATAACTAGACTAAGCACAGACTGCAAGATGTATAAGGGCCCAGCCTAAGACATGGTGAGAGGTAAGGCAGGGAAAGGAGAGTAGGGTGGATCTAGAAGGGGCCTCGATGCATGCTAGGAACTTTGGACATTATTTTGTAGACAAGGATGCGGGTGGAAAGATGGGAAAAATAGCAACAGCTTTAACACCCGTGTGCAGGTGAAAAGAGCTCTCTAATGTTCCAGTTGAGTGGAAGGTTTCAACTTATGGTTTAAAGTCTGCTTGATGTATGTTTGGTCTGTGGGTTAACTTTTGTAATATCGATTGGCACAAGACTATATCTGCATGGTTCTAATGTGAACTAAATACTTGCAATGCCCTTTATCAAAATCAGTTACACTTTGCTTATTCCTTTTGATAAAATCTCCCCTCATTATTCCTGCTCCCACTCCCGCCTTGGCAGGCATGGAGGTGATTCCTGAGTATTCTATTCTTTTTATTTTTTTTTTAAAGATTTTATTTATTTATTTGTATTATTTAGAGAGTATTTATTTATAAATACTCTCTATTTATAATAGAGAGTGCAAAAGAGAGCGTAAGTGGGGAGGAGGGGCAGAGGGAGAAGCAGGCTCCCCGCGGAGCAGGGAGCCCAATGCGGGACTCAATCCCAGGACCCTGGGATCATGACGTGAGCTGAAGGCAGGTGCTTAACTGACTGAACCCCCCAGGTGCCCCTGAGTATTCTATTCTACTAGAATGGCCCCAGGAAGTTCTAGAACTACTGCTATAGAGGACCTCAACCATGGGATGATGTCACACCCGATTGCCTTGAATCACTTCATTCAGGTTAACGAGCCTTCTGGGGACCTATGTGGAATCCCCCAGCTACCTTCTTGCTGTGAAGGTTATGAAAGCACTAATTCTCAGTCTGAGAAGCTGCCTGCCTCGCACGGTCATCTCTAACGACTTTGGAGGCTCTTCAGTTTTCATGGACACCTAATTAGGCAGTTATTTACATTTCATTTTACTTACTCTCGTGACTCCCTTCTAACTGGCACACTAATGAAGTTCCTCTGTGACATCACAATGCTCCAACTGATGAAATATGTCTTCCCTTTGGGAATCAAACGCCCATTTGAAATTAATGAGTCTCTTGTACCCAAACTACTTGTGAATTTTGTCAGCTCTGTCTGTGAGAACTATTTAAACTTGCCTGACTCTCGTCAGAACAGAGATCTTAGTTCTTTGGCAAATTTACATAAAATTGTAGGGAGAGTAACCCAATCAATCTGATCTATGTGTCCCTTACACCTTGCAAGGAGCAAGGGGTATGGGGAGTGGGAAGTGATTTCCAAGGTCACAGAGGAGCAGGATAAAAATTAATGAGCCTTTTGAGGAATCAAAAAAGAAATGATCAGCCTGAAGAAATATTCACCATCCTTAGAGTTATTCTGTTTTCCCAGGGTCAATCCAGGAACATGAATTTTTCTATTCCCCTGATTTTCTAAGTTTTAAAAACAGGGGGATCCTTTTATTTAAAAAACGGAATCTTCAGTGATTCCCATATATAGAAAACAGGGAATGATGGAGTTGCTGTGGTCGGGGGCGGGGGGGGGGGCAGAGATGGTGGAGTCCCAGGAGCTTGTCCCATAATGCCTTTTTCCTTACCCCACAGCTTCTCCCCCGCTCCCACCTCCAGCTACTGCAGGGCTCTGAGGAATTTGATGTGAATATCCCAGCTCTATACCATCCATTCATGCCAACATTTGCTCTAGGAGGTATAGCTCACATAGAAAAGGGTTTAAAGAAGCATTCTAAGAATGGTTTATTTTCTCTTCATAGTGAATTACTCTAGAGTTCCCTTGATTACCATTTGAAATGGCATGACTTCTTCAAAATACTGCAAAGAACACCAAAATGCAATGGTTCTCAGAAGCATCCCTCCCGTAGGCCTTTATCTTCTTCCAGTCCATTAGTTATTCTTATATTACCTTTATTACTCTTCCCACCAAGAGGGGGGAAGGGCCCCTTTGCTCCAGCACTAATTATTGCTCTATTTTCAATCTTGGGGGTGGGAGAGGCACTGAATCATACAGAATAAAAATCCTAGAACCATATACAAGTGAAAACCAACTTAGGGTTATTCTTAGACTAATCCTGCCTTTTTGGAGAACTGGAAATATAAAGCTTTAAAATCATCTGCATTTCAAACTTGGAAGAAAAAACAAAAAACTTTATATAAATAGAGCAAATAATGAAATAATAGTTTTCTGTGCTGCTGTAGTCAGTTCAGTTGGTGAAAGACAGGAGGAGCGGGGTGCCTGGGTGGCACAGTTGGTTGAACCTCTGACTCCTGGCTTTAGCTCAGGTCCTGATCTCAGGCTTATGAAATCGAGCCCTGCGTTGGGCTCCCAGCTCAGTGTGGAGTCTGCCTTGGATGCTCTCTCCCTCCCCCTCTGCCCCTCCCTGCCCCCTCTCAAATAAATAAATAAATCTTAAAGGAAAAAGAGGACAGGAGCGGGGTAGAAGGGCAGGGAGGGGAAGCACAAGATGTGGAGCGCATGGAGCATGGGGAGAGGATAATGGCTGGCCTGTTCGGGCACCTTCATTTGCTTCTACCTCTGGGACCCCATCCAGAATCTCCTTGTGGGTGGCCCTCACCTGATGGTCAGCATCAGCCCAGTCCTGCCCTGATGTGACCTGTTGAGCTACTAGGAACAACCTGTACCGTGTCTACCACTTGGCCGAGGCTCTTCTTTATCCTTGCCTTTCTTGCCTTCTTGTGAGGTACCTTCTGGAAAAATTCCTCTATCTTCCTGAGAATGTCTGCTCCGAATCTGCTCTCCGCATTCAAGGAATATCACTATGCTGTGGTGTTTTCCTCTTTTTGAGAAATGTTTTTCATGCATCCAGGAGAAAAGTAAAAATTAAAATAGTTTGTCCTTTCTTGAGGTTTTAATTTTCTTTGAAAATTTTTGTGAGAAATGCCTTTCTTTTTAAAAATTAAGAACTCAGCCCTGATGGAGACGTGATTTTCTAGGATACTGTTTCTTAAACTTAAGTCATTTCTATTTCTCTTTCATGACTTTGCTATGCTTGCATACCACCTGTGATATTTTTTCTCCACATTTTTCTTTAAGTCAATTTAAAAGGCAATAATTCTAAGCAATAAAATAGGTGAAATCAAGCGTTTGATGTGATGTTATAGTTTAAAAAAATAAATAGATAACAATGAAAATATTTGGATGTGAGGCAACTAAAATGATCCCTCCAGTGGTAAATGTTCTACCATTTGGGAAATACCATTCATTCTAGTAAATGGTCTGCTTCTGGCTTATGACTTTGAGTATAAACTTAGGGTCTGGTACAATATCCCACTCTGTACCAACAAGAAAAGAAATGGTAAAGCTGGCGGACTGGGAGGTTGCCAGGAACCGATAGGTCCCAATATAAAATTTATGAAAATCCTGGAATTTTTTTCAGTATAAATAAAATGTATGTGACTTCAACATAAATAAAATATATATGTATATTTTTTTCAATTCGTACCCCAGTTTTAAGTGATAAAGTTATTCCAAGTATATGGCACAGAAGATGACTGCACAAGAGCATCATTTAGGTAATTTCCTTGTTAGTTTCAGCTGGTCCTTCCACGTACCAACTCATTGTCCTGAAGGTGGTGTGATGGTCCTCTCATCGTCCTGTATTTGTTATCCCATAAATAGACAGAGTTTCTGTGATTAAAAAAAAAAAATCACGCTACTTAATAATACTCTCAATCAATGGAGAACCTTTGTAGTTTCTCAGGAAAAAGATACAATAAGATTATATTATTACTTTATGTTTTTCTGTTTGCCATAGAATTTCCATTTCAGATTCCAGGGCAAATAGAACAAAGGATCGGTTTTTATAATTTGTTTTTTTCCAAAAGTATGTTCTGGTGTCTCATTATTTGGAGATTGCTGTGAAAACTAGGATCAAAAACATAGAAAGGCATAGTTAATTGTGTAATTCATAATAATAGCAAATTTTTCCTGTTCATAGGTCTTTTTGGATGCATTTTTTTTCTTCTGAGAAAGACTGAATGGAATAATTTTCTCCTTTTTCTCTCCTTTTCAAAACTATTGATGCGACACAATGCATGTTACATAATAATCACAGTTACCATGACTTTGGGGAAGCAGGGTTTCAAGTACACATGCTGTACAAAGGATTTTATGAAAATTTTGATTCTCATGTTTGAGGAGAATAAAAGGATTCCTTTGCTTCTTAGAAAGAAACCCTGAAAACAAACGAACAAACGGACTCAGTGCACGGACACCTAGCCGAGCCTGCGTCTGGGAAGAATGACATGCCTTCAGCATGAAGTAGCTACAAGGAAAAGACATGTAATTAAGGAGGGGGAAAAAAATCAGAAACTGGAGCCATTAAAGAGACTGTGATATGAGGAACACATTGTACAGGAGATGTGACCACAGATCTCTGATCTGAGAGCTGAAAGGAAATGAAACTAGTTAAAATTCCACTGCTCATTCACTCCACAAGAGAAAGAACATTCCTGTTCAATGCCACTTGCCACTTCAGTTTTAGAAATAATTAAAAGATGCAAATATTTGTGAATTGCTGCATATGTTGTAATCCTGTTTTGAAAACAGAACAGTGCCTTGTACCTGAGGTTCTCATTGCTGGTTATGTCGGGATTCAGGGGTTAAAGCAAACCCTTCAGAATGAGTTCACTACTGCTACTCAGACAAAGGGACGCAACTCTGAGAGTGCGTTCTGTTTGCCTGCAAGCTGTTGCCTATGCCAAATGAGCATTTTAAAAACCATTCAAATTAAGTTGAAAATTTGTAATTATATTTTCCCTTTTAATTGTAACTTATGCAAATGCTATATTCCAGCTGTACAAATAATTTTCGCTTCAGACTACAACATCCACATTAAATCTAGCATGTAACACCCTGATACAAGATTCTTCCCAAGCTGTAGTTGCAGATTTAGAAGGCTGGGGTTGGCGCTGTTAGTTATGGCTTTCATTGCTGTTACCCTGCAGTTAAGTATAGATTGCAAAGTGGCAATAGAGAAGAGAGACACCTTTGCTATAATTTGCTGGAGACAATTTATGAATAGAGCACGGAGAAAGAGAATAGGAAGGCAAACAAACAAACAGAAAGGCACAAAGTCTAAGAAACCTGGCTGTTTTGGAAGGTGGATATTGCATCCTTGCCATAATTGATGAATCTGGCTTGCAGCGCATTAGTTACAGGAAGAGGCTGCCTGCGACTCATTTGTTAATTGTCATGCATTTTAAACCACTTAGTGCAAACAGAAATTGAATATTTTCCATTTTCAATGGAAATTTCACTTGGGGAAATATGTACAAAACCATTAAAATTTTTAAACAAGGGTGAAAAAAGCATGGATTGTTTTAAACACACACACACACAGGATCACACATATGTGAGAAATAAAAAAGAACATCCACCCCCCCCCCACCCCGCCATGCAGCATACTGTTCTGATTACTGAAGTGCTTTCTTTACATGAGCTTGGGAAGGTTTTCATATTCTTTTTAGGCAAACATGCAGAGCCTTGACTTACTTCAATCCAGTTGACCATTGATCCTCTTTTTGTGTTTAACTGTTCTGGAAGCAATGGAAGAGATGGAAGAAGAAAGTTTACTTCACATCCTCAAAACCTTGTTGAGAAACAAAGCAAACTTATTGAATCAGATGGACTATAATAAATAATACTGTGTGTTTATAGAACTAGCAGAGAGATCAACACTTCATTTCTCAGGGGGGCAAACAGCTCTAGTGTGGCTTAGTGATTTGTTCAAGGTCACACCTAATAGTGGTGAAAACATGTTTCAAACTTAGGAGGTCTAACTTCTTGTCCTTTGTCTTTTTCCATCACGAAGGCATCGGTTAATTAACAGCTGTACAACTAAAGAATCTATTAGCTAAATATGGGTTCTTCCTATACTTACCCATGAAATGAACTTCGACTCAGTTGGAAATGGTATAGGTTTTAAAATACTTTCATCGGTCCTAGATAGAGATTGGAAGGTTTCGTTGATCTCTAATTAGCTCTGATTGTTAAGATTGATTTTTAAACTGGGAAAATACAAGATAAAGAGCCCATAGCCCTGAAACGTATGCTGTAAATCTATACGCTTTAGGTCAAAGAGCAAGTGATTAAAAGTCCAGATTGATTCTTGTGTAAAAGGGCAGTGCAAGGAAATGCTAAAAAAGCATGTGTATGGACAAAAACCCTGGTGGTATGTGTCATTAGCCTGGGAATGCTAGTGGCTTGAGCTTCATTTATTACTGCTCTTGCCACAGTCTGTTCTATAGTCAGCTACCATGATGACCATACTTTACTTGTGTAGAGCTTGGGGACCAATGTCTGCAAAAAGGACTGATGATGGTAGGGTTAGTGTGTTGGTCTATGTGCAGTGATTTCCTATGGGCAAGTATGGATATGTTCAGTTCTTCATACACTGATTCATTCATGTATTTACTGACTCATTCGCCATGCATCTATGCGACATTTACCACGTGCCAGGCAATATTGTGTTCAACACTGGGAATACAGATTGGTAAAGTAAAAATAAAATAATTTATTTAATGGATATCCACTACATGGAAGTTCCGTAATCTGATGGAACCAGAAATTCTTGACTTCTGTTCTCGGTTCTCATCCAGAAAGTCAGCTGTGCTGCCCATGTCCAAAGCCAGGTTAGTTTCCCTAGTTGTCTCGGCATCTCTCATCTAGCCACACTGAGTGTAAACCCATAGACGTAGACTCTTCCTCCTGTGTATCTTCTCAGAAGGGCAGTTTTCAAGCCTAACCCACTGAAGGGATCCGGCCTCTTCTGTAGTAGGATTGTGGGTAAAAGCATAGACTCTGGAGTTAGTTGTATATGGCTGGTTCCACCACTCACAAGATGAATGTCCTTACTACATATTTAGTTTTCTCATCAGTAAAATGAGTGTAATCTGGAAAGTTCACAGTGAGCATGGCATTTAAATAAATTAATGCGTGACACCGAAGGCCTGACAAATGGTGGCCAACCAGTAACATTTTGCTAAAATTCGTTCTCTCAATACTCCTTTCCATTTGCAAGTGATGTCTCTTGTCTGCCATTTATTAGCTTCATGTGCCCATGACATTTTGCAGTGAGTAGTAACTTGGACAACTGGAGTCAGCAAGAATTTTCTGGCTCCCTTTGACTACTCTGATATGCTGCTAATTGTTTGATTTTTCTGGTGGTAAGCATGAGTGGGGCTCCTGGGCTCATCTCTAGCTACTTTCTGGAGGGCATCTGGAAGTGCAACCTTGAAGAAGGCTAACCTATGCTGGCTTCCTTCCACAGGATCACGGTGATTTGGGGCATGTAAATTGCTTCAGAATTCCTTGATTCCTTCTTTCCCTCCTCTCCCCCACCTTCACTTTCTACTTTCATTTCTCTCTCTCTTGCTCCTCTTTCCATCTAGTCTTTGAGACATTTACAAATACACATTAACTCCACAGTTCCCGACTCGGGCATTATCTTTATTAACTTTTGCAATTTGTGTAGATTAGAGATCTTTCATGACCTCTGCAGAGCCCCAGGATATGCCAGGGCCATTTATTTGTAGTCTTCTACTTTGATGAAATGCAGATAAATTGAAAAATCTGCCAAGAATCATTGTCCTCGGGATACTGGGAAAAAGTACTTCCATAGTTAATTGTGTGTACATTTTTAATCATGGCCTAATAAATTGGCTTTTTTTTTATGCCTTTAAATTCACTCTCAGAACAAAATCTCAGAATATTAACATTATGGCTTTGCATGTGGCCAACTATTTATCCTCAGAGTACGGGCTGAACTGGGGAGAGAAAATGACAAAATCAGGTGGAGGAGGCAGAGATTTTTTTTTTAAGTAGGAAGTAGGAGAAATTCTTTTCCTTCAAGACTTGAAACCCTATGAGGCGGGGGTAAGGAAAAATCACGTATAATGTGATAGCAGCCCAGTGGACTAAGAGTCACAGCATGTTTTCCTCATCTTGCTAACTTTTTTTTTTTTTTCCTGGGCAAAAGATCTCTATTTAGAGCTTCTTGGTCTTTAGAGCACATGAGAATCACTGGGGTAGCTATTAAAATGCCGAATCCCAGAGAGTCTGAGTCACTGGATGCGTTGGGACCTGGCAGCCTACGTCTAAAACCATGAGGATGCACAGGGTCTGCTTTCCTCTCTCCCTTGGTTTCTACTCTTGGCTCTGCCCATTTTTGCAGGCTTGGCTGAGAAAGCCTGTGCAAGAGGAGGTGCCTGGAGAAACAGATGCAGCGGTGTCAGGGCTGTTTATTCAGAGCTCACAGCACTGCCTAATACACAGTGCCATCGGGTTGTTGCTCAGGGAGACACCTATGATTCCATTAATTATTTGGGGATCCAAAGTAGCCGCCATTAATGAATTTGAATGTATTACAATGATCCTAATCAGAGTAACAGATGCAAAATGACAATATGATACACACAATTTTCCCCCAGCGAGTTACACACTATTAAGGTCTGTTGCAGTCAATGAATCCAGATGCTTCCACACTCTTACTGACCATGAAAGATCTTGGTTTCATTACATGAAAGAAAATAAGTTCATCCTGTCATTTTGCAGAGTTAAAGCAGGATCCAATTCAGCAGCTGGTAAGGCATCAGAAGTTGGTTTGCAATAATCCTGCTTCCATTTCAGGATTGACTGAGTGGAAGAATTCTATTGCATCTGGGCTTATCATTCCCTTTACATTATTTTTATGCTTTCCCAGATGAGATGGTTTACTCCAGCTAAGAAAGCCTCCGATGGACTAAACAAGTTTTATACACACTCTGAGTGAGAAGAAAGTGAACTACTTTTATCGAGGGTAAATTCATTAAAACCAGAGCAACAAAACCAAAGTCAACCATGATAAAATAGGAGGCATAAAGCTTCTCAAGAGTATATCCTGAATAATGTTGTCAGACCTCTGGTGCGCATGCGGCTGTGCGTGGCAGCACTTTTCCCCTTCTTGTCTTAGGGATCATACAAAAGGAAAAAAAAAAGCAGAAAAGGAAGAGCCTCTGTCGTTTTCAATCAGGAGACAAATATAAACCACAGACTGCAACACCTGTGAGAGCTGCCAAGAGAAGCTGATACTGTGTAGTAGCTGTAGAGGAGGAAACAAAAAGAAGCAGCACAGATGGCGGCGAGACATCCCAGGGATGGCAGAATGCAGGGAGTGCCGGCAAAAATACTCTTCCTGAAGGGGAAGGGCTCACTTGAAGAAGTGCTAAGGTTAACAAAATGGTTGAGGAATTCAGGTTAGCAGGGCTGGTGCGGGAGTGCTCCTCTCCTGCTTTGGCTCTGAGAAATACAGTAAAAGGCTGAACAAAGAATCCAAAGATAAGTTGTATTTGTAGAG
This sequence comes from Eumetopias jubatus, assembly GCF_037043125.1. Lineage (NCBI taxonomy): Eukaryota > Metazoa > Chordata > Mammalia > Carnivora > Otariidae > Eumetopias > Eumetopias jubatus. Next base: position 27,155,858 of record NW_028274810.1, on the reverse strand, counting down.
AACAGCCCAATTCTAGGGCAGCAGAGAAGGATAATGAAGTCTGGAAGGCCATCGTGGCCCCTCGCAGGGCAAAAAACCTCTTGAAAATAGCTGATTTGGGAAATTGTAACTCATTCACTGACGATAAGTTAAAAAGGAAAAGGCATTGATAGAAAGATCCTATAATGAAAAAAACGTGGGAAAAAGCAACAAAACTAACCAGCAGATGGAGAACACTCCTAAGTAGATAAAAATCTTGTCCTAACAATTTTCCATGAATTAAAATAAAAATAGACTCAATGAAGCAATTACCCTGATGAATGAAGACCACAAAGCAGAAATAGAAGAACACGGAAGGGAGGTGGGGAGTCAATGGAAAACATGAAAGATGAGCTGAAATGCAGAATAACTTTGCTGAGTCTTTATGGGTAATAACTGACAAATTATTTTATTTAAAGCTGAGAAAGAAAGTAATAAAGGTGAAATGCTTATTTAGCAGTACAAAGATAACAAGTAGAAAAATAATAATATATCTCTGGGTGATGGAGGGGAGAGAGAAATGAGGAGGAGGACAAAGAAGAAGAGAGTGAGTAAGAAAACAGCCGAGGTGACTTATCTCTGCTGCACAATATCTGGGACCTCATCTGAATGGCTGGGGACTAGAAACATCTGGGAGATTCTTCACTCACATGGTTGGCTTATGGGCTGAGATGATCCAAGGCTGGGTTCAGCTGGGACTCGACCAGCGCCCCAAAGTGTGATATCTCCATGTTGCCTGCGCTTCCTCACAGCATGGTGGCTTTGGGATCACCACACTTCTTACATTGGTAATCCAAAAGTAAGTGTTTCCAGAAACAAGGAGAAAGCTGCCTGGCCCTTGCTGAGCTAGTCCCAGAGTCACGTAGCATCACTTCTATTGTGGTCTATTGGGCTAAAGTAGCCACAGGTCCACCCAGACTCAAGACAGGAGGCAGAGACCCCACTTCCCTAGAGGAAGGTAGAGGAAGGATTGTCAAAGAATTTGTGCTTATGTTTTAAATCTGCCACAGTGTTAAAGGATTCAAATTTCAGTCTAAAAAAGCAGTTACTCAATAATATAAGAATAGATTAATATTTCCTTAATATGGTAAAATATATTTGGCTCAGTGGAAATGCCAGAATCAAGTTGAATGGCAAACAGCAGAGGCATTCCTTTTAAAGATAAGAAAAAGTTAAGGATGTGTGCTATTACTAATATTACTTAACATTACTTGAGAAGTACTAGCCAAAGCAAGTACATGAAAAGAAGGAAATAAAACTAACATTATTTGTAGATAATATATAATCTTACCTGGAATTTCCAACAGAGTTAGTTGAAAAAATATTTCAAATAGAGATTTCAGTAATTAGTGGGAACAAAATTAGTACAAAGAAATTAAGAGCTTTCATATACGAACAGAAGAGAGGATGGAAAAAAATACCCCATATAGTAGTAAGTCATAATATTAAATACCTAAGAATCTATGTTAAAATGTTAAAATGACAATAAAAATAACAACAAGCTTTAAAACACTCCTCAGGAAACTGAAACAAGTCTACTGGAAAACCTTGAACAAGTTGATAGAAATACTTAACATCGTAAAGAATGTCATTTTTTCCAAGCTAATTCTAATAAAAATAAGAATTTGGTTTTTGAAACTAGATAGTTCAATTTCAAAGTTCACTCTGAAAATTAAGACCAGCCAACAAAACCGAGAAGGAAGAACAATGGTGGTGGGGCGGGGGGAGGAAATGAGTCAGGTGATACCATATATTAACACATATTTTAAAGCTTAAATAGATGGAACAGTGTGGTAGGTAAATGAATAGAAAGAGATTAATGAAACAAAGCAGAAAATCACAAAGTAGTCAGATATCCACAAAAATAAACCTCAATATATATGATAATGTAGTACACGGTGGAAGTAGACTATTCAAAAATTAGTGTTTCAACTGTATAGACATCTTTAAAAAAAGTTAGTTCTTCTCAACCATTATGGTAGAATACATTCCAAATGGATCAAAGATTTCAGTTAAAAAAGGAAGTCTTGACAGTACTAGAAGAAAGTATAAGGGCGAAGGAAATTCCGTGAAGTCCTTAGAATGGGAAATCTTGACGATAACATAAAATCGAAAAGAAAAGCATGATGAATTTAACTACATTAAAAAAAAACTTTTGCATGTATAAAACACCATAATCAAAGTCAAAAGACAATATCAGTTGCAAAATTTTTCAACTTATAGAGGGTTAATCACTCTAATATATAAGAGTTAGAAATGGATAAGAAACAGGCCAGTGATATAGTCAAAAATGGAAAAAGGATACATGTAGATTACAGAAAGTGAAATCCCCAATGGCTCTTCAACATATAAAAACATCCTAGACTTTGTGCACAGAAAAATGCAAATTAAATCTGCTCTGAGATGACATTTCTTAACTTCAGACTGGCAAAATTCCATATGTTCGATGACACACCGTGTTGATGAAATCGTAGGGAATCTCATCAATTGCTGGGGGAAGATGACTACAAATATTGTAACTTCTATTTGATTCTTGTCGATGGCTAAGAAAAGAAACTCTGTACCTTCCTCTTGAATTTTTTAATATTTTGAAACCAGTAAAATTCCCAAGTTTTTATTAGCTCTTCTGTATGATGATGAATTGCTAACTTAGTCATTATACCACAGTGGATGAAAACCTTAGACAGTGGAGTAAATATGACCTTAGCAAGTCACTTAACAACTCTGACCTCAGTTTTCTCATTCAGGAAATGGGCATGGTAACCACTTCGTAAGTTTGTGTTGAGAATTAATAAGAGTCTTGATGCAAGATAGGGTGAAATGAATGTTAGCTAATAATATTATTTCAAACCATATCTATATATCATAAAACAGTGGGGATTTTGGGGGGGCAGGAGGGGGACAGAGTTTAAAACCTTACCAAAAATGTCACTTAGAAAATTTCTTATCAATGTGGATAAGTCTTTTTTTTTTAAGTTATTATATAAAAAATTTTATGTACAGTAATGGGCACATTTAAACAGCTATGGCAGAAAAAAATGGAATGTTAAAAATACTATTTTACTTCTCCTTAGCTGCTATTCTACTAATGGGTTATGTTGTGGCTGGGTAGACTACAGGAAATGAATATTTTTCCATTAGGTACCCTTTCTCTCCACCATTTTCAAGCTCATCCTCTTCTCTCTTTCCCTTTGGTCAAAAAAAAAATCATAATGTTCATGTCTTCCTTGTCTTGGACAACATCCTTCTTTTGTCTCATTGTCTCATGGAACTTTCTTTCTGACCTCATTAGCAAACTTTTTGGTGGGGTGTGCTACCTTTGCCGTCACAGGACCATCCCCTTATTTCTTACTGCCTGAATTCTAGCTCTTTACACTCCAACTGCATCTGTTGACTCCAAGGACACAACCACCCAATGACCAAATCAAAAGCTCTTGGAATTGTCTTGCTCCTGGACTGCACGTGCATTTAGCAGTTGATTATCCTTTTGATGCCCACTTCATTATCTTATTTCTACCCCACTTCTGTCCATTTCTTTCCTGTCTTTTTCTGCTTTGCTTTCTTTTCATTTCTCACTCATCAGCATATGCACATCCCAAAGTTTACTCCTTATTATTTCTGTTCTTTTGTGCCATTTTCTTCCTTGGAGGTTTTACTCAGTCTCACCAGTTCAACTCCTAGAACACGATAGAAGATTCTCCACAAGGAATCACCTTCTCTCTCTAAAACTATAAACCCTCCAAGTTAGAGGCAGGGAGAAGAACTTTAAAAAGCGACTTTCTTTTGAGGAAGGGTAGCTATATATATATCCCTGACTCTTATTCCTCTTTCCCTGTTTTTCTTCTCTTTAAGTTTTCTCTAAATGTTTTCTTCTTCTTTAATCATATCCAGACCTGGATTTTTCCACAATAGGGGGAATTTTCAAGAAAAAATATTTGCAAAATTCCAAAAAGAAAAAAAAAGAAAAATCATAGAAACTTTATATGGCATAAGAACAAGTCAGTTTTAAAAAGACAGATTTCCAAATTTGATATTACATAAAAGAAATACAGCCTTCTTCAGATAGCTAGCCTTAGTTGAGATGATGGGGACTGGTATCAAGGCAGGAGAGAGGGAATAGTGGGTGGATTTGTGAGATATTTATTGGAGGTAAGGCTGTGATTGATTCGCTATGCCACTGAAGGCAAAGGAGGAGTTGAAGATGACTCCAAGGTGACTCACTTGGGCAACTAAGTGAATGGTGATGATATTAATCAGAATGGAGATCCCAGTAAAAGGAACTCACTCACTCTGTAGGGAGGATAATGAGTTTGATCAAGGACATCTTGAGCTTAAGCTACCAGTAGGGTCTTTAGAAATAAGAGTCTAGGGGTGATATTATTAAAATATATTTTGTAATTTTTTCCTTCTTGGGAGTAGAAGATCTCATTTATTTTCATAGTTTCAACTATTGTTTACATGACATGATTCCTATGGCAATCATCAGTGCTGGTCGTCCAATATTTTGGTTTCTGTTTCCCAGACATATGGTAGGATGTACTTGCTGCATTTTTTGAAGTTAGGTGTGACCCTGGGGCTTGCTTTGCTAATAAAATCCAAGAAGTGACATGTGTAACTTCAGTGTAGAAGCTTAAGAGAGCTTATGTTATTCTCCACATTTCCTCCTCAGTGACAAAGGGATTGTGAAAATACTTTCTGAGGCACAGCCTTCCTCAGCCAAGGGTCCTAGTGAGTATGACACAGAACATCTGGGCATGTCGTGATTTTGAAAAGTAAAACTTTGTGATTTTAAGCTGGGTGTTTGTTACCACACCATAGCCTACCATTCCAACTAATATAATTCCTAAATCTTTATCTCCAACCCCTCCTCTACTTAGTGATCATAAATCCACTAATTTTTCAGAGCAGACCTCATTTCAGGTAATTTTATCCTTTCAAAAGGGGTCAATTATGAAATGTAAAAGTAGATGTGACTTGCTTTTTATATACCTTCATAAGATCTTAGAACAATGGCTTCAAAACTCTTCCAACCGTGATATATAGTAGGAAATAATTTTACACTAGGACCTAGTAGACACATCAACCAGAAACAAAAACTTCATGAAACAATACTTAGGGTTACTATGTGGAAGCATGACTGTTTTTTATTTCACTTAAAAACACTTTTTGCAAGCCCCTAAGTAGATGTTATGACCCAGTAATGGATCTTAACCTATAGTTTGCAAAAGCCTGACTTAGAGTGTAAGCTTTGGGGTTGGAATGCCTAAGTTCAGTCCTGGCCCCTCCACTTACTACTACTGCTGTGTAACCTTCAGTAAGATGTATAACCAGTGAGCCTCAGTTACGTCTTCTATAAAATGGGATACTAATTACTTATTTTGTAATTAAATTGGATTAAATGAGAACACATATAAATATAAAAGCATTTGAATAGATGTACAAATATATAAATAAAATTATCTGTGTGTGTATATATATATATATATATATATATATATATATATATATAAATTTAAATTGCCAGGCATATTTCCTGAAACATTATAAGTGGTCATAAGGCCCAAACCTTATTTTTGGTTGGGAAGATAAGTCCTGGCAAGACTGAAAAGTCTGAGGATTCAACTTTTCAGGAGCTGTGGTGGGACAGATATATCCCTTGCTGACATACCTGACGTCCCTGATCTCCCTGTTCCCGCAGCGGTTTGACCTCCCCTGTATATGCTCACTTAACACATTCCTTCTGGGCAAGTTCAGCTTGGGGGATCTCTAGGGACGTGGGGCTTGTATACAGGGATCTTGTTTGTGACAGAGACTGGAGTCTGCAGTGCACTTGGGGACACGCTGCTCTTATGACCATATCATATTCTTTTCTCAGCCTTCTTCTTGCCAGTCTCAGTGACTTTGTTATGAAAGAACACCTCCTTGCCTCAGGACCCAGCTCAAATTTTTAACCTGATACCAATTATCAACATCCCGTGTGTCTTTTTGATGGCCCAGTCATCTTATCTCCCCACATGATTATCAGCTCCTAGAAGTTGCTCAGTAGGTCCCTTCTGATGGGGTCTTCCTGTAATACTCTTTATCTCCTATTTGTTTTCTTGGACACTGCCTATTAATCTTTCAGTTCTCTGCTTAAAAATCACTTCCTCTGTGTGCTCCTATGTTGAGCTCTCAAGGTCCCCCTTGGTTTTCTTATCTTTTAATACTTTCCAAATAATTAAGAAATTCCTTGTTTAATTGTCTGTCTTTCCTGCTGGAGTATGAGTTTTAAGAGGGCAGGAGATGTTCTGATTGGTTGTAACCTAGGATGAACTATGGTACTTTTTATTCAAGAGCATTTTGGTATATATCATTCTAGACCAGACATCACATACTTGAATGTCTGTATGGACGAGACAGCTCACATGTATGAGGCAAGTCAGTCGGTGGGATCTGGGAAAGTGAAGACTGTGGGCCTTTCCTAAAGGGGCAGCTACTACTTTACATCAACAGAACACTACCCAGAGGAAGTAGCCTCTCATTGCTAAAAATTCTGATTTTTTTCTTAAATTTGAAATCCCCTGCATTTTTTCTAATTAAAAAAATCCCTATAGGCTGCTAGTTAATCTTTACATTATATATAATGAATATATGCATATATTTAACAATATATATTTTGGGGGCACCCAGGTGGTTCAGTCTGTTGAGCATCCGACTCTTATTTCGGCTCAGGTCATGATCTCAGGGTTGTGAGATGGAGCCCCACGTGGGGCTCCATGCTGGGTGTGGAGCCTGTTTAAGATTCTCTCTCCTTGGGAGACAAACTATAAGAGACTGTTAATCATAGGAAACAAACTGAGGGTTGCTAGAGGGCAGGGAGTTGGGGGGATGGGGTAACTGGATGATGGGCATTAAGGAGGGCATGTGATGTAATGAGCACTGGTGTTACGTAAGACTGATGAATCACTGACCTCTACTTCTGAAACTAATAATGCACTATATGGTAATTAATTGGATTTAAATAAAAAAATAAAAACAAACAAAAAGATTCTCCTCTCTCCCTCTGTTCCTCTGCCCCTCCCCCATTTCTCTATCTGTCTTAAAAATATATATATATATGTATTTTTTAATCTGGTTTTTAAAACTTCTTTGTGAGCATCCTTCATAGTCAATCGTACATATAATTTTCAGTTCCCATATTTGTCAGGTGGGGTTAAGATATTATTTCACAGGATTGTTGTGAGGATGAAGTGAAATTGGGCAGGCAAAGCCCAGAGAGGAAAGCTGGGCCCACAGTAGGTTATCCAGGAATCGGGTCCCTCTTCCCTCCCTTGTTCAGTCTTCATGTCAGAGAATCGGTAGCTTGAGAAGTGGCTACAGAGAGTGTGTTCCCTGGAATGCTCTGTGAGGTGTTAATATGTATCAGGGTGGCAGGGGTCCTATGGGCAAATAAATTTGGAGATTGCGACCTGAACCAATGTAAGCATCTGTCCTTACAAAGGACTTCTTAGAGACCTTAATATGCTAATATGCCTCCTGACTCTTCGAAAAGGAATTGAGATGCAATAGTCCTCACATTTGATTGACCTGAATGAGTGCCTTATCAAACACACTCTTGAAAATGCCAAATCCACTGGAGTCTGGCTTCAGGGCTTCCTCAGCCTCAGCGGTCAGAGCCCAGGAAATAAGCTTCCACCATGTGGGTCTGTGTTGCCCAGCTGCCTACTTCGCTAGCCTGCATGGTGTTGGCACTCGAGTTCTACAGAGTCAGAAATCCAGGGCCCGCAAACAACTTCATTGATCCTGCAATGCTTTTGTAGCGAAGCCATAAACAAATGTGCCCACTGAACAGCAGTAAGTTGATGCTGGCTAGCGAAGCCACCCCTCTTGCTAGCATTGATTTTTATCTTTAACTAGCTATTCTCCCCGAAGAACCAAAGGAGGCGATTTTATTTCTGTTGATTCCATTCTTGAGATCGTTATGTTGATTATGTGTATTCTCTTTTTTCGTGTAGATGTTTGAAATTTCCCTAGGAAATATTTTCTTCTGCTTAAGATTGCACCGAGCATCATTTTAACACATAGTAAATGTTGCTGAGTAGAAAAATGCATGCATTACCACGTATTTTTGCAAAGTAAGAGGTTTATATCTTTGTAATTATTTTCAATGTGTGTTTATTGATTTTTATAATACAGGGATATTAACTTGAAAGAGAACAAATTACATACAACAAATTAAGCACTTGCATGGATTAGAAAATGGAGGTAGTGCACTCAAGGCATGACTAACATGAGAGTGTTGCACGATAGAAGAACTGCGTGGGTTCACATAGCATCTGGAAGAGTTTCATCCAGCCACTTGTCTGAAAGGATCTTTAACTGGAATGCAGGTGCAGGATGGCATGCATTTATGGAATAGTAGTATTTGAGAACTGGAAGAGAACCTCATCTAGGGAAACTGAGGACAAGATGAGTTAAGACCCCATACACAAGGTCACAGAATATTGGAGGCATGGCCAGAGCGAGAACCTAGGTTCGGGGACCCTGGCCCTGTGTTGACTTTCCAACCACACACGGTGTCTCCCCAAGGCCCGGTGTTACCATTTATCAGCTCTGTGTCTTTGGGCATGACACTCTTTCCTCGTTCATAAAATTAGAGCAATAACTGACTGATGGGATAATGTGCATGGACACAGCATTAGGTTTAGCACAACTTAATGCCCTTTAAATAACACTTCATTCATCCATTTGAGATGTATTTATTGAGTCTCTACTAAGTTTCAGGCATTAATTTCTTGGAGAACAGATTTTTCCTTCCAGTATGAATATTTACCGTAAATTTTAACATAATTTATACGGCACATTTTTAGTGTGTAGGCATTACACTTCACATTTGAATGAAAACCTGTAAAGAGGATACATTCAAAATCCCCAAATTCTAAAATCCAAAGACTTGTAATATTATCCTACAACCCATTGGACTACAGTTGCTACATAAACTACTTTATTAATGTCACTAACATTGCCATCCCCTGATGTTAAAAAGGTCAGTGATAAGTGACTCTGACCCTCTTAAATACTGGATCAAAAGTTCCAGGAAGGTGGAGTGCAACTATCCCAGTGGGGCAGTGCTTTCAAATGATGGAGTAACCCAAAGGGTTTGGGCATCCCCTGTTTGTCCTATATCACAGGGTTTTCCTTTCAACTTGCTTTCTTCCCAGTTCAGTGACCTTGTTTGATTTATACGTGAGGGTTTTGGGAAAGATGATTTCAAAAGTGGGGGATAAAAATTCATCAGGATCCTGGGAAGATTCAGTTCATGGTGCCTATACCCTGGGTCTGCTTCTTTGTAGAGGTTGGAGTTCAATTTGTAGAAACAGAAGACACGGTGTGTAGCGATCGTGTAGGTCATGTATGACTTGTTCATCAGTGCTGGGCATTTCCACCAAAGATGATCTTAGATCTGCTAGTAGTTTTTTAGAACTCAAAGGTGGGGTTGGAAGGAGTGTGGGAAACAGTAATAGATTTATTTGAACATCCTCTTCAGCAGGACCTGATGTGTCCTTTAATTTCTTAATGTGACCGGTGGGTCCATGACATATCTTGGCTACCTCTGGGCAGGGGAAGGTCTGCTCTAGGACTAGAAGAGACTGGGTGGGAGTCCTTGGAATTGCCTTATAGTTTCAGACTGAGAACTGGGGGGTTTCAAGCAGACCACATCTACTCTTTAGGGAAAGTTCATCTCTAGATCTCTCCAGTTGATTTCATTTTGGTTGATTGCCCTTCTTGGTTCTAAATGCTACAGAAATAATGTTGGTTCCTAGAACACTTTTTTTTTTTCTTCAGTTGTTTTGAGCAAGTGTCAACTTTTCTAATAAGTTGGACAGATTTATTCCTCAATTCATATTTGGCAACACTGGTATTACGATCACTTTCATAAGAGTCAATAATTATTCATTGGTACTTGCTGTCACCCGACTCTTGGCTATGTTTCCCTCCCTTTCATTAAATATGAAAATATATTTTCTAAATTTTATTATATTGCCTCAAATCTTTTTTTTTAAAGAGTTTATTTATTTATTTATTTGAGAGAGAGAGCACACACAAGTATGAATGGGGGGAGGGGTAGAAGGAGAGAGAGAATCCCAAGCAGACTCCTCACTGAGTTCGGAGCCCAATGTTGGACTTGATCCCATGACTCTGAGATCATGACCTGCGCCAAAACCAAGAGTTGGACACTCAACCGACTGGCCACCCAGGTGCCCCATTGCCTCAAACTTAAATATTATGTTGATAAATGTGATGTCTTCTACAGGATAGTCTTCAACTTACAGATTATTTCTTCCATATAAGTTTATTTCTTTAATTTTTAAATGCTTATTTGGAACTCAGAAAGCACTTTTCCCAAAGAAATATCATAAATATGGTGAGTTTTCCATACAGCTATTTTCATCTCTAATGCACCTGAAATACTGTACATTTATATTGAAAAGTAGAGAAGAACACAATTACTGAAATAACAAATAAGACTAAAAATGTAAAGATTGAAAAGAAGCCAATATTTATTTATATTAATTGCTACACGTTGGGAAAAAGGATTTTAATTAGCAGGGAATTTTTAAAACTTTAGAAGAACACCTGAAAGGGGTTTTCAAGATCATTAAAAGGGTTCGTTATGTGGGCTCCTTAATACATCGGCTCTTGTTTTTTGCTGGTTTTATACAAGTGTACTAGTACTTTATTCTTATATAACCTCAGCTATGACCAGGTCAACTCTTCGGTTTCATAAATTTAAGAGGTGGGGTGTGATAGGAATCCGTAAAAGAATTCCTGTTGGGCCTTGAAGGTCCTGAAGTGGATGTACATCAAGAATTAGAAATAGGGCAGGGGCTCCTGGGTGGCTCAGTCGTTAAGCGTCTGCCTTCGGCTCAGGTCATGATCCCAGGGTCCTGGGATCGAGTCCCGCATCGGGCTCCCTGCTCAGGGGGAAGCCTACTTCTCCCTCTCACACTCTCCCTGCTTGTGTTCCCTCTCTCGCTGTCTCTCTCTGTTAAATAAATAAATAAAATCTTAAAAAAAAAGAATTAGAAATAAGGCTGCTATGGACTTAATTGTGTCTCCTCCCCCCCACTCCCACCCCTTCATATGTTGAAGCCCTAACTCTCAATATGATGGTATTTAGAGATGGGGCCTTTGGGCAATACTTAGGTTTAGATGAGGTCATGAGGCTTTACTGTGATATTCATGTTTGGAATTTGAAGCTTTATGTTTGCTTCTTTTTTCCAAGTAAAACCCATGGCTTTTCAATTTCTCTATTTTTTACATTAGTACGTTATGAAATAGTTTTTAGGACCCCGTAATAGGACACTGTGTGATGTGAGGTTCTTTTGTTTAATGGTATTTCTAAGCTTTGGTTTCTCTCTCTGAATAACTTTCCTGTTTGGTGCTTAAATGAGGCATCACAGAGTCCTGTGTGGTTGTCTAATAAACTAGCCTTATTTAATTAATTTAAAAACTAGCTATTTGTATTACAAGAAAAAAAGTCAAAGCCATGGAAGATTCATTGTAGTTGAATGTGAATCTGTTGGATCCAGGACAAGATGTTGCTGAAACATATCCTTCCCACACTTCCCCCCCCCCCCCCCCCGCGATTTTGAAGGGGAGTGGAAGGGGAGTGGTGGTGGATGGGTTTTCAGAATTTTTTCTCAACATTTTATAGATGTTCCCAAATGTCTTTTGCTGCTCTAACACATGAATGCGTTTTTTCCATTTGTCTGCTGAGGTTCTTTTAAGGATCAGATGAGATAATGCTCACGTAAGCACCTTGTAAATGGTCAATTTCTATGTGTGTGTTAATTCTTCCCCGCCTTGCTACTTAGATACAATGGCTGTACTCAAAACAAATGCACCGAGGGCAACTTCCAGGACCAGGAGCTACAGCTCTGCACTCTTTCCTGCTAAACTCCTGGGCTTACTTCTTAGTGAGTGCTAAATGCATGTGGCAGGATCCTGACCCCAAATCATTACAACGGATAGTCTGTGCGCGCAGGGCTTAAACTATACGTGTGCTTGCTGCAACATGATGGATATAACTGCTTGCTGAGAATTTGATTTATTTTCCAATAGTTTAGCATCCCTCTGCTTTTATCTGATATGACTATTTTACAAGCATGTGTACCAAGCATGGCTTCAAAATTGCAGGTTATGAAATACAGAAAATGGAACAATTGCCGTGCATAGCAGAAATCTTCCTGTTCAGCCTGTGTGCTGTATATTTTAAAGTAAGATGGACTGCTGAATGGTGATGGGGGCTGGCCTTGGGCTTCATCATTTTTCCCCCTACAGGTAAAAGGAAATGCAAGACTTTCTTCTTCATTTTCAACTTCATATTGTTAGTTGGTTTTTCACAGGTTGGTTTGTGATGATGGGTTTTTGCCTTATCATTTGTTGGCATAATAAAAATGACACGTTGATGAGGAGGAGAGCAGTCCCCTTTTAGGATGGAACAGAGCAGCTGAGACTAGCGAGGAAAACATAGCAGGCTGACGGGGATGCCTCCCCCTTTCCCATTTCCCCGCAACCCAAGTCTCTATTTTTTCAATAATACACTTGCTGGCCGAGAAATGCACATCAGAAACTCACTGCTATTATGTATATGCATATGTTTGTGCGTAGAAGAGGCTAGCTAGTTGGCAGTCTGTGTAGCAGATGTACCAGAATAGGGACACAGTTCCTAGCAGGACAGCTTGCTTCGTTGGAGGTTGTATTTATTTCAGGGTTCTTAGCTCAAATATCCTTTCTTTCCCCCCTGGTCAAAATTGACTCTGGGTTGTGAGTAATTGGCATTTAAGAACAGAGCAGACTGGGAGCTGGTTCGACTCTGATAACACCTCTACTCTGCTGGAGGTTTCCTTTGGGTCAGCTGTGCAGAAGGGATTGCCGGGCAGTGTGGGACCCTGATTGGCATCATTCGGAGCAGGCTTAAGCAGAAGCCAAGCGTGACAGACCTGGGGAACGTGTGCTTGTGTAGCGGAGGGAAGGTACGTTAATGGACAGTGCAGAGGCTGGGGTGACGAAGCGTGCACCTGCTCATTGGGTGTATCCAAGATGTCAGTCGTCTGGGATTTTTCACCTGGTCTGAGACTTCACCTCTGCATTAAGACACTTGCTGAAAACTCAGGTGCAGACCTTAAGGATAGCTATCCCACTTTCATGGTCAGACAGCGTCCTGTCAAGTGTCATTCCTTCCATGCCTAGGCATTCCTGAGTTTTTTCCACTTTGAGGACATTAGTGTCTCTTTCCATTGCTCCGCTGTTATCTGGGATGATGGATCACTTGATTACTTTAAGTAAGTTAAGTCTATACAGAGAATTTAGCAGTTATTTTGGAGGAGCAGATGGTTTCCTATTTCTTTTTGATAATAGTTCCTTAAGTGGCTTTTCATATAAAGCACATGCTTAAACTTTATTGAGCATTTGCTATGTTTGAGGCACTACGCTAAGCCTTTTACATGGTCCTCGTGACACTCCTATGAAGTAGGTGCGGTGATTATCTCCATTTACAGGAAGGAAACTAGGCCGTAGAGAGGTTAAGTGACTTGTTTAAGGTCACACAGCTGTGAACGGTAGAGAAGGATTTAAGTCTAAGCATTTTGAACTTGGGGTCTGAGTTCTTAACCCCTACTTGAGTTCCTTGGCATGGCATTTGTCAGGCACAACAAATATTTGGTGAATGCTTCCAATGTACTGGATTCTGATTTAGCTGCTAGAGTTATACCTAAAATAGGTCAAATACCTCATGGAGCTTTCATTCTAGGGATATGGGGGAGGTCAGACGTCAAACAAACAAACAAACAAGATAATTTTAAATAGGAATAAGAAAGTATAAAAAACCAGTAAAAAAACCTTGAGTGCCTGGTGGAAAGAGAATGAGTAGATAGGGTGGTTAGAGGAGATATCTCTCAGGAGATGGCATTTGAACTTGGACCATAATGAGAAGGAGCCAGACACACCAATTTGTGGGAAGAAGGAGCGAACTGCAAAGGCCAAGGCCATGTGGGGGGAATACACGTGCTGTGTTCGATACTACAAAGCGGGTCACTGAGTGTACTGAGTGGAGGGGGAAGCAGTGAGAGATGTGAGCTGGACATGAGCGGGAACAGATCTCTTGGCGGCATAAAAGTGTCTTCAGGAAGGATGCATCCGGTCTCCCCTGGCTCCAGACGCGGTGCTTTGCACTTGACGCGGTGCTCAACTGTTTGTGATTCCCCAGACCCTATGCCGTTTCACTTCTCCGTGGCCTGGGCTTCGCTCCTCCCGCCTGAAACATCTTTCCCCGGAGTTTGTACCTGACCAACTTTCCTTCTTCCTTTGACACTCAGCTCAGGGGTCTTTTCCTATGGTGGAGCTTCTCAAATTGGGCCTGATTTCTGCTCCTCCTCTGGGCTTCCCCTTCCTTTCTGTCTGAATACTTAGCATGCCTTTCGAATTTTTCATTTGCATGCTACTCTGAAAGCACAAGAGCTGCCTGAGGGCGGGGCGTGTGTCTTGTTTATCCTTGAATCCCCAGGGCCCGGGGGCTGGGCTAGTGTTCTCATCCTGTGTGGCCTGATGGCTCTGGAGGCCCCGAAGATCACCCAGACGATTTAAATAGAGGCAAAAATGCTCAACAGCATCCATCACTTTGAAGGGCAAAGGATTCTGGCCCCCTGATCACCCCTGCCCGGTAGCGAGATGACCACCCTCCTGGCTCTCCTCACGCGCTGTGCGTGTTCCTGCCTCCGTGCCTCCTCCCCGAGGGCTTCCCGTTCACGTGCCTTCCCCTATTCCCCCCTCCTCCAAGGCTTTGCTCACTGGTGGCTTGAACTTCATGCGGCAGAGATAATTAATAGTAACGACAGTATAAAAAGAGCTAGCATTTATGGGGTTCTTACTACATGCCAGACGTGATCTCATCTAATGCTGCAAAACCTTGGGAGGTTCGTACTGTGACTATCTCTATGTTACAGAGGTGGGAAGAATGCAAGGAGATGATCTGCAGGAAGAAGGACTATAGTATGGCAGAAAGTTTGTTTCTCCTTCTCTTCTCCCCACTCTCTTGCTCTGGCTCTCCTCCCCTCTCTCCTCCCTCCCTTCCTTCCTTTCTCCCTCCCTCTCCTTTTTCTGCTTCTCCCCTCCCTTCTTCCCTTTCTCCTCTCTTTCCTTCTCTCCCTCCCCACCCCCCCCTTCTTTCTCTACTAAACACCATTGCCCTTTTTTGCAGCTAACAGTTAGTTCCCTGTTGGCCTTCAGAATTCCTTCCCCCACATTGGGTGCAGCACTGGTGAAATAGTCAATCGAGGGCCCTTCTACCCCTTCGCCCACGCTGTCACTCGCTCCAGCCCTCCAGGGATGTGTGACCCAGTCTGGGCCAATCAGTTTTTCTCTGGAGACACTAAACCACGGGAGAATGGTACCTGGATGGAAAAGCAGCTGGGGATGATTTATCCGAGCTGTGTCCTGTCAGGATATCAGTTTGCCGCCGCTGTCTTGATCCCCGGAGCAACTTTTACTTCTGCCCCTTCTGCATCCATTCTTTTTTTCCTTTTCTTTCTTTCTTTCTTTTTTTTTTTTTTTTTTAAGATTTTAGTTATTTATTTGACAGAGACAGAGATAGTGAGAGTGGGAATACAAGCAGCGGGAGCGGGAGAGGGAGAAGCAGGCCTCCCCCCAAGGAGGGAGCCCGAGGTGGGACTCGATCCCAGGACTCTGGGATCATGACCGGAGCCAAAGGCAGACGCTTAACGACTGAGCCACCCAGGCGCCCTTGTGCATACATTCTTAAGCTACTCTTTCAGTTCTGTGAGCCACACCGTAGCTTTGCGGTAAATCCCCTTTTTGGTTGAGCTAGCCAGGGTGACTTTCGATAGTTTGTAACCAAAGAATCCTATCAGATAGAACTAGTAACACTGACCTCCATCCCATATCCGTGTGACAGACCTTCCCTGATCATCTTGAGCACCCCCAAAATAGTTCTTCCTCCATGATTGCCTAAGGTACCTGGAATACTCACCATAATTGTCAAGTCTACTTTCTGTCAATTTAGGCTTTGGGTCTCTTAATAACCATTCAACAAACATATAACTGAAATCATATTTTGATTCTTATTTAATAAGTCGTGGACATTGGGGCTATTCCCCCCTGCCCACAGAGTGTGGAGCCTAAAATCTTCTATAAGGAGGCATAACGTCTGCAGCAAACTGTGGTGTTTCTTTCTGCTTTCCCCAATTTTATACAGTGAGACTTCTGGCTTATCAATTGAGTTTTGATCTTTGCTCTGGTGCTGCTGTATGTAAGAATTTGTTTTGACATGACTGGTAGTTCTGAATTTAAAATTCTGTTAGTTATTGGCATAGCTGAGTTTGCCTGTGGTCTTGTTGACCCGCCATCAATAAAGAGGGGATTTCCATTAAAAGAATATTAGATTTGATGATCACCAAGGACAACTTGGAAGGGAAAAGAAAGTAGCGACAAAAAAGCCCTATTCTGCAGGTTTAGGGTGAGGGAGTTGAAGCTGGAAAAGGAAGAGTAGTTGTTCCATTTGGTTTTCTAGGGATGGCAGTGGTCTTCGGGGCTGAGGGTGTGATCGTGCTCCTCAACAAGGAAAATCTATCCTTTTCTAGCACAGCTGGGCAGTGTACACTGTTTCCTTCCTCTCTTTACCAACAGATTCTGCAGATCCTCCAAAACACTGCGTATGGGATACTTGACAAATTCTAGGGTCAGCTGGAAATGTGTAAATGCCTGTGGGTGGGCTGATTGTCCACCTCCATCCATCTCCCTGTAGGGAATTATTGTCTTTGTCCAGTATTTGCTCACTTTTTTTCTGGTAACAACGACGACTTGATTTCATTTGGGACCATTTCACAGTTAATGTGGTTCGGTTTATAACCTCACTGTCAGCTCCTGGGTGGGCTCACGCTCTAGCCATTTTACCCCTGCCCCCCGGGTCATGGCAATGACATACAATCCTAAGGTTTGCATCTGAGCTTCTTGGAGGAGTCCCTCCAGGTGGGTTACGGGATGATAGAAAATGGATGTGGACTTGCTGACAAGCTGCTTGCTATGCAGTGTGTGTGTGTGTGGGGGGGGGAGTTGCGGGGATGGCATTGAAAGAGGGAGCTTTCTGACGACAGTGTTGGATCACCTGAATCCAGCCTTGTCAGTCCTTGTAGCTTTTCACTGACATGAACCTATACATTTCCTTTTTGTCTCAAACATTTTGATTCCTAACAGATCCACCTACCAGGACTCCTGATTAGCTTCGGGATCATTGCACCTTACAGAATAGAGGGCTAGTAAATGTCGAAGACAGGCGTTCTCTCCATCTCCAAAGTGCTTCTTGTGTCTTTCACTATGCAGCTCCAGTGGAGAATAATCAGAGAAGGGGTATAATGACTTCTCTGTCAAACTGAACTAAAATAGAAAAGATCTGTGCTGGTGATCTAGGTGTCAGCCCCTGCAGATATGTCCCCATGGTGTGGGAGGAGCTTCATGGCTTGGATTATTATAGCAGAGAAACACCTAGATTGTCAACAACAGTTGTATGAAAGAAAAGGAAAATATCTCTTTTGTCCTCCCAGTTACTTCCTTTTACGTTTGTTTTGATGTTGCAAATATTGCAAAAAACTTACTGCAAAAAATAAGCTGGGGAAACTTAAATTATCAAGAACAGATTTTCGCGCCAGAGATAGGCATCAGAATTTCTGTAAGATCTCAGACTTCTATTTGAGTGGCTAGGAACGGCCAGGAGTTAGCCTAGGAAGAAGGGATGCCCCCTTCCCAGGTACCATGAATAGCGCCCCCTGTTTTTCCTTTGGTGAAGTCTCCCGGGTCACGATAAGCTTCTCCAGAACCCGGGTCACAGTGTCCAGCAGAGTGAGTGCTCCAGAATATGACATAATTTGATTTATCCTAAGAGATCAACTTGTCACAAACCTAAATTCTTGTTGGCTAACTAGAGTGACAAATGTAGAACACTTCTCTGTTGCCACTTCATTTCCGCTGGACTCACAACATCAAAGAAGCAGAGAAGAGTTTGTCTGATTCAAGGTTGAGTCACATAGAGAGGTATCTAAAGACTGGATGAAAATGAAGATATAACCAAGAAAATGGAAATGCAGAGAAGGCTTGGCATGGAGGTGTACAGAGACAGGCGTGCTGACTGTGAGCAAAATGGAAGCTATCAGGATGTTATTGGTGAGAGAAGATAATGAAGAAGGGGAAAAGCTCCAGGGAAAGAAGACTTGACTTGCTTTCAGAACTCCTCTGGTGCTGGGGTTTGATTGGCTAAGGTCAGTCTAGCACCTGGGTGACATTTAAAGTAAGTGGCATTAGTAGCTTTCTTAGGGGAAAAGAAGACAGGAGAATGTACTGATCCTTTGGAGTTGTCTTAGGAAACTGCATTATATATTTAAAATGGAGTGATGTTTAGATTTAGGAATAAGGTAAGAAGCAGCAAGTGGGGTGTTTCATATGCCACAATTTCCCTTCACTTATTAACTCCTCTACACTTCTGGCATTAACTTTGCCTGTTTTTTATTCAGATCTATGTGTACATAGTTGCACAAATTTGCATTAGCCAGGGTGCTGTGATTAAAAATTTGTGGATTTTTTTTTTTTTTTTTGGGTTCTTGCCGCTCTACTTTAGGTTGAGGAGTATAGTTCTAAAGTGGCAGCAAGGCACTGTGTGTAGAAGACCCTCTTGTATTCATCATTTCACGGAAGTAGGGGATATGAATTAGAACAAATTTGGGTGTTGGAATAAACTGAATTTCAACACTGATGCCACCTAATTATTAGACACATGAGAACTTGGACAAATGACTTTTTCTTAGAGTGTCAGTTTCCTCATCTGTAAGACAGGCATAATAATGCCTTTCTTCCAAGATTAAATGGGATGATGTATGTGTGTCTCCAATGAGGCTGCCATCTTGGACACAGACTGTGATACAAATGGTGCCTTCTCGTGTTGTGCGATGAAATTCTGGTCCCCACACCCTCCAGTTATCTGAGACCTACCTTAACTTTAAGGTAAACAGAAAACGACTGGAGCTACCATCCTTTGGATTGAGGCAAGACCAACTCCTTTCTCATGTTTCCTAGGATTCTCTGGGGTGGTTGGTAGGGACTCACATTTGCCTGGTTGTCTCTTGCTTTCAATTCTGATCCCTGCTAAGACCTTGTCTGCCATCTTCTTTTCCACAGCTGCTGTTACAGATGTAGTCTTTTCTCCTTCTTTCCCTAAAGATAATGCCACACGCCTCCAGATTTTACTGAAGGTTTGGGTCATGGGGCAGAGCTACAGCATGGAATAGGAAATATATTTCCAATGAAATATTTGTTTTTACTGGTCTCAAACTCCCTGCCCATTCTGGCCCAGGGAATTCCCATTTGCTGTCTTGCTTCTTCAACTTTGGTAGCCCCTTATCTCTTGGGGTCCACTCCCACAGTCCCTTCCACCTTTTTTCAGATGCTCATATTTCCAGGTCTCCTAAATCCCCATCTCCACATCTGCCACTGGAAAGCAGGAGCAGTTTCTCACTTGATTATGTAGTGCATCTAATACTCCCATTTTACACGGGGCTCTGGAATCTAGAAATAAACCTAGGGGGCGCCTGGGTGGCTCAGTTGGTTAAGCGACTGCCTTCGGCTCAGGTCATGATCCTGGAGTCCCGGGATCGAGTCCCACATCGGGCTCCCTGCTCAGCGGGGGGTCTGCTTCTCCCTCTGACCCTCTTCCCTCTCGTGCGCTCTGTCTCTCATTCTCTCTCTCAAATAAATAAATAAAATCTTTAAAAAAAAACGTACCTAGGAATCCATCTACCCTGTAATGAAGGCGTGTCCTTCCTTTCCTCTGTAAAAGTGCTGCAGTCTTTTCTTCTATAAAACAGTAGTTGGTCCTCTACTCATTACAACTGCAAAATACGAAGCCTACAGTAGATACTCAGAAAATGAGAGCTAATCATGGAATGAAAACAATAATATTAACAATAAAAACAAGGCAGACATGGAGTTTGTCTCTAGTCTACAGAGTGTGTGGTTCCTATGCTGACATCGAGGGAAGGTTGCTGGATTCTGGGGTCGGCGGAAGAGGAGCTCATTCAACAACCGTGCACTGTTCCAGACACCTCAGTAAACAAAATGTTCTCTGATAAGATGTTCACATGGCTCAAGTTTGTGTCTTTGTGTTGCCCATGGCACAGATGATACTCAGCTGACTCCCCCAGAAGTGATATAATAGGGGAGAAATATTAGCAAAGAAGGAAAATTCTGCAAGTATTTTGGATCACAGCTATGTAAAAACCGGCTTCTTCTAGAATTGGTCTGAACAAGGTGAAAGGTGGACTTTATCCCATCTTTCAGGTTTTTGGTCAAATTCGCCTTCTTGCTGAGAAGGTAACCCCCTCCCCTCAATGTTCCCTCTGCCCATTTTTTTTTCCTTTAGTTCTCTCTAATTCACTTCTCACCATTTGACAAACTGCAGTGTGTATTTGTTCTGCTCTGTGTTCTCTCTGTTCCCATGCTAGGATGTAAGTGCCACATGGGGTGTGATTTTATTCTGTCTTAGTCATTGCTGCATCCTGGAGCCTAGCACAGAGCCAGGCATGTTGTGGTCTCAGTACATGTTTATTGAATGCTATTGACTCCCTGACTGAGAAACTGGAGATAACAATGTCCTATTCTCCTATGTGCTGCTTTATTTTTTTGCAGAGAGCTTTCATGCACAACATCTTGCTTTACCTCCCACCAACTTGGGGCAGGGGCAGAGAAGTAAGGCAGACTATCATGGTGATGTGAGCTCTCTGGGTCATCAAGCTTATAAATAGTCAGCCTGGGGGCTTGAGCCATTCTCTTCAGACTCCAAATCTCAGTGTCTTCTGCACTGCATATACCAAGTCACAGCAAACAAGTGGTGTTTGCATAAAACATAACAAATACTTTGGGGTAGAAAGAGTGATGGAAGCATTTTGGGCTAAGCATCCCACAGCATCTCTGTTGTTCCATTATCCTAGCCTGAAATGCTTGGCTGAGCGGGTCTTGCCTGCCAAAGTGAGGCCAGGTACCATATACATCATAATGGCACCACACCAGCTGCAGTCTCAAATGTTGAGGCTCTATGCCAAGTTTAACAAAACCAAACCAGACTCACTGTAGGCCTTTCACGCACGTATCTTAACTAGCCCAACAGCATGGGGGTGCGGGGCACAGGAAGGAGCAAACCCTTGAGACTGGATGGGCTTAGGGGCTCATGTTCATAATAATAAAGACATTTGTCAAAAGATTTACAGTCATCACATTTCTTTAACATTTACCATCAAATTTGATTAAAAAAATTTTTTTTAAAGAAAGTCTCTTGATGAAAAGGGAGGCAGACATGAATTTGTCTGCTTTACAGATGGGGAAGCTGAGGTCTGGACAGATTGTGCAATTAGTCTAATGGTAGATGATACGTAAGGGACAGAATTGGATTCTGTCAGGAGTTTTGAAGCTAATATTGGTGGGTTCTTCTTTTTATGACAGAGTGTTTCTCAGAGTTTGTCATAAATAAGAATCACATGGAGAGTTCAAATATCCCCACATATTTTGATTTGGTAGGTCTGGGTGACATCCAAGAATTTGCATTTCTTCTAAACTCCCAGGTGATGCTGATGCTGCTGATCTGCTGATTACATGTTAAGTAGCACTGACATAGACATTAGAGCAAACTTTACAATTTCTCATGCAATTGGGCTTCCTTCTAGCCACCTCCCCCTCATGCCTCGTATTACACATTGGACACAATTTCCTGCTACACACCCCTTGCTTACTCCATTCCAAGGAGCTGGCCCCCTTGCTGTTTTTTGAGCCCTCCATGCATGATCCTACCTCGGGGTCTTTGCACTTGCTTTCTCTTCTGCCTGGAATGCTTTCATCCCTAGATAGCCACGTGACTCACACCTTCTCTTCCTTCAACCTGCTCAGATGTCGCCTTTGCAGTGACACCTTCCTGACCACTCCCACCCCTAGCACTCTGTATCTAATACTTTCCATAGTGTTTATCACCCTATAATATACCAGGCAATTACTTATTTAATTTGTTCATTGTCTATCTACCCACACTTTTGTAAGAGTGTCAACTCTGAGGATGGCTCGTCATCTTTTCACTACTATATTCCCAGGGTCTAGGACAGTGTCCGCCATACGGCAGGCCTTTAAAAAGTAGTTTCTAAAAGAATGGAAACAAGGAGGGAAGGAGGGAGCAAAGTCAAGGACTCTGCTATCTTGTAAACCCAGATTTTCTTATAAATAGAAGAAAATTTGTTTTTGTTTACTTAAGTGAGAAAATAAGAATATATTTTCAAACCCTTAATATATTTACTTAATTTTGAGGAGTCAAAAAATGGCAGAAAAGCACAAGAAAATCACCCAGGTATACATCACACACAATTAACAATTGTTGCCATTTTGTCAGATTTATTTCATTATTTAATACAATAAATAAAATTGTAAAGTTCACATTCCTGTTTTCTTATTCTCCTCCCCAGTTCCCCAGAGAAAAAAGACCTCTGTCATGAATGTTGAGTATTTTCTTCTAGTGAGTGCAAATAAATCTATTATATGCAGCATTATGCATATCAAAAATCACAACTTGATGCAAAAAAGAAAGTTGCCGAATGAATTTTTATAGTATAATGTACTTACTTGAAATACACACCCACAACTATTTCTTGTTCAGTCATTAAATTGAAACTTATTTAAGTTTAGAAGAGAGCTCGTGGATTAAGTTTCAGAAAGATCAGTGCTATTTAAGAATAACTCTCCATAAAGGAAATCTTTATAATGGAGGGAAAATAATGATCTAATACTGTTTAAGATAATGTCACTTTCATTTTACATGTTCTGTTGAGTTTGTGAGGATTTTTAAAAACTTTATGGTGATAAGATCTAGAGAAATGCTAACATTAGGTGGGTTTGATTTTATTCATTGATATAATTGTGCAGTTGAAAGAAGCCCTTGGAAGGAATTAGATGCATGATTGATTAATGATTAGCTTCATTCATTCTTGGTGTATCATACTTGGGGATAAAGCTTTCCATACTATGTTTGTTTGCAGAATTCTATTTAGCAAACCTTTGGTCTCGGTGACTATATAAATTGGCAATTACATGCACTTTAAACAGCGGAATATTGTGCTGAATTAAATTGTACAGTGGTTTGGCTTGAACTTGGTTCATGCTAGCAAGTCTTTTGCTTATTAAATCTGTGCAGTAGCTATAGAATCTTTATATTATCCAAAGAGTTTTACTCTTTTACAAAACACGCACATTATCAGATGGTTTCTCAGAGTGTGAAAAGAATAAGAAATTAAAATGTATCTGAATCGTGAATCACATTTGATAGCATATGTTCTTTTCTCTTTGCTTCGTTTATGCACAGGGCTCAGTACTGGGCAGTGCATCCAACGGCTGCTGTGGAAGTATCCCTCATTTCTGAGGAGGGAGGAAGATGACTCAAGCGCTCTGGGATTTTGCTCAACGCCGCCTCCTGCAGGCAGGAAATATTTCCTTGCATGTTCATATTTTTCTTCAAATTTCCCGAGTTGGCATTCAATTCTGAAATAGTCCCATTTAAAAATACATATATTTAAAGTTTCTAGTTAAATCAATTCGCTTTTTAAGAAAAATCTGGTTTATTTATTTGAGAGAGAGAGAGAGTGAGAGAGAAAGAGAGAGACAGAGAGAGAGATCATGAGCAGGGTGAAGGGCAGAAGGAGAAGCAGACTCTAACACTGAGCAGGGAGTCTGACTCAGGGTTCCAGCCCAGGACCCCCTGACCATGACCTGAGCTGAAGGCAGATGCTTAACCAACTGAGCCACCGAGGCATCCCTAATTCACTTTTTTTATCCCCAAATCTTGACACAAAATGGATACTCCAAAGAACAGGAACCCTGTTTATCCTGGCATTCTGTCACATTTCCCTGGTTGATGGGAACACTAAGGTGATAAACAAGACTGTAAAGTATTACATTAAGTTTGAGGAAAAACTAGTATCGTCATTGTTTATGATTTCCATTGCCTAATTAATTAATTATGCTTAAAGTTATCTTACTGGCAACAGATTTGAGTTTTTTGTTTTTTTAAGCCATTTTTTTTCTCTGTCTGCCTTGGTTTGTCCATTTATAAAATGCAACCAGAAAAACACTATGGTTCCTTAGATTAAGGTAACCACACGAAATTACATGAGCAATAGCTGAAATTCACTGCGTGTTGATCACGTGTCAGGCACCGTTCAATGGCTCAGTGTGCTGCCTGTGGATTCGTTTTTTCTCACAAGTGTTCCGTGTGGCAGCCACTTTTATCATATTCATGTTTGGAATAAGAGTCCACGGTGCTAAGAGGTCAGGCGATCACTTTACTGAAGTACAGAATTTTTCAGAAATTCTCCTAATTATGATCAAATAAGTTTTGGAAGTCCTGCTTATTATATAATACTGGAGAGTCACAATGACAAATATAATATAAGCCCTGGAAAATGTTGCAGTGAAAAAGAAAAACACCAAAGTAATCTTTCCTTAATTTTGTTAAATCAAAAATTTCCTAAAATAATTTGATCCTGCGGCAACTTTCCCTTGCTCCTTCCTGCAGAACAGCATTACTACCTCCCAGAATTAGTGTCCTCAGAACAAACTTGGAGGATTAGCTGACACAGCTCCATAATTCTGGGAAGGGACACTGGGCCTGCGTGATTGGGGACAGGAACTCTTAATCACCATACTCCAAAAACTGAGGGAGCAGTTTGCTTGCTGGATCTTTGGCATCGCTCTTTGGAGAGAAAGATGGTTAATTCAACACAGATGAGAATCTATCCATAAATTAATGGTAGCTGAGAATTAGGGGAGATTTTTCAATTTAATCAAATAAATGTCGAGCATTTCCTTTGTGCCAGATGCTCTTCTAGATGTTTGGAACATAACAATGAGTAAAACCGACATGTATCCCTGCCCTTATGGAGGAGATGAGCAATAAACAAAATAATTAAGTAAATTACCTATTACATGGGAAAGAGATTGATCTGCAACCCAACTTTTTAGATCTCTGATAAAATGCTTCCAGAATACTTTGCTAGACGAGAGCTGAGGCATAGCAAAGGTGAGACAAGGGGAAGATCCACTGCAGGGCAAGCCAGAAGGGCACCCCTGTCTGGAGAGTAACAAAAGAGTGATGGAATGGACAAAAAGCTGGCCTGTTTCTAATGATCACCATAGACTGGGACTTTTAAACAATGCGAGCGACACAGGGTGTTCTTCCTTGAGAAAACCTTTTGTTGATCTAAGTTCTAAACAATTAATACGGTTACTGTTCAGTGTTAATATACATGTAAGCTCCAAGGAGCACATACTCCACTACCTATTCCTTTTTTTTAAGATTTTACTTTTTTATTTGCGAGAGAGCATGAGCCAGGGAGCAGGGGCGGGGGGAGTTGGGCAAGAGGGCGAGGGCGAAGCAGACTCCCCGCTGAGCAGGGAGCCCCTGGAGCAAAGGCTCAATCCTAGCATCCTGAGATCATGACCCGAGCCAGAGGCAGACGCTTAACGAATGAGCCGCCCAGGGGCCCCTCACTACCTATTCTTTAATAAACATTGTATTGTACATGGAAATTAATGTAGACAATTCCTACTTGTAAAGGGTCCTGCCCCGCCCCCCTGAACAAGGAAATGCAGAATTATTAGGGTGTGCTTTTGCAGCAGCACACGTCTTCTAATACCCCAGCTTAGTCTACGGGCTTGTGTGTAAATAGTAGGTTTGACGTAAACAACAAGAGCTGAGCGATGGTTGAGACAAAGAAATAGAACTCAGGTTGTATCAGTTCTGTCCTTCCTCAGGACCACTTGAAGATTTTCTCTGTGTTTGCAATTTAAAAGGCGAAACAGAGCGTGAATAGTGAAGCGGCATGTTTCTGCTTGCTAAGTGAAAACTTTAGTTCATATATGGGATATTCTGCCGCGTGTGAATAGTATCTTTAAAATAGAAATTTGTTTTTAGAAAATTCTTATTTACTTATTTTTTTCTGTCTCTCATCTTTATGGTGTGGTGATCCAAAGTGTTCAGGGAAGGATCCTGTGCTCTGGTCTCAGTCACTGACCCACCGGAAATCCAGGTCAAATCCCGGGTGCCAGGTGGTCGGAAGGTGTGGGTTGTCCACCGTGCCCCTCACTTGCGGATGCGCCATCACTGCACTCACCTGATTTCCAATGCCCACCTCACTTTTTAGAAAATCCTTATCACTTGCATTAAACTGGAATTTATTCATTTCTGAGGGAAACATTATGTGGGTATAATTTTTCTTTTAAAAAAAAATTTTTTTTTTTATTTATTTTTGACAGAGAGCACAAGCAGAGGAAGCAGCAGGCAGAGGCAGAGGGGGAAGCAGGCTCCCCGCTGAGCAGGGAGCCCGATGTGGGGCTCGATCCCAGGACCCTGAGATCATGACCTGAGCCGAAGGCAGACGCTTAACCGTCTGAGCCACCCAGGCGCCGATGTGGGTATAATTTTTCTCTTTTTTTCCCAAAAATACATAAATGTGATGAAGTTATTAACCCATTGCTTTCATTCCTTTTTTGTACAGTGATATTTATTTTTTCTTTGTTCATTGTTAAATTGTATTACTGACATGCATATGGATAGAAAGATCGATGAAGGAAATATTCACAGTCTGATTCTCTTGTGGTCATTATTATTATTAATCTCATGATTATTTCTAAAATGAATTCTGTTGTAGGGAGGAGAGAGAAAAAATGATCTGCTCTGAGTGTTAAATACACTAGTTATGTCACTGCACTTGAATGAGATTAAGGTTCCCTTTTGGAAAGTTACATTTATCTGCTTGGCTAATCATCTGTCTTGTGACAGGCCTAATGACTTTTAACCAGACATCCTTTATTGTACCTAGTCTAACAATATTATCTAACCACTTTCCCTGGCTAGGAATGTGTCTCACAAGAGAGAAATCTTGGAATTGGCTTTCTCAGGAGCCCCTTCCCTTGTGGCAAGTTTGAAATAACACTTGGGCCCGAGTTTACAATTAAGTAGCCTAAAAAGTTGCTTAGCATTTGTTTAATGAGACCTATTGTTAAAAAACAGAAAAACCAAAAGCAGAGAAGGGTAAAAGCATTGGCAGCATGGGTGGGGTGTTAGCAGGTTTCAGTTTAGAGGAGGGTGGTTAGAGCAGTTAACATTTAAGCAAAGATGGGACTGAAGTGAGGGAGTTTGCCATGCGAGTATCTGCAGGAAAAGCATTCCAAATAGAGGGAATCACACATGCAAATGCCCGGAGGTAGAGAATTGCTGGTGAGCTTGAGAGAAAGGCAAGAGGCCAGTGTGGGTGGTGTGGAGGGAGTGAGGGGTTTGGTAGGAGACGTGGTTGGGGGCCCTGGGGGCCACTGTAAGGACTGCAGGAGCCTTGCCACTTCTTAGATGTCATTCCCTGTTTAAGACCCCGTTTAAAGCCTTGTGTTTTTCCTTCACTCCTGAGATGGTTTCATTTAAATTCATATTGAGTTTTAGTTGCACCTTTTAATATTCTGCTTTGTCCTAAATCTTTGGTTTCTAGTCTTATTCACCTTTTCTGGATTTTTAACTATTTAAGGGCACAACTGTACTTTATCTCCCTTTGTAATCTCATTCGTTCACTTATCCATTAGAAATTTATTGAGCACTTACTATGTGCCCGGAACTGTGCTAGGCCCCTATTAAAGAGTATAATCCTAAAAGTTATATCACCCCAAAATATGCCACCCCAAAATACGCTACTTTGGCATATTGATTATACTGAGCTGTAGGTACTTGAAAAGTCGCAAATGCAGGAAGGGCATTTCTCTGAACATTCCTTATCTGCCCAAAGACAGTTCCTCCAAAAAGAGCTCAGTTGTCATTAATGGCCTCTTAGGAGTTTCATCAACCAGGGAAGATTGCCTCTTGTCACAGGAGAGGAGACTGGAAGTTAACACCACACCCAGACAAACTTTGTCACAAACTATCACACCTTCTAATTATTTTTCTGAGGGCCTGTTCATCTTCCCTAAAAAGCATTCACTGTCCTCTAGGTTGCCTATAACCTCCCTTTCCCTTTCCCTATTAAGATGGTTTTCAGGCCTGAATTCTAAGCCACTTCTTTGAGTTACGCATTTTCCCCTATGTGTCTCCCATGTGAACATGGGGTATACCTATTAGTCAATGTCTACTTGTTTTCTGTTATTAATCTGTTTTTTATTGGAGGGGTTTCAGCCAAAAACTCAGAGAGGTAGAGGGAAAATTATTTTTCCTTCCCTATAACTTTTTACTCTCAAGGAAGTCATCATCTACAGGACAATATATGAGTAAAGCAAGTATTTACAGCACAATATAAACGGTATCATTGGAACATAGGATGTCTAATGGGTGAACTAGAAAAGGGACAGTTGTGATCAGGGAAGACTCTCAGGAGGAGGTGATGATTGAACTGCGCTGAGAGTCCACTGGAGGAATTCTATCTTTTTGAGATCATATTTTGAGGTAACTCTCCTATAATGTAGGGGTGTGGGTGGGGGAGGGAAGGTGCAGCCTCTTTGCTTTTGAATAAGGCTACTTAAAACTGTCAGAGGCCCTTGTGAGCAGCTCAGGCTGCTGTAGCCCTGGGTCCCATTACTGGGAGGGACATGGTCATCAGCCTAAGCCCTTTCTTGGCTCAGTTCTTTCTTTCCTGGTTGGAATGTCCTTTTCTATTCAACCAATGTTCTTCAGCAGTCTGACTCCAACAACTCAGGGAGAATTATTTCAGGGGACATGGCATCCCTATAGTTTTGGAATGTCTTCAGTTCACAGTGAGATTTTTGTTCTAAGGGTAAGAAAGAATTTTGAGCCACATCTCATGAATATTCACAACCTTCCTGTGAAGCTACTAGCCAACTTGAAATCATTTGAATGTATTGTTCTACTTTTTAGATGGGAAAATGGAGACACAGGTTGGGTAAATGCCTTTGCTAGTTGTCCCATAGTAAGCTGATGACTGAAGTGGGAGCAGATCTGCAGATTAATAACTTGGGGGTCATTGTCCATTACCCTCTGCTAGCTGGCCTGGAGCCAAAGACCTTGACTTAAAATAACTGCAAATTTCTAGACTTCTGTGTTTAAAATGCAGAAAAATAATGATGCATTAATTTGCATTACATGGTTTTTTGTTGCTTTTATGTGTATGTGCTGTGTGTGTGAGGGTTTTTTTTTTTTGAGTGAAAAAGAGGTCTGTGTGCATGTAATATGCTTGACTTGGAGACTACACTGAGGGCATTCATTTGAATGACTGCATAATTATTCACCCTATTAAGTGCTTTGAGGGTGTTTATTTTGTTTTAATATTCAAGCACCCATGACACCTTCTAGCCAGCAAAAGAAGTTATTTACTGTGTCATATATCTTAAAGTACTTTGAAAGTATTAACTTATTCTTCACTCTGAGCTTTCAGGAAGATGATGGTGTTGCTTATTTTCTTATGTTCAGGGGAGCAAGCCTTTGTAAATGAAACAGCCTGCCCCCGGTGCTCAGTGGAGAGCCTGGCTAGTGCTTTGTAAGACCCAGGATGGCGTCCCCTCTGTGATAAAACATGGCACGGTAGAGGTGTCCAACTTGTTGTAACTAAAAGGCTGTAACTTGAAGGAACCAGGGGAAAACAAGAGTAGATAATTATCCTGACTCTCCTCACCTGCTGGAGTTTGGATGGTCTTGGGCTGGATTGAAACTCCTCTATCCCCTGTAGGAACAAGATCTTGTCCAGGTTGACCTTTTAAGAAAAAAAAAAAAACACTTTGGGGGAGAGAAGGTTTTATCTAGGATGGTCTTCAAAATGTTGTTGAGCAGGGTAAGTTGCTCTGGTGAGAAGGAGATCTCCCAGCCAAGGGGCAACATTATTTAAATTCCATGCAGGAGCTACACTCTTTAAATTTGAATTCAGCTTCTCTTGAGCTCCCTGACTTGGGTACTCAAGAAATATCTGTAGATTTATTCATTTCTTTGGGTTAAGTGATTGCCCTCTCATTTGGCCTCTTTAAAATGCAGCCTCCCTGGGGAGATAGCACATTAAGCTGTTAATATTTACACCTTTGTGGCAGTAGATTTGTAACATTCTTCTTCTTCCCTGATGAGGGGCCATTCAAGCAGCAAAGGAGGATTGAATTGATGCTTACGTGAGAGGTGTTGAAAATGGGGAAAACATTTAGTCCCTCCCCCAGTTTGGGGCCTGGGAGTAGTGGTGTGGGTGGGATGGTTGGATTGGCTGGGTGCACTGATGCCGAAGTTGGATGCTGGGGCCCTGCGGCCTGGAACAGGAGACCAGCAGGCATAAGGGGAGAGAAAGAACTAGAACTAAGCAAGAGATGCTCTTTAGTCTGGGTCCTCTTAGGAGCAGACGCCAGGCTGGATTGGACAAACCAGAGACTGACGAGAGGAAATGTTTATGAGGGCACGCAGGAGAGCCAGCAGACTGTGAGCCTGGTCTGACCTGAGTGAATGAGAGAAGGAAGGAAAGTTGGGTGGAAGAATCTTAGGCTACTGGGGAGCCTGTCACAGGAGTGCCCTGTCTTCCAGGGATGGCCTGCTTTACCTGCTGTGGTCTGCTGGGAGTTGGGAGCAGGCAGTGGGAAGCATGGCTTCCATGTGAATGTGGTGATGGATTTCTGAGAGCAGCCGCTAGACCCTTGCTCATTTTTGCACCTTGCCCACGGCAGCAGAGATCTGAGGGGCTCCTTGTCGTGGTCAGGGAAGCCTGCTTGGAGCTCTTCCTGTGTGCGGGCCACATGGTGTGGAGCAGAGCTGCCAGGGCCATAGCCTGCATTTGGCATGGCCAAAAGGGAAATGAAGGGAAAACAGAGATCTCTGAAGACATACACATTCTATTGTTAGGATGCAATGCTGTGAGTGGGTAGAATGCCAGCGCATTCTACCCATTGGTCCAACTTTTAGCTCTGCTGCTTGCTGGCCGAATGGCCTTGTGAAAGATACTTTAGATCTCTGAATCTCAGTTTCCCCATAAGTAAAATGGGGATAATAATACTGACCCTGCAGGATGCTGGATGAAATGAAAAGATGTCTGTGCTATGCCTACCACGGAGCAGACATTCCATAAGGGGGCAGTGTTTGTGGCTCTGTTTCAGGGTTGACTTAGATTTTCTGTTTGCTCAATACCTTGTGTTTTAAATGTGCTCAGATATGCTTTTGAGATAACAAGAGCATGCTTGTAGATCCATCAATTGTCATATTTTGGAAGATGACCCTGAACATGTGTGCATCTGTGTGGTCAGGCTGGCTGAGAACTCTGATATGTGAACAAGTTCATTTTCTGTATCAGCATGCCTTAGGCTGATTTGGTTTGGGATCACATGGAAATTTAGCAGAAGCTATTCTAATTGGTGACTGCTTTTTTGGACACATGTTCAAGATGTCTTTTAACATGTCAGGAAGACCAAGTTGTCCCTGGTAAGAGGAGTGGCACGGGGTAGCAAAAAAGAACAGGAATCAAAGGATAATGAAGTCATTTGTGTAAAGCACTTCACAGTTTATAAGGTAGTTTGTGAAAATTGGGCTTCAGGATTCCATGCCAAAGATACGGAAACTGAAGTACAGGAAGCCTCCATATGCATAAGAATGTCTGTGTTATGCATGCCTTGAAGGGCACTGGAAGAAATCAGGAACCCATTATGAACACTCTCCCAGAAGTGAGTTAGTGTCCTTTGCAGCAGTTCAAGAGAATCACAGGCTTGAGTCTTGGTGTGGGGATGGAAGACTATTCTCTGGGGCTAGTCACTGGACCTGACCCTGAGGTTAGTGTATTCCCCAAATTTGCTTTGGATGAAGCTAAAAAAGGTAACAGTATGGAATACTACCTAATGTGGTTTTAAGCAAAACTGAAGTGCGTTTAAAGAGCTATTTCTTGGCAATAAGGATAATAGCTATGCCAATCATTTGCCCATTTGCTTTCAACTTTATTCCCTGACCTTCTAAACCCTGACCTACATTGGAGGAAACTACATCTTGCTGGCTCCTGTGCCTTTTAGCTTATAAAGAGATTTTGATGCAGGCAGGCCAGTTCTGAATACCCAGAGGGGGTCCTGCCGGACCAGCCAAGAGGGTCCTTGGCTTCACGCTGGATGGAAATCAAAAGCGAGGCAGCAGGAGGTGAAAGCAGAGTTTATTAAAGACAGAGAGCAGATACAGATGGACCATCATCTGGGAGACTCGGAAAGGAAAGGAGCATGGGTCTCATCTTTGTTCCGGGACTGAGGGTTTTTATTGACGATTGTGGTCTGGTGCACGTGTCCTCTTGGGCATCCAGGAACTGGTCAGAACGAGGACAAGGTCCAGCTGTCCATCATAAGTCATTTATTCCCTGAAGCCGGGGGTCTTGGCCTCGAGATGTTTAACAGTGGGCTGGAATACACGTATGACAGCTTTGCCGGTCATTCTCACCTGGTCCTTCCTCAGATGTTGTCTGTTCTAGAGAAACCATTAAAACTCCTTGTCGCTGACAAGGAGGACAGACCCTATTTGCATTTGGAGGCATGTGTAAAGTGGAGGGCAGGTGCAGGTCCTAGCAAGAAGAGAAGCCGGATAAGAAGCAAAGGGAAAAGAACAAAAACAAAAACACAGCTTTTTCTCT
Organism: Eumetopias jubatus; assembly: GCF_037043125.1. Lineage (NCBI taxonomy): Eukaryota > Metazoa > Chordata > Mammalia > Carnivora > Otariidae > Eumetopias > Eumetopias jubatus. Next base: position 27,123,156 of record NW_028274810.1, on the reverse strand, counting down.
CACGAGGTCCCTTCAGCTTCTCCCTCTCACAGTTATTATGATTATTTAGCCTGACTTGTTGCTGGGTGAACTGGGGAGACCGTGGGCCCTGGGGCCTTGACCCAGCCAAACCCAAAGGAGTCATGGAAGGTTCTTGGTCTTGTCACGAGAACGAATTCAAGGACAGACACGCAGCACCGTCGACAAGTGACACAAGCAGGAAAGTTTATTACAGTGAAAACTACACTCTCAGGAGATGTGAGAACCTGTAAGCTCGAGAGAGCGCAGTGCCCTGGGGGTTGGTTTCTATCTTTTATTGACAGTTGCTAGGTAGACAGCAGAATATCCATTGCTTGGGGCGGGAAGCTGGCTTTCCCCCTTTTTCTTCCTAATTTGGTCAGGGGTTTCCTGGCGTGGCATCCGCCATCTTGGTCCTGTCTGGTTTGACGCAGCTCCTTGTGAAGTGCTGCCAGGACAGATCCCTGACCTTCCCCGTAGCTGGCCTGACTTCCTCATGCCAACCTCCGGGTACCCTGTTAGAACCTAACTGCCTGCTCTAACAGATTTCCAGATGAGCAAGGAGAAATGTGAAGCACTGAGGTATGATGCAATCAGTCCAAGGTCAAACAACTAGCTAGGAGTTGTGCTGGGCTTTAAAGCTGGGTGCTCAGGTTGACCCTAGGTCACCGTGCCTCTTATGGCAGCCTCCAAGAGCTCCTCACCTGCCACTCGAGGGCTTGGGCCTGTCCTTGGAGGTGACATGGGCAAACTTGGAACTGTACATTTCCTTCATAGCTGGTAACTTTGTTTCATTTCTTTTTTATTTTTTATGTTTCTTTCTTTTTTTTTTAAGATTTTATTTGACAGAGAGTGAGACAAAGTGAGAGAGGGAACAAAGCAGGGGGAGGGAGAGGGAGAAGCAGGCTTCCCGCTGAGCAGGGAGCCCGATGTGGGGCTCAATCCCAGGACCCTGAGACCATGACCTGAACTGAAGGCAGGTGCTCAATGACTGAGCCACCCAGGCGCCCCTCATTTTTTTTTTAAATTTAGATTTTATTATTTATTTATTTATTTAGAGAGTGTGAGCAAGGGGAGGGGCAGAGGCAGAGAGAAAGAGAGAATCTCAAGCAGATTCCGTGCTGAGTGTGGAGCTGACTAGGGGCTCGATCCCGTGACCCTGAGATCATGATCCAAGTGGAAGTCAAGAGTCCCATGCTCAACCGACTGAGCCACTGAGGCACCCCTGTTTGATTTCTGATTAAAAAAGCAATCTGGGGGCACCTGGGTGGTTCAGTTGGTTGAGTGTGGGACTCTTGACTTTGGCCCAAGTCATGATCTCAGAGTTGTGGGATCCAGCCCCATGTCGGGCTCACCGCGGAGTCTGCTTGTTTCTCTCTCTCCCTCTACCTCTGCCCCCGTTTGTGTGCTCACTCTCTCTCGCGAAGTAAATAAATCTTAAAAAAAAAAAAATAAAAAGCAATCTAAACTTCTGGCAGAGATTTCGGAAATAATAGAAAATAGAAGTAGAAAAAATATCCACACCTAATAATACCTTCATCTAGCAATCGTTATTAATATGTGGGCAATTTTTTTCATCCAGTCCTTTTTCCTACAGAACAAAATACCTTTGAAACTGTTTTTGTATAATTTGAGGAGAAAGTTGACTATGATCACGGCTATGTCTTGCAAATACAAGCATGTGAAAAGAGAAACTAATATATAATAAAAATGTTGTGCTCTATTGACTACATTGCCCTGAAAGTTTGCTTGCATGAGGCACTATAGATATTTGGCCAGGTAGACCTAAGGTTAAAGAGGAAGTGTAAAATCAGCAAAACACAGGCTCTGCATACCCTGGAAATGTGCCTACTAAATCTTATTCAGTGTGTGTCAGACTCCTTACATTTTGGTTTTCCCAGAAGATGACTTTAGGATGAAATATTGGAGCTCTTTCAACTGGAACAAAACATTCTCTATTTGTTATACCAATAATGCTTTAACTTCTCACATTTTACTGGTGTTCTCCACCTGAATTCTCCCTATTCACCTAAAAAAGCAAAACCCAGCAATATTTCAAACCTCCGAGGTCCATTATGAAAAACATGTGCAGCAGAATGGCTGCATGCTAAGGTAGGCGCCAGGGAGGAAATCCTCAGTTTTATTTCCTGAACTATCTCTGCTATTCTCTCATGTGGTAGGTGGTTCACTCCACTCTTTGCCTTGCTTCAATGTTTCCCATCAAAGAGAGGCAAGTGGATGACATTATCGGGCAGGTTCTTTAGTGAAGGCATTGTGGGAATGTGGAAGATTAAGGGAGGAACACTGATTTGATGCTTGTTGTGCCCTATTTCAGGTTGGACTCAAGTTCTGAGTCCTAAAAATGAACTATGACGTAGAAGCATTCATTTGGGATGCTTTTGTGAGTTTAAAGGTTTGGCTTGAGGTTCTCCCTAAATTACAAAGATTTGGACACATTCACCCATCTTGAAGACTTCCTTGGAGCTGTCACTGTGCTTAGGTAGATTTTGTTTCTGTCCTGCAGTTTTTAGCTTCCTCCATGATTGCCCTGTTTACTCTGCCCCCTCCCCAAGGACTGTCCCAACAATTACTTTGGCATAAGGTATGAGAAAGAAGGTGATAAAGGTGGCTATAGGCACCTGCCTGGGTACGGTATGGATGGATCTCACCAGTGACATAGGGAAATGGTAGACCTGGTGGATGTTCTGTCAGGAGGGAGAGAAGGAAAAGAGGAAAATGAAGGGGAGAAGGGCCCAAAGGCATCATAGAAAACTGCAGGTGGGAGTCAAAGGCAGCTTCTTGACCTGGACATAACTAAAAGAGACTGATGAAGATTGCAGTATGCTTTGTTCCAAGAGGCTGCTTAATTGAAATGATGAGGTCAGGGCTGGGAAAAGGAAAGAATCAGCTGCAGTCTCTTTGTGGCAAATAAAGATCCTATGAGGAAACGCAGTTAAGCCTAGGATCAAGGAATTGGAACAAGGAAAGGTCTTGATTCCAGCTTTTACGGTGTTAGCTCATTGCAATCTCTGACACTAATGAAGATCTCTGGTGGGGATATATATACAAATAAAATGACTTCATCGTTGTCTGGGGCAGTGGAGGAGGAAACAGAAACCTGGTACTCTGTAAGACCGTAGGATGATCAAACAAGAACATTCCTCATGATGGTCCATCTGAACGTATGACACATTTTCTTAAAACCCCCATTTTTCCTGTTTCCTTTGAGGTTTCTCATAATGTCACGTTCAGTTTTGTTGTGTATTTATATCTTTTTTGTCTGTTTGTAGTTTTTTTTCACAAATAGTTGTTCCTTGGCAACTGTGCTACACACCGATATGTTATGTCCAGCACGATGGACGCCTGTTGTTTGGGAGACCGAGAATACCATTTCCTCGATCCCCCCTTCTGGAGTATAGTACACATCTTACGGTAGAGACGGGACGATTTCACCAAAACCCATTTCCTCTTCCTCCTGTTCGCCTTGTGGAGAAGAGTCATCTGACCAGAACTGTGTTATGAGCAAGAAATAAACTTTCATCATGCTAAACCACAGAGATATAGGGGTTTATCAGTTGCCAGTAATTAGCATTACCTTAACTTAAATATCTTCTTTTTTGGGAAGTGCTTTTCTTCTCCACACATGTAGGCAAAGCCATGTTCTTAAACTCCGCAGCTCTTCCCCATCCCCGGGTACTTTATTGATTCAAAGGTAGCCTCTGACCTAACCTGAGTCAGCTAGTATCCTATCCCAGGATTTAAGAAGTCAAACCAAGAGAGATAGTCAGGTCTTCTCTAGGGGTGGAAGATGAAAGATGTTCAGTCGAAACCATCGGGAGTAAATGTGAGGAAAAACCAACGCAGAGAAAGCCAGAGAGAAGAGGGCGAGGGGGAGACGGACAGGGAGGGAGGTGGAGAGAAAATGAGAGAGACTTCTCTTTGAGTCTGCGAATCCTCGTGATCTTTGTCCCCCCGACATCTCTGTGCTTTCCATGATTTAGATGAGGTGACCTCTAATATATTCCCAATACGTTCTCACTTGTTGCCTGAGTTAGTTTAGGTTGGTTTCTGCAATTTGTGACCACAACTACAGTGGCCAACACATGTCATAGATGGTTGCTTAGTGAATTGTAATAAAATGTTAAAGTTTTATTATAATAGATGCCCAAAGGCTCAATCTCCAATGAGTATTTAAATATACTCGTTCGCAGGCACGTGTTTCCCCCATCTGCAGTGCTTTGCATGTTCCTGTTCTCTGAAAACCCAGCTCAGCAGTCAGTCCCCTTCTTGGGGAGGGTTTTAGGCTGTTATTGAGGAGTGGATAGTTGATAGGGAGGGGAAACAGAGACTCTGAGGAGCCTGGTGACAGAGAAGGTATGGGCGAAGGAACAGGGCAGCGAGGACAAGCAAGTATCAAAGCCGAGATTTTGCTGTGTTGGAGAGTAGAGAGGAGAATAACCTTCAGGTTATTTCTGTGAGGCAAATATTTGTGATTTTGGTGCCATTTTGTCTGAAGGCAAAGGGCTCACAACATGCCGGATACCAGGGAGGGGTCACACTGTAATTTATCCCAGCCAAGAGAAAAGCTGTAGCTATTCTTAGGTACCCGTGATAACCCATTTCTGTAGCATGGCAAGGTTCAGCTCAGGACAGGGGGCTACCCAGATATACCTCAAATATTTCTGCTAGAATTCAAATAATCACATTTGAGGACACTATCCAGCTTCACCTCAGGGGTGAGAAGTGTATGAGCAAAATAGTGTAAGCTCTGAAGGGCTGGGAGGAGCAGTTCCCTGGCATTGCTGAGGAGGGCCATAATGAGGAGTGTCTTCCCACTGAGAAGCGCCAGGATGCATTTATTGATTGGAGGTGAATGCAGGGAATGTAAAGTTGGGAGTTTTGCGGTTTCATCTGACATCTGTCATTCCTGAAAGAATGAACAGTTCAAAGTAAAACCTTATCCATATTGATACGTAAGAAGAACTCTGGGTTATGAAAAATGGGGCCCATGAGATCAACACTGGGAGAGCCGAGAGAGAGCAAATGTCTTCCCAGTAGCCGTAACTTGTAGATCAAGCGAATTGCCTTGTTGGAAAGCAGCTAATAGAATGCAGGGCGCAAAATGGAGATTCGAAAAGCATTCATTCTCTTCTCCTTTCAAAGAGTAGGGGAAGCTTTGAAAGCAGACTCTGGACTTCTAGAGAGGAGAAATGGGTGGGGAAAGCACAGATGTGTGGTTCTGGTGTACAGAGAAGTTGAATTTTCCATCTGGGGAGAGGAATTATTTTGGGGGGTGGGGCGGGAGGTGAGGAGGAAGTGAACATAGAGTGGTTGCATTATTTTTTTTTTTAACCCTCAGCTTTGCAGGAGGTGGAGAGGCTACCCAGACATAGGCTGCCCTGATTTCCCTGTGCCTCCACAGTTTTTGGCAATGTTGCTGTTTGGCCCCGCAGCCCAAATCCGCACGCCTAGGCATCCTGGCTCTGTAGGGTGTAGCTGGTCTCAGGCCCTGTCTCAGGTAAGTAATGGGCACTTTGGGCTGCAATTTCTATTCCTGAATAGGCCTCCTATCTCAGAGTCATGCTTCAACAAACACTCAATTAAAAGGAAAAAAACCTCTGGGTGATGGAAGGCACCCTATTACTGAGAAGCAGGGGATGTTTACTGAAGAAAGCGACTTCTCCCTAGTTACTAGTAGCCTAGCGAAGATTTATGAGCCAGTTTGTCCCACAGCAATCAAACTTGAAATGTGAAGTTTAAACCGGTGCATTTTTTTAATCAACAAAACAAACTAGGTCATGAGAGTTGCTTAGAATTAGGAATTAGGCAGAGCAATGGAGTGTTAAGGCCGTGGCTAAGAAGGAGCTAGGCCTGGGGTTGTTGTGGTAGAAAAATTCCGTAATTTGAGCACCAGACACCTACAAATGAGAAGTCAATATTATTATTATTTTTTTTTTATTAAATGCCCACTCACAGCTCACAGCCATCTGAAAAAAATACACTTTCTCTTTGGAATATAGGAGTAATCAGAATTTATTCACGAGGGCTGACTCAGAGTTTTGATGTCCAAGGGCAATCCTGTCTGATTGATACCACTCAAATGGCAATATTGTTTGAAGAAATGTAGTTAGAGAGATGGCAATATGAAGGCTGTAAAAAGTTACAGGCAAAGCAAGCGTAACATTCCATACTGATTTCTGACACGCGATAACACGGTACTGAATTGCCAATAACTTGTCAGTTTGGTTTTCCAGAGATGGAGTGTCTGAAAGGAAAGGGAGGAGGAAACGTGGATTTCAGGTGTGTTAAATACACCACAGTTAACTATTTTTTCCCCTGGAGTACTCTCTGTGGTAAATGAGAGTTCTGGTATCTAAGACTCTGGAATGTTAATAAACCATGGTCACTTCTCTTACGGTTGTTACTTTGCAAAACAGTTGTTCTCCCTCAAACAGGATTTTGTGAATAGGGACTCTAGAGCAGTCCTCTCTCCTTAGCCCCAAAGAGGGCTCTCCAGACAGAAAGTTGCCTGCACGTCACTATGCGCGTTTCTGAGCAAGACATTGCTTTTCACTGCTCCGTCCCAAGAAATCCAGCATTGCCTGTGGCTTGCCCTCTACGGAAACCTTAGGGGTTAAGAAATTCAAAAAATGGAAGTGGGGGATGGGAATTAAAACATTAAAACTTGTTCAGTCACTTTAAAATTCTCAACATGTTTTCTCATTTGGCCAAAGCCAAAACAAAGTGACCCACTGGTGGCCGTGCTAAAAATAAGGGGCCCAGGCACTACACCCTTCAAGCGAACAGGTCATGCAGCAGATTTCTGTGGGGTGAAGCTTGGGAGACTGAGGGAAAGAGTCATGGAGGAGTTGAAAGCAGCACAGCCTCAGTGAACAAGAGACGTAGGAATCCCAGGTGAAACTGCCAATTGAAAATAGTGTTTTCAAAAATGCCTGGATTGGAGACCACGGTTACTGCAGTAATGGAGAACCCATCAGCCTTGTCCTTGTTTCTCCCACTGGCCTTGGATCACCCAGCAGTGCACCACACTGGATGCTAGGGTTCCAGAAATAAAAGGGGGAGCAACATATGCCCCAATTCCTCTCCTTAGGGGCCTTATACTGTAAGGGAGAGGAAAGGTAGGCCCAAGTAAATAACAGCCAAAATAATTCCAAAGCGTGCTAAAGTGCTATGGAGAAAACGATTGAAATTCTGAGTTAGGGGATCCCATGAAAGTACATGACTTTCATAGAGTGGGCAGGCTATGCTTTTGGAGAGACTGACATTCAAACAGATGTGCTGTAAGGCAAGAGGGAGGTTTGCAAAGTCTGCTGGGGGAGAGGTTGGTGAAGTATTGAAAGAAGGCAGTGTGGTTGGAGAACTGTATGCCTCTGGAACAATTAAACAAAATGGAACAAGAAGAAAAGAAAACCCAACCATGGCCACAAGTTCCATTTTGGTTACTCACCCATCGTCAGGTACCCTTCACACTCCCTAGGCTTCCACTGGAAAGCCCTTATAGGGAATCTGGTTTCTTTACATTACAAATGACAGAAACCCAACCCAAACTAACTTGGGCAGTAAAGGGGAGTTACTGAATTGTTAGCAAGTCGGGATGCAGCTGACTCCAAGATGGGTGACTGGAACATGGGGATCAGGGTCACTGAGGCTCCCTTTCTTCTTCTCTCACATGGGTCTCCTTCATTTCCCTCCAGTGGACAGGCTTATTCCACAGATGACCAGGAAGTAGTGTTTCCAATAGCAGCCTGGGAGTACCTACTTGTACCCTTCCCAAATTTGCCACCGGAGAGGTGGTCTTCTCTTACTTCTAATTTGAGTCACCCTTGGAGAAGGCTCTGCTTTCCTTGGCTTAGGTTAGATTTCTCCAAGGAAATGTACAGGGGGCCATGAGGAGCAGAGTGGGAGAGAGCATCTCCCCTACGGATGTGACATGTGTACGTGTGTGTATGTGATGCTCACACGTGAGTGTGTATGAGTATGTGTGGGAAAGTATAATCTGGGTGTGTGAGTGTGTATGTGTGTGTCAGTGTATTTCGTGAATATGTGGGTGTGTGTATGAGTAAGTTGGAGAGTTTGCTCTCCTGGAGCAATTCGTATGCATGTGTGTGTAAGGGTATGTGGGTGAGTCTGTGTGAATGGGAGTTTGTGTATGTGTGATTGGGTGTGTGTATGGGAGTGCATGTATATGTGAATTTGTGAGTACATATGTATATGTAAGTGTTATGGGTTTAATTGTGTCCCAATTAAATGTGACCTTATTCAGAGATAGGGTCTTTAAAGAGGTAATCAAATTAAAATGAGGCAATTAGGATGGGCCCTAATCCAATATGACCAGTGTCCTCATGAATGGGAAGCTTTTTGACTCAGTGACACTCAAAGAAAGAAGATAATGTGAAGAGATCTAAGGGGAAGACGGCCATCTCCAGGCCAGGACAGATTCTACCTCTCAGACCTCAGAAAGAACCAACTCTTCCCACACCTTGATTTCCAGATTCTAGCTTTCACAACTTTGAGACGGTACGTTTCTGTTGTTTAAGTCACCCAGTCTGTGGGATTTTGTTATGGCAGCCCTAGCAAACTAATACAGCAAGTAGCGTATGACTACGGGCATCTGAGTATCGGTGAGTGTGTGCGTGTGCGCATGTGTGTAGGTCGAGAGTTGACTCCAGTCATAAATTGAGAGGTACCCATCATGCCTCCTATTCTTTGCTTATCTAATCCTACTCACAATCGAAAGCCCATCACAAATCCCCCTCCTCTTCGACATCTTTCACAGGTTCTCAGTTCTCTAGGAGCAGTTCATGCTGCCCCCCATTAGTTGTGTGATTCACAGTCACCTCGAGGGGAAGAACCTTCCTCATTAATTGCTGAATCCCCAATATTTGTCATATGACTCTGCACATAGTAGGTACTCAAATAATATTAATTTTGTTACTTAACCTTTTATTTGAAATTTTTACTGTGAAATAATACAAATACAGAACAGTGTACGGGTGCCTGGGTGGCTCATTTGGTTAAGCGACTGCCTTCGGCTCAGGTCATGATCCTGGAGTCCCAGGATCGAGTCCCGCATCGGGTTCCCTGCTCAGTGGGGAGTCTGCTTCTCCCTCTGACCTTCCCCCCTCTTGTGCTCTCTCTCTCTCTCTCAAATAAATAAATAAAATCTTGAAAAAAAAATCTTAAAAAAAAAGAACAGTGTACAAGACAAGACTTTATAGGTCAATGTCTGATCAGAGAGTGAACTCCGTGTCACTACTGCACAGGGTGAGAGATCCAGTACCCCCAGCGTTCTGAAGGTCCCTCACCTGCTACACGCCCTCTTCTAGTTGTTTATCTTCCATTCCCCTCGACAGTAACCATCCCCTGATTTTTATGATAATTGCCCGGTTGGTTTTCTTTATAGTTTAACCACCTGAGCTTGCATCCCTAAATATCATAGTTGAGTTTGCTTGGCCTCTAGGGAAAAGGTGTTGAACCTCACCAGTAATCAAGAAAATGCAAATTGAAAACATGATGTCACAACACCACACACAGCAGGCTGTTGAAAACAAAAATGACCGGCAGTAGCCACAGGGAAGTTAAAGACAGGAAACTGAAGCACGGCCGAGAATATATATATAAATACTTTAGAAAAGTTTTGTTTTATCTCAAGTTGAACTTCCATAGACCCTGTGACCCCATAATTCCCAACAGAATTGCACGCACATGTGCACTGAAGGCATGCACATAAATATTCGTGGCAGCATATTTGGTAATAATGATGTGATGGGAAAAATGGCACAGCCTGATTCCTAGTGATGTTAAGCACCTTCTCATGGTTATTGGTCCTCAATGGCACAGGTTCTTTGATTGTTCTGAAGTCAGCAGAGATTTCCGTTAGACATCTAAGTGTAGATGTCATGTACAGAGTTGGATGTATGTGGAGTTTATGGGAGAAGCCAGAGGATGCAGATATGCATTTGGGGCCATAACACATAGATAGTACTGAAAGCAATAGAAGAGAGAAGATGATTCAAGGGGTATGAGTGTTGATAGAGAAGAGGTCTGAGGACTGAGCCTTGGGTAGGAGTGAGGAATCCAGTAAATGAAAGCGGGAGGTAACAGACGGGGAGGTAAGAAGAAAACCAGAAACATGATGTTCCAAGTATAAGGGGAAAAAAAAAGTGTTCCAAGAAAGACAGAGTGATAAATTATCAAATGATGCTGGAAAGCCAAATTAGATGAAGACCAAGAAAAGACTTCCAAGTTTGGCAATACAGAGCTCATTAGAGACCTTAAAAGGAGTTTATGTAGTGACATGGAGGGGATGTTAACCCGAGTGGAAGGGGTTCAAGAAAGAATGGGAAGTGAGAAGTTGGGTATAGAGAGCATGCACACTCTTTTAAATAATCTTGTTGTGGACGGGAGCCAAGAAATGGAGAGTGGCATTAATAGGACCAGGGGGAAGATGCAGGGCCAAGGGAGGGCTTCTTTTTTTCCAAAGGAAAATATTACAGTATGTTTGCTGATGTGTGTGACCTGGTAGGCGGCCAAACATGCTTACTCAGGAGAGACTGGAGATAATTGCTGTGCCAAAGTCCTTGAGCAGACAAGAGCGGATGGGTCCATTGCCTAAGGGGAGGGAAAGGCCTCAGAAAGGACAGAGTTCAGTCACCGTTGTAGGAGGGCAGGTGAAATGTGCGCACAGCAGGAGATAGGGTGTACAATTGACTGCAGGTTGAGAATGTTCTCTTTTGAGTGTTTCTTTTTTTTCAGTAAAATAAGAAAAGAAGTTATCACCTGAGAGAAGAATGTACAGAATGTACAGGATGTGTTGGAGTTCTAAGTGAAGAAGAGCATGTGAGATATACTTGTCTCAGAGGGCAGAAGAATGAATTGACTAGGACAGTATGCTGGAATTCCTGGTTACTGTGGAGGACATAGTTGAAGTTTGTGGTCATGGTTTTCAAGTGGGCTCAGTTAGAAAGGTTATAGGTTTTTCTCTGACATTTAGTGTTGGTTTGGGTGTAGGCCTGGAGTAGGCAGAAAGCTGAATTTAGCCAGGATTGCCATTTTGTCAGTTGAGTCTCTGGTGGGAGAGATGAGCAGGAGAGCCAGGAGAGTTTATGAGGGGGTGATTTTAGGCATGGACCATGGAATTTAAGCTGGGGAATGGGGGAAAGTGAGAACCTGATGGACAGTACAAGAGCAGTGAGACCAATGATTTGGATAGCTTAAGGGAGCCAAAGCGTTGGGGTTGAAGTAAAAGAAAAATTGAGCTGAAAAGATCATGGGTTATAATTAGCGAAAGAGATACTTGAAACTGAAAATTTGAAGTGAAAGTTATTGGTGTTGAGAAGAGAGAGGTTGTGTTCATGAAAGTGAGTGGTTGGGGTGGGATACGGAATATTCCAATGGCCGGTAAAAAAAAAAAAAAAAAAAATCAAGGATCTATGTGGCTATTGAAACCACCAAAAAATATTACAGAAATAGAAGTGGAGAGAAAGAGAGTGAGCAAGGGATAAATTCTTTCAGTTGGCAGAGAGGAAAGTAGATCATTGAAATGAAAAGTGCAGGGTGGTAAAGCTGAAGTTCGCAGGGCAGAATCAGCAGTATTCATCTGGCTGTGGCAGTGAGAAATGAGATCTACCCCTTCCTTCAAGACAAATGGTATCAGAGAACAGACAACCACCACTTGAGGGAGCTGCAGAGAAAGCAGTGCCTTTGGGATCTACTTGAGATAGCAGCTGGCGTGAGAAAGTAATGTATTCACAGAGGTTAGTCATGACAAAAGATGAGTTCTAGAAGACCCAAGGGAAGAGTCTGGCGGGTGGTGAGGGGAAAGGAGAGTGGGTTATATTGGGGGGTAGAGACTACTCTGTTGGGCCAAGAAGACTCAAGAAGAGGTGGATAATTAATTTTAAGCAGAGTCTCCTTGAACTGGCCGCTCTGTCAATGAGCAGTGGTCCGGGGAGGAAGTGGTGCATGAGTGTCCCACCCGCGCTCACTTCAATCCTGCTGTAAGTAGGTACAGGCCAGGGGAGAGGAATTTTAACTCTTCAATCCTGCTAGTGAGATGTCAAGGCTGGGGGAGGGGCTTATCTTCCCAGTATGAAGTAATCTCATTGACACAGTAAGGGAGAAAAAAGATCATTTAGATAAAGAAGGCTCTGGGTCAGCATACTTACTGATTTTTGTTTGCTGATCTCAGAAGAAAATACTAGGACAAGGTCTTCTGTTGAAAAAAAAATGTTTAAATCATAAGCAGATGAAAATGCTTTGATACTCAAAGAATATTCTTGTCTTAGATGTTTTTAGCAGCTTATATTTAACCAGCTATAATTCTTTTTAAGCACCATTTTGTTCAATCTTTTGAAACTGAAGATTAGTCTTTCAATGAGAAATCTGCATTTCATTGTAAAGATGGAACACAATGCCTTTGGCTCACTTAGTCTGTGGAGAAGCAAGCTTATTTTGGTAATATATCTTTAGCATATTGTAAAACAGTGATTGTAGCAAATTTATTTTAGGCATGACAGACTGAGACACACACATGTATCTTAAGGGCCATGAGAGCTATAACCTTCATTTCCAATACTTCTAGTAACAAAACCTCAGAAGTGACGTCAGTCATCTTTGATTTCAAATTGGGTGTCCGTGATGAAAGAACCAGTTGGTGGGGGGGGGGGGGGAGTAATTTCACCATGAGAGATTATTGTAGTTAGAGTCAGCAGCAGATCTCTGTGGTATAGAGATGTTTCTTTGCTTTCTTCTTCCTTTGAGAAAATACAAAATCTTAAGAATTTTCCCATTAGATCAGACCAGTGGTCATTTCTGCCTCAGATTCTAAATATTGTACCTTAGTAGAAATTGTATATATGGGAAAGGGTTCATGTCCTCTCCATGGCCTTGGCCTCATTCCCAATCAATTTTCTGGCAAAGAAGCATCGATAATTACGTCCACCATCAGCCTGTAGCCCTGACCATTTGACCACCCTTAGGGATTTTGAATCTATTCTCTTTGTGCATTCCTGCTGCCCTTGTCCTAACTCAGGCCCTCAGTGCTTTCAGCTGCCTAATTACTGTAACTGGAGAAAAGGTGGGTATGATGACTTCAGTCTGGATCAGTTATAAGGGAAGCCTTTTTTGAGGGGGTGGTGTTTGAACTAGGTATTCAAGAATAGTCAGAATTTTTGAAGGCTATTCTAGGTGGGGCGGATGTTTTGAGTGAAGGAATCATGATGAGGAAGCACAGGGCACATTTGGAAGGTGCTAAGCTGAGCGGTTGAGCGGAATTTCCCGTTAAGGAAGGGGAGGTAGAGAGCTAGCTTAGGGCAGGATTTAGTTGAACCCTGATTACCCAGTGAAGGAAACTGGGCTGGGTGTGGAGAGTTGAGAACCACTGCCCTCCTTTATTTTTGGCAAGAAGGAGCTAATTTTTAGTTCCCTGAGGTCTTAGATCACCCTGAGGAAGAAATTGGGGCAGGGCTTATAGAGGATGATAGTTACAGTAAAAACCTCTCCTGGAAGAGAATCCTGCAAATAGTAAGAGTGGGGAGAGGGGACAGCAGCAACAAAATCTGCCATGGAAATCCACTACCTAATGTGGTTCTTATGCCAGAGGGAGGGCACTTAGAAGTCAATAGAACACTGCCTCTATTTGCCATCAGCAGGACTTTGGAATATTTTCTTGTTATAATGAACTTTTTGTTGTAATTGCTGTAGAAAGATCTGGCCTGAGGACTCAATTTTGCTGCAATAAAATGTCATAATTTGTAAAAACCCAAGCCTGATAGAAGCCTAAGTAGAAATACAGGCTCTAACAGAAGTCCTAATTTTGCCCAGAAATAGGACAGCAAAGCAATCTCTACAAAAGAGACTTTAAGCTAATGAAGGAGATTGTTTTACAAGGTGAAGATGGCCCGGTGGCACATTGAAAATGCTAAAATATAAAAGTCCATCACTTTACTGTTTCCCGTATTGTGCCTAGTACCAAGCCTGACCGAATAGGTGCTCAAGGAATGTCTCTTGAATGAACGAATGTGAACTGTTATGGGCTTGGGAAGTGGTACTTATAATATTTACTTGGCTTACACTTACTTTTTTATTGTCATGTAGTAAGACTATGCAGTAGAAATAAAATAAAATAAAAAATACTCCACCATCTCCTCCAACTTTTGAGGTTCTCTAGATCAGGATGAGGAATAACTTGAGTAAGAATCTATAAAGCAAATAGATTCTGGACACTTGATTCTGGCAAAATTATCATAAATTTGTTGAAGACATCATAGCAAGAAGCAAAGACAAGATACTAATACGATTTGAGTTCATTAGGAGAGTGTGGATTCTGGTTACCAAAAAGTTCAATTTGATTTGAAAAATGCAATTATTACAGCAGAGTGATTTGCATCTCACTGTTGACCTTCCCTGGAACGTATTACCTTTCTGAGTTTCAAAGCCTTTTTGCTGTTGACAAGGTTAGTAGGATTTATAAGGTCCAATCTTGGATCAATTTTTGGCAGGACTGAATCAGGGTAGAATTATATATATTGGCAGCTACAGGCATTTGGGGTTTAAGGGTCTTACCCTAAAGTCACAATCCACCCATGAAGAAATGGGGTTTGGGATATGGAATCAAATGTAGATGGCTCTCAGGCTGTAAATACTGTGTCGCTTGCAGGGACCACAGTGTTATGACACATCCAGCAAAGCCAAAGGGCTGTACATAAAGGTTTGGTTTGACAGAGGATTGAACATTGGCTCTTCTTTAGCAGGATCAACTTGAAACTGCTAAAGTCTGATTGAAGGAGAAAAAGCAACAGGGCTAAGGTGGGAGAATTTTCTCCCTTCAGTGCTTGGGAGAAAAAACTACTCGTGCCCCCCAGCATACTGGAGAATGGAATTTTTTTTTTTTTAACCGAATTTGTAGCTGTTATAAAAAGAAGTTGAAAATATATTGTCGTAGAAGGTACGTTGGGATTCTTCTCCTGGGAGAGAATGCTCCTACTTAGGTGAGGGGTGTACCTGGGATTATAGGTTGAAGGTGCAAAATGAGAAGAAACCTTTATCTGGTGGTTTCTTTATATCTCCTCCAGTGAATTCTGGCTTTCGATCAGAAAGAGGATGGATTTTCTTGCCTTACAGCTTCCGGGGAGACATGCTGTGGGAGTCTCTCTGCTTCGAAATAATTCGTGGATGTTTTGTGAAACCTTTTGACCTGGCTGGGAGCCTGGGGCTTTTGAGCATTCAAGAATAATAGGCAGCATTGAAAAGGAGTGGATAGAATGTTTTATTAACTGTAGCTATTTTTATTAACTGGAGTCAGGGGAATATCAGAAAGGATCAAAATTTAGGAATTCTTTGAAAGCCTTTATTTTACATTGGTTTTATTTTACATTGCTTCGATGCTTTACTCCATGGTATAACAGACACTGCATTTTCTGCCCTAACAAATGAGAGGGCCAGGATGAAGCTTTGAAATTTCTATTTGTTGTTGAAAGTGGGGGGAACATGGAGTGGAAGCGAGATGGAGAGGGAGAGGCGAAGAGGTAACAGTGACTTTTTTGAGAGCTGTTTCTTTCCTCCAAAATTTCTACTGTTCAGAATAATGTTTCAGCACCATTTATTTCTCTCCCCTAGTCATATTCATGTTATTGTAAGTTTTATCTGTGTTTCAGTAAGTGTCAGCTATGTATAAAGTGTGTGCTGAGTGTGTAAGGATTTAGAAATAAGTAGTACAGAGTCTGGGCTCATGGTCTCTTGGTTGGGCTTGGTTATCTGCCAACTGTAGGTTTATTATCTTCCTCACCCTCCGTCTCCTGATCCCGGGAGTCCAGGCCTGATCTTTGTTCCTATGACAGGAAACTGTTCGCAATTTTGGTTATAAGCAATAGAAACAAATGCTGGCTAATTTAAGCAAGACGGATTATTTTTAGAAAGGTATGGAAGTTGTTCATGAGATCTAAAAATCAGGTTTGGAATACACAAGAAACATGTAGCTCCAGAAGTTCTGGATAAAAACAACTACCCAACTGGCTTGTCAGGGTAAAGGGCTGCCCCAGTAACTAAAGAGTTCTAACTATTTGACTATTAGTCTCATGATTCAAACTCTAGGAAGGGAGAACTTGATTGGCCACTTAGGGTCACATGACTGCCCCTTTGGCTGGGAACGATGGAGCCTCTTGACTAATAGACATAATATCCTGGGAGAGAAGTAGTTTGTCAAAAACTGGGATCTATTACTAAATTAAGCTGGAATAGATGCTGAGCAGTCAGAAAACTAACAAAAACACTTTACATTAGCATAAGGAAGACCAGAGACTCTCTCCCCTAATTCCAACCTGTGTTAGGTTCAGATCTGGGTCACAGAAGGTATAGGACTTTGGAAAAGGATGGTGCTGAATCAAGGAGTGGGGGGGAAAGCCGAACTCATCTTCTACTCCCTCACCCCCATCCCCATGAGAGACCATATCCACCCAGAGGAAGAGGCATTAACTCCAGAAATTGGAAGAGGGAACTCCTTGGTGGAGAGTCAGATGGTCTCTGACACTGGAATGCACAGTCGCAGTTTGAGGCACCCTTTGTGGAGCTGGCTGTACCTCAGAGAGTCAGCAAGCCAGGTATGCTGGCACTGACTCCAGATCAAAGGGATTTCTGCTGTTCTGAAGTCAGACAGGTGCACTTTACAACAGTCCACGGTGCTGACCAATGGACGGCACACCCTACATCTTTCCTTCTGGAGCATATCTGGCTTCCCTACTCGGGATCCAGACAGATCATTTTGTGGCAATAGCTTTACCCATCTGGCCCATACCCAGATATGGTCCCTGAGGGGACTGTGATCTGTGCTACCAAGCCTGTCTCACTCGGGTGGACATCCCACACGTTCCCCCCACCATAGTCGGTGGGCCTGACTACCATGTAGAGATCAAGACAGAGCCTGAAAGAAAATTTGGATATTTACACTGTCTTAGCATTAAAAAATCCACTGATGGAGTGGTTCTTGGCTCGAAAAGCCAAGTTTTCCAGGAATGGAGCTAGTGCCTGCTTTATCCCCTCTATGTAAACTGAGTCTAGACTCCTTAGAGACTGAATTTTCTGCTGTAGTCTCCAGGTTTTTATGGGTCATTGGTGCCTGCTATGAAGACTCTCCAATGGTTATAATCTACTTGATGGGGTCAATCGATTGAATTCCTTTTATATATATTTAGTGTGCATGTATAATGGATAAGCCCTGGGATGAGTGAGCCATAAGGATACAGAGTGAGTTAAGGGTCATAGGAAACAGGGAGCAAGAATGGACAGTCAAGTTTGTGGCCCAGCTTCCATGCCCTATTGTAAGGAAAAACCATGGCACAAAATGAGTAAGGACACATATATATCTGATGTGTAGAGCTTAAGTGATAAACCATACCGTGCTGGGGTGAGCTGTGACTAAAACATTGTATAGACAATATGAATATTGGGGTTTATCCATGGTGCCTATGTCAGAAGGTTTGGCTGGAGATAGGATAAATGGGCTGTTTTCGAAGTAGTATAGCAAAAACTATGGTGTTTTAAAAAAATATTTTTTGACTGAACTCACAGTAAGAAATACATTTTATACTGGGATTCATATACCCCTCCACACTTTCCCACACACTCCTGGAACAAAAGTTTTATAACGTAATACTTATTCTTCCTATGTGTGATACACTCTGGTATTTTTCTATTCTATTCAATAGACACTATTCTGTACTTGCCCATTCAATTTCCTAAAAACGCTGATCGTGAACCATTAGACTGAATTCAGGGCCAACTGTAGGATCACAACATATAGTTTGATAAGTGTTGCAAAGCAGCTGAGTGAAGGTTCTGGAATCTGTTGATCCAGGTTCAAAGCTTGATTCTTCCCTTTCCTAATTGTCCTGTGTAACTTAATGTATTAGTCAACATGGGCTGCCATAGCAAAATATCATAGACTGGGTGGCTTAAACAATAGAAATTTATTTTCTCACCTTTCTGGAGGAAATCTGAGATCAGGGCGCTAGCATGGTTGAGTTCCCATGAGAACTCTCTTCCTGGCTTACAAATGGCTGCTTTATGGCTGTGTTTTTAGATGGCCTTTTCTTGTGTATGTGCACACAGAGAGAGCTCTCTCTCTCCCTCTTCTTATAAGGCCACCAATCCTATTGGACTCTTATGACCTCACTTAACCTTAATAACCTCCTAAAAGCCCTATCTTCAAATTCAGTCATATTAGAGGTTAGGGCTTCAGTCTATGAATTTTAGAGGAATATAATTCAGTCCATAGCTCTCGAATAAGTTATTTAACTTCTTTACATCTCAATTTATCAGTAAAATGAGGGTAATAATACAGTGTGTATACTATTATTAACAGTATTTATTGTTCACCCAATATGTGCCAAATCCTGGACTAGAGAACTGAAAAAGCAGAGAAAAATCCTCACCCTATAGAATTTTGTGAATAACAAATGAAACAGTGATTGTAAAATGCTTAGCAAAATGTAGTGCTCAACAAACATTAGTTGTTGTCATTGCTAATTGGTACAAGACACACCTGGTCGAACCTAGTCCATCTCCTGGATGTAGAGGATCCTCTATCATGTTATGAGCGAAAGGCTGTATACTGTTGTTAATGTGGGTTCAGTAAGCCTATCCGCATGGCTTGTACATGCCCTTCTGTGTATTCTTCACTCCACCCGGAGAGTCGGGACCAGCTCTGTGGGGAACTAGGCTGTATCAAGATAAATGGCATGATTTTCCATAACTGAGATGGATAGGAATCATAGGGCCTCATAATCGAGATGGATAGATAGACATAAACACAGCTCTAATGCATCAGATCAGGGCTAAAATAAAGTTATGAACAAAGAGCTGTGGGAGCGCAGGAAAAAAAGAGACCAGTTCTGCTTGAGGGTGGGAAAGGCTTCTCAGAAAACTTAGATTTGAGCTTTTCCCTCTTAATTTTCAGGTAAAAATTTAAGGGGATGGCAAAGCTGTTTTAAGCAGAGGGAAAAGCACAGACAAAGATGCATGCACATGCCTGGGGAAGGGCAAGGAACCCAGGGGGTCTGGGGCCAAGTCTGAATTCTGTCTTAGGAGATGCAGAAAACAAACTCTCAGGCGTTTTGAGCAGTGAAGCATCTGGCAGTTGGGAGGAAAGTGGCAGGCCTTCCAGCTAGGTGGCTCTTGTAATTCAGATGAGATTGGGAGGATGAGGGATTGGGAGATGATGAGGGTAAAGCAGGTGGCAGTGGGAGAGAAGTGGGCGCATGGAAGAGACATCTATGGAGTTGAGGTCGTGGGTCTCAGTGGCTTATCGGATGTGGCAGGTGAGAAAGTTGGAGTCAAGATGACTGGAAGATCTTTCACTTTGGCGTTCAGCGCCTTCTGAACAGGAAGTACGGATGTAAGAATGAGTTTGGGGCAAGAATGAGTTCATGCTGGACATGTTGAATTTGAGTTCTCTACCTGGTTTGTGTAAGCAAGAACTTAGTGGTGAAAAGAGAAGTAACCAGACTGATTAATGATAGGGTGTTCAGCTTCAATTAGCTGCTGATAAATTTGTTAATCCAACTTCCAAAAAAAAAATCTTATCTGAAAAAATTGAGTTTGAAAACTAATTTGAATGTCTGGCTGTGACCGAGTTGCCAACAAAATGGGAGGCTAGAGCCTGGCGTGTTCCTGTCTCTGATGGTGCATACACTGTTTCTTTATTTAGAACCTCTTACCAGTATCAATTAAAGCCCAGTTAAATTTGACATTTCTTAACCTTGCATTGGATCAAATTCATTGCTACAGCAGAACCCATATGGCACAGAGACAGTTGTAGGCATCAGTTCATTGCTTATGTAGAGATACTGGCCCAGTGCCAACCAGTAATCACTGCTTTTTGTTAATAGACATGTTTGCTTTGCAGTCATTTCTATACACAGGGCTCTGGATTAATTAGATTGAAATCTGTCATCCATCTAAGAAACCACAAGAACTCATTCTCTGTGCTTCCAAGGGAAAGAGAACAGCAGATTTTAGGCAAATTTTAAAAAAATGTGTTTGCTTGTTTCCATAAGAACTTAGCAGACTATCTAAATAATCAGCGCATGAGAAATTCTTGATAATTAATAAGGAGTATAGAGTAGGTTGGGGAGTTGAAGAGATGAACCTTCAGAAGAATCAAGGTGAGATTATTCTCAGGATATGAATTAGCTGAGTTTTTAAAAAGCATATTTTATTTTTGTATTTGCTTCCTTGAAAGTTGACAGATTTTGTTTGGGTGTGAAGGTTTACAAAGAGAGCACCCCGCCCCCGCCAGCCATCAGGTCAAAGGTTTGTTCAAGTTGAAGAAATAGCCACCAGGTTTCTTTGCACTCACGTTTGAGCGGGAAGAGAGGTGACCTTCCAGGTGATTCTGCAGCACAGTCCTGCTGTAACTCTGCCTTTGGGGTCCACAGCACCGAGCTGCCTCAGGCTGGATCCCTTCACCTTGGGCACCTTCTGCTATATCACTAATGAAATCCCCTTAGACATGCCTTATGCTAAATTTTTCTCTGAAGTCAATATTTCCAGACCCAGTCTCTCTAACAGATAGTGTTTATTGTTTCTTATATGGAAGAAAAGATTGAAGTTGTATCTCAGAATTTCCACCCTGTGTATATGAGTAATTTAGCTTAGTGCCTCATACATGTTTGTTGAATGAATGGAAGAAGGAGGTAGAAAGCATCTTTCTATGCTGTTTCTATACATCTGCATTAGAAAAAGCCTCAATTTGCTGCATACGTTTGACTTCTTAATTAAAAAAACAACAACAAATCTGTGCCATCCAGGTTGATTAGCCCGTTACTTAGATTATCCAGGTTGTTGGGGCACCTGGGTGGCTCAGTCATTAGGCGTCTGCCTTCAGCTCAGGTCATGATCCCAGGGTCCTGGGATCAAGCCCCACATTGGGCTCCCTGCGCAGCGGGGAGCCTGCTTCTCCCTCTCCCACTCCCCCTGCTTGTGTTCCCTCTCTCACTGTGTCTCTCTCTGTCAAATAAATAAATAAAATCTTAAAAAAACTCTTCATAAAAAAAGATTATCCAGGTTGTTGCAAACATGAATCTTGCAATTCTAGAAATTTCCCACTCATATTTTTCAACTACCACTTTATATTTATTACTCACTCATTATAATTGGGTCACCATCTAGCTATAGTGGGGACTCAGAGACTGGCAGGTTGATGTTGGTGGATCTTTTCCTGCTTCCCATGGTGGTTTCCTCATACAGCTGTGTAGTGATCACACAGTCAACAATCCAAGGTCAACAGTGTCAGGGAGTCCTCCTAGGGACCTCAGTCTATTTACCTACCCTGACATCTCTTCCCAACTTCCCCAACGAGAGAGGAGGATCTCAGTTTCTGGTACTAAATGAGACCTTCTTTGTAAGTGTAAAGTTACCAATGAAATTGGCCGGGGGGGGGGGGGCGGAGGGAAGAAGCAGTAGCTGTAGGACAGACTAGGCAGAGGCAAAACAGATGGAGGAAGAGCGATCAAAGACTGCACACTAAAGATAGGGCAGAACAAAGATGGTATCAGTGCTGATCCCTGAAGGGATCTCAAGGGCTGTAGATCCCTGCTGTGTGTCAGGGAAGGTAAGTTAGAGCCAGGAGAGCAGGATCCATATAATGGGCTATCTGTTGCTGCATCTTATTGCTAGTTAGCCAATTGTCATATACACCAGGGCAAACCTCCAAGCAGTACTCACACAGAGGCTGTTGGAATAGCGTTTGCTGGGGAAACTTTCTGAGCTAGAGCAGCAGTGGTGTGCAAGTCTGCCACTGACCATCGAATTCCAGGGCAGCACATGGTCTGGCAGGGTCAGGAGAGACTGTGTGAGATGGACCAGCTGCTTGGGTAGGGAAGCACTGGGCCGTCCTATGACAAAGTCAGTGGTGTGGTTGTAACAGTGATTGGACATGGCAGAACCTTGGCTCCAGCCCTGTCTTGCCAGCTCAGTATTAGTGGTAGGGGGAGAACCAGGCCCTCCCCTGTGGGATCAGGAAATGGAGTTCCAGGCCCTGCAGTTGGAAATGTGTAAACTAGGGCAAGCTAGGGGAAGGATTCACCACATCCCTTTCTCTGATGCTAGTCTCTCCCTTGGCATATTGTGTGTGGAGTCCAAACTTGGGGCACACCAGGACTGATCTTAAGCACTAGGCCATGAATAGCCTCTGTGGAACTGCAGGAACTAGCTTCTTTCCTAGGAGGCCAGAATGAAGGGGCTCGGTCCTGAGCAATTTGACACTTAACTCTGACCAGCTGATCAAGGCCTTGTCTTCGTAAGCTATCCGCATATTCTAGGAAAGACGGAGATGCAGAAATAATAGAAACCACCATTTACCGAATGCTTACGATGTGCCAGACACCTTATTAAGCATTTCATTTATTTATCAATAAGATTAGTAATTGATTTCACCCATGTAAAGCACAGTAGCATTAAAGGTAAAGAGACTGAGACAATCAGAGATTAAATCTCTGGCTCAAGATCATTCAGCTGATCAATGACAGAGCTGGGATTTCTACTCAGGAGGGCAAATTTACATACACTATCCTATTCTGCTTCATTGACTCTAGGGATTCTGTCCCAAGACTATGGAATCCGATTGTATGTTCCAGCGATTCTATTTCTGGGGAGAATCCTTACAGTTAATGAAGCTCAGTAATAGAGATAACATCACATTAAATGTGCTGGTATGCTATGTGAAGTATAGAATATACAGAAAACAAACAAGTTATTTATTTAACCATTTCACAAACACTTTCTCTGTGTTGGCTCTGTGCCAAACAGACTTTCCTTCTGCCTGTGTATCCTTTGGTAGTTATTTTTAAAATTTGACATGAATACTTAAAAGTCCAAAATTAATCAACATCTTGTGAGCCTCCTGAAGAGCGTATGGAATTTTAAAAAAAATTTACTCATGGACTTTGCCCTCCTTGTGCCCACGTGATTGTTACCTAGTATTTTCATTCTGTCATGTTTTTAACCGTCCAATATTCGTCATTGTTTTGCCTTTTTTATTTTGTTTCAGTCCGTGCTTGTTTAGAATTACTGAAACATTTAGCCATTTCTTGGCTCACCCTTGTTTCTTGCAACACACTCATTTTCCCTGGGTTTGACTTCCTTCTTATGGAAGGACACCCTCTTGTTGTTCTTTCACCAAAAAAACTTTTTCTTTTTTTTCTTAAAGATTTTATTTATTTATTTGAGAGAGAGAGAGGGCACGAGTGGTAGGGAGAGGCAGAGGGAGAGGGAGAAGCAGACTCCCTGCTGAGCAGGGAGCCCAATACAGACAGGACTCAAACCCAGGACCCTGGGATCATGACCTGAGCCAAAGCTGGATGCTTAACCGACTAGGCCACCCAGGTGCCCCCAAAAAAACTTTTTCTTAATCTTGGTCTGAAATGCTTTCTTTGATCTTAATATTTAATGATAATTTAGCTGGATGTAACTTTTCTAAATTGTTGGTTATTTTCTCTCAATGCTTATTTCCCAGCTTTATTGAGATATGATTGACATATAACATTGTGTAAGTTTAAGGCGTCCAAAGTGACGCTTCGATATACATATATTTTGGGAAACAATTACCACAATTAAATTATTGAACACATCTATTGCTCACATAGGTACAGGTTTTTTGTGGGTGTGGTGAGATTGTTTAAAATGTACTTTCTTAGCAACTTTCAAATACACAGTACAGTATGGCTAACTGTAGTCGCCATGCGTATTACATCCTCATAACTTATCTCCCTCCGCCATCCCTCCACCAACCCTAGACAACTGCTGCACTGCTTTCTGTCACTGTAGAATACTTTGCATTTTCTTTTTTTTTTAAGATTTTATTTATTTATTTGACAGAGAGGAACACAAGCAGGGGAGCGGGAGAGAGAGAAGCAGGCTTCCCACTGAGCAGGCAGCCTGATGCGGGGCTCGATCCCAGGACCCGGGGATCATGACCTGAGCCGAAGGCAGACGCTTAATGACTGAGCCACCCAGGAACCCCTACTTGGCATTTTCTTCCTACAGTTTTATATAAATGCAGTTATCCAATAATACTCCTTTTGTCTGGCTTCTTTCATTCAGCAAAATAATTTTGAGATCCATCCATGTTTTTGAGTGTGTCAATAGCTTGTTAATTTTTGTGCCTGAATAGTATTCCACTACATGGTGTGATAGGTAATTTTATGTATTAACTTGGATCAGGGGATGCCCAGAAATCTGGCGGAACATTATTTCTGGGTGTGTCCATAAGTGTGTTCTGGAGGAGATTAGCATTTGAGCTGGTGGGCTCGGTAAAGTAGGATGCCCTCCCCAATGTGGATGGTGTCATCCAATCTTTTGAGGGCGTGAATACAACAAACATGTGAAGGAAGGAGGCATTTGCCCCTTTTCTTTATAGTCTTACTGTTTGAGCTGGGACACCTCATGTCATCTTCTCCTGCCCTCAGACTGGGGTTTACATCATTGGCTCCTTTGGCTTTCAGGCTTTGGACTGATTTTGCAGATTGTGGGCCACAACTGTGAGAGCAATTTCTTCATAATAAATCTCTTCTTATATTCTATTGATTCTGTTTCTCTGGAGAATCCTAACTAAAGCATATGTATATGCCACAATTTATTTATCAATCCACCCGCTGATGAACATCTATGTTGTTTCCAATTTTTGGCTGTTAGAAATAAAACTGCTATGTCCTTTGTGTACTAGTCTTTGTATGGAAATATGATTGCATTTCCCTTGGGCCAATACCCATGAGCAGAATCTCTGAGTCATCTGGTAGATGTGTTTAATATTTTAAGAAAATGCTTAGTTGTTTTCCAAAGTGGTAGTACCACTTTTCTTACCAACCAGAAGTATATGAGAGTTCTAGTCCTTCCAAATTCTCACCAGCTCTTGGTATGGTCAGTCATTTTTTAATTTTGGACATTCTAATAGATATAGCTCTACCTCACTGGGTTTTAATTTGCATTCCCTTAATGACTAATGATGATAAATATTTTTTTCATGTGCTTATTTGCCATTGCTATTTCTTTGGTAAGATGTCTGTTCAAACTTTTTATCCATTTTTAAAATTGGGTTGTTTGTTTTCGTATTATTTCTTTTTTAAAAATTTTTTTATTGTTATGTTAATCACCATATATTACATCGTTAGTTTTTGATGTAGTGTTCCATGATTCATTGCTTGTGCATAACACCCAGTGCTCCACGCAGAATGTGCCCTCTTTAATACCCATCACCAGGCTAACCCATCCCCCTACCCTCCTCCCCTCTAGAACCCTCAGTTTGTTTTTCAGAGTCCATTGTCTCTCATGGTTCATCTCGTATGATTTCTTTAAAGGGTTCTTTTTGTATTCTGGATACAAGTACTTTATTTTTATTTATTTATTTATTTTTTTTTTAAAGATTTTATTTTATTTATTTGACAGAGAGATAGAGAGAAAGCACAAGCAAGCAGAGAGGCAGGCAGAGAGGGAGAAGCAGGCTCTCTGCTGAGCAGGGAGCCCAACGCGGGGCTCAATCCCAGGACCCCAGGATCATGACCTGAGCCGAAGGCAGCCGCTTAACCAACTGAGCCACCCAGGCGCCCCTGGATACAAGTACTTTAACACATATATGCTTTGCAAATATTTTCTCCCTATCTTTGTCTTGTGCTTTCATTCCTTTAACAGTGTCTTTTGAAAAGCCGATGTTCTTAATTTTGATGAAATCAGTTTATCAGTATATTCCTTTATGGATCATTCTTTTTATGTCCTATCAATGAAATCTTTTCCTAACTCAAGATCACAAATATTTGTTATTTTCTAGAAATTTTATGGTCTTCATTTTACATTTAGGTCTATGATTCATTCTGAATTAACTTTTGCAAATTACATAAGGTATAGTTCAAAACTATTTTCTTGCATGAAGATATTCAATTAATTCCAATAACATTTATTAAAAAGACACACGTTTCTAATTGATTGCTTTTGTTCCTTTGTCAAAAATAAATTGATCCTATATGGAACCCCTTGGGTGGATCTTAAGAGAATTTTATGCTTAGTGAGAAAAGCTCAAAATATTACACATTGTATGATTACATTTATATAATATTTTTGAAATAGAAGAATTATAGAAATGGAGAAATCATTAGTGGTTCCCAGAGGTTAGAAAGTAAAAGGTGGAGAGAGTGAGTGTGGCTATAAAGGGGTAGCAAGAGGGAGTCTTGGTGATGGAACAGAGCTGTCACTCGATTGTGGTGTGATTCCATGAAGATATGCATGGGATCAAATTGCATAGAACTATATATACTCACACAAATGAGACTGTAAAACTAAGGATATTTAAATGAGTCCTGTGGATTGTATCAATGTCAATTTCCTGTTTGTGATATTGCACTCTAGTATGCAAGTTGTTACCATCGTGGGAGGTTTGAAAGGCTCACAGGACCTCCCTGTACATTTTCTTCAACTTTTTGGGAATCCATAACAATTTCAAAATAAAACTTGAAAAATCAAATGGCCATATACATGTGGGTTTATTTCTGGACTCTCAATTTTGTCCAATTGATTTATTTGTTATCTTGATGCCAGTGACAGACTGTCTTCTTTTATAATAAATTTTGAAGTCACTTCGTCTAAGTCCTTTAATTTTATTCTTTTTTTTTTAAAAAAGATTTATTTATTTGAGAGAGAGAGAGAGCGAGCACTCACAAGAGGGATAGGGAGAGGGACACTCACCACTGAGCAGGGAGACCCACGCGGGACTCGATCCCAGGACCCTGAGATCATGACCTGAGCCGAATGCAGATACTTAACCAACTGAGCCATCTAGGTGCCCCATCTAATTTTATTCTTTGTTTTCCAGAATTGTCTGTTATTATATTTCCTTTGCATTTCCATTTGAATTTTAGGATTAGCTTTGCAATTTCTACAAAAAAAATCTTGCTGTAGTTTCTTGAGTTTGTACTGAATCTCTAGATCAATTTTGGGGAAAATGGATATTTTAACAATACTCAATTATAGGATTCATGAACATGACATATCTCTCCATTTATTTAGATCTTTAATTACCCTAAGCAGTGTTCTAATGTTTCCAGTGTACAGGCTTTACATATCTTTTTTCAGGTTAATTCCTATTTCATTTTTTTAAATATTAAAATTATATTACTTTAAAATATTAATTTCTGATAGTTATCATTAGTATATAGAAATACAGTTGATTTTTTAGATTGATCTTATATCCTACAACCTTATAAATTTCTTTTAATGGATTTTTATTTATTTTTTATGTTTTTAAAGATTTATTTACTTATTTGAGAGAGAGAGAGAGAGCATGCCCGCAAGTGGGGGGAGGGGCAGAGGGAGAGAATCCCCAAAGCAGACTCCCCATTGAGCATGGAGCCCAACATTGGGCTCAAATCCATGACCAATGAGATTATAACCTGAGCTGAAACCAAGAGTTGGATGTCTAACTGATTGAGCCACCTAGGCACCCCAGTTTTAATAGCTTTTTATTTATTTATTTATTTATTTTTAAAGATTTTATTTATTTATTTGACAGAGAGAGACACAGCGAGAGAGGGAACACAAGCAGGGGGAGGGGGAGAGGGAGAAGCTGACTTCCTGAGGATCAGGGAGCCTGATGCAGGGCTCCATCCCAGGAGCCCGGGATCATGACCTGAGCCGAAGGCAGATGCCTAATGACTGAGCCACCCAGGCCCCCCTTTAGTAGCTTCTTAAATAGTGCTTTGGATTTTCTACATAGTCAATCATGTTCTCTAAGAGTAGAGACGATATTACTTTTTCCCTTCCAATCTCGAAGTCTTTTTTTTTTCCCTTGCCTTATTGAACTTCTTATAACCTTCAGTATTATGTTGAACAGAAGTGGTGAGAAGGCCATTCCTGCTTTGCTCCTGATCTTAGGAAGAAAGCATTTGGTATTTCACTATTAAGTATGAGGTGTATTACTTTTTCATAGATGCCCTTTATTAGGTTGAGGAAGTCCCTTC
Source organism: Eumetopias jubatus (assembly GCF_037043125.1). Taxonomy (NCBI): domain Eukaryota; kingdom Metazoa; phylum Chordata; class Mammalia; order Carnivora; family Otariidae; genus Eumetopias; species Eumetopias jubatus. The sequence continues at coordinate 27,095,140 of NW_028274810.1, read as the reverse complement.
TCTTCCTAATTTATTGGGAATTAAAAACAAATCAGAAATGACTGTTGGATTTTGTCAAATGTATTTTCTGCATCTATTTAGATGACTGTGTGGTTTTTTTCTTTAGTCTGTTGATATGGTGAAGTATATTGATTGATTTTCCTGTGTTAAACCGCCCTTGCATGCCTGGGATAAATCCCATTGGTCACAACATATTATCCTTTAAATATATTGTTAGATTGGCTTTTATAAAATTTTGTTAAGAATTGTAGCTATATTCATGAGTAGATGAGTAGCTTTGTTTTTTGTTGTTGTTGTTGTTTGTTTTTTCCTTCTTATATCATCTTTGTCTGGTTTTGTTATCAGGATAATGCTGATAAAATGAGATAGGAAGTATTCTTTTCAATTTTCTGGATGAGGATGTATAGAATTGGTATGTTTTCCTCCTTAAGTGCTTGCTATAACTTACCAAAGAAGCCTTCTGGGCCTGGAGTTTTCATTGTGGGAAGGTTTTTAACCACACATTAAATTTCTTCAACAGACATAGGGCTGTTCAGGTTTTCTATTTTTTTCTTGAATAAAGTTTGGTAGTCTGTATCTCTTAAGAAATCTGTCCATTTTATCTAAGCTGTTAATTTTATTGGCATAAAAAAGGAATACTTAAAGTTGCAATTTTTGTTTATTTTTTAAGCAGTTGATTTAGCATTTACAGTGTATATCTTTAATTTATCATAGTCTATCTTAAGTGATATTGTACTAATCATGGAATAACATAAGAACCTTACAGCAGTAGACTTCCATTTCTTCCCTCCCAGACTTCGTGCTTTTGTTGTCATAATTTAACTTCTACGTGGAGGGGTTAACTCTTGCTTAGTGCTCCAACTTTTTTTCCCTGAAACATCTCATTTTTCCTTATGCACATGAATTTCTTTTCTTTCCTTTTCTCTTCTTTTCTTTCTTTCTTTCTTTCTTTTTTTAAGTTGGAATAGATATTTAAAATTTAACCCAGCAATTCTGTAGTTTATAGTAGGTGGGGATTGTCCATGTCAGCACAACAACCATGTCGTTGGAAGTTCCTCAAAGATTTTACAGTCTAATTGGAGAAATCAATAATAAATATAACTATTAAGTACAATTATGATATATACTATGGATACATTCTGGCAGGAGGGTTTCCTAACCTAGTCTGGGAAGTCTCTAAAGAAAGGACTTGTGAGCTGAGACCCTAAGGGTGAATAGCGATTGCACAGAAGAAATGACTTTGGAGTGGAGAAATTGTATTTCAGGTATAGAGGGGAATGTATACAAACTTGGGTTCAGGGAGTTGCTAGAAAATCAGCATGACTAAAACATGTTGATCAAGAGATAGATAAGTGAGAAAGGATATTTTAAGAATTCTGAAAATTTCAATTTCAGTTGTTGAATGTTACTGGAGAAGGTTTGAGGAGAATAAGATGCGAAGTGCAAAGAGAAATGTGCTGACCAGGAGTGGAAGCTGTTAACCCCGACAGGTGTACTATAGCTAGGATAGCCAGCTATTCATTTACTTCATGCATTTTTTTCACTTAACACTTATTATATGTCTACACAGCAGGAACTGTGCTTTTGATGTAATCTAAGAACAGGCATATAATTAAATGTTTGATAAGGAGAAAGAGAATTTATTAATTTATGTGTTAAATAAAGCTGGCACCTTTTGGATTATTTTCTTTTTGATTTTTAGATTTTGGACTTCAAGGTAGATGAGTGTGGGAGCTTACAGTATGGGAAGCACATCTGGGAGAGCCCAGCTGTCAGCCCCACAGAGTGGAGGTTGGAAGGAGACAGTGAAGAGAATAATGTTCATGTTTAGGAGCTGTGGAGCCTGGGACAAAGCAAAATATATTTCTGTCTCCCTCATGCTTTTTATGCAAATGAAATTTGGTTAAAATGAGCACAAAAGTCATTCTTGATCAACAGGTATAAGAGGATCAAGGAAAGCACTTGGTGAGTCCCAGAGGGGCCAGGAATAGGTCTTCTTTAGAATGGAAGATGGGGGAGTTAGGTTCTTTTTTCATGCTGAGACCTTAGCTACCAGACACCGGTTCTTCATCCACCTTTTTGCTGTGGCTGTGAATCCCTTCAAAATGCAGGACCTGGGGAATCACACCAATGTACCAGCTCCCAGTGATAGCTCTGTATAAGGTAGTGAGTGTGAGAAGGTAAAATGGGGCATACAGAGAGCACAGAGGTAGGGTTTGGCCTTGGTGAGATGTAGTCTTGGGGATGAGTGTGGTTAAGGAATACCTACTGAGGGCAGATAGTCACTCTTTCTTTAAATTTGTTCAAATGACTCCTCCATATGACGTCATAGACTCATTGAAATGGTCAAAACATAGTAATGCATTGGTGTTTATAATGAGAATAGCAGCTTTTCTCTGTTCTTTCGGAATTTGTGCTTTATCTACTATTTTCTTAGGGTTTGGTTGTCATAAAAGTAAAGTCTTCAGTAGATTTTACTGATGTGAAAAAATGTGTTTCCCTCCCTCCAAGTAAGTGGTGTGTGTGTGTGTGTGTGTGTGCGTGCACATGCAGTTGCCTCCTCTTATCATCATAGAAGGACAGAGCATTGTGTTTTGCAGACCAGATGGGGCAACTGGGCTGATTGTGTGTTTGGATACTTGTGTCTGGAAGCTACCAGCCAGAACTAATTAGCAACAGTTGTGATTGCTGTGACAGGAGCAAGTTTTATCGCTACACAGCTAGGAGAAAACTTGCAGATACAGGCTCTGCTTGCTGGGAAACTGTGTTCATGTCTGCAGAGTGTTTTTGTGAGGTGCTCCCTATAAAGAACAGAGTCTCTTATCAACATTTTAAGACTGAATATTTCTCATATACAGTGTGACTTACTGCTTGTCTTATTAAAGGCTGAAGGCCTGAAGGTTCCCGTAGATTATGTTCGTGGCCTGCCCTGGTGATATATGTGTAAATTACTATGCTCCAAACTCATTTTCTGGCCAGTTGTTATCCTATAGAGGTTTTTAGTTTCTGCCACAAATAAAGGATTGATGGCTCAGACAGTGTGCAGTGTTGCTGAGAATAAGAACCATGTCCCAGAATCTATGGTTAGCCAACGGTGTCCAATGTATGCAAATATGTTCTAAGAGGTTCCCACCATTACACTGGATATAAAAATATTTCTGTAAGGACAACCACTTAAAGGCCACAAGGGAATTTGGCTTTAATGGGGCTGAATGTGTGTGACTAATGTGCTCAGACACTGTGGCCAAGAATTCAGGTGTTCAGAGCACAATAGTAGCTAGTTTAAGACCATATATATTTAATCTTCAATTGTGCCAGTTAATCCTACTCTAACTCCTGGCTAGTTAACTGCTCATGAATACATAGGGTTGGTAACTAGATTGTTCAGTATGACAGAAACGGCACAAGTACATCAGCAGGTCTGGGAGAAATGATGTGACACGTGCACACACACATATATATGCGCGCAGGTATGTGTGTAAGTATATATGGAGGTGGGTAGGGGTGGGAGGAGGACGCACCAGGGGATTTAAAAATTGTGAGGACTGGGGCGCCTGGGTGGCTCAGTCGTTGAGCATCTGCCTTCGGCTCAGTCATGATCCCAGGCTCCTGGGATCGAGCCCCGCATCGGCCTCCCTGCTCCGCGGGAAGCCTGTTTCTCTCTTTCCTACTCCCCCTGCTTGTGTTCCCTCTGTCGCTGTGTCTCTCTCTGTCAAAAAAAAAAAAAAAAAAAAAAAATCTTAAAAAAAAATTGTGAGGACTTTCTCTGGCTACCAGTAGCATAGCCTTTCATTGTGTATGGACATAGGATTATGACTGAACCAAAGAAAGAGCTTTTTAAAGTGGATACAGGAAACACTATATAGTTTCTTGCTCAGAACAATGGAGCAAGATAAGCAGCTGAGAGATCAGAGCCCAGAGATCTATAGTGCATGGGAGACCTTGAAGAGGGTGCGGGCTGGTTCAGCAGCAGTCTGAGGCCAGTGCTGGCCTGGGGTGGGTCTAGACAGTGATACGGGGGCAAGAGTAACTGGAGAAGTCAATAAGGCCCACAAGACATATATGACCAGTGGAAATGTGGCCAACATGGTATTCCTTAAAACTAGAAGCTGGTTTAGTATCAGAGGACCAATTTAAAACAATCACCTATTACACGACTCTCCCTTGACCATCTTCCCAGTGACTGTGGTTGTAACTCCTTTCTTTCCTCTATCTTCTTTTCATCTCAGGTCTGAGATATAGAATGCTGAGAACTTAGCCATCAACAGTAGAATTCCAATCAGGAAACATGGCTTAGAGGGCTTGGAGACCAAAGGCAAAGGCCAATGACCAAAGAGAAAGGTTCTCTTAGAGCAAATATGCAGCATCGTTTCCTAGGAAGCTCCCTCTCTTAATCCCCATGATTGGTTGCTGTCACCCTGACTGTCTTCCCCAAACCTCTACCTCAACCCTGTCCTGTTTCCATCAATTGTTGACACAAATTCGTGGAGAAAATAGAAGCTGTGAGGTATAAACCCCCATAATTTCTTTGTTCTTTGTTCTAACTCCATCCATCCTCATCTTCCATCTTGACTTGTGTTATAAAAACTAAGGTCTCTCTACCCCATGTCCTCTTGATCTGCTCCCTTCAGTCCTCAAGCTACAACATCTACTCTCCTGAAACTGGCTGGTCACTGTCACCACTGACCTTATAGTTGCAAAAGCCAATGACTATTGTTTAGATCTCTTATTTTGTAACATTTCACATGATTGATCATGTTCTCATTTTCAAAATGTCACTTTTGCATTGGATTTCATGGAACTATTTTCTTCTAATTCACCTACCTCTTACTTTTGATTAAACCTTTTTCATTTTTTTCCCCTTTGACTGCTTTTAAATATCAGTATATTCAGCAATTTATTAATTACAAGGGAGAAAGGATAATTTCGGCGGAGAAGCCTAGCGGATACCAACTTAATTAAGTGATCAAAGCAAACATCAGTAATGAGACAAATCAAGATTGTGTACCCCTTGATAGGATGCAATGAGAAGAACACAGCATCACTTCTGAGATATTCCTGTCAAAGATGCATAACCTGTTTCATGAGAAACATCAGAAAAATCTAAATTGAGTGTTGTTTACTAAATAACTGGCCTATGGTTTTGAAAAACGATGAGGTCGTAAGAGTCAAGGAAAGACTGAATAGCTTTTGCAGCCTGAAAGAGGTAGGTGGGACATGACAACTAAATGCCCTGTGTGATTCTGAAGTGCCTCCATCTGATCTAGAAGACATTCTGAGGACAATTGGTGGAACTTGAAGGGGATTCTGAGGATTAGATATTAGCGATGTATTAGTGTTAATGTCCTGATTTTTGTGGTTATGCAACGGAATGTGTCTGTTGGAAACACATAGTAAATAGTTGTCTGGGATGTTGGAGCATCAGGCCAGCAACTTACTCTAAAATCATTCGAGGAAAAAGTTCTTTATATTTGCAACTTTTCTATAAGTTTCTGTTTTTTTTCCAAATTAAATATAATTATATAAAAAATATGACTTGTGGTTTGAATAAGGGTATCTAGATCCAAAAACAGAAGAGGTTGATGAGTAGTGTGGGGCATGGAGGATGGGGCAAGGCTGCTTAAATGGGTTGGAATCTTGGATAGATTCCAAGTCCTTGAGTTGTAATAATTACACACTGAGAAAAATGCAGAAAGTATCTTAGTACATCCAACCAATGAGAATCAACAGAAAATCAAAGAGAAAGAAAAAGAAATAAATCCATACAAAGCATGATCACATGAGAAAGCCAGAAATGAAACTTTACTTTTCACTGGCAATGACTAGAAATGGACATCTCTGTCTCCATCTCCTCCCTGTCTCTATTCCTATCTCTCTGTGTCTGTCTCTCTATTTCTTGTCCCCCAACTTTTTATTTTCTAAAATCTGATGTTAAAAAGGCTCTTTAGTGTGTATTTGTAAAAGCACATTCTTGAACTGTGAAAATTTGGCTGGTCATCCAATTACAACTTAGGTATCTAAAAGGATACTTTTCTTTTTGGATTTTAGCGGGTTATGAGTTACTTAAACATGTTTCCTAAGGGGAGTCTGTCCAGCAGAGCAAGTCTTTTAAAAGGGTGTCCCCCAGGGACTGCTCCTGTTCTTGTTGGTCAGGCAGGACTTACCTTTGTCTTACAGAGAGTGGGCCTATAGTCTTCTTGCTTTGTGAAGACAGCTCTTTACTTAGAGAGTGCAGCCTTCTTGTATCATATATGGCCTTAGGTCATGTTGGCTCATTTCTGCTGAATGGATGTCTGCGCACCCACATTTATATGTATCCGGCTATCATGTATCTATGTATTTATTTGAATTTCACACTGACAAATGGTCATTGTAAAAAAAAAAATAGAAAAGCAATAGACAAAAACAAAACAACCAAGTCATCTGACATCCCATCCAGGAAAAACCATTGTGGTACTTTGTTGTGCATTCTTGGAGACTTTTTCCTGAGCAAATATGTACATATATATATTTGTGTATATATGTAGATTTATGTGTTAACAAAATAAGATCATACCAAAGTTCTGCTCTGTAACCTGCCTTTTTTTCCATTTAATATTTTCTGCTTATCTCCCCTCTTAGTAATTGTAGACCTATATATTTTTAAATGTCTGCCTAGTATTTCATCGTTCAGCATTCCACATCATTAAATGCTTATAGTATTTTCAGCTTTTGCTATTACAAACTTTAGGTGAATAGATATCCTTATACATATATGTTAATGCATTTTAAAAATTATTTTCTTTGGACCAATTCCTAGAAGTGGAATTTCTGAGTCAATGGTATTGGGATGCTTCCGATATAGATTGCCAGATGGCGCTCCGGAAAGGTTGTACCAGTGTATGTGCCTGCCAGCAATCTTATGACAATTTTTTTGAGGAACAGTTTATACAGAGTAAAGTGCACAAACTTGAAGTATATTGCCCAATGAATTTTTACAAATGTATATATTTGCATTAACCACCATTCAGACCAAGGTATAGAATATTTCCATCACCCTAGAAAGTTCCCCCCGCCTTGAAGTAATCACTATTCTGAGTTTTGCTATCAAAGATTAGCTTTGTTCTTGAACTTCATATAAATGGAATCATAAAATATATACTTTTGTGTGTCTGGATTCTTTTGCTCAACATAATATTTTGGGGATTCATTTCTATTTTTGTTTATATCAGCATAGTAGCCCCCTTTATTTTAGGAGATGCCTAGTGGATGCCTGAAACCACAGGTAGTACTAAACCCTATACTGTTTTTTCTTGTACATACGTATGTATGATGAAGTTTAATTTATAAATTAGGCACAGTAAGAGGTTATCAACAGTAACCAACAATAAAATAGAATAATTACAATAACATACTGTAGTGAACGTTATGTGAATGTGGTCTCTCCCCCCGACCCAGATATTTTATTGTACTGTATTTCCCTTCTTGTGATGATCTGAGATGATAAAATGCCTACAGGATGAAGTGAGGTGAATGATGTAAACATTGTGACTCGCTGTTCGGCTACTATTGACTGTCTGACAGTACATAAGAAGGAGCATCACCTGCTTCCAGGCCACAGTTTACCGAGGGTAAATGAAACTGTACAAAGTAAAACCAAGGATAAGGGGGACTCCTGCATTCCCAACACGCCCCCTCCTTTTTAAATTCTAGGGTAGTATTTCATTATATAAATGTGCTGCAAACATTTTTCATCCATTCTCCTGCTGAGGGATATTGTGTTTGTGTGTTGTTTCAGATTTGAGGCTATGATGAATAAAGTTGCTGTGAACATGTTTTACATATCTTTTTGTGAATATATTCATTCATTTCTACAGGGTATATATTAAATAGTGGAATTGCTGGGCCATCCGGTAGGTATATATTTAGCTTTATTGGATACTGCTAAATCGTTTTGTATAGTTATTGAGACAGTTTACACTCTCATTAGCAACGTATTAAACGTTCCGGCTGCTCTACATCCTCTTCAACACCTGAAAGTCCTTTTCTGGTCATCCATAGCCTTCGCTATTAAATATATGATGGGAAACATTTATCTCCTCCCTATGTTTTTTTTTTTTTAAAGATTTTATTTGTTTGACAGAGAGAGACACAGCGAGAGAGGGAACAAAAGCAGGGGGAGTGGGAGAGGGAGAAGCAGGCTTCCCGCGGAGCAGGAAGCCCCATGCGAGGCTCAGTCCCAGGACCTTGGGATCACGACCTGAGCCGAAGGCAGACGCTTAACGACTGAGCCACCCAGGCGCCCCTATCTCCACCCTATCTTGGTTTATATGCTTAATCCAGCTCTTACTAAATCCATTCATTCCTTAATTCTTGTGTTTCGTTAATAAATATTTATGAAGCCATTTTTATGTGCCTGGTACTGTATTAAGCCTCGTGGATACAAAGATGAGTAAGAATAAGCTCTTAAGAAATTTATAGCCTCAGAGAAAAGACACATAGAAGCACCTAATTAAAGTATGTGATGAATGCCACAGCACAAGCATGGACTTGCGCAGAAGCACGTGGTCATGCAGGGAAAGAATAACTAACATTAAGGAGCGAGAGAGAGAGGATGGCAAATGAGAGCCTTGAGAGTCCACAAAAGAAAGGATAATGCTAGGTAACATTATCGAACCCATGTTATTCTAGATAACCGTGCCAAGTGCTTTACATGTCTTATCCTAGTTAGTCTTCCATGTAGGTTAGATTCTTACCATGCTCATTTTACAGCTGGGTCAACCGAGGCACGGAGAAGTGAAGCAAAGTGTCCACAGCCACACAACTACCAAGGGAGGAAGCTGGGATTTGAACCCAGGAAGCCCGACTCTAGAGCAAACACTGGACCCCTTCCTAGATGATTGATGTGTAGTGGGAGGATCTTGGGAAGGCATTCCAGGCAGCGAAGGCAGCTGTACACAGGCACCAAGAGAAGATACAGTCTGACAAGTTTGAGAAACCTCCAGCAAGAGGCCTGAGGGAGCATGGTAATCGGAGCAAGAAGAGATGGAGATGAAAGCCAGATCTGGGGAGAAGTGAAGCTAGCATTTGTGTGATGGCTTTTCACTGGGAGTCGCCTGTCCCTCTGCCCCATCACCAAGCTCCAAACAATATTTAAAATGTTTCATCATGTCGTTGAATGAGCCATTTGGGCACACTTGCCAAATAACTGAGCATTCCAGTTTCCTCGAATGGAGTGGGAAGAATTACTTGAAAGTGTGCGAGCAGACCCCGGTTTCATATGCCGGCTCCCGGCAGTTCCTGCTTGCCCAGCGCGTTCTGTTTCACGCGCCCATCTGCTGGTGAGGCGGTGGCTTTCAGAGGAGCCCAGGACAGTGTTCCTGAGCCCTCTGACAGGGTCCAGTTGTAAAGGGATAAAACCCACGTGATGCTCCGATGTGTAGTGCAATGGGCGACGCCAGATTTTGCTAAAATCGGATTAAGTTAAAAAACGCACACTGTGAAGCATTTGTCTGGTTAAATAATTTAGCAGGTCTTGCATTCCTGCTTCAGTCAGTTTGAACAGAAATGCTTCTCTTGGGGCTTCTCCTTGGGAACATCATCAGACTAATCATGTGGAAGCCTGCCTGGTGCCAGTTGGACTGGGGGAGCGCGGGTGGGTGTCTGGTGGTCCTGGTGCTGGTGGGAAAGGAGCCCCGCAAAGTATACCTTTGGGGGAAATGTAAACTTTTCTTGCCCGCGGAGTGTGTGTGTTAGTATTCAGAGACTGTTGGCCCATTGTTTGCGACTCCAGCTTTCTCAGCAGAATGCGTGGCAGATGGCTTACATTTGCATTAGCCTTCTGGAGAAGGAATTCGCTACCAACAACATAAGCTGCAGCTTTTCTTTTCAGAATTTACAACAAATTGGCCAGAATGGCAATTTAAAAAAAAACATTAGCATCACTATTTCCACATTCCCTTTCTGAATAGGGTAAATGATTCCCTCTCCAACTGTGTCATTTGCACTTTCCCCCCCCCCCAAATGTTTATTAAAATGATTTAGGTATTTCATTATGCAAAATGACTTTTATAAAAAGACCTTTCTTTTTGCCCCACAGTCACACATAATTTCTTTTGTCACTTGTTATAGAGTGGAGTTATGTGAGGCTAGGACATATTATTTGTTCTAGTCTGTATTGGATAATTTATTACATTAAGAAACCAATAATTTTCAAATATAATCAGATTTAAGTTTTTAATAAGATTCATCTTCCCATTCACACTTGCTTAATTTAAGGATATTAAATCTGCTCAGGAACGAGCTGCCTCTCAAAGCCTTGTGTGCCCATTAAAGGGCTTTATTCCTGATGTGTTAATAGGATTTAATTACATTACCGTCTTCATGTGGAGTCACAGTGCAATAGTTAACTGTGATAAGCCAAGCAAACAACAGCCTGAAAAGGAAGTGGTGTATAGTAGTTGGTTTATCGGCTTAGAAAATCAAGACGATTATTATTTTAAAATTGATGGTTGCATGCATTTGCATCATGTTTGGTTCAAATGCTGGGGAGAACAAACTTTCTCTTTTCCTTTAAAAAGAAAATCACTTAAAAGGCCACCGACATAAAAGGTGAACAATAAACACTTAACAGAAACTACTTAATTGCCATTTATCTTTTGAATTGCAATGAGATTTTTACTATCGACTATAAAGAGATTTGTTTCAACAATTTACCCTGCTATTCTTTTGTCTTTTTGACGATCACATCCGTGATTTGGATGTGTTCATTGTTATAAAGTAATGATTTTAAAATTGCTCTTTTATCCTGTCTTAAACTTTTTTTTTTTTTTCCTGCTCCTGCCCTTACCCCCTGCACCACTTCCTGGGTCCTCCAGTTAATGACAGATAACAGAGCTTTGGGATTCTGTGGCCTGACAAGAGAAGGCATCTGGATACATCCTTCAGTAAATCTTGTCAATTTCTCCATCAAGATCATTTGCATTGATTGGAAGTGTTGACTTCTGTGAATTTCCGTTTCATGTGAACTTGACAGAACTCGGTACTTTTGCTCGTCACAGATGCCTGTGAAATAGAAGAATGATTTTTAGAGCATTCCAATGAATAAAAAAAAAAAAGAAAAAGTAAAAGAACCCAGCAATATGTTATCTGGTTGAACTTTTCACTTCCAAAGTGATTGACAACTTCTGCACATTTTCATGAGACATCACAGACCTGGCAAACAAAATTTGAGATGGTATACAGTCTCGTTTTACTCTGTTAAAAGTTGTTATGGAGGTAGGAAAAAAAAAAGTATGAAAAGGCACCGGAGCTAATTTTTTTTTAAAACCATAACTTTCTACCTTGGTCTGTCTTGGCTTCTGATGCCACTTTATCCTTGAGCCATGTTGGTGGGAGGTGGAGAGAATGGGAAGAGAGCTATGCCCACACCATTGTTCTGCTTCCCTCTGAGCCATCCACTTTCATCTTTTCTATGTACTGGGATTCTGTATACATTTTTAAAGCAGCTCCACTTTTCAAAAAAAAGTTTGAAAATCTAAGAACACTACTTTCTGTTCATCCCTCAGCCCATTTATTTAACATTCCTTCAGTTGTCAATTACTGCATGTTCCTACCATGTTCTCAGACATTGTCGTCCACTGTGGGAATACAGAAGTGAGTGAGAAATGTCCTTATCTTCAAACTTACGTAACTACATTATAACCAATCTGGAAGGATAGCAGATATGAATGCAGAATACGCTAATATTCCTAGTTAAACGAAGTATAGTTTCTGCCATTCTAGCAGATCTTAATAGTCCTCAATAAAACATTAATGCGCTTTATTTACATAGTTAATCATAAACACAGTTAACATTTTCTCAGAGTTCACTCTAAGTGAATCTAATTTGAATGAATCCATAAAAGGACAATGAATAGCTGTCCACACTCAAATAGCTTTCAGAGACTATAAGCAAATACTGTGTCAAAAGGCTCTCTAAGGGGCGCCTGGGTGGCTCAGTCGTTGAGCGTCTGCCTTCGGCTCAGGTCATGATCCCAGGGTCCTGGGATCGAGCCCCGCATCGGGCTCCCTGCTCCGCGGGAAGCCTGTTTCTCCCTCTCCCACTCCCCCTGCTTGTGTTCTCTCTCTCGCTGTGTCCCTCTCTGTCAAATAAATACATAAAATCTTTTAAAAATAAAAAAAGGGCTCTCTCTGTGACTTGGTGGTTACTGAAAGGCAACCAACGAGAAGACTATGTTATCATAATTTTGAACAAAGGGCACGTGGGATATGAGGCTAGCGTACAGGTTCCGTGCTGAGCAGTGCCTTTTTCCTACCCCGTGTTCCTCCATGTTGATCACAGCCTGACGATTATTCACATCCTATGCATCTATTTGAGTGGTTAGCCTCCAGTATTTTGTCCCCAGCTTTCAATCATTCTTTTCTTTCTTCTGTTCATCTTCATCTCCCTGGACCTGCCTTTTAGTGTTGCAGTTATTCCGTCACTCCTGTAACATTCAAGTAGCATCTCTTCCGGAGTTTCTCGTAGGTGCAGTGCGCGCGTGCATGTGTGCGTGCGTGCACACACACACACGTGTGCACAGTGGTAAAGAGGTAAAGAGAGGCCATGTCGTGTGTGGCCCGTGAAAAGCGGTTCGCGGTGGTTGAAGTGCAGGGGCAGTAGAGGGAGAACGGGCAGGGAGATAGCCAGCGGCTAGCACTGGTAATGGAGAGCAGAAGAGAATTCTGGATTCATAGTATGGAAAGAGGAAGTACAGCTCTACCTTGATTTTTAGAATAGGTATAGTTCTGGAAAAGTAGAGTGAATTTCTAAATCTCTTTAAATCGTTTTTTATTAAAAATATTAGAGTCGTTTCTTTGGAGAGAAATTTGGTTCTTAATGTATTAAAAAATGATACTTAAAAGTCTATTGATGTCTGCTTCTCCTTTTCTTCTTCAAGGCACAGTTCTGGGTGAATCTCCAAATTTCCCCAGTGTTTTTTGTTTCCTCTGAAGTTTTGTGGTGCTAGTCAGACGCCATCTTTGTAATCTATTTTTTAAAATACAATTTTAAAATATTTAAAATACTGTTTTAAAAATTATCCCAAACCTGTAAATTGGACTATGAGGATAACCACATATCCATTCTCAGTTTTCTTTTCTTTTCTGGGAGAGGGTACTACTGTTCATTGACTTTGTTATCTACTATTAATTAAGGGCTTGAACTAGGTGAAGTTATATGTCGACTCATAGGTTTGTACCTAAATTATTGGATGGAAATTATTTTTGGTAGGCAGATAAGGCAACCATAAAGGTTTTGGTTTAGTGCCTTATAAGGCACTAATGAGTTCTGTATCTAATTTAACCAACTTATTTTAACAGTCCTTTGTTAAGTTTCCCGTAACTCCCCAGCTCCACAAGCACTCTTGAAGCCAGTTTACCTTCTTACTGTTTTCCTCATTAGCTTATGAGCTCAAGAAATCCTTTTACATGGATTCATTCTATTTTGTATGAGAGTCGTGTTTTTGGCTTTTTGACAGGATAGTACACTTTGATAATATAATCATAAATACTTTATAGGCTTTAAAAGACTAAAATACCAGAACCTGTATACCATCAGTGCCATCAGATCTGGTCTACAAGTCATACACTATGATAGCTTTGATTCATTTTGATCTAAAATCATACACTATGGCTGGATCATCCTCTTTGGTTAGTAGATATCTTTGTATGGTATTCATTTTTTTTTTTTTTTTTTTTTTACCTCCCTAATCCAAACCTTTCAAAAGGATGGGAATTTGTTATCACTGAGGATATGTGGGAAAATAGCAGTGATACAGGATCTGAGGGAAGTTATGAAATAGGACATTGTTAAATGCTTTCTTTAAAGGTGGCATTTGGGAACACATCTACAGCTTTCCAGACAACTACTCCGGGTTTAGTTCAATTCCACTAACTTTTGTCGAGCATTTACCCCGGACCAGGCACTGTGAATGGGCCTGGGGCTATAAAGATGAATGGGTTGTAGTTGTGGGCTTCAGATATTTATAGCCGAATGTGGTATGAACAACGCTGTGTATATATATCCAAGTTCCATTACAGAGGAGAGAATTAGTTCCATCTCTAGATATTAAGGAGTGACCTCTGGGCGTCTTACCAGGATAAACTGGTGTTCCTCAGCTGACGAGTTTGGGGGAAGCAAATGTCCAAGGAGAGTATTAAGGAGCTAGGCATATTTGGGGAGTTGGATGTGGCTTGGCCTTACTGGAGCATAAAGTTTAAGTTAGAGAGGTGAGAGTTAAGAGGGCTGAGCTAAGAAGGACTTGGCCCATTGAGGACCTAGGGAAGATTGCCTCCTACTGTTCCTGTAACAAATCGCCACAAATTTAGTGGCTGAAAGCAACAAATATATTCTCTTAGAGTCTGGGGGTCAGAAGTCTAAAATGGGTTGGCTGGCCACCACATTCCTTCTGGAGGCTCCAAGGAAGAATCTGTGTCCTTGCCTTTTCCAGCTTCTAGAAGCTGCCTGCACTCCTTGGCTTGTGCGCTGTCCTCAACCCCCATCATTCCAGCGCCTGGTTCAGCTGTCCCGTTACCTTCTCTGATTCTGAGCCTTCTGCTTCCCTCTTTTAATGACCCTTGTGATTACCCTGGATAATTCAGGATAATAATCTCCCCATCTCAAGATTCTTAACTTAATCGCATCTGCAAAGTCCCTTTTGCCTTGTGAAGTGACATATTCACAGGTATCAGAGACTGGGATGTGGGCATCTTTGGGAGGCCACTACTCAGCCTGCCACAAATAGTATATCATAGTTTTTGGAAAACTGTTTGAAGATTGTGAACAGAAGATACACTGATCCAAGTGGTTCTCAAATTTTAGTGTGCTTATTAAAAGTGCAGGTGATTCTGATTCAGTATCTCCGGGGTGGGTCTGGCAGCTGCATTCCTAACAGGCATCCAGGTGATTCTGATGCAAATGGTTTCGGAATTACTCCTCGGGAGATGCTGTTCTGATGGCTGGATGGATAATGGACTAGAGAGGGAAAGGACAACAAAACCTGCAGATAGACTACTGCAGTAGCGCACAGTAGAAGGTGAATATATTGTTAATGATTAACAAAATCCTTTCCAAACCCCTGGGAGACAGTATAATATGTTCATTAAGGGCATATGTGATGGAGTCAGACAGATCTAGTTCTAGCACTTATACCTGTCACCTTGGCAAGTTGGTTCATTTCTTAAGTCTCAATTTCTTTACCTGAAAAATGGAAATAATAGTATCTTTCTTTATGGTGGTTTTGAGGATTAAATATGATGTATCAGCAAAGCACTTGGCATAGTGCCTGGCAAACAGTAAGCACTCACAAATAACGGCTATTGTTTTAAGGATCATTATATCTAAAGGACAGATGTTATTTTTTAGCGAAATGCTCAATTTAATTCTAAAGTGAATGTCGACTATCTATGGGTTATTCATCTGTTACACCTTTACCTAAAGTTCTATGGAAAACAGAACAAAAACAATAACAAAAAGCCAGGAAGAACCCCTCTGAACACAGAGTCAGCCCATCTTGCTTTTAAATTTATACGCCATTCCTCAGGACATATTCCTTTCTGGTTCTGCAGATCCTGTTTTCTAGCACTTTGTGGGCCCGAAGGTGATGATCAGTCTAAAGGCAGAGGATGTAGAAACAGCAGAGGCAAAGCATCAAACGCAACAGAGATGGAGTAGCCCTTAGGAGAGACCACTTGTTGAACACACGTGTGGAAATAATGGAAAATTCCACCTGCCAAAATACTGGAAACGAGGAAATTTGACAATATAAGACTCTGAGTTCAGACACTCCTCTCCTTACAAACGTATAGAGAATTTTAGGAACTTTTGGAGAAATGAGAACACAACTTATCTCAGAAGAAAGATGTTCCAGCTTTGCCGGCTAGGTGATTTTACTGGTCACACTTAGGCATTACGAAAATGGGAAGTAGAACGTTCCTCTGTGTTTATGAATAAATGGATTTAGGAATAGGATTTTCAGCACTAATCTGTGATCAGGTAGAGGAGCTTCCGTTTTCTGATTCAAATGGAGTCCCTGATTTATTAATTAAGTGATGACAAATTGTCCATAAGAGAGTTTCTGTATAATGAGGTAAACACATTTGCCTGCTAAAGAAGGTGGTTGGGGGCTCAGATTGTGTCAGGGAATGGAAGGGGAGATAGGAGCAAAGTGAAGCTACTGGTGGCAGATGGTAAAACCCCGTCCCTTCCTTCCTGCAGTCAACCCTACAGATCACACATATTGGGCATCACTGGGGCAGAATGGGTAAGAATTGCACACAGAGAGTGTGCAAGAAACCCTGTAGATGTGTGCGCTTAGATTGGGCTAATGTTGGTAGCCCAGTTGGCAGAACGTTATTTGTTAGAAGAACAAAGCGATCACCTATACCAAAGTCCAAGGGAATGTTTAATTTCCTTAAAATAAGAAATTGCTTTCAGGTGTGAACTATCTGCTACCATTTGAATAATTGCTATACATTGCCTATTGAAAACCATGCTTCGCTCTTCACTAAAGTTAGTCCTTAAAGGGCCAGCACTTGCCAATTTTTGTTGATGCAGTTATGAGCCTGAATTTTGAACCATATTAAAACTGAATTTTGGGAAAATATCTCACGGTTCCATTTGAAATAATGTGATTGTATTGAATTATCCCATTTTACGGGTGAAAAGGTTGAAGAACTGATAGTTAACCTGCTCAAGATCCCATTTTAAGTTTGAGACTGGTAGTACCCTAGACAGGAAAAGGGAGACAATCCAAACAATGTGTTTTCTAGCAGTGAGCGTGTCAGAACTTCAGCAGGGAACGTGCATGAGTTAACCTCATTAAACCATAGCAGAAAAGTGACCATACCTGTCTTTAATTGACCAGTAAATGCGCCTCAAAGACTTTAAGATACATTTATGGTCTTGAGCTTAGGCAAGAAATCCAGAAAGAGAACATTCAGCAAGATGTGTCCTCAGTGAAAGGAGGGTACATGTCAGTTTGGCAAATTTGACCAACTGGCTCCTCGAGATTTCTGTCTCTGGTGAGTGGATTATCTCAGCCTTTAAGCAACCTCCTCTCTCTACTGCTACTCTTGCTTTTTGGTATTTCTCTGTTCATTTACACCCCACCACATGGCAGAGAAGGAAGGTAAGGTGGCAGTCAGTACTGGTCATGTGTTAAACGTCTAATTGCAGCTCCTGGGGGACTGGAGGAAGGAGGGTAAAACGAGGTGAGGGAGTTATCTGTTGCTCTGTGTCCCTGCTCCTGGCCCTGGTGCTATCCATCGAGTGTCCCTGGGTTGGCAAGGCCCCTGCAAGTGTAGCTGAGCCCATCTGAAATATAAGTCAGATGAAGAGGTGATGTCTCTTTTTAGCTCAAAAGTATTTTCCACTGGAAGACTGAGTTCACATTGTAAAGGAAACAAAAAATGTTTTAGACAGACGTAGTAATATTGTTTTATCTTGGCAAATGTTCTGCCTGTATATGTACACACTTGTAACATGTTCTCTAAATATATTTTTAGTGATTTATGGGAACAGATGGGAGGTGTGATCCATATAGTCTTTTGTTTGGATAAATTGGTGTTAAGACTTCAGTTTTGGCCATCACTGCCCAATGCTGCTTTTCTCCCTAATTAAGACAGAGATGGGAGTCAAGATGTAGATGAACAATATTCTTACTGCTAGAACTGGGAGATACCTGCTGATCTTGACTTTGGTAAAGTCTCACCTGCCTGTATCATTTTCCATGGACAGATGATGCCAAATGAAAGTAGTTAACAGTTTAAGTTGTTTGACAGTACTCTTTTGAGGGGTTTGATGAGAAAAACAATGAGTTCCTGATCTGGAAACTAGCCCTCTCTTCTTTCCTTCTGTTGGTCCCTCCCTCTTCCCCTTTCTTCCACAGACATTTGTTAAGTACCTACTAAATGCCAAACAGATGTACTATGCACTGGTGATGCAGCAATGAATAAGATAAATACGATTTGCAGAAATTAATTATTTTAGGTACGTATGTGATTAGTTAAATGAAATTACCATATATGTTATCAGGAAAGTTTGGAGTTCTGGGGGCAATATAAGACAGCAGAGCAGGGTCTCCTATCTGGTCTTGGGGAGTCCTAAGAGACTTAACGATATCACTAAGGAAGTGACATTTAAACTAGGTCTGAACGGAAGAGAAAGAACCTAGGTGAAGTGCTGGGTGGGTGGGCAGACAGGTTGTGTGCAAGGAAGAAAGAGTTCCACGGGTAAAGAATGGCACATGCAGTCTCTGAGGTGGGAGAAAGTTTGACGTGTCCAAGGAATGGAAATGGCTCAAAGACAGCAGGTGGGAGAGGAGTGGCTGTATGGACTGGCTGGTCAGGGGGCCTGATCACCACGGCTCTCTGCTCGGGTCCGGTACGCAGGTGTGCAGTATCTCAGGAGCTTGGGGGAGTCATGGAGGCCTTACCCTTGACAGTGACAGGACCAGCTGGATATACCCTGGACCTGCTGCTCTGTGGGGAATGAATTAGGGGACAGGCAGAAGAGAATTTAGGGGACCAGACAGGAGACTCTTTAATTGCAGAGGGTGAGAGGGCATTGGCCAACGAGCATGACGGTGAAGGCGGATAAAAAGTGGGTGACTATATGCAAAATCCAGCTGGGCCCTGTGATTGCTCGGGTGGCTGGGCGAGGCGCAGAGTGTGTGTCCAGCACAACTCCGGCCTTTGTTCGGCATCCTGTCTTCAGACCTGAATGATCTCAGAGAACATCTGTGTCATTGTCTTCTGCCTTACCTGCCTCCCTCTTTGTGGAAATAAGGAGTGGGGCGCCTTAGAGTTCTTTGGACAACCCCCTGTCCTGGCCACTTTTCTTGCTTTGAGAGCAAGGGGACAGATGCCATCACAGCCTCTTCATCTGGGGTTTCAAGCCATCCCTGGCCACCTTCCTTGGCATCAGCTCCTCTGTCACTTTCCCTTCTACCCTTTTCCCTCCTGTGTCCCCCTCTTCTGTCTGGAGGCATCTATTACTTAGCTCTTCAATTTGGGTCATTTCAGTTGTGAATCTTCCAGAGATCACACATGCCTATTTGAGCCCTTGCCTTGGGTCAGGCCCTTAGATTTCCTTCCTCCCCTTTCTCTGTGTCCTCCCCACAGGGACGCATCTGATGCTTACAGAAGAGTGCGTGCGTGTATCCCACTTCAGGCCATGGTCATGGCCTCTTGGCAAAGCTGTGTGGAAAGTACTCTTGTCAATCAAATCTTTTAGAAATATATATTTTTGAGGTATTCTTGTAAGGAATCATTTTGTAAAATGAATAATCCTTCTGCCCTAATTGTCGGATTTCCCACTCTGCCCTGCCTCGCCTCTTCCTCTATCTCAAGTGTGAAGGCTCCACGCTCCATGTTGGGCTGTGTGGAAGAATCGTTCATGGTCTGTGTCCACAAGAAGCTGAGGGCCTAGTGCTGGCTTTGGTAGGGCAGCCCCACCATGTCCTGCACCTCTACGTTGGTAAGCGTGGCCCAGCATCCGAGGCATCAGGATGGGACTGGCCTTAGTAGTTGCTGGTGGCATGCTTGTCAGCTTGGTGTTGGCAGAGAATAAAGATGGCCACAGAATGGGAGAGGGGGAAAATAGTGGCTATCAGACTTTAGGATGCGAGACACATGCAGGAAATCCCAGGACCATCTGGGGGGAATTTGAGGAGTAAGTAAGAGTGGGTGGGGGCCAGGTCAGAGAGATACTGTTTGCTGACTGATGCTACCCAATTGTACTGCTTGGCTGATGGGTCCAGGAAACATGGTTTGTGGAAGACAAAATTAACAGTGGAAGAATAGGAAACAGATTAGATTATGCTCTAAAGACTTTCCAGGGTGGTGTGTCTCCAACGGGATTCTGTGCTAAATGTGGATTCTGACTCCGCTGAGCTGGTGGTGGTTGGGGCAGGGGTGCTGCAATGTTGCATTTCTGATGAGCTGCCAGATGATGTCAGTGCTGCTGGTCCTTAGGCCTCACTTTGAGTATCAAGGCTCTAGTTAAAGAATATGAATGGCATGTAGGGAGATTTGGTGGAAATCTTCGATCAGAAGCCTGAGATAGTAGAAACATGAAGAGATTGTTTCTCATTTTGTAGTGCTGTAGGATACCCAAAGTGTTTAGCTTTGGAGTTTGGAGTTAGTCTGGTCTGAACTTCAGCTCTACCATTTAGTGGCTGTATGACCTTCGGGAGTTCTCTAACCTTGTCTGGCCTTGGTCTCATCCTCTGTAAAATGGCAACCTCATAATAATACTTATCTCATAGGGGTTGTTAGTTATATTATTCAGTTTGAAGAATCTGGGTTAAATAAAGTGAAGTTGGTGTCTTTACTGCAGAACTTTTCAGGACCCTCAATTTGCAAAAGTGATGCTCCAACAAGAAGATAGGATAAGTGACATTTCCTAAACTGATTTGACCACTGAATTTCTGATTTTCTTGGAGCATTTGGTGGGCCTCTGAGACCCCTGTTTTAGGAGAATTGATCTGGTGGCAGGCAGAAAGATGAGTTCATTTGGGGAAGGCTGTGGCTGGGGAAATTCTCCAGGTCCCGAGTCTGGAGGAAAGGCGTGTGGCAAAATGTCCAGGTGTTGAGCCATTGAGGCCATAGTGTGGGGTGGAGTGGAAGAAGTGGTCAGGAAAAACCACTCTGAAGCCGAAGCAGCCTGGAGACTTGACAGAAATGAGGGCTAGGAAGAAGGAGGAGTCATGTAAGATTCTTCCCCACCTAGAGAGAAACAGAAGGCCAGGGGAGAGTGCCATGTGTTTAATTTTCCATCCTGATTTAAATTCTGCTGCTTGTTGCCCACAAACTAACAGCATGCCTCTTGTGTCTCTAGGGCATTTTACAGTAAAGCCACATATTTTCTGAAGCTGGGTCAAGACTGAGCATATGAAATTCCTCAAGTGTGAAATTCCACTTAACCCCATTAATGCTTATAACCCTGAGTAGGTATTGTTTATATTTCACTTCTAGTTAACCAGCAGATATTTACATTTGCCAAATCTTTTCAGTTCTATCTCAAACTAAGTTTATTTTAGGGGAGAAAATTAGCCTTCCTGTCAAAAAGCTGAGAAGAACCAGCCACCCCCCGCCCTACTCCTATAGTTTGCACATTTGGCTGTAACTCGTGTGTGTGTGTGTGTGTGTGTGTGTGTGTGTGTGTGTGTGATGGTATTCTGAATTTCATAATACTTAGGATAGTCAAACTTTCATTTATAAGAGCCTCTACAGTTTATCAAAGGTTTTGACATAATGATCTCATTTTATTCTGACAAACCATGAAATGGGTATTATTTAGCACATCTGTTTTTTTCCCTTACAAGGTGAAGAAAGTGGGGATGGTATATAGTTTCATAGGCCGATCTATAGATACTTTCCTTCCCCTGGGAATTTTCTACAACTTTTATACAGAGCTTTCATACTTGGTTGGTACTGAAAATACCAAAGCAATTATTTGAATTACAAGGATAAACCCATTTACGTGTAAGTGCAGTTACTGAACCATGCTCACAGTGTAAATGCAGATAGAATCAGGTTAGCCCCCTCAGTCCTGCTCCCAAATCAAACTGTTATACTGTAGCTTCATTTACAAACCCCCAACACACACATACAAACACATGCTGATAATAAAGTCACAAGAATCAGCATTCACTTTAGGGTTACAAATTTTTTAATGGCCTTTGACTTTCTCTAAAGTAATTACTCTAGTTAATATTTTAGAATCACTTGATAAAAGTCCAAGATATAAATCTTTTTGAGTGGCCATTCAAGTGCACCCTAGGATGAATGTGAAGCTCTACACTTGCTGCGGATAGGGAATTCTGTTCTGGCCACCACCTAGATTTTGATTAGTTAAAGTCTCCCATCCCACTCTACAACACTGGTTTAGAATTCAAGCTTTCAGATTCTGTTCAACAGTTAGCAGTAAAGGTTACCACTGGTGGCATATTACTTTGTGTTGAATCCTCTGTGAGGCCAAGATTTGTGTCCCATTTTCAGAAGAAGAAACCGTGGCTTGGAAAGACTAAGAGGAGGAGTTCATTTGCACCTACCCCACAGACTGCTTTTCCCACTCACTCGCTTGTGGGTCTGACAAAGCAGTTTGAGATTTTGTTTAGAGAGTTCATGTTACCTAGAAACTCAGAAATATAGAACATCCCACTGAACTTCCACTGTTTATAGTCTGTCTTTTGGTCTCATACAAAGGGAATGAGGAAAAAAAATCAAGTGATGAATTATTAATGATAATTTAATCTTTTAGTTTTAATGAGGAAATTGGCTGTGGCTTTTGATCTGTAAACATAGTGCACGAATATTCACATTTAACAGCCAGGATGTGGAATTGAAGGAAACTGTCGCTGCTGAGGTGTCCTGCCCAGATCACCCTGGACGCTGGTGAGCCCATCCCCCACTTTTGAGAATGGGCTTCTAATGCTTGCAGCATCCCCTTCCCGGGAGAAGTGCTGTCTACCTCACCCCAAAGTCTCTCATCTCCGGGTTGGGGCCGATACTCAGTGTCTCATAAGTGACGCAAATCCTTGTTTGCTCAGGACTGTCCCACTTTCTACATTTAATGCCGAATGTCCCATGTTGCCAGAAACCCCTCAATCTAAGGCAAACCAGAGTGACTGGTCAGCCCCTTGTCCCAAGGAGGCCCCCAACTCTGTGTTGTAGTGAGGGGGCCAGGGCTCCCGGTGGGACCGGGCTGAAGCTGATCTCCAAGCACGACCCCTCACCCTCTCAGCCGTGGGAAGTCACAATGAGAAGATGGCTGCCTCTGAACCAGGAAGTGGCTTTCCACCACACATCAGATCTGCCAGCCTTGATCTGACACCTCCCGGCCTCCAGAAACGGGGGAAATAGATGTCTGTTGTTTAGAAGCCACCCAGCTTATGGTATTTTTGGTATTTTTGTTATAGCAGCCCAAACAAACATGCCAAACCAGTAACATTTTATTTGAATTCTCTGCTGATGCTCGAGGGTGAAGTGAAAAATGGAGGTATGTGTCCATGTATTTTCAAACCTGGCTCAGTTTTATAATAATCTAATTAAACCATGGTTCCTGCTGAGGAGTATTTCTGACTTGCAGAATATAATCTAAAATCTCTGCAGGTGGGTGGCTGGGTGGCTCGGTCGTTAAGCATCTGCCTTCGGCTCAGGTCATGATCCCGGGATCCTGGGATCAAGTCCCTGTCGGGCTCCCTGCTCAGCGGGGAGTCTGCTTCTCCCTCTCCCGCTCCCCTTCTTGTGTTCCTGCTCTCACACACTCTCTCTCTGTCAAATAAATATCTTTAAATATAAAATAAAAATCTTTAAATAAAATAAAATAAAATAAAATCTCTGCAGGTATGAGAGGGTATGGCGGGTGTGTTTGGGTATGTGCTCTCACAGTGAGGCTCCTTTTGTCCTCCCTGTTCTGGAGATGAGCAGGGTAATTCTTAGCTGGGGAGAACAGAGTGCCTGCAGCATTACGGAGGCAGCATGACAGGCTAACACCATGGCTGGGAATCATGTTTGCATTCAAACTCAGATCCTGGCTCTGCTGCATGATGATCCAGAGCTGCATGATCTTAGGGAAGTTGCTTAACTTTTTGGAACCTGTTGGCTCATCTGTAAAATGGGACTAAATGTAGTGTTTAGGTTTGTTGTGAGGATTAAATATACCAATACCGACACACGGTGCCTTGTTGATAGTGAGTAACTCCATAAATTGCTGTGATGATTTTTCTCATGGTAGGATAGTTGACTGAATTAGTTTTAAGCCCAATTTTGGAGTATTTTATGTAGATAACCTTACCAAGCACACCACTACTTTCTCCACCTTATACTTACATAGGACTTTTGTTTCTCAGCAGGCTTTATATGAGGTATCTCATCTGAAGTTTACAGCCACTCTATAAAGTCATCAGAAAGGCATTTTAATCCCCTTGGTTAAGGCTACGGAGGTGACTTTCCGAAGTTCATATCTTCCACTCACTGGTGTTGCTTCCTAATGTAAAATGGGCTTGTCTAATAGAAGGAATATTTCTTTTTCATCTGAGGACAATGAGTACAGCAATTTCTCAGGTTTTTCAGAACCTTCTGAACCCAAATTAATCCACACTATTCCTCTGAAAGGAACAAAGGCGAAAAATACATGCTCTCTTGTTCATAAGGATTGCCAGTGCTTTTTTTTTTTTTAATTAAATGAGGATGGATACCTTCAGTCATCCACCCTCTTTTTAATTTCCTATGTTCAATTTGATTAAGATGTGTTTCTTGAAGATATGTGCTATCTGGTTCTTGTTGTATAAAAAGTTTAATATCTTTCCCCCTTTTATTGGACTAGTAAGGCATTTGACATTAAAAATAATAGCTTTGAATTTTCCTGTTGCTGTCTGCATTCAGTAGGGGGAATATTAAGAATAGATGGGAAAATTCATTTAGTTCTTTCTCTGAAGGGTCCTTTCAAAGCATTATACTTAACATGATTTACTCTATAATCCGCAGATGCATAGAATAAATAAAATAGAATGATAACATAAGTTCGTTAGTGTCTAATCCAGGAAATGAATGTCTGTTAAAGAAATATGGCTAGCAATCTTATAAAAAGTCACTGAAAACTTATTTATTCCCTTTGTGTTTAGCTGAAGTGAGCATGTGAATTTATTTTCAAGGAGGGGAATTGCAAGGGAACTTAAAAAAACAACATTCTGTTTTACTGTTTAAACCTCCTGAATTAGTACAATCTCTGAACTGTGTTTTATGCTCCAATACCAAGTCTCAAAAGACTTGGTATTGGACAGAACTTCTACCATCTAGACACTGGGGGAAGGAAGAAGAGTAAGCAAATAGGGTCCTGCACTAAAGTACACCAGGGTGCTGCTAAGAGTTCCAACCATGCTGGAGGCAAATGCATTTGAATAGAAACTCTCAGGTTGAGGCCAGTAGGTGGTGGGCTTTCAAACAAGAAGAGTGGTCCACTAAGTCTGCATGTTTTCTTCCATATTAGCTCCATAATAGCTCCATGGTTCTAAAGGACTTAGGGCTCCAAACAAAATAACAACCTCTGGGTTTAAATCTTGATTCCTCGGGGTGCCTGGGTGGCTCAGTCGTGAAGCGTCTGCCTTCGGCTCAAGGTCCTGGGATCAAGCCCCACATTGGGCTCCCTGCTTAGCGGGGAGCCTGCTTCTCCCTCTCACACTTCCCCTGCTTGTGTTCCTCTCTCGCTGTGTCTCTCTCTGTCAAATAAATAAATAATATCTTTAAAAAAATAAATCTTGGTTTCTCTAGTACTAACTTTACCCTTTGTGCATCAATTTTTGTGATAGCCAACTTCCGAGATCCCCTCCAATGATTCCCACCTTCTCATACGGACACCCTCATGTAATCACCTCTCATATTTACCAGTTGGTCTGTGTAACTAATAAGATATGACTAATAAAATATGCAGAGATGATGGTATGTCACTTCTGAGATTAGGTTATAGAATACCAAAACCTCCATCCTGGTGGCTCTTTCACTTTTAGAACACTTGTTCTGGGGGAAGCCAGCAGCTGTGTTGTGAGTTAAC
The DNA here is from genome assembly GCF_037043125.1 of Eumetopias jubatus. NCBI lineage: Eukaryota > Metazoa > Chordata > Mammalia > Carnivora > Otariidae > Eumetopias > Eumetopias jubatus. Next base: position 27,069,564 of record NW_028274810.1, on the reverse strand, counting down.
CTCAGACTCACACGGGAAAGACCTGAAGTCCTCTGCTAAAAGTCAAGTGAATGAGCTTGGAAGTGATCCTCTAGGCTCAGTCTTATTGGCAAGATGGGTATAATAGTAGTCCTAGTACCTGCCGAAGTACTAAGTGACATAGCATATATAAATGGCCCAGAGTTAAATGTTCAATTAGTAGTGGTTGCTGTTATTACTAGCACCTTTGAGTTGACCAGTTGACTCTTCTCTCAGATCTAGAATAGCTTATATAACTGTTTAGTGCTGGGACTTTTGCTAGTGCCAATATTTGGACTTCCCTTTAGCAAATACTAGTCTTTTCTCTCTCAGCCAGCTCTGCCCTGCCTCATCACTGCTTCCAGGGGAAGGATAGGATTCAGCCAACTTATCAAATAGCGAGTGTTGAGTCGCTGCCTTGGTGTGTCCTGGACACTGGGTCAAATCAGCCTGGAAAATCAGCCCTGAGAAAAAGAAGGATGCTTTGGAGTGAGAGTTTTGAAATTAACTTTTCTTTTTTTACAAATTTTTCCATTTTGACAGAAGACGGAGAATAAGTTGGACAATGGAAGGGATATGAGTGTTGAATGGAGTCGAGGAAGTGATTCTAAATTTATTTTTTAGTAAAAATGTAAGAAAACTCTTTGACCCTTTTATACTTTATTTTAATTTGTTTTAGTGTGAGTTATCAGTATATAATTTGTAATGCAGTGGTTATATAGTATTGCTTTTCTTCTCCTAGAGAAGGAAAACGCACCTACTCTCAAGTATTTATCAGAGAGGCACTCCTGCTCTTGTGGCAAAGTCTTCTTGGCTCTAATTTATCGCTCCAGGAATTGTATGAGAGGAAAGGGGCACCTACCTAGTTGGCCAGTATGGGAGAATCGACCTTGGCAATCAGTGGGACAAACAGATGTCACATGTGGATGTCACAGACTGTTCTCACAGCCTGGTTCTTTTAGCATTCACAGCTGCATATCCTATGGATGGGTCAATACCCTTTGACAGATGTGTTATTTTTCTCCATAGTTAAAGATTTTGGTCAAAAATGGTCTTTGCTGTGAGGGATAGGGAAGATAAAATAACTTCTTTCATAGTGGGGTAAACTGATCCACTGAACAATTACGTTATTTATCTCAAGATAGATAAAACCAAAAGCCAAGTACTTAACTTCCACAGTAATCTACAAATTGATACTGTTTCGTTGTTACCAGTGCTATTATTTTTATTTTTATTTTTATTTTTATTTTTTTCAAATATGCTAAATTTATTTGTTTCTGTATAGTTCAGTGTTTTGTATTTTATGTTTATATATTATACTTGTCTGTGTGTTATTTTTTTATTTTTTATTGTTATGTTAATCACCATATATTACATCATTTGTTTTGGTGTAGTGTTCCATGATTCATTGTTTGTTCATAACACCCAGTGCTATTATTTTTAAATCATAGTAAACATACAACAAATGCCATGGGTAGATAGTAGATTTGTTTTTGTGAAAGTGGCACCATTTTAAATTTATTTACTTCAATTAACTATATTCACATGAATCACTTAGATGTCTATGAATCTTTTAATTCCCTTTAGTCGCCAAATCTTTGGATACCAAAGGTTCTCTGGAATAGTCTATAGGTAAAAGAGAGTAGCAGATTTATCAAGGCTAGACCTAGAGGGAAGAGATGTAAAATAGTAATCCAAGGAAGCAGGGTGGTTCTCTAACCTTTGTGTGGAGCTGTTGATGAACCTAGGGCTTGATTGCTTGTTCTTGGCACAGTCTCAGCTATGTTTCAGTACAGCCTGAAGCCTCCTGTTTCCTTTCTCTTTTTCTGAGTCACTGCCCAGTTATTAGCAAGGAGATGTTTGCCCCGGGGCCTCGGGCAAACAGGGATGAGTAGTATGAACCTTTCACTTGTGTTAAGCAGAGAACTGTAAATTTAATTGTTCTTAAATCATGCTGTGCTATAGCATATTGATTTGCTAACTTTAAGTTGAACGTTATTTGAGAAACTCTTCTTGTTCTATTTCTATCAATACTTTTCCAGGTTATTCTAATTAATCAATTCTTTCATTTAATGCAGTGGGCCACACTTTTCAAGCACATTTGCATATAATGCTTGACTGAATCTCACATAACATCTCTGTCTATATAGGTATGCATGTACCTTAGGGTATTTCTGAAAGGTCCTCTGTCATTGTGATGATGCATTTAAATTTCTTGTTGGGGACTTTCACATGAAATGATCTGGCAAACAGGCTTGTACTCTCGAATAAATTGCCAAGACTGCTACCTCAAGTGGTTCCTTGACAGGGCAGCTATAGGGCAAATGTGCTTTATAGAATAACTAGCAACTTCTAGAAATAACTGATGAAATAACTGAAATAAAATCAGAAGTGGAAGAGAAGACATTGCAACTGACACCACAGAAATACGAAGGATCATAAGAGACTACTATGAACAGTTATACACCAGCAAATTGGACAACCTGTAAGAAATGGATAGATTCTTAGGAACATACAACCTACCAAGACTGAATTATGAATAAATAGAAAATCTGGACAGACCAATGACTAGTAAGGAGCTTACATGAATAATCAAAACCGTCCCAACCAACAAAGTCCAGAACCAAATGGCCTCATTGGCAAAATCTTACAAAATTTTAAGAAGAATTATTTGCAATATTTCTCAAACTTCTGAAAAATAGAAGAGGAGGGAGTCCCAAACTCAATTTAGAAGGCTAGCATTACTTTGATATTGAAATCAGACAAAGGCCCTACAAGAAAAAAAAAAAAATACAGGCCAATATCCCTGATGAACACAGATTCAAAAATCCTCAGCAAAATATTAGCAAACTGAACTCAACAATACATTAAAAGAATCACACATCATGATAAGTGGGATTTATTCCAGAGATGCAAAGATGGTCCAATATCCACAAATCAGTTACTCTGGTACACCACATTAACAAAATGAAGGATAAAAATCATATGATTATGTCAATAAATGTAGAAAAGCATTGGACAAAAATCAACACCCTTTCATGATAAAAACCCTCATCATGATAAAAACTCTCAACGAAGTGGGTATAGAGAGAACATACCTCGACATAATAAAGGCCATATGTAATAAGCCCACAGCTAACATCATACTCAGTGGTGAAAAATTGAAAGCCTTTCTTCTAATATCAGGAACAAGACAAGGTTGTCAACTCTTGCCACTTTTATTTAACATAGAACTGAAAATCCTAGCCAGAGCTATTGGACAAGAAATAGAGCATCCAGATTGGAAAGGAAGAAATAAAGTTGACCCTGTAGACGGCACAATATTAAATATAGAAAACCTGAAGGACTCCGCCAAAAACAAAACAAAACTGTTAAGAACCAAGCAAATGCAGTAAAGTTCCAGGATATGAAATCAGTACACAAAATCAGTTGCTTTTCCATACACTAACAACAAACTATAAAAAAGAGAAAGTAAGTAAATAATTCCATTTACAATTGCATCAAAAAGAATAAAATACCTAGGAATAAATTTAACCAAGGAGATAACTGACCTGTATACTGAAAACTAAAAGACACTGATGAATGAAATTGAAGAAGACATGAATAAATGGAAAAATAATATGTGCTCATGGATTGGAATAATTAATATTGTTAAAATGTCCATACTACTTAAAGTGATCTACAGATTTAATGCAATCCTTATTAAAATTCCAATGGCATTTTTCACAGAAATAGAGCAAGCAATTCTAAAATCTTTATGGAACCACAAAAGATCCCAAATAGCCAAAGCAATCTTGAGAATGAACAAAGCTGGAGGCATCACCTGTCCTGATTTCAAACTATATTACAAAATTATGGTAATCAAAACAGTGTGGTACTGACATAAAAATAGATCAATGGAACAGAATAGAAAGCCCAGAAATAAACTCATGCATCTATGGTCAATTAATTTATTATCAAGGTACTGAGAATATACAATGGGAAAAATATAGTCTCTTCAATAAATGGAGTTGGGAAAACTGGACAGCCATATGCACAAGTATGAAATTGGACCAGTATCTTATACTATATACAAAAATCAACTCAAAATGGTTTAAAGATTTGAATATAAGACCTGAAATAATAGATCTCCTAGAAGAGAACACAGGGGTTAAGCTGCTTAGCATTGTCTCCTTTTAAAAAAATTGATTAATAGAATCCTTTTAATTACTGTGGATATGAAACTTTTATTGGCTAAATGTCTTGCAAAAATCTCTTATTTGTTACTTGTCTATTCACTTTTGTAATGGTGTATTTGATAAACAGAGTTCTTAATTTTAATGTGGTCAAATTTAACATTTTTTTATGGTTAATGACTTTTGTATCTTACTTAAGGAGTATTTATCTACCTGAAGGTCATGGAGATATTCTTTACTTTTTCCTTCTAGAAGGTTTATTATTTTGCCTTTTCATATTTACCTCTATGATAAATCTAGAATTTTGTGTGTGTGTATGGTATATAGTAGGGGTTAAGTACCTCCAAAGTGGATATTTAGTTGACCCAGTGTTATTTACTAAAAAAAATATACTTATCCTACTGTGCCTGTGGTACCAAACTTGGCTGTGAATTAGATGACCTTATATGTATGGTTAGATTTCTAGACTCTCTGTTCTGTTCCATTAGTCTGTTTTTCTATTTTTGTGCCAATACCACACTGTCTTAGTGTAGCCTTAAAAATAAGTCCTGGTATCTGGGAGAGCAGGTACTCCTAACTTTTCTTCTCTCCTTTTTTTTTTTTTTTTTAAGATTTCATTTATTTATTTGACAGAGAGAGAGAAAGAGCACAAGCAGGGGGAGTGGCAGACAGAGGTAGAGGGAGAAGCAGTCTTCCCACTGAGCAAGGAGCCCAATGCAGGACTCGATCCCAGAACCCTAGGATCATGACCTGAGCTGAGGGCAGATGCTTAACCAACTAAGCCACCCAGGAGTCCCTTTACTGTGAGCTTTGATAAGATTAAGGAAGTTCCCTTCTTTGTCTAAGAATTTTTTAAAAAGATTTTATTTATTTGAAAGAAAAAGAGATAGAGAGCATGAGTTGAAGGAGGGAGGCAAAGGGAGAAGCAGACTCCCCACTGAGCAGGGAGCCCGACGCGGGACTTGATCCCAGGACCCTAAGATCATGACCTGAGCCAAAGGCACACCCAGCCACCCAGATGCCCCAAAGACCTATTTAAGAATAATTGTGAATGGATGTTGAATTTTATAAAATATTTTTCTGCATCTATCAAGTAATCTTATAATTTTCTCCTTTATTTCATTAATTTGGTTAATCACATTATTTTACATATATTTTAAACAGCATATACTTAAAAAACATTTAGTCTGACTACTTTTGTTCTTCAATTGGAACATTTAGTCCCTTAACATATGATGTAATTTTCTTTTTTTTTTTAAGATTTTATTTATTTATTTGAGAGAGAGAATGAGAGAGAGAGAGCACATCAGAGGGGATGGGGTCAGAGGGAGAAGCAGACTCCCTGCCGAGCAGGGAGCCCGATGCAGAACTCGATCCTGCGACTCCAGGATCATGACCTGAGCCGAAGGCAGTCGCTTAACCAACTGAGCCACCCAGGCGCCCATATGATGTAATTTTCTAATATACTAAATTTTTTTTCTTTTCTTTTTTAGAGAGAGAGAGAGAGAGCATTATATGCATGAGCAGGGGGAGGGGCAGAGGGAGAAGGAGAGAGAGAATCTTAAACAGGTTCCATGCCTGCTGCGGGGTTCGATCTTACCACCCTGAGATCATGACCTGAGCCGAAATCAAGAGTTGGATGCTTCACCAACTGAGCCACCCAGGTGCCCCTCAGATATAAATTTATTTATTTATTTTAAAGATTTTATTTATTTATTTGACAGAAAGAGAGACAGCGAGAGAGGGAACACAAGCAGGGGGAGTGGGAAAGGGAGAAGCAGGCTTCCCGCTGAGCAGGGAACCCAATGCGGGGCTCGATCCCAGGACCCGGAGATCATGACCCGAGCTGAAGGCAGACGCTTAACGACTGAGCCACCCAGGTGCCCCCCCTCAGATATAAATTTAAATCAATAATTAACATTTTTTTGTCTTCCCGTCCTATGTATTTTTTTCTCCTTTCTTATCTTTCTTTGTTTTTGTTTTTGTTTTTTGTGTTTTTTTTTCTTTTCTTGTCTTCTTTTGGATTTATTATTTTTATTATTCCTTTTCTACCTCTACTCACTCAGTATTAATATTAATACACTATTTTGTTATTTTTTATTGGTTATTCTAGAGATTCAAGGCAAGAGATTGCCTTGTGCGAAATATATCTACCATCAGATATTTCCTATCCTCCTGTGTCATTCTTCTGTTGTGCTTAAAACTCCAAAAATTTTCACTGAAATGGTAGAAAAGAATGCTGACATTGATAGCACAGTAAAAATCTAAAATGCGCATGTAGCTCCTGAGAGGTGGTTCTCTCTTCTCAGTGCATGCTGGAATATTCTCAGCCTACATCTCCTAAATGCCAAACAGCAGGGGAGAACATATGGAGGCCATCCCCACCATCAACATCACCGCCACTGTGGGGGATCTCTGTCTCATTTATGATACCTGGTCCTCCTCGCCTCTGCTGTCCTAGCCCATCCTTCTCTGTCAGGGTAATATTTGTAATAAAGGCAAACAGAATTATTATTATTATTATCCTGACAAAGATTTCGCTCTTCTGCCTTATTCTCACAATATTTTCATTGGTATAGCTCTGCATCTTTGCCTTTCACTTTTGAAAATGGCAATTTTTATTATTTTAAATGTTTCCAAAAGGTATAAAATGCCCTCAGGTAGTGAATTGAATATTTAGGAAAGGAGTCAAAACAGTCTCCTTAGGCAGTTCCATCACAGACATATTTTATTTGGCCCACAGAGTATTTTTAAACATTATTTGAATTTTCATGTCTTTAAGTGAACCGTACAATCTCCATCCTCCCTGTTGTCTTAAGCCTACCTCCTACTCTAGTGGTATCCTTTTCCGGCGCCTAACATTTGGCAAGGTGTCTTATAAGTAACTGGCCCTGCTTTTGCAGTGAGAGATTTGTCTCTTCAGCAGGACTAGAACATTCTGAAAGGGACAATTTGATTCTCTGTGGTATTTTCTTACAAAGAACTTGGAGATATATTACTGAAACACTGCATCTCTCTCTCTCTATCTCTCCACTTGAGTGATGTTCATCTTTGCTCATGAAGATCTATGATGAATCCACTGGAGTGGGGACACTAATAGAGCTGCTAATGTCACCTCCTTGCAGAGGTCTTTTCTATTTATGTCCTGCAGAGTAGTTTCTCTTGTTATTCTGTTTCTCACCTCCCAGTTTCTTTCCTTCAAGCTATTTATGACAGTAGTTATTTTACCTCATTATTTACTTACTTGCTTGTCTGTCTTTCCTTCTGGACCTGACACTCCATGAGGGTGTACACTGTTGTATTCTTGGCATATGGTGCAGGGCTTTGCAAGAGGAGGTACTCAGTAATGCCTGGCTTGAGGAATGAATGAAAGAGGAGCCGTGGTCGCGCAAGCCCTGTGTACGTTTTCCTTCCTGTGACCATGCTCATCCCCCCTAGAACCTGTGGTCAGCGGTGGCGGGGAGTGCGTGTGGGCGCCAGCGCTGATGTTCATCCCTGTGGTAATTTCTCCACTGGGGGCTGTGAGGAAAGCCATGAGAAATCTCTTAAAAAGGAATCTTGATATTGTTCCTGGGGGACATATATGTGTACGTTGCATGTGGTCTAAACAAAAAGGAAATTGATTAGGTCACACACCTGGAAGTGGAGAGGTAGGGGAGGGATTTCAATGTTATTAACTGATGACCTGATAAAACTCATATTCTCTCTGCATCTCTGCTCTGTTGTCCTGTGCTGGCTTCACCCTGGGGCAGGGGCTCCTTGTGGTTACAGAACATAGTACTTGGGCTACACGCTTTGTCTTTCCCATCTGACTGTGTGTGTGTGTGTGTGTGTGTATGTATGTGTGTGTGTGTGTGTGTGTGTGAGAGAGAGAGAGAGAGAGAGAGAGAGAGAGAGAAAGAGCGCACCTCTTCTGCAGCCATTTAACAAAAGCCTTTTTCTTTCCTTTTAGTTGGGTTGGACCCAAATTGAGTCACATTCCCATGTCTGAACCAACAATTCCCTCTGGCCTTTATTGAAATATCATCTTCTCCATCAGACCTTCCCTGACCATTCTGTCTAAAAGCACAAACCAACTTTGCAGCTTCATCTCTAATTCACTTATTATCATCTAATAGCTATGCCTTTTACTTAGCTTTTCCTTTGTTTACTTATTGTTCATAATCTCCATAAGTGCAGAGATTTTGTATATTCTATTTCCTGTGGTATCTTCTTTGTCTAGGATAGTATATGACTTAGAAGTCATCTAATAAGTATTTTTTGATTGAATTAGTAAATGAATGCGGCCAGGGGGATTTCATAGGACGTTGGCTTTGGCCTTTTTCTCTTTTAACAGCTTAATTGAAATATGATTCCCGTATCATACAATTCACCCATTGGAAGTGTACAATTCAATGGCATTTAGTATATTCACAGGTTTGTACATCCATCACCACAATCACTTTTGGAACATTTTCATTACCCCCCATAGAGACTCCTATTCCTTTAGCCATTATTCTCCACCTCCTTCATTCCCCTCAGTCCTAGGTAGCCACAAATCTACCCTGTCTCTATAGATTTGCCTATTCTGGATATTTCATGTATGTGGAATCACACAATATGTGGTCTTCTGTGACCAGAGTCTTTCCCTTAGCATGTTTTTAGATTTCATCCATGTTGTAGCCAATATCAGTATCTTATTTCTTTTTGTTGCTGAATAACATTCCAGAGCATGGATATATTGCATTTTATTTATTCATCTATCAGTTGATGGACTAGCCTTGGTTCTTAAACCAGTCAGTATGAAGGGGGATGGGTTTGCCGTGATTGATTTATGACAATCCCAGTCCCTCTTCCTTGTCTCAGTGCTTCCAACCAAAGCGCTGCCTCACATAAGGGGAGGGACATAATGGATGTTAGTGGTCAGCCATCAGCAGATCGGTACCGTGTCATAGAAAGTTTCTTCTTTTTTCCTTCTATCTTTGCATTGTCATATTTTCCTCCTTCCAGTCATTATTATTGTTTTATATTGGAGGGTCAATGGCTTGTGGCATCAAAACCATAATAAGACAAAAGGTAAGACAGCAACAGAGCGAATCATATTAGCTCTGCCTTCAGTTTAATTTCTTCATTAAAAAAAATCTCTCATTTTTCAATGGACACTGAGGTGTTACTCTGGAGGACTGCAATAAAAAATATCACCATTCACCTAGGATGTAAAATATTTTCCCAAGGCAGTCTCTTCTTAATTTCCTGTGTTCTATCTGTTGGAAGGCTCGCTGGGGCAAAGCCAATATGAGCTATGATATATTTCAAACAAATGCCTTTTTGTTCTGGAGGACTGGGTATTCTTTTTTCTTTTCCAAGTAATTAACCCAGTCAGGGAAAAATATCAAAAGTCATTTTGTCGTTTTTGTTTCCCTTTTCCTCTCCAGTCGAGGTTGGAACATTCTTCTCATCAAGAATATTTCCAAAGACAACTTTGTGTAGCCAGTGAGGACATTGTCCACACTTTTTAATTCAGTGGCAGAGGCTTTGGGAAAACAGCATGCTACTTGTAGTCCAAGCAAAAAGGTGTAAATGGTTTTATTGAAAATCAATATGCTCTTGTGAAGTGCTGCTCATTTCTGAGTTCTTCACCATTTGTCGTTTTGCGCCGATGAGAGCTGGAAGGAGGTTTACAGCTGTGGGTCTCCGAGTTTGAGGTTTTATTTTTTTTCCCTGTGTTTTCTACCATGAGCATAAGGTTAAAGGATCATTTAGTGTTTTATTTGTTTACTCTTTGGAAGAAGAGATGTGTGGCTTTTTTTTTTTCCTCTTTGATAACTAGTGTTGAATTCCCTCCCACTAAGGGATAGAGCTGTCATTCACAATGTGGTCTCGTAAGTGAGGTCAGATTTGGGCAAACTTTGGAAAGATGTTTGGGGTTTCTCAGAAATTCCCTCAGGATGCTGTAGAAACTCTCCTTAATCCCAGAGAGTGAAAAGTTGAGACATTGGGGTGTTGAGTTCAGTCAGTGTAGGAAGGCAAATGTCTTCATACTCTGTAACGAGTGCTCAGTGCCTGAATTAGGTCTAGTTCTGACCATTATTGTAAGAACACAAATTGGTTTTAATTGGTCACTGTTCTGGTGAACGATTAGCTGTGAGATTGGATTTATCAAAATTTATGTGCTAGTTGCTGTTAATATGGCAGCATTGGAGGAAGATCAGGGTCATTTGTAATGACTTCATTTGATTTGTACAGATTTCGATGAATTACAACATTTTTCCTGTGCTGAGAAACTAGATATTTCCTCATAAATTTCCATCGACCCTTTAAAAAGTTTAACCTTCATTTTAAGCCTAGAGATAACATAAATCTGAACAGTGAGGTATGGGGTGATGGTAGCTGTGTCACAGCAAGGTCTTAATGAAATAGAGCCTAAGAGGGGGGCCATAGGAGAGAGGACTGGGAAGTATGCCCTTGGACAATTTCTTAATGAATCAATGTTGAAGGGTCACTTTACTTATTTATTTATTTGGTGCCTTGCAAATACATGGTATTCAGTGCATTTTGTTGACCTGAACTGAATGGGATTTACAGAGAGAATGATAGGTGATCCAAAATAATTTTAACTCTTGATTGAGAACAAAGTGTTTTACTTTTTAGTGTTTTGAGCCAGGAAATGGGGTGAGGACAAGCTCAGAAATAGTCTTATTTCTTAGCTTCACATTTTTTCCCTGTAAAATTCCTACCTACACCTAAGCAAATAATACTCATCTTTGGCCTCATTTACCACATCCTTTACCCAGACTGGAGCCCTCGTTTCTTTTCAGTAACTTCTGATCCTGTCCTGAGACCTTTAAGCAATCCCAACAAGGCTTGTTTAAGTCCCTAGAGAGGGGCTCTTACAACAAAGTATTACTAATATTCCATACTGTAACTTAAACATTGCCTGCTGTACAATTTGATTACTAGTTCATTAGGATTCTGTTTAATTTGATCAGAACCTCTGGAATTAAATCATTTTATATTAAAAATATTATAAAATTTGATTGCTCTAAGAAGAGATTATTAGAATGCCAATCAGGTAGTTAGAAAAAATTGTCATCAAATAATAAGACTAATTAATAAACGAATTGGAAAATAGCCAGAAAAGCCAGCCTAAGCTTGTTCTCAAAGTGTGCCTCCAGGGAACTGAGAGCTGGCAAAAATCTTCTTAACTGTTCTATGGGTTGACCTCTTGTAGCTCAGATGTTTGTAACAAAACAGTGGCTACAAGTTGGTCGTTGCATGGTTTGAAAATTTACTTGTGATATTTAGTAAAAAGCCTAGGCGTCACCATCATTGTTTTGACTCATTCAGTGATATTATTCATTTATTTACTTGTATGTGCATACCTTTATTTATCTTTGATGATTCTTCAGGTGACATAAACGATACCACTCCTGAAAGGTGTTCGGGAATATATTGTGCAAAGTTGAATCATTTATCTGGTAGTATTTGGGCAACCAGACCATCATTTCTTTTCTTCTTGTATGTGCTACTGTTTGTCAGATTGTAGGCGAGAGTTGATGCCGTTTATTTAAAGGGTATTGAGAGGAAATGGCTTTGCAGGCATCTGTTAGTAAGGTTTTAAAATAGTTTCCTGGGACATTTGACTCACCTCAGTCTGGCTTGACCAGGTTAGAAAAGGCAAAAGGATGGCTAGCACTGGCCAGCAGCTTTGGTTGCTCCAGGCACTCATAACTGGACGTCTTCATGTTGAGGTGACATGATGGTGAATTTACCTTTTGTTTCCACAGAATATGATAATTTGGGGACATTTAAATACATAGTACATGCTATTAAATAAATGAGGAATACCATATGGAGTTTTAAAAAAATAATGAAGAAACTTCTAACTACTGAATAGTTTTTTGGAGCATGTGATCTAATATGCTATGTTGTTTCCTTATGGAATTTTACAGTTCGCCAGTTTTGCTTATTCTCTACTGTCTTGTGTTTTTTTTTGTTTGTTTGTTTGGTTAGTTGTTCTTATAAACAAACCTTTTATCTCCGATAAAGACCCCTATTAATCTAACTTTCTTTCAGACAGATATTTTTCTATGGCTTCAGTTCTCTCGGCGAAACCTGATAGGTTTCCCCCACCTCTCAAAAACCATGTTTTGTTTCCTTTGTTATTTTTTGCCAAAATTTCACTTAAGGAAAAGAAAAATGAAGTAGATATTTTTTCACAGATGTAAAACGAGATCTTGGAAATTCTATAGCTCATTATTCTTAAGAAATATCGTGACTAGAATGTGTAACGTTATGGCTTTCGGGGAGATTGTATCTGTCCCACTGGGCAGGTCCTGGAGATCACAAGAAAAAACACTCACTTATTGCCTCAATAGAGGAAGATTACTGGAAGGATATATCAAGAACTTGAGTATAAAAAAGTTCTCTCCTGTATCAATTTTCCTGGACTCTGTAATATGCAGTTAGTTTCTTAAATAATAATAATATATCAATAACAATGATAAAATGTTAATAGCTAACATTTATTGAGAAGTTACTAGGTGGCACACACGTTACAGGGATTATATAATTAAATCTTCAAAGTGGCTCTGCAAGTTAGGTATATTATCTTCATTTTACAGATGAAATGGTGACTTGGAGAAGTTAAATAATTGTCTAAGGTCAAATTACTTTTAAGTGGGAATGGGACTCCAGATAGAATCCAGACCTTTAGCTATATTGTGTGTTGGGTTCATACACATTTTTAAATGGTTAAAATCACATCTACTGGCTCAAAAACCTAAAGGTAAAGATCCTTTTTTCCATCCTTACCTCTTCTGTGACTCCCAACCCCTCCACACTGGTTAAGTCCTCTTATTAGTTTCTTTGTAGTCACCTGGAGTTTTCTTAATGCACATATGAACAAATATAGGAGTATATATTCCCTCACTTTTTAAAACACAAATTGTAGCACTTATATACTCTAGACTGTCTGTGCTTGTCTGTGTCTTGTAGAGCCTGCCCCTTAACTCCCTTACTCACTCCACCTTTCATAGACCATCTTTGAACTGTTTAACTCTGTATAGACCAACCACCCTAGTTGGGTGGTTTAAGCACATTCAAAAATGGAAAGCCTGGTAGGGCAGAGTTTATGCCAGCCTTCTCAAAAGTGGCTGCCCCTCCTAATGTCCAGTCCATATATGATTATCTTAGAATGCATAAACTGATTCCTCCAGTGAGGCTGAGTCTGGCTCCATCTAGCATTGGTGAGGAGCAGTGAGTTGGAAACGCTGCTCAAAAATTAAATGTACATGAGGTAGGTGCAGACTTCCTTGGATATATCAAGAACTTGAGTATAAAAAAAGGTGTCCGTATGTCCTTTTAGTATAAAAAAATATAAAGATCTATATATCTTTGTATATATATATATATATATATATATATATATATATATATATAAAAATCTATTTTTAAGAGAAGTTTTAAGTTCACAGAAAACATTGAGCAGAATGTCCTGAGGGTTCCTATAAACCCTCGTCCCCACTGATGCATAACCTCCCCCACTATCAACATCCTACACCACAGTGGTACATTTTTTACATTAAGTTTTTTTTTGGGGGGGGTTTGCTTTTATAATATACTAACTCCAAAACAAGACTTACATTTAGTTGACTATATATTGAGAGCATCTAGTTTGCTCAGGGCTCCACATAGCCCAGGCTCAGTAGTGAGTGAGGGGAGGGTGAAAGGAGGGCCTAAAGGCAAATGAAACATGGTGGTGGTTGCTCTCAGAAGCCCAAGTCCAGTTGGAAAATCAGAGCACATACATAAACTGACTGGGGAATTCATTTCCTGAGAAATAATACACTAATAAGTGGAAAATAATACCGTCATAAAAGGCATATTTACTACTTCAGCAATATAGATCTTGAGGTCATGTGAGCATGGATCGGGTAGAAATTTCTTTCTATACCACTTCAGGTAAAAAGTAGCACCAAGGGTGTAAATCAGTTTATGGAGGCCACACTTAGTCTATTTAAGGCAGCGAATCATTTTCTAGTATTTCCCAAACCACTTTAGCATCAGCCACTTCAGTGGCAACAATGTGCTGGTAATATTTATAAATGGTTCTTAGCCATTTATTAAAACAAGTCCAATGAGAGCTTTACTTGACAATATTTGGCCTTTATTCAACATTTTTTGAGTCACTTCTCTGTGACCACAAGAGGCAGCATGGTGCCATGAAAAGAGCCTGGGTTCTGGCGCCAGAGACTGGCATTTTTGTGTGTGTGCGTGTGTGTGTACCTTAACCATATACTAGCCTGTGACCTTGACCACATGACTTTGCCTTTCAAAGCTTCAGCACTTTATAATGTCGATGTGAGGATGGACGAGACAATGCATTTCAAGTGCCCTGCATGGTGACCAGCACATGGTGGTTTCAGAATAAATATATAACCTCTTTGTTCAGAAAGTTGGAGAAACCAGACTCTATTTATAGAGCAAGACTGCCAAATATAACAAAATGATTTTAAAAATATACATATTATAATTACCCTCCAATTCTTGTAAACCACTGAGATTTTACCGTGGAGTTGAGTTCAACGAGGTTGGTGGAAGAGCGATTAACTAGTGAGTGTGACACATGGCTGCATTTCAGGGTGCGTGGCCACTTAGAAAGACCCTGGGCATGCAGGTAGGAAGGCCTTAAGAACCTGCAACATTTCGAAGGCCTCAGATGGCTCCTCAGGTACACATATTCCCTATTTAAACATGCTGAGCTGTTGCCACCAGCTTAGGCACTGCAGGCCTGCCACATAGCCATCCCGGTTGGGAGGCAACCTGGGGGTCACCTGACTCTTGGATGGTGTGGGTGTCTTTCAGCAAACAGGCGGTGGAGCCAGTTATTGATTACGTGTCCCCCCCCCCCCCCCGCCCCCGCCCCGTGAAAGAAAGATATTTGTCCAGGAGGCAGTTGCCAAATTGCTAGCCACGCTTAGCTGTACTCTGGAACATTTTATCCACATGCTGCTTGAGGTTTCCATCATTAGTTTTGGAGAGAGGATTTCATTCTACCCTGTGGTCCCATTTTTTGACTGGTGGTCTTAGGAGGGTTATTTGTTGGCTAAAGAGCACTAAAATTTTATGACATGCCATATGGAATGAAAGAATTAAGGAGGTGACCTCCTTTGTATGGTATTATTAATTCTGATTACCACCCATCTCCTGCCTTCAGCCATTGTTCTGGCCTCTGGATGAGGTCTGTATCAGTGGTCTGAAATAATATTTTTTGGCTTCCAAGAGCTGTAATTTCCCTGAGATGGCAGTTGTGGTAGAGCACTTTGTCTCTCTTTCCAATTTCGTGCATACAACCACACATGGAATTGAAATGGCCTCTTTCTACCTGCTGTGTGCATAGGACCTCTACACCTGTTCAGCCATGAAACCACTAATGAGGCCTCTCCTGTCCTATTCAGGATTTTGACGGAATATGAAATCTCATTAGCTAGAGTCAACGAATGACATCTGTTCCCCATCCACCCTCCTGACACCATCATTTCAGCTGCTCCATGCTGTGAAAGACATGTGCGCTCAGAGAGAGCAGTAGAGTCCAGAAAAGAAGGTGTTCCTCCTCTGCCCAGCAAGAGGGCAGATAGAGCTTTCTAGTGTTCTGGTTCCTATTTAGACCTTTGTCCTGAAAGAATGAGCATAAAAGAAAATGTCATTATTACTGGCTTTCAAAAAAAATTCTGATGATTTGCTTCTGAAACAAATCAAAACCTGGCAACGTGGGGTTTTCTTGATAAGGAAGACAGGGAAATTCTTAACCTGAAAACATCCAGCTAAATGGGTAAATGATAAAATTGATTAAATGTTAAGTCGATTTAAAATGGATATGAATACAAAGGTTATTGATATAGTTTGGCCTCTCTCAGATCCTTCTTTTGGGAAGAAGAGGGCTATAAATAAACATATCTGAATATAAAAAGTAAATATATACCATAAAATTTCTTATTTGGGACTATTCATGCATAGTGACATATGTAATACAAAATCAGTATCAAATACTGTACAGTTAATTTATCCAAAACATTGCATTGTTTCCATTCATTATTTATTTATGGAAGAGACCACTAAATAAGTATTTATTGAACATCTACTATGTGTCAGACATTCTAATTGCTGCTTGGATACAAAGATGAATAAGAGCTCAATGTTAGAAAAGGAGACATGATAAAGTAAGTCATTATAGGCTTTGTGGGGTGAGTCCTACAGCTGATGGATCGGAGGAGTGAGATCATTCCTCCCTGAGGTGTGAAGCCTAAGAGGGGTGGAATTGCTAGCTGGGTATTGGGGTGGCCAGGAGGACACGGGCAGGAAGCCACTCAAGGCAGAGGGAGCATGTGTATGTATAAAGGCAAGCAGGAAGGAAAAGGCAGCTCAGGTTTGGAGTCTTACAAGTACCTCAACTGGCGGGGGAATATGCTCTGAGAAGAGAAATGGGATTGGACAGGTTCTTCCGGATCCCATCACGCAAGACCCTTTAGGCCAGTAGACAGTTGGGGCTTTTTGCTGCAAGAGGAATTTTATTCTTCTTTGTCAGGAGTAGACTCTCAATAATAGTTGATTGAGCAAAGCTGCATCGCACTGAAGATTTTTTAATTTTTTATTTGTTTTGTGAAACTGTTAGGTGCACATGGTAACAACCGCACTGTAATTGGTTGTTTTATCATGAAACAAGCCTGCAATTCTACTCCTTCCCACCCAGATAAGGTCTCACTCCCCAGAGGCAAGCTCGCTCTCTTCTCGTTCTCCCCCTCCTTCAGGTGGTTTTTGCCATACTTTAGATGTTTAGCTTTTATTTCTTGTATTATCAATCTTAGGTAACACTTAGTGATGCCAGAGGTAAAGGATGATGATTTAATTCACTTTTTTTCTGTCCTTTACTCCTTCCCTTCTTCTCTGAGTTAGATTCTCAAAGTTGTGATTATTGTTATTTCTTCCAGTAATTACCATCGTAACTTTTAATAACATGCTTACATCTCTAGGTCTTGTTCAGGCGGATTTGGTGTGTCGTTTGATTCACCACTTTATACAATGGCTACCTTTCCCCTCTGCATTCCTCCCCGCTTCTTCCTACTTCTGCTCGGCCCATCTTTGTGAGCTGCTCCTCTTTTATGTTTGCTTTGTCAAGGTGGTCAAGGTTTATGTCTTGTACTGTGAGGACCTGCAAATGTTAGTCATGTTAGTCAATAATGACAGGTCACTGTGTGCTAGGACACTACTTTGATCTCTGCGAGCCCCGTGCTGTAAGTTAAGCCAGGCAAAGCAGACTATTCTTAGCGTTAAGGTCAAAGGCAAATGGATTCTCTTGCTTTCATTCCACGAATTGCTTGAAAATGATTCATTTTACTTTATAGTTGGAGTCTCACTTCTGTGCGCACTTTCTGTTGTTTTCCTGGCATTCTATTGGCTCTCCATTGTTCTTGCACGATTTTCTCTGAAGATAGCTTCAATTTCTTCTTTAAATTCTTAACGTTGCCTTCTAACCTATTGAAGGCTCATTCTAATATTTGTGGAGTCCTCCCTCCTACAAGTCTCCTCTGTTCTACTGGAGCCTGGAGTGGTGGCTTCCTGGGTGCACTGCACAGCTGCCATGCTGGGAGCCCTCGGTATTGCTCTTCTGCTTTGCACCACTGTTTCCTGGTTCCTGTGTCATCCTTTTTTGTTTGTATCCTTGTTTTGCTGGAGTCTCTCCTTAGGGAAATTCTCCCCCCAATAACCTTTCTCTTATTTTTCAAATCCCTTCAATCTTTTTTTTTTTAAAGATTTTATTTATTTATTTGAGAGAGAGAGAATGAGACATAGAGAGCATGAGAGGGAAGAGGGTCAGAGGGAGAAGCAGACTCTCCGCTGAGCAGGGAGCCCGATGCGGGACTCGATCCCGGGACTCCAGGATCACGACCTGAGCCGAAGGCAGTCGCTTAACCAACTGAGCCACCCAGGCGCCCAAACCCCTTCAATCTTTATCCTCCAATGCCTTTCCACTCCCTTTCTTCTACTAAGGCAACAATTTTAATGTACTCACTGTGCATCTTTTTTGCACGTATATGATCTTGCAAAATGTTCTTTTGTTTGCATACATTTTTTTCATTCAAGTAAATGGCATTGTATTACTGTGCTGGTCATTGTTTCCTCTCCAATCCATTCCCTGAATTTTTCTTGCTGGGTTCTGTATCGCACACCAGGGCATGACCTGTGCAAAGTGTGTTTCCCACACATCCCCCATCCCTGGCTTCTGGTTGGGTTTTGAAGAAAGCACTGGTGTGAGATCAGAGGAAAGGAGGAAGGGAGAGGGTGGTATTCCCCCCACCCTACCCCCTGCCCCTGTCTGCCCCGTAGTGACTTGGACAGTGGCTGCATCACCACTATGCTGCCAGGACCAACCAGGAGGCCCTGGCTTCTAAGCTCTAGTAACGTCCCCCTAACATCTTTTCCCTTTAATCCTCCAACACATGCATCTCTGTGGGGGAAATTTTGCCTCCAAGGAAGCTAACATGGTTCTTGCGGGAGGGGAATCTTACTTTTTTTACGTACAGTGCATAAAGGTACACAGTGTATTATGGTGGGGGGATGATTAGGGAAAATCTACCTAAGAAGTCTTCTCAGAGGAATGATAATGAAAAAGAAACACCACAGCAGTTGTTGATTTGTGCTTTTGCCTTGTATTCCTCTGCCTTTTCCTTCAGCCCTTCTAAAATCTTTTTAGTTTTCCATATTAACTGCCCTCTATTTAACTCCCTGGCTTAAGTTCTGCTTTCTTGGAAGATCCTTACTGACATAATTACATATTTAATTTTGTTCCTTACATTCCCGCCCCCCCCCCCCCCCCCGCCCCAAGCACTGTATTTGGTAGATCCATCTGTGTTGCTGTGTACATCTAACCCATTGCTTCTGGCTGCTCTACAGTATTCTGTGGTGCACCTCTGCCGTAGTTAACATTATAAATGTACAGATTGTCTCCAGTTCCCCACTCGACAGAAAAGCTGCACCAAGCATCCTCATATATGAACACCTAAGGACCTGTGAGAACTACTTGGAGGTAAGGATGCGTGAGGGGAACTGCTGAGTCATGAGTACAATCATTTTGATTGCCGGATTGTTTTCCAGACAGTGTGCATCATTGTATATTCTCACCCACTTTGTAATTCTTGCCAGTCTAATAGATATAAAATGGTATCTCTTAATATCTTAGTTTGAATTTCTCTGTTTATTGTTTTTTAAAAAATAACTCTTCATATATTTGTTGCTCTTTTGGGTTCCCTCTTTTACAAATTGCCTATTTGTATTTACCTATTTTTCTTACTGTATTTGTTGTTCTTTTTCTTGTTGTTTTGTAGGTGTTCCTTAAATATTCTAAGTAGTGACTGGTTTAGACATAGATATGTATTCTCAATCTTTCATGTGTCTGTTGACTGTCAGTGGTTTCAAATGGTAAGGTGAACAGGGAGGAGGGAGCAGGGAGCCCGATGCAGGGCTTGATCCCCCAGGACCCTGGGATCATGACCTGAGCCAAAGGCAGATGCTTAACCGACTGAGCCACCCAGGCACCCCTTTCCCTTTCATTTTTAAGCCTTTAATTCATCTGGAGCATATCTTTGTATGGAGTTTTAAGTAGGGACCAACAATTGTGTTTTGTATAATGAAGTCATTGCCCCAGCATCATCATAGATGTGTCCATGCTTTCTGTTGTGTTTAATTCACTTATTAGTCTCTTCTTACGTGAGTACAACATGATTTTGATTACTATGATTTCATAGTATCCCTTAGGGAAACTTTCCCCTCTTTACATCTCCTTTTGTTAAGGCTGATTTAGTTATTCATGGATGTTTATTCTTTCTTGTAAATGTTTGAGTGTATCTATCAAGTTCCTCATAAAAATCCAAATTGGCAAAAAAAAAAAAATCCAAATTGGCATTTTGATTAGAAATACATTGAAGAAAGATAAATTTTTAAGTCTTTTCATGCCTAAAATATCTTTACCTGCCCTCAAACTTAATTGATAATTTGGCTAGGTACAGAACTCTTGGTTAAAGATGATTTTCCCTGAGAACGTGGGAAGCATCGGTCCACTGGCTTCTAGTATCTGCTGTGTTGGTGAAAAGGCATCCCTTGCAGGCAATTGGTTTTGCTCTCTGGAAGCTTTTAAAGTCTTTTGTTATATTCAGGGTTTTGATATTTCACAATGATGTGTTTAGGCATAGGTTTTTTAAAAATTCATCATGCTAGGCATTTGGTTTGTACTTTTAATCTGGAAACACATGTCTTGCTTTAGCACTGGGAAATTTTCTTATATAAGTTCTTCAGTAATTTCCTCCCTTTTAATTTTTTTGTTTTCTCATTATGGAATGTTTATTAATTGGATGTTGGTTCTCTGAATTTTTCAAGAAATATTTTTCATGTCTTTGTCCTTTTGCTTCAATTTTAGGAAATTTCTTTGACTTTATTTTCTAGTTTTCTTCTAATAATTTTATTTAAAGAATGTTTTTAAATGTCCAATATCTTAAATTGTAATTTTTGCTACTTGTGCCTTTGTCATAGCACCCTGGTTTTGTTTTATGAGTGTGATAGCTTTTTTACTCTTTTTGTCTATAGTAGTTAGACTTTAAAAACTATCTTCTTTTCCCTGCCTTATTTTTGAGGTCAGTTTTTCTATTTCTCCTTCATACTTCTGGTTCTCCTCAGCCTCTGGTCATTACTGGTTATCTCTTCATCTATAAGAAAGTAAGATTGGACACTGGAATGGATTTCCTTTCCCATCGTAGAGGTAGGAGTATTTCCCCTAAGGTCTCTTCTCTGGATGGAAATTCTCAGAGAATCTCAGTGTGGGCTGGGTAGGGCAGGTCATGTCATTATTTACTTCATGATGGACCAGGGGGAAGCACCTCAGAACAAAGGGCTCCCAAATGCCAGATAAGAAGGTCTTTTCTCGGGGAAATCAGAAGACATGCTGTAAGTATTTGCTAGTACCATCTGTTCAGTTTCTTTAGAGAAGATCTATTGGCTTTTGATCTAGGAGTACATGGTCTCTGCCTACATTCTTCCTTAGCCAAGGAGGTGATAGCTTGCATTTTTATGGATAGAATTTGCCTTGTACATGGTTTTAGAAGCTCCCAGTCAAGAATGTGTGTCTGCCCATGTTCATGGGAAACAGATGGCACCCTCACTATAAAATAATTAGAGGAGGTTTACTTACCAAGGGACTGTATATGATGATATGGGTATAAGGAAACCATAAGAAATGGTGCAATAACTTGGTGTCTTGGTAGCACCTGAGCAGTTCCCATGATGAGACCCAAAGATACCAAGAAGGGGGGGGGACGTTTTTGTAGAGTCAGCCTTGAATAGAGCAATGACTTTTGGTGGACAGGCTCAACCATCTGTCAGAGACCCTGTAGGGAAAGAGTCACCACCTTCCTCCTTTCCATCTCTTACAAGTGCTCTACATTAGCTCAACCCAGGTGAAAGCAAGAGGGCATGGGAACCAGTTGATATGTTCCATCCAGATGTTCTCCCAGGGCTGAGAATAGGGTGAAGAAGGCCAGAGAAGGGTCTGGCAGGGCAAATGAAAAATAGCATAATAGGTCTGCATTGTTCGAAGCTTACCTGTGGCCTCCATATATTTTGAGAAGGCTTAATACCTGAAGCTGCTTTTGTTTGTGTACTAGAGATAGAAAGAGTCAAGGGGCCTGCTAGCTTTGAGTGAATTCGATGCCACTATTTATTAATATGCCACAGAGGTAATCTGTAGTGAGGGTTTAGCAGGGTGAACGTAGTTGGACTTCAGGCTCGGGTGAACGTAGTTGGACTTCAGGCTCTAAGTCCTGAAGTTGAACAAATATAGTTACTTAACCTGGTGAGACACATTACAGAAGTAGGGGTGAGATATTTCTAGACACTAAAATGAAAATCGCTAGTGACTTTCTTTATTTCAGTAATCAGTAAGGAAATTTTAGGAAGTTGTGATGAGGAGAGACATGGGCATTTGAAACATTTTAGCATTTAGAGTTTTCCGAGTTCCTAAGTCCGGGTTCTGCTTTGAGCTCCTCTTGCCGAGAAAGCAGAGCTTTAATGGACCTCCTTCATCTCAGCCCTGGTCTTGGTGCAGAGTCTATGGATTTGGGGCCCAGAGGCTTTCTGGAGTTTGTCAGTTGAATGTTTGGAACTTTGTTGGTTCACTTCACTCTTCTGGGTGCAGGTGGCAACTTCTCAGATCAGTGGGAAGTGGGAAATGTTTTGTGCCCTAATTCCTTGACCCTGGGAGTAACACAGGGCAGAGGATGGGAATCCTCTGGAACCTGATTGTCCTGGTTTTCTTACACTCTAAAATGATGGCGTATGCAAAAACAAAAATCTGAACACATACTTCTGCCAGAATTTTTTTTCTCCGTACCACTTAAAGGGCTTTGTTTGACGGAGTGCAATAAACCATTGCTACCTTTACCTCTTTTCAATACATTAGACTTGCTATGTCATTTTCTTAGAGTTTTAATCTCCATGTGGCTATAAAGAGATATTGCTCTGGCCACTCTGCATGCTCACAAGCAACCATGCTTTAGAAAGTCGGTGGCTTAGTTTTCATGTGGATACAGACCCTCCATTTCTGAGCTTGACGTTAGCAGACTGTGGGAAAAAAATGAAGCACTTTCCTAATTTCTTTCAGGCCATCAGGGGTGCTCTGTTAGTAAGCCGTAGTAAGTTTTTTTTTTTTCCTCCTAGAAAAATATCCATTATGTGAAATTGGGAAAAAAATAGTCTGTTATGATTCTTCAAATTTTCTTTGGATCTGAGATATTTTTCTCCTTTTATTTCTTATTTTGTATATTTATTTGCTTTTACTCTGTTTTCTTTCTTAGAATTGATAATGATTTGTCTGCTTTTTGGTGTTTTTAAGTAGTTTAACATTTTTTCCTCTTTATTCATTCATTTTTCCTTATTTTTATTCTTTATATTGTTCTGCTTTTTAAAGGCTTTTATGCATTTTTTTAAAGTTGAAGGCATAATTTCCACATTTCCTTTTTTCTTTTTGTATTCATTGAAGTATTTGAGGCTGTTACTTTCCCTCTGAATTCTGTTTTAGCTATTTTCCATAGGTTATCATGTGTATTTTTATTATAGTTTCTAGACATTCTTGAGTTTCTGTTTGAATTTTCTCTAGCATCATCAAGAATACTTAAAAATTTTTTTCTAATTTATTTTTTAACTTAAGTAATCTCTACATCCAGCATGGGGCTTGAACTCACGACCCCAAGAGCAAGAGTCACATGCTCTTCTGACTGAGCCAGCCAGGCACCCCAAGAATACTTTATTGAAAGATTGGAAAAGGCAACATAAGGGAATTGTTTTAAATTATAATATTATAAATAATCAAACTTAAGAAAATACAGTTCTTAGTGATGAAAGTCAATGACATTGTGTGAAAGAGTGGGAGGGATTTCTCCAAATCAGTAGCAAACTGCCTTTCCATGTGGACTTAGAGCCAGCTAAGGCTGGAAGAATTTATGGGACAACTAAAAGAAGAACCAGAGGGCAAGTTTAGGGAAAACTAAAGAGTAAAACCTTGTTGATGTGTCAGCACCTGAAGCACATTCACAAAGAGCACTATCCCATCTCCTCAAGCACTTAGTGATTTCTTAATGTTTGACCCACACAGGGCAGCTCTTGATTACATCGTGAGATTATAACTGCTCATGAATTGCACTGCAAATTCCCTGGGGCCAGAGACTGTCCACTGCAGTAATAATCCCTAGTGTTCACTTGACTTAATTGTACTGTGGCTGATCATGGTTGGTGAGACCAAAGTTTTACCAACACTAAACAATTGAAAGGTCATTAAATGCATTTTAAAAGTAAATAAAACTTATAGAAGGCATCTGTTTCAGATCTAACTTAGATTTGTTGGCGTACAAATCTGCTCTTTATCAATCACCAGTTTTAACTGTTTGGGAAATACTACTGCCCTGTTATATACGCTGATGCAGTTTTTTCTCAAGTGTCACAGTATTCAGAAAGTGAGTCTTTAAAAAGTTTTCAGTGTCCCTTACTTTGAAATTTTATGTCTTCTGCACTTGTATATCCTTTGTTTGGTCTCAGCAGGTCTCAGCAAAATGCTTGTGTTATTGTCTGACCTTTTCACAAATTATGGCAGTGCTTAACAGTACACTTTTCTGGGCTTGGTCTTCTCTCAGTATATAGATATCTGTATCACACACTCAGAATGCTTCCTTGATCTGCCTGCTTGGGCTACAGAAGTAGGGGCAGTCATTGCTTTGGGTGTTTATTTTATTCGTTTATTTGGGAGAGGGGAAGGGGAGGGAGAGAGAGAAGCAGACTCCCCACCAAGCAGGGGGCCCAATGTGGGGCTTGATCCTGAGACCCTGGGATCATGACCTGAGCCGAAGGCAGATGCTTAACCGACTGAGTCACCTAGGTGTCCCTCCTCTGGGTGTTTAGAATGCAGTGCAAGTGCAGACTGAATGCACCACAAGCACATGAAAAGATAATTTATTGCAAATTCATTTATATGAAGACACAGGCATGATATTTAAAAATCCATAGTGGGTAAAACCACTGTATTTAGTGATTATTGCATCTCTTCTCAATCAATGGTAATAATAATAATAATAATAAATAATAGCAACAACACAAAGAAAATAAAAATAGCAGTTATTATTTCGAGTACTTGCATCAGATATTGTTCTTAGAACTTTCCATGGACTGACTCACTAAATCCTCACAATCATTGTATGACATAGCAACTATTACTTTCCCTGTTTTGCAGATAAGGGAACTGATAGAGAGAGGTTAAATTTCCCAGTTCCCTGAACCAGTAAGTGGCAACTATGGAATTCAGACCCCAAGTTGTACACCTTTATAGCCCTCAAATATTATGATTACATATTGCTGCTCCCTTTTGGGGGGGGGAAACTAATTTAATTTAATTAAATTTAAATTAAATTTAATTTAATTCCACTATAGTTGACATACAGTGTTATATTAGTTTCAGGTATACAATATAGTGATTCAACAATTCTATACATTACTCAATGCTCATCATGACAAGTGTACTCTTTTTTTAAATTTATTTTTTATTTATTTATTTTTTATTATGTTATGTTAATCACCATACATTACATCATTAGTTTTTGATGTAATGTTCCATGATTCATTGTTTGTGCATAACACCCAGTGCTCCAGGCAGAACGTGCCTTCTTTAATACCCATCACCAGGCTAACCCATCCCCCCGCCCCCCTCCCCTCTAGAACCCTCAGCTTGTTTTTCAGAGTCCATCGTCTCTAATGGTTCATCTCCCCCTCCGACTTACTCCCCTTCATTCTTCCCCTCCTGCTATCTTCTTCTTCTTTTTTTTCTTAACATATATTGCATTATTTGTTTCAAAAGTACAGATCCGTGGTTCATCAGTCTTGTACAATTCACAGTGCTCACCATAGCACATACCCTCCCCAATGTCTATCACCCAGCCACCCCATCCCTCCCACCCCCCACCACTCCAGCAACCCTCAGTTTGTTTCCTGAGATTAAGAATTCCTCATATCAGTGTCCACAATAGCCAAACTATGGAAAGAGCTAAGATGTCCATCGACAGATGAATGGATAAAGATGTGGTATACACACACACACACACACACACACACACACACACTGGAATATTATGCAACCATCAAAAGGAATGAAATCTTGCCATTTGCAATGACGTGGATGGAACTGGAGGGTGTTACAAGTGTACTTTTAATTCCCTTCACCTATTTCCCCCACCTCCTCTCTGTTAACCATCAGTTTGTTCTTTGTAGTTAAGAGTCTGGTTTTTGGTTTGTCTCTGTTTTTCTTTATTCATTTGTTTTATTTCTTAAATTCCACATATCAGTGATATCATATGGTATTTGTCTTTCTCTGACTGACTTACTTCACTTAGCACTATGCCCTCTAGATCCATCCATGTTGTTGCAATGGCCAGATTTCATTCTTTTTTTATGATTGACTAATATTCCACCATATATATTAATATATAGTAATATACAAATATGTAAATAGATATGTAAAATTAGAAGTAATATATATTTTTATAGCTGACCAATATTCCACTATGTATATTAATATATATAGTAATATATATATATTACATGTAATATATTCTCTATCCATTAATCTATCAATGGACACTTAGGTTGCTTCCATATCTTGGCTATTGTAAATAATGCTTCAATAAACATAGGGATACATGTATCTTTGTGAATTAGTGTTTTTGCTTTCTTTGGGTATAAACTCAGTAGTGGAATTACTGGATCATATGGTAGTCCTCGTTTTAATTTTTTGAGGTAACTTGATGCTGTTTTTCACAGTGGCTACACTAGTCTGCATTCCCACCAACAGTGCACAGGATTCCTTTTCCTTCACATCCCTGTCAACACTTGTTGTTTCTTGTCTTTTTGATTTTGGCCATCCTGACAAGTGTGAGGTGATATCTTATCAGGATTTTGATTTGCATTTCCTTGATGATTAGTGATGTTGAGTATCTTTTTATGTATCTGTTGTCCATCTGTATGCCTTCTTTGGAGAAATGTCTGTTCATGTCTTCTGCCCATTTTTTAATTGGATTATTTGTTTTCTTGGTGTTGGGTTGTTATAAATTCTTTATATTTTGGATCCTCACCCTTTATTGGACATGTCATTTGTAAATATCTTCTCCCATTCAATTGGTTGTCTTTTAGTTTTGTTGATTGTTTCCTTTGCTGTGCAGAAATTTTTTATTTTAATGTAGTTCTAATAGCTTAGTTTTGCTTTTGTGTTCTTTGCCTTAGGAGACATATGTAGAAACCTGTTGCTATAGCTGATGTCAGAGAAATTATTGCCTATGCTTTTTTCTGGGATCTTTATGGTTTCAGGTCTTACATTTAGGTCTTTAATCCATTTTTAGCTTATTTTTGTGTAAGGTGTAAAAAAATGGTTCAGTTTCATTCTTTCGCATGTAGCTGACCAGTTTTCCCAACACCATTTGTTGAAGAGATTGTCTTTTTCCCATTTCATATTCTTGCCTCCTTTGTCAAAGATTAATTGACCATATAAGCATGGGTTTATTTCTGCGTTCTCTATTTGATTCTATTGATCTATGTGTTACTTTTGGGCCAGCACCATACTGTTCTGATTACTACAGCTTTGTTGTATATCTTGAAATCTGGGATTGTGATACCACCAGTTTTGTTCTTCTTTTTTTAAAATTGCTTTGGCCATTTGAGGTCTTTTGTGGTTCCACACAAATTTTTGGATGGTTTGTTCTAGTCCTGTGAAAAATGCTGGTAGTATTTTCATAGGGATTGCATTAAATCTCTAGATTGCTTTCGGTAGTATGGACATTTTAATAATATTAGTTCTCCCAATCCATGAGCATAGAATATCTTTCTATTTGTTTATGTCATCTTCAATTACTTTCATCAGTGTTTTATAATTTTCAAAGTACAGGTCTTTCACCTCCTTGGATAAGTTTATTCCTAGGTCTTTTACTATTTTGGGTGTAATTGTAAATGGGGTTGTTTTCTTAATTTCTCTTTTTGCTTCATTATTAGCGTATAGAAATGGAACATATTTCTGTATATTGATTCTGTATCCTGTGACCTTACTGAATTGGTTTATCAGTTCTAGGATTTTTTTTTTTTTTTTTTGGTGGAGTCTTTATGGTTTTCTATATTTAGTGTCATGTCATCTGCAAATAGTGAAAGTTTTACTTCTTCCTTACCAATTTGGATGCCTTTTATTTCTTTTTCTTGTCTGATTGCTGTGGCTAGGACTTTCTGTACTATATTGACTAAAAGTGATGAGAGTGGACATCCTTATCTTGTTCCTAACCTTAAGGGAAAAGCTTTCAGTTTTTCCCTATTGAGTATGATGTTAGCTGTGGGTTTTTCATAAATGGCCTTTATTATGTTGAGGTATAGTCCCTCTAAATCTACTTTGTTGAGGATTTTTATCATGAACGGATGTTGGATCTGTTAAATGCTTTTTCTGCATCTATTGAAATGATAATATGGTTTTTATCCCTTTCTCTTGTTGGTGTGATGTATCACATTGACTGATTTGCATATATTGAACCACCCTTGTATCCCAGGAATAAATCCCATTTGATCATAGTGAATGATTTTTTTAATGTATTGTTGGATTCAGTTTGCTCATATTTCGTTGAGGGTTTTTGCCTCTATGCTTATCTATATATTGCTGCTTTTAACACAGAAGTGTTGGACTTTAAGTAAATATCTCTTCAGTGGCTTAGACATTACTAACAGTAACAACTTTCAGTGAAATAAAACAATAGGGGTCAACTATCTAGTCCAATATCTTTGGTTTTCAGATGAGAAATTGAAGGCCCAGAGAGTTGGAGGAGCAGAATCACAGAAGTAGAAATGGAGAGAGCCAGGTGGTGAATTCAGGTCTTCTGCTTCCCAGGGAAGATTGTGTTTTTAATGATGTTATATTGTCTCTTCTTGTTTTTTTTTTTTTATCACACATTACCTTATATTGAAAGTGTGAAATTTTGCTATTCTTATTTTTAATCTCTAGTTGTGCAAAAAAGGATTAGAGACATAGTATTTGTTGAGCACCTGTTATGTGCTGGCTCTGTAATAATTCTGGGATGCAGATGCTACTATTCTCTTTATCCAACTGAGGAAGCTGAGGCTCCGTGATGTTAAAAAACATGCCCCAAATCCTAGAAATAGTAAGTGCTATTTTGGATTCTTATTCATTTGGCTCCAAAACTGACAGTCTCTATGCTCACTAGGCTGCCCCCTGGTTAAGGACTTCAGAGTACAAAGACTTCATCAGCTATGTATTTTTAGCTCTAGCTATTTATCCCTTTTTTCCTATTGCAAAGATCCTTGTGGCTTCTGGAGATGTGCTCTCATCCAATTTTGCAAATATGCCTGCTTCAGCTATCAGTGATGTGGTGAAAGGAGAGGTTTATAGATCTCTCTGCCTTTTGGTGAAAAACTTTCTGACTGACGTGCCTCCTAAAAAAAGTCCTCCACTAGTGAGAAGCCCTTTCATTTGTAATTGCTTCTTAGGTAAGACTATCAGAGATCTCTCCCTAGCTGCAATATCTGGGTTATAAATTGTCTGCACTTTGTCTTGCTGGGATTTTGTGGTTTAATTTTTCCATGCTACTTAACAGGAGGCTACATTTATAGGCACAAGAGCAGTTGACTAATGTTTAGCTGTCTTGCACCAGCTTGTGCTCTCAATTATCTAGTATCCCAGAAAAAGGGTTTATATCCAAGATAATCCTTCCTCTGGACTTGTTTTCTTTCTGTGTTTTGACCTCCCCTAAAGCAGAAGAGAATCACCTTACATCGTAGA
This sequence comes from Eumetopias jubatus, assembly GCF_037043125.1. Classification (NCBI taxonomy): domain Eukaryota; kingdom Metazoa; phylum Chordata; class Mammalia; order Carnivora; family Otariidae; genus Eumetopias; species Eumetopias jubatus. The sequence continues at coordinate 27,040,005 of NW_028274810.1, read as the reverse complement.
AAAAGCAGAAAAGGGGAAGGATTTCTGAATTGCCAGATGGTATCTCTCCCTCAACATTTTTCCTGTTCTGCACAAGAATTCCTCTCACTACAGTCTTTGTTGGTGGATCACAGACTTCAAATGCATGGGATCTCATATCTGACAGTCTCAAAATTAATCCAGTACATCAGATAGTTTAATAAAAATGAGGTAGAGGGGCTGTGAAATATCTGTAAAGGTTTGGTAAGAAATTTTGTTCTTTTTGTTGTAGTTGTTGCTCCAGCCATTAAAATTCCAGGTGGGGCTAATAGTGTTTGTTCTTCATCTTCATTGATACTGTATCTTTGACTCTTTATGAAACCTGTTCCAGAAATCTGATGCAAGAAAGCACAAGGACCTCCTTTTTAACTCCAATGGTTGTGGTGGCAGTGGTGAGCTTGAGTAGGAAAGGCTTAACTGATGAGGCAAAGGGCGAAAGCGTAGACCAAGGCCATTAATTTTCTTGTTTCTCTCATTTATCCATTATCCGTAAGGCCAGTAGTAGTCAATCAAGCAACAAGAGGGGTTCCCGGTCTCTTTTCTTGCCTTCCTCATAAAAGCAGTCACAAGAGCTGGGTAAGTAGCAGAGCTCATATGTTGTCCCTGGGTTCTATAGCATCGGTCTGGCCTCAGCACCAAAAGACCATTTCCACCTGAAGGACCCAAGCAGTTCTTTACAACATACCGTTATAACAGAACTGCTTCCCTACTGCATGACAACCCAAATTAACATAATCGTAACCTAATGGGCCATACCACTTTCAACTTGCCAAATATATTTAAAGTACATTTCTCAACAGCACTGTCATACCCAGTCAATCAAGTAATCCATTTACCCACTCGCTCCTGGCTGAAGGAAAGGTCATATGTCTGTCTTGTAAAGCAAAAGAGAATTGTTACAGGCTGAGGCCAGTTCTAGCGTGTTTCAAATGCCTTCGGCTACTTGAGTAGCCTAAACTTGACTAATCTCATGGTAGGGGCAAGACTACAAAAAACAGACAAAACAAAAACAAAAACCTTTCCACTCTTTGATGAAGGGCATTACTTCAGCTTTTGTTTAGAAAAAGAATGATTGTTATCCATGTTCAGGAAGTCTCTGTGAGTTGTTCAAATGTGACATGGCAATAATCAAGAATGCCACGTGAAGGAATATTGGAAAAGTAATTTGATTTTCCTCAGTTCATTGTCTAATTAGAGGGCAGGTTAAAGTCCAAAGTAATGAAATTAAAATCTAACCGTGGTTAAGACTGATGTTTTTTGCTGAGTGCCACCAGAGTACTTGGCACCAGGATGTAGGAGGACTCATAGGCCCTGAGGCTGAGGAGTGTAAGGCTTTAGGTAGGATTTGACGGGGTTTGATCTGAAACAGGGAGGCTGAGAATGAACCTGCAAGATGCCAGAACATAAGTATAAATCCTTTGTAGAAAAAAGAATATTAATGAATAGAAGTCTCAATTTGCTTAGCTTCCAGGTTATTCAAATTATGTTGATAGGACTGATGAATGGTTACTTTTCCTTTGTTAACATAGTTTTGTGGGAGATGGGCCCATTCATGGGAAATATGAACTTGTTAGTCACAGCAGTAGCTATGGCACCATTGGCAAATAATGAAATGTGTGTATATTAGAGAAAAACCACAGGGTCGGCACGACAACCCTCAATAGTCCCTGGACTGAGTCCATTATGGTTCTTAACAGGAGAAGAATAAACAACAGAAGAAATACACTCTCTCACACACACACACACAGGCATGAACATACCATAGGATGGAGAGCCATAAATTATTGGCCTCCTTCCTGCCTGGATACAAAGAAATGGCACATTTAAAGAGCAAAGCCTCCTAGGCAACCTTCCCACTCTCCCCTGGGTGGGCTCCCTTGATCTGGCAGTGGCCAGCCAATGCTGGAGGCCCGAGAGAGCTTTTGTCTCCCTGGGAGGAAGTGGGCTTCAATATTTGGCTTCTTACCAGAGAAGAACTATATACAAAAGGAATAGCTACATTGTCCCGAGGGGGCCAAAGTAGACAGCACATAGTTTTATGTTTCCAATATGGTCTGGGGTTGTTTACTCAAGGGTCCACTTTTCCTTCTCCCATAGGTTTACCCTCTTATAAAGATACAGGAAGGAAGAGGGGTTGTTTCATACCTGCCCCCAAATTGCCCACCCCATCATCGTGTACTCCTTCCATCCCTCCCAGGCCCACCCACTCCTGCAGTTCCCCTGCCTGAAATTCCTGCTTGTGGTGTCTCCGCCATGCCTCCCTCCACAAGATGTTAACTCCCTCGGCACAGACACCAGAAGAGTGAGTATGTGGCCAACCACACTTCCTTTGGCTGCCCATCTCTTGTTTCTGCAGGACCGTTTCACAGGGTTGCAAGACTGATTAACTACAAGGAATTTTAGGGTAGGAGAGATATTTAAGCTGTGCCTATATATGACTTTTCCATACCATATTTCATGGAAAACACATCTTTAAATGGGAATTCTCCTGCTGTTCCCCTCGTTATTAATTTTGCAGTATTTCCAAGTCAGCCTTTTCCTCAAGAGTGTGTCCTTTTGGCTAATCTCCACCACATGACTCTCTATGCATCTTCCATCCACAGAGGTGGATCTTAATCTCCATCCCTAGTTCTTAAATGTGAGTAACTCAGTTTGGACTAACAGCCCCCAGAAAGACCCCTTGGCTCTCACCCACAGCTCTGTAACTATAGAACTCTGAGTCTGGGTAGACAATCCAGAGTAGACCTGAACACCCAACCTTGTCACCTAGGAGGTTGGTCCATGGGTGGAGATGGAAACATATGTCTTTATTTTTCTCAAAATTCAAACTGTTGAAATGTGTGTACGTATAGACAGACAGATACGCACACATACACGCTTCCCAAGGACAACTATTAATTCTCAGAGACAGTGTGGTTGAAACTCATAGCAAGAAACACTTTCCCACCTGCCCCAGTTTGCACCAACCAGTGGGGTGTTTTGACTATGGTACCCCTTGCTTTTTTGTATGGCATAATGGGAGTTTAGCTCCTCTTCTTTTTTCTCTTCTCTCACATTCAAATTGTGTTTCTTTTGGTCCAAAAGGAATAGAAAAAGAGCCTGCCCTGAGCCACATATGTCTTGTGGATGCTCGCTAGCTGCAGGTAGAGCAAGGACCCATCAGGAGCCTCCTAAGGGCTCATTAAATGCTTAGCCCAAGTCATCTCCCACCCCAGGCTCTGCCTGAGAGATGGAGAAGGGGTGTGCTCACATGGAGATTTGCTCTTCCAGTTTCTTGAGTAAATGTTGACATCATTTCTTAAAGCATATGACACAAAGCATATCACATTTTAACCTCTGTCAGCTCACTTTCCATTTAAAGCACATTTTACAAGATCACTGGCAAATCTGCTATTTTACTTGATTTTTTAAAATCCACTTCTTGGTTGGCTGACTTGCTCCTTCCTACACTTCCTGAGCTTAAATGTCACCTTTTCAGAGAGAGCTTCTCTGACTGCACATCTGAAAGTGGTCCTGTGTGTACCTTCCACCATAGTACCCTGTTTATTTCTTTCATTGTTCTTGTATTTATGTATTTACCTGTTTGTTATTTGTTTATCCTTTCTGGAATATAAATTCCTTGAGGACAGAGCAGTTTGCTAATTTGAGAGAGCAGAACGGGATGGAGGTAAAGAGAGTGTCTCCGAGACCCGTTGCCTGGGTATGAATCCTGGCTCTCCCCCTTCCTCGCTGCTTCTGGAAACTCAGTGTCTAGTGGAGCCCCAATTCACAGATCCTGTTTCTGGGGTACTTCTCTCTGCCTCAATTTTAATGAATTTCATTCATTAAACAGATAATAATAGTGCCCACATCAATGGTGGAGCTATTGTAAGCAGTGAAACATGAAAGTACATGACAAGTGAAGCAGATTAAATACTATATGAGTTTGCTAGTATTTTAAAATGATTTTATTTACATTGATCGAAAAGTATATTGAATGTCCTGTCTTATGTTAGTATAACCAATATGCCGAACAAGCATGTCTTATGAAATGTAACCAGTAGGCGCTTCTAGTTTTCCTGCTACTATTCCTTGAAATTTTTTAGATATGGATGTTGTTTTCCTGCTAATAAAAACTGGCAAACTCCATGACTTTTGTAATCTTAGTTCCATAACTAGAATGCTTGGTCCAATATAAAAGGTAACTCAGTTTTGAATTAAACATGCTCCTTTGCCCCAGCTTCTGGTGGTTAGTGACTGCCTTGTTAAAAGCTACAGTATACTTCCTTCTTGTTCTTTTGTCTTTTTTTCCTTTCCCAGGTTGCTAGTTTGGGTTCTGGCCCTTTGCTCTTGGAGCACAAAGGGGCAGGTGGGAAAACTGAGAATGGAAAGTTCTTACTTGACTGGTACTATCATAAGATAGTCTTGCATTTTCTGGGCTTATTTTCTGGCTCAGCCATTCCAAGCTGAGTCCCTTGCACTGGTTTCCATGGATTTTTAGGAGCCTCTCTGCTGGGACCCTGGAAGTATAACCTTGAGAAACACATTTTCTTCTGCTAACCAATATCTCCTTTAGCCCCTAGCTTTCCAGGGGTTCAGTGTAGACGCTCTCTATTGGATCCTTTACCCTTCCAGGTGGTCCTCTTGGGCAGCACTTAAACTTGCTCTAGGCTGTTTCCCCCCATGTGGGAGACACTCATGTATTCTTTGCCTTGCTGTTGGTGGGGATACAATAACGTCTCAAAGATAGCTGTTTCCTGCACCTTAGGCTGATAAGCAAAGCCTCTCATTTCCAGATTCTTCAGATATGCATTAAGACCAGTCTCCTGGGCCTCATACCAGACATACAGGGTACACACATCAAGGCCTCCATCTTTCAATGGTTGAGTTAAAGCCCCTCTCACTAGGCTTGAGCTGAGAGGTTAGGCAGCCCCTCTATTACCCTTGGAGGCAGAGAGTATATCGCCTCCAGAGTTTTCCTAAAAAATACCTTCTCATACATCTTTTCATCTCCACTTTCTTAATGCATTGATATTCTCCTTGAGAGTTTTAGAGCCATCTAACTGGTTTTTGGCATGTGTTGTGGCCTGAATTGTGCCCTCTCCACTGCCCCAAATTCATGTTGAAGCCCTAACCCCCAGTGTGACTCTATTTAGAGATAGGGCCTTTAAGGAGATAATTAAGGTTAAATAAGGTCATAAGGATGGGGCCCTAATCCAACAGAACTGGTGTCCTTACGAGAAGAGAAAGAGATACCAGGACTCTTTCCCTCTTTCCTCATATCCATAGAGGAAAGGCTTTGTGAGGACACAGTGAAAAGGTGGCCATCTACAGGACAGGAGGAGAGGTCTCACCAGAAACTAACGATGGCACCTTGATCTTGAACGTCTAGCTTCCAGAACTGTGAGAAAATAAATTTCTCTTGTTTAAGCCACCCACCCAGTCTGTGGTATTTTTTATGGCAGCTTGAGCCGATTAATACAGCACCGCTTTGAAATTTCTGTGAGCTGCTATCTCAGTTTGCAATTTTCCATCATATCATAGAACCTCAGTGAAAACTTCCAACTTAACAATTGCTATAGTAGGAGCTGGGAACACAAAGGAAGTTGCAGCCCAGGCCTTTGGAAAGCTTGTGGTCTAGTGGGACTTCCAACTCATGGGCACAGTTTCTATCTGATATTCATCAGACATGATGGTCTCCCTAGGCTCTATATCTCTGATTATTGATGCACATTCATTTTATTTTTCCTTATGTCTTCTTCTCCATGCTACTCTTGTCTTCTCCTTTCTTTCATCTTTCTTTTTATTTTCCATCCTTTTCTCTCTCCCTGCCTTTCTCCCTCTCTGTCCTTTCCTTCTTTCCCACATGTGCCGTGTATATCATTACCAGGCTCCAAAATGTTGCTGTTGATTTTATTATGTTTGTCCTTCTTATTCTTCCTTCTCAGTTTCTAAACAGATGGGTTACTTTGTTCCTACAACAATTTTATTTTCTACAATAATTATCTCTCTTTTTTTAAAGATTTTATTTATTTATTTGACAGAGAGAGACATAGCGAGAGAGGGAACACAAGCAGGGAGAGTGGGAGAGGGAGAAGCAGGCTTCCCGCGGAGCAAGGAGCCAGATGCGGGGCTTGATCCCAGGACCCTGGGATCATGACCTGAGCCGAAGGCAGACGCTTAACGACTGAGCCACCCAGGCACCCTATAATAATTATCTCTTGATTATTCCAGTCTGACTTTCATCCTCAATATTTGAAAGCTGCCTAATTCTTCAACCTCAACCTGCCTATTTTTTTTCAGCTCTGTAAATATCTACAGATAATTATTTGATGTCACAAAAACAAAGATCTGTACACTTTCCTTCTAGTTTGTCTATTTCCCTTGGCTTTTCTTTGGTAGTTTTTGGTGAATTTGGTTTTGGGGATGCCCCTCCTCAAGGGCAGAGGAACACTTGCTTATTTTTATATCCAACTTGAACATCACAACAAAGCATCTTATAAATATTTGGAATGGTTAAATAAATGGATGCAAAGCTCACATTTGCACTATCTTTGTTATTCATTATTTATTAACACTGCTCACCTATTTTATTGGGTTCTTACTATGTGCCAAATATTCTTCTGTGTAGTAGGGATCCAGAGTCGCTGTGCTTCTTGTTTTCATGGAGTGTATATTCTAATGGGGGGGTAGAAAATAGACAAATAATTTAAAAAATTCTAATTTTAGTTATAAACGTTAGGAAGGAAAGAAAGTAGGAGGTTGTTACAGGGAGTGACCAAAAGAGAGACGATTGGTAGGCTATTTTAGGCAGGTAGTCAGAGGAGTTACTCTGCAGTGATTCCACTTAACCCAAAATCCATTATGACCAGAGAAACCAGCCATAGGAAGATTCAGAGAAAGAAAATTCTAGGTAGAATACATTGTGCAACATTTGAAGTGAGATAAAGCTCAGTGTAAAAAAGCCAGCGTGACTGGATTGTAATGAGTGAGAGAGATAAGCTCATTCAAGTCAGGGGCCGGATTGTGCAGGGCATTGAAGGCAGTGTAAGAAGTTTGGATATTGCTCTAAGAAGGAGAGAGAACCACAGGAAAATTTCAGACAAGGGAGGAGCATGATCTGATTAATATTTTAAAAGATTTCCTTGGTAGCCAGAGAGAACAATTAGGAGGCTATTGTGTAAGGTCAGGTGAGAGACAAATGTGTCTTGGACTAGGATAGAGGGAATGGTAATAGAGATAAATGGATGCATTTGAGATATTCTATGGGATTAGATTGTTGGACTTGATAATTTGATATAAGAGGTGATGAGAGAAAGAGGTTAAGGATGAATTGTAGGTTTTGGCTTAGAAACTGGTTTCATGATAATGCCATTTCTGAAACAAGGAAGCCTGGAAGAGGAGCAAGTTTGGGGGACAAAATTGGAGCTTAGACACATTAAGTTTGAGATCTCTATTGGGCATTGATGTGGAAATGCCATCTAGGCCTTTGGATAACTGCCTAGAGATTAAGGGAGGTACTTGAACCAGAGATCTCCCTTGGAAGTCATCAGTATATGGATGGTATTTGGAGCCATAGGACTGGATGAGGTCCCAAGGGAGTAAAGAAAGATAGAAAGGAGAGTCTCTGTACCCAGTATGGGACATGCCAGGGTTCAGAGGGAAGCAGAGGATGATGAATTGCAAATGAGACCAAGAAGGAGATACCTGTGTTTAGGAGGAAAACCAAGATACCATAATTTCATAAATGACAGGTTTTCTTTTCCTTTTTTTTTTTTTTAAGACTTTATTTATTTATTTGTCAGAGAGAGCACAAGCAGGGGGAGTGGCAGGCAGAGGGAGAAGCACGCTTCCCGCTGAGCAGGGAGCCGGATGCGGGACTCAATCCCAGGACACTGAGATCATGACCTGAGCTGAAGGCAGATGCTTAACAACTGAGCCACCCAGGCACCCCTAAGATTTTTATTTATTTGTCAGAGAGAGAGAGAGAGCACAAGCAGGGGGAACAGTAGAGGCCGAGGGAGAAGCAGGCTCCCTGCCGAGCAAGGAGCCCGATGCGGGACCCCATCCCAGGATCCTGGGATCATGACCTGAGCCAAAGGCAGACACTTAACTGACTGAGCCACCCAGGTGGCCCGCCACAGGACTTTTCAAGGAAATATTTTCCTGCACTGTTGGTTCATTTCTTCATAGCCAGCTCTTGGGCCATGGAGCTTTGGGCAGAAAGATGTGATTCCATGTCCTGTTGGGACTTAGTTTACATTTGAGGCTGGAAGCATATTTTGATAATTGAATGCTGTTGGTTTCTGTCCCTAAAATCCTGTTGGGCTAGTCATTATTGTGTCCAGCAACTCTGGGTATCAAAAGGGGAGACCGTTGTATGATTTTTTGTTTTTATATGTAGGGATGTGCAAAGAATGGAATGCAATGGTATGATTTTCACAGCATCCACGGCTTGAGTAAGAGAAGTGTCTTAAAATTCTATTTTTTAAAAGAGGAACCTAATTTGAAGACGACTTAGGGTTCGTGAGTTTTTCATATATTTGGAATAAGAGAAATGTACTAATGGACTGGTGAGTAGTACCATGGTTTATCCTGAACAAGCCAAGGTGAACAGGTACTAATCTATTCTCTGCAGAGCTGGGTTTTGTGCAGCAAACTGGAATTACCCAGGTTCCTCTATACAGTCTGTGCAACATGAAAATTCAGTATAGAAAATCCTTATTGACTTGATGATATGGCTGTGTGATGAAAGCAGTAATCATGTTTAGAACAGCTATGAAACAAAATGCAATCCTCACGCTTGCTCACTGCCGGTGATAGGATTATATTCTGATTGACTGAAAATGTGGTCAGCAGGAGGATCATTTGGCAGCAGAAGAGGCTGATTTTTCTGATGATCCAGAAATCAGATTTTGATTCTGATGATTAGATATTTGGCTTATAGTCTTCTCACTCTTAAAGAATGCTGCCAAGGTCAGTCTGTCTTATATACTTTGGAGAATGAATGAATAATGGTTTATTATAACAACAAATAAGTCAACTTAAGCCTTGTGACTCACTGCTGTTATCCTTCACCAAGCAAATTCAGCCCTCCTGTCTGGATGGGTAGTGTGAGATTTACAGATGCTAGAGAACTGCTGTTTGGTTTTATTATTTGAGGAAAGAGTATAGACATTTATTTTGAGGGGAATTTAATTTGAGAATATGACAAATATTGAAATACTCATGGAATAGTCTTTTAAAATCAATTTCTGATATGATTATTTAACTTGAAATTTAAATTGAGAGTATTTTATTGTAAAAGTAATATGTTCGAGTTGAAGAAAGTCAAACAGTATAGAAAAGTATAAAATAAAATCCCATGTAAACTCCAAGCCCAGCCCCACTTCCCAGAGAGAACCACTGTAAATAGTTTCTTGGGCAAAGTGCTAACTGTATGTTCAGGATTGTGCTAAGCAATTTACATGCCTATTTCTTTCTTTCTTTCTTTCTTTTTTTTTTTAAGATTTTATTTATTTATTTGACAGAGCGAGATAACAGTGAGAGAGGGAACACAAGCAGGGGGAGTGGAAGAGGGAGAAGCAGGCTTCCCGTGGAGCAGGAAGCCCAATGTGGGGCTCTATCCCAGCACCCTGGGATCATGACCTGAGCTGAAGGCAGACTCTTAACGACTGAGCCACCCAGGCGCCCCCATGCCTATTTCAGTCTTCACAACAACCCTATAAAGTACATAATGTTATTCCTATTTTAAGTATGTGGAAAGTGAGGTACAGAGTGGTTGAGTTCATTAGTTGGAAATCTGGTTGCAAATTAGGCAGTGTATTTTCAGATGTCATGCCTTTAATCAAGGATTATACTATATATCCTGCTCTGAAATGAGTGGCCCCTGACCATTTAGTATTTCTTAGTCATGTTTCTATACCTTGTTCTTTCTCACATTTGCATAATGGTCTGTGGTATAGTTGTGCTATAATGCATTTATCAGATTCTCTATTGAAGGTTGTTTTCAGTTTTTTGCTATTACAGATCCCTTCTACATGTACCTTTACACATATCAACTATTTTTGTAGGATAAATCCCTATAGGTGAAATTCATTGGTGAAAGAGTAGAGCATTTCTTTTTTTTTTTTTTTAAGATTTTGTTTATTTATTTGACAGAGAGAAATAGCGAGAGCAGGAACACAAGCAGGGGGAGTGGGAGAGGGAGAAGCAGGCTGAGCCACCCAGGTGCCCCGAGTAGAGCATTTCTAACTTGAATTAATATTGCCATAGTGGCCCCCAAAAAGTTTGTACTCATTACTCATTTGTAATCTTTGTACCAACAATGTATGAGATTCAAGAAAAAGTATTATAAAACTATTAAAATCATTGTTAATTTGTAAAATATGGTATCTCATTTTTGTTTTAATTTGCATTTATTAATTATTAGTGATATTGAACATCTTTTCATATACTTACTGACCATTTATATTTCTCTTAATATAAGTTGTTGACTTATGTCATTTCTCAAGTCTTCTGTTGGATTATTTTCTTTTTCATGTAATTAGTCTGTTATATGTATTACAATGTTTTCCCAAGTTTAAAGTTTTTATTTTAGCTTTTGTCAAAAAGAACTTTTTAGAATTTATGCATTCAAATTTTAGCAATCATTTTATGGTACTGGGTTTTATTTCATGTTTAGAGGATGGTCTTCCTTTTCTTGAATAATAATAAAAAAAGATTATTCATGTAGGTATTATCTTAATATTTTTGTGCTTTCTTATTTATATATTTGAGTTTTTGCTCCATCTGCAATTTATTTTTGTATAAGCAGCAATTTAATTTTGCAGTTGGCTATTCAACTGGTTCAATACTATTAAATATTTGCACAATATTTATTTATTCCATTTATCCAATAAATATACTATTTAATACACTATTTATTATTTACCTTATAACATACCAAATATCTATATTTATTAGGTCTGATTATACTAGTGTCAATGGCAAACTTTCTACTTAGCATAAGTTTACAATATATTTTCATATCTGATAAAGCTATAACTCCTCATTCTCTTCTGACTGTTCTCACATGTTTATTTTTGCACATGAACCTCTGTATCATTTTGTCAACTTGAAAAAATATTTCTAGATTAATTAAAGGAGAACTGATATGTTGAATACTCTTTTCCTATCCAAGAATAACATATACTTTCTATTTATTCAAATCTTCTTTAAAGTCTCTCAGGAGTATTTTAAGGTTGCTTCAAACAGGTCCTGCTTATTTCATATTACAGGAATTCTAATTTTTTTTAAAGATTTTATTTCTTTATTTGAGAGAGAGAGCCAGAGAGAGAGACCACAAGCAGGGGGACCAGGAGAGGAAGAAGCAGGCTCCCTGAGCAGGACTCTGGGATCATGACCTGAGCCAAAGGCAGACGCTTTAACAGACTGAGCCACCCAGGCGCTCCTAGAATTCTAATTTTTTAAATTTAATTGTTATGTTAATCACCATATATTACATCATTAGTTTTTGTGGAATTCTAATTTTAAATGACAGTCGTAATATGGATCTTGTGGCAATGATCCGTTTTGTTTCCCTTCGCTCTCCTGTGTTCTCCACATCTCTTCTGTTTTTCCACTCTTCTGGCTCCTTATTTCTTGGTGTTCCTGTCTGCTCTTTCTATTGCTTGTTTAGCTCGGAAGGAGGACATATGCAATGGTAGAGAGGCAGAAATAGACATTGATAGTTTGTTTTTCTCTGACCGTTGGCTTCCTATGAAAGAATGAAACTATTCCTTTCTATGTTTCCTTTCCTTACTCTTCCAAATATGCAGAAGAATAAGAAATTGTTTTTACCAGTGTTAAGGGAAATTTGGGATTTGGGATATTTTGCTAAGTGTGGTCCAGGAAACTCCAGAATAAAAATCACCAGAGATGCTTGGTAAAATATCTCTCCCTGAGTCTATCCTCAGACCAGCAGAATCAGAATCTTTAGATGCAATGCCTAGAAATTTGCATCTTAGATAAATACCTCAAGTTGGGCTTCTTAAACCGTAATGTGTATGTGAATAACATGGGTATCATGTTACAATGCAGATGCTGATTCAGTAGGGTTGGGGTAGAGCTGGAATTCTGCATTTCTGACCAGCTCTCAGGTGCAACTGGTCTGGCCATACCTTGAGTAGCAAGGCTATAGAAATTTTTTGCTCCCTAAATGTGAGAACCATTGAACTACCTGGAATAGGGTGCTAAGGAAAGAAAGAAGCCTTTCTTTTTTTTTAAAAAAAGGCCTTTAGAATGTGCATTCCCCTATGTTGATTGTAGAACCCTGCCCCTGCTCCTCCTTTCTTTGCTTCATGAAGTTTAACCTATTTGTCGTGTCCACATTGTTTAGTCTACCCTGATTCTTGAGCAAGTTCTGACAAAGGCAAGGGCTGGAGTAAAAGCCTCTTCCATGCCCTTCCTGGGAAGGCCCAGCCATGACTCCTGGCATGATGGACTTCAGCAGTGCCCTTTATTGAAGTGTAAGGCTTGAAAAACACAAAAGGCTCCTTCATAGGATATCGGTGATGGTGGAAGTTCTGGTGCCCATTTCCCTTCCATCTGGACAGACTGAGCTTGTGTGGTACATTCAGTGTGATTAGAGGGGCCCCTGGCATTGGGATATGACTAGAATGTTTTATAGACTACTCCCAATAAGCAGAATCACTGAATGAAGACTAAGATTCTCCTTTCACCTCTACTACTGACCATAAGGATAAGGAACTGAATGACCCATGAAACTTTCTGCTATGGCTTTTGCCAACCTTCAATGCCCTTCATCCTTCCACAGGCCTTGCCAGCACTGTTTTGCTACTGGCATCCCACATTTGAGATGGCTGGCCCATCCTACTGGGTTAGTAAATCTACATATATATTTTAAAGATTTATTTATTTTAGAGAAAGAGAGAGAGAGAGAGCATGAGCAGGGGTAAGAGCAGAGGGAGAGAGAGAATCTGAAGCGGACTCCGTGATGAGCAGGGAGCCCAATGCGGGGCTCGATCCCAGGACCCTGCGATCATGACCTGAGCCAAAGGCAGCCGCTTAACCCACTGAGCCACCCAGGCACCCCTATAACTTTTTGTTCTTTTACAACACATTGGTTTGTTTGGAGACCACATTCGCCATTTTGCCCTCCATAAACTGTATGCTAACATTGCTAAGTAAACAAGCCAGTCAGGCTCTCTTCAGCATTAAATCCATACTGGGTATCAGCAGGGCTGCTGAATATGACTATGTATTGTGCAACTCCAGAGGATGTGATTCAGATTTGCAAATGGCACTCCTGAGCTTCTGCAGTGTGGTGGCTCTGATTCTAAGACACTTGTAAAAATCATGGAATTGGGAAGCTAATCTTGGTAGTAGGGGGATATTGGTCAGAGGAAAGACAATGGGAACGAAAGGAGCATATTGAGTCTACTCAAGCTTTTGTGCAAAAGAGAGTGTGTCCTCCCTTACAAATGGCCAAAGAATTGAGAACAAATGATAAGATTGTATTAGGACTCTTATACAAACAACAGAAGTTTACATGAGGCCAATTTAGAGAAAAGGGGAATTTATTGGCCTCTATAATCCAAGAAGGGATTGAGCAATGAAACAGTAATACAGCTAGACCCAGAAACTACTAGAACCAGGGATTCAAGTGCTTTCAGCATTCTTCTTTTGTCTCTGAATGTTGGCTTCATTCTCTCTCAGCAGGCTGCCTTCTTTGGGGTAGAAAACATGGCCTGCTGATAGCTCCTGAGTTTTACATTTTAAATCTTCCATTCCTAGACACTGATTCTCTTTCTTGGTTCCAGTGTGCAAAATCCCACGGGAAGGCTCTGGTTGGCCTGGCTTGGACCAATTGGCTGTGGCCAGGTAGGCAGGCTCATGGAGAAAAATGGTAGCTCTCGCATGGGAATCACGTAGTTAAAATGGAGTTAGGTTTGGAAAAATCCCCAGAAGAAGGAAAGTCTGCCGGGCAGGCCGAATAGTAAATGTCCACTCTGAAGCTCATTTGCGCTTCTATATACACTGTAATCTCAGGGGATTGCTGTAGACCCCATGAAATCCCATCCATATTCAGCGAGAATGCGGCCCTCTTCCAGCCTGTGGTGCCACTAAAGGCTTTACCCTAATGTTGTTAGAAGGGGCAGCTGTATCTCAGCAATAGTTGCTTATTTATTCATTATAGTGACAGTTACATTTCATGGAGCAGCTGTTGAAGCCAAAAATGTTCAGCAAGGGCAAAATGTGATAGAGCTCAATGCAATTTGCTTGTGCATTATTAAGTTTTAATTTTTGGTTCAGGAATAAATTTTGTTTTCTGTAGCTATTTTCAACTTGTTTCTGCAGTTGAAAAAGAAATGAATTACTCCCATTCCACCAATTAAACTAGCTAGAAAACCCTCTTGGATTTAAGACCTGAATTAACTTTGAGTTGAAACACAGGCAGAGTAGAGTTTATTTGGGGGTGGAAACAGGCTTCCACTTGTGCTAGGCAATGAGTTTGTAATGGAGTTCACTCTTCTGCATTACTATTTCTTTACTTGTGAGATGAGAATAGAATTAACACTTTGCTATGTGGATCAAATGAATTAATGGGCGGCACTTTGGATGTGCAGCCCTAAATGTTAGCTAATGTTACTATATTGTTAATGCAATATTTTATGTTAAATGAGCAATTTTTTGGTCAATAATTTTACTTACAAATTTTAAAAAGTAGGGTTTATTATAAAGCTACATTAGACAATGTCATGGGCAAAAAGGGCCCAAGATTAAGTATAGGGAAGCCTCAAATAGACAGGAGTCAGAAATGGAGATAATCTCTCTTTCCCCAGGTCTATATGCTTTCTTACCCCCATTCTCTATGTTTCTTTCCCATTCTCTTCTCCTCAGATCACCTTCTCTCTATTCATACTTGCTGCTCTCATGGCCCATGGTAGAACTTACTCATGGCTTTGGTTTGGCACGAACTCCAACCTCATGCCTACATGGTTCTTAGTTCCAGAGTCCATCACAACTTGATGCATTTTCAGAGTCTTAGTTGGATTCTTGTTAGAGAATAACTGAACAGCATGTGGCCTTGGATGACATGTTCCATCCTGGGATATCCCCTGAGCTGTAATCAAAGGGCAGAGGTGTTGAGTAAAACTACCTGGGCCTGCCCCTTCAGCAAGGCAATTGCCAGAGAGGACTGTGGGCAAGAAAGATGTCTGAGACCATGTACACTACAAATGGTCATGGGTGAAATGATGAGTTCCGAAGGTCCTTTTGATGATAAATCCTAAGGATGGGATTGTTGAGTGCCCCAGGGTAACCATGCTGGCAGGACGCCAAACACAGTGGTCTAGAGGTTGGTACCAAGCCAGTCTCTAGACATCAACAACCGAGGGTAGTTATATTAAAAGATGATCGTTCAGGAGAACAGCTCTTTAACTATGTTTGAGCCTCAGTTTCTTCTATAAGGAGGTGACAATGTCTACCTTATAGGGTATTAGGATTAAGTGAGGAGAGACATCTTGTATCTAATCCAGGACACTCGGCACCTAGTAGGTGCTCAGCAAATGTTATTGCCTTCTTTTTTCTTTCCTTCCTGCTTATGCATTGCCCCCAGGGGAAATACATCCATCTAAAAGAGGCAATTGAAATGATTTTCCCATTTTGTTGTACTTGAGAATAAATGTAATTATTTGTAGGTAATTGATTTAAGTAATGTCTATCCAAACAGCTTACTAGATTTTTCCTGTTTCTGATGGTAAAAGGAAAATCAGAGCCACTTAATACTTCTTATTGATTTCTTGAGATAAATGCTGGTGTGACTTTGCAAATGCTGTTTGTGTATTGAATTTGTAATAACAGACTATTTCAGGATTCTCTCCTGGCATGTAGCTCTCTCTTCGTAAGAGAGTGGTGGTGTCTCTCAGATGCAGCCCACCTGGAGGGGCAAATGTTTCCTAGGCTGCTTCCTGGCCTCATTCAATATTTAGATAAGAGCACCTAGTTCTTTTACCTTTCTAGCCCCCTGACAATGCGCTGTCTTCTGGGCAAAGCATTCTTACTTTTCTCTTCAAGGCTCATGTGTGCAACTCTCCTCTTAATCCTCCCTTCTCTTTCCTCTGTGCCCTTTCCTCTTCTGAATTTAAGCCACGAAGCACTTAAACTTGCCCTCTCTTAGGAAAATCTCTCAAACCTGCTTCCTTTTCCAGCTACCCCTATTTCTTTCCTTCTCTGCCAGACTTCCACAAAGCATGGTATGGGTTGATTTTCCTTACTTTCACATGCCTCGGGCACGATCGAACTGACTGAGCACAATTTTCTATCCCATCCCCTCTACAGATTCTGCTTTCCAACGCCATTAATGGCCATCTAGTGCTAACTCATGTAACCTCCCAATGTCTGATATTGCTTACCACCTCTTTTGTGCTGAGATTTGCCACTTCCTTGGATTCTATAACACAAGACTTCCCTGCTTATTTTCCTACCTCTAAGTAGACCTCTTTTCCTCCTTGCCACCTCATATTCTATCTATTGATTTCTCTTCTAGAACTTGACATAATTTATCTATCTATTTATTTATTTATTTAAAGATTTTATTTATTTATTTGACAGAGAGAGAGACAGCCAGAGAGGGAACACAAGCAGGGGGCGTGGGAGAGGGAGAAGCAGGCTTCCCACGGAGCAGGGAGCCCGATGTGGGGCTCGATCCCAGGACCCTGGGATCATGACCTGAGCCGAAGGCAGACGCTTAACCGACTGAGCCACCCAGGTGCCCCTGACATAATTTTTTACCTTATTTATCCAGTGTGTGTCTCCACTGGACTATAAGCTGCAGGAGGGCAAGGCTCATGGCTATCTTGTTCACCACTGCAACCCACTGATACTACCTTTCTCCTGTTCTCTGAAAATGTGTTTGTGTCCTCTCCCTTGCCCCCTCTGTCTAACGAGGCACAGAGGCCAATTTTACCTCCAAGATATCTCTCAGCTTGATCTGTACATTCCCATTTGTACCACACAGCTTGAAGCCCTCATGATGGCTCAGCAGAGGTGGCTCAGGGATGAGCTGACAAGTTGATATCCCTGCTTCCAGCCTGTCCCCATGCCACTCTGTCCCTTGCACTGCTATCAAAATGAACTTCCTAAAACATAGCTTGGGTCACCTCACACCCTGCTGTGGACTTCAAATTCTTCATAATAGGTTACTGAATCAAGTCTGTATTCCCTTCCCTTCTTAGGCTGCTCCCAGTTTACCTTTGATGCTTCTCTCCTGCTGCTTCCCATCCTGCACATGAGAAAGTGGGCTGCCGTGACGCTGCCAAGGAGGGGTGATGGAGCCACCCTATGTTTCTCTGCACTGACATCTGTGCCCCTCTAGAGCTCCAGGCTGCACCTACTCAGTTGGGAAGGTGAGACAAACTTAAAAAATAATATCTGTAGGACAAACTAGGAGAAAAACAGTAGCTAAGCACAAGCAGTATGCTGTTTTACTCAACTTGGAATGAGTATACTTGACTCTGGTGGCAGGATTAAACCTAAATGTGTCAAGATGGAAAGAGACAGTAAAGAACAGTGGCTGAGCACATGGAATCTGAGCAAGACACTTGAGCCATCCGTGACTCAGTTTCCCCATCTATTATGTGGGGATGATGGAATTGTGAAAATTACATGAGTGAATACCTATAAGATGTTTAGAAGACTGACACACAGAAGGCCTTTTTAACTCTTAGGTATTAGTGGTGTTGTTTCAACAAATATTCATCAAATATATATGATGGGCAAGGCATTATAACTAACTATTGGTAAAGGTATGAGGAAGAATAGGGAGAAGGAGAAAGTGAAAGTGGCAAAAGAAAAGTCTAGGACAATTCTCATTTTCCTGGCTTGCACGGACACTCAGCGAAATGGATACCACTCACTAAGGGAAACATAGAAAGAGTCGCCGGGAGCAGAACCCTATGTGTTCGAGCTTTATGTTACAATTTCATTGGTTTATTCTTAGACCTTTTCAACTAGCCCTTACTTTTCCAAATGGGGAGCACACAAATGTATATTATTATAAAATAGCTTTAAGGACCAAGAAGAGCATATCTTTAGGTAGATTAGAAAAAGTTTCAGAAATGGGAAGAAGAAAAGGTTTGGGGCCCATATTCCTATCCTAAACAATCTGTAAGAGAAATCTTTGGTGAGATCAGAAAATGCTGCCAGAAGAGGATGTGATAATGGGTCGCTCATTCTACTTCCTAGAAGTAAGGTACGGATGTGAGTACCTGCTTTCCCCATTTTTCCACCGGCCCAACCAGGGTCACAGTCTAGGTCTGAGCTGCCCAGTCTTTGCTTTTCTAAGTTAACGCAGCTGGCGTTTAAAGAACATTGATATAACAATAGCAACAGACATGGGAAGTTTATATTGTTATCCATAATGAGAACCATCACTTCCTCAGCACTTGTGTGCAAGATATTGTACTAAGTACATGTGTTAGTTAAGTAGGTGGGATTTCATGTATTCATAGAATATTAGCGCAAGTTGGGGCCTCCTCTCTCACTTTATAAGTCAGCAAACTGGGGCCACCAAAGAGATTAGGTGGCCTGCCTAAGATCTTACAGCGGGGTATTGTGACTAACAGGTTGGCAGTGTGACAAGGCTGACGAATATCCTACTGGACACTACAAAATCACTCCAATTCCTCACTCTTTCTTCAGATACTGACAGAAACAAGTAATTTCTACACCGTGTGTCTTTGCCTCACAACTTCACTAACTCTGTACCTGACAATCTTTTAAAAAGACAAAGTATAATTTTCAGAAGCAGTAGCGTGTCCTTTTGAACCCAACCCACTTAGGTTTTTGAAACACATGAACATGGCATTGTGCTGAATTATTCCTTTTTTTTTATTTGATCCTCACTTATATCTCTTTTTAATACCCTATTTAAAATAATTTAGATAGGAAAATCTGGAGAGCATTTTCTCCGTGTGTGTGTGTGTGTGTGTTGAAGAAAGGAATTTACCTAGAATTTCTCCCTCCTGAAATAATCCACTTACTGTGCTCTGTGAGCCCACACCTTTCCTTCCCACTAAAGTTAAAGAAAAAAGAATCCCACGGCTCAGGGCTTGTTCTCCCGCTGGCTAAAATGGCCTGATAAATACCCTGAGCAATCTCTCTCCTCTGTGCTCGCTGAGTCCTCTCACATGCTCTGAGTTCTGCTTCTTGAAAACCCAGATGCTCTGGGCTCTGGCTTGGTCTCTGCCTAACATCTGATTTGAAACACTGCACTGCAGCCATCTGCTGTATTTGGGGAATAAAGGCGCGGGAGCGAGCGATGCTTTTTACAAATGTGTCCAAATAGGGCAATCAAGAGAAGGATAATAAGACGGGGATGCCTGTTTGGTACCGAGCCCTGCGATCGGCTCCCCGGCGACTTCTCACGGTGTTTGTGTTCTCTGCCTCACACCAAGCTCGCCTCGGCTTGTGTCTCTTACCGCTCCTTGGCGGTAAGAGATCTGTTATACCCTCTGACGAAACTGAACATTTTTAATGGCGCAGTGAGAATTCTGAAGTTCAGAAACAGACTGTGATGGATTGGAAAGTTGCTATTCTTGAAGGATGTGCTTGAGCTCCTCAGCGTCCTTTGTGACACGCATATCTGGAACAGCTATGATTCTCGTTTCCTTCTCTCACCGTGGACCCATTTCCAACCGAGCTGGACGCATGCCCTTTCCAGCTCTGTGCAGGGATTTTGGTGGGCTGTTTGCAGGTTTTATTGAACATCTGTAAATCCTCAGCTCGGGTATGCTTCCAGCTACTCCTTTAATCTGTTCCTGGGATACGGCACTAGGTTTTTAGTGGAGGGGGCTGGGGAGGCATCTGTTCTCTGCTTCGAGTAGAAGATCGAATGGTGAACTCCGTTTCCCATGTGCTAGGGAGCATGATGAGGAGCCCTGGTGAGACCTCAGTTACCTTCTTTAGCACAATATGCTCTCTTTTTCCAGAGAAGTGAAATCTCGGAGAATCATATTCTTGAAGTTATCGCACATGAAGCACACAGGGCTGCATGGGGCAGGGAAACCATACATAGATTTTTTTTCAAAGATTCTTTCTGAGAGAGGAGTTGGAGGGGAGGGAGGCATCTGTGGGGCCCGTGCAGACACCCAGTGGGGACATGGTGAGTGAGTAGAGAGAGAATGGGAAGGCGGCTGGCATGGACCTGGGGCAGAGGAGGGTGCCAGTGGATTGGGGCAGGTGGGCACAACAGGAAACCACACCAAGCAACATCTGTGCTGTGCTCTCCATGCCAACCCTTGGTGCTCACCTCCTTCGTGGAGGCTGGGTCTGTGTGCAGCCAAGACCTGTTGAATTGCTGGCTCGTGTGTCAATTTTCCAAGGCTTTGGCTCACGTATTCTTCAGCCTCTCCAAGGAGCACACTGGTTCCACCCACAAGAAAAGCGGCCCACTCAGAACCTGCTCTCCCAGCATTTCTCCTGGAAGCCAGCTGTGTCTCTGGACTGTGGCGGGTGTGTTGATTTCAACCTGACTTTTCAGCACGTTTCTGTTAGTCTCTTGGGAGAGAGCATTTTTGCTGAGGTGTTTTTTTTTTTTTTTTTTTAAACCATTCTACAGACGTGTGAGATACTCCCACAGTTTTTCACACAATCTGGGAAGTTCAAATATTCTTCTCTAATCTTTGAAGACACCAATAGTCAATTTGGAACTTTAAAATCCCCAAATCACAAGTCAAGAAAAAAGTTTTTCTTCTAAAAAAAACCTGTTAATCAAACTCTTTAGGACATTTAAGCCTTCCTACCTCCCTCCACCCGCTAAGAAAGGACACCACAAGAGTAAACTGGAGCTACTTTGTGCCAACCCTGGAGTTTTTTTGCTATCATCTGAATAGTTTAAGAATGCGTATGTTAATGGTTTTACATTGAGGGCTTCCTCCTCTGGTTGGAGGGCCCTGAGGAACTGTCCTTTTTTTGTAAGTGGAAAAAAAATCATTCCTCTCCTTCCAAGACTCCTACAGCGATGGTTCAGCTTAAATGAAAATAATAACACTAACACATATCATTTACTGACTACCACTGTGGGCCAGACCCTTTATGAATGCTGCCTTCAGTCCCACAGCATCCCTCCAAGCCATCAGTATCATCCCTATTTTGAAAAATAGAAACTCGAGGCTCCAGGTTATGTGAATTGATTAAGCTCATACAGCTGATGCATGATGGGGTTGGAATTTGAATTCAGCTCTCTCTGAATCCCAAACTCATGGTCTTTATTAATGTCTTTCTCTAGCATGAATTACGTTCTCTGCAAGGACTAAGAATGCCGAGGAAATTGTAGTTGGGAGACATTAGTAATTAAGGCAGTAGAGGTAGTAATCACAACATTTGCTTATTAATTACGGAACAGCGGCTCACTAATAGCAAGAGCCATTATATGCATTATCATACTTAGTTCTCATGACAACTCTAGAGCCTGTCTTCCTCCACCTGTAAGTCACCCTAACACAGTGATACACCTCGGAGTCCCTGATAAGTATCAGGACAAGGCACAATCATCTATCATCGTTGCCCAAGACCCAGGTACCAGGACACACCTCCTTCCTGCCTGACCTGTTTCTGCTTGGTTCTAGTCGCTCAGTCTCAGCTCCAAAGAATAACCTTTTTCACTTTCAATCCTGCTTTTGTCTTTTTGATTTATTAACTGCTATTGTTTGTCTCAGTTGGACCGCCAACACCAAAGACTTTGGTTGCCACTCACTCTGATGTTATTTGATGGATCTGCTAGGACAGCCCACCCAGAATCAAATTAAATTGGAAGGTCAGCTCAGCTGGGAAGTTGTCAGGGAGGAGGCCCTACCCAGACTCAGCTTAAATTGGGAGGTCAGCTGGGTCATTTCCTACATTGTCAATAATTTAGAGCACTAGAATATCCTTGGGGTCTGAACTATCCCTGGAAATTTGAAAAGATGGAGAAAAATGATATTTCTGGAACTCCTCTCAGGGACAGTACTGTATATATTATAAGAAAAACACAGAGAAGCTGCTTTGGGGGAAAGGTGCTAAGACACCCAAGGTAAATTCTTGAGTAGTAATAGTGGGCAAGATAGAATTTGATAGATAGAAGTTGTTCTTTCTCATCTTAGCCCCCAACATCTCCTGTAGATAATGTTGAAAGATATTAAAAAAAAAATAACAATACCTGATTAAGGACCACCGAACTGTTAGCTTGCTAGGTATCCAGTATGTCTTGGTCTGAGGCTGACCCTACCAGTCCCAGAACCTAGGTGGTAGAACTAGGCTCCTTGGCTAGTACTCAAGTTCCAGCTCCTTTCTACTCTTGTGAAGTAGATTTAGACTGGATGTAGGCATCATCATCATCATCATCATATTTTCAGGTGAGGGATTCTGAAAAGTTAAGTAAAATACTCAGGGTTTTTCATCCAGGAAAAAGTGATGGCTTCTAAAACTAACTTCTAAGGCAAACTAACACTATTCCAAAACTCAAACGTTGGTCATGGAGGACTAGAACTGGTCTTACATGTTTCCTATGAAATGAACTACTTCTGCATCTCTCCTACTATGTTTGGAATGCTTATTTCTTGAAAGCATCCAAATTTTTGCCCAGAGAAAGTGAATTAGATTACTACTTGTTCTAGGACATGTTCTCAGGGAATAATAATAAGGACATATATATATAGATACATATACATATATGTATGTATCTATATACATATAATAATATGTATACACATATACATATAATAATAATAAGGACATATGTATATAGATACCACATTTAAAGGGTGTTTTTATATTCTTTCTCAATAGGCCACTGCCATCATGCTTCCATCTGCGTTCCCTTGGTTCAGGAGCATTTCCTTTAAAGTGTCTGCAGAGTTCTTTTGTTTAGGACTAAACAGTTGAGGGGGGAGGAAATCAAGATACCCTAGGAAATAAAGTGTACCTATTACGTCAAGAGTGAACTTAAGTTCAAATATATTTTAAAAATTCAAACCCATATACAAGCATCCCTGCAGTATGAGATTTCTGATGTATTCTCACAAGAGCATTCTTGAAGCTCTAAATCGGAGGTGGTTTGGGGGTGGTGATGCCCTTCTTCAGCCACTTTTTTCTTTTTCCTCCGTGGCTATGTGTCTAATTCATGACACACTAGATGGCTGTCTGGGCTGGAGGCAGCATCCTGGGACCTCCTCTAGGAGGGCTGCTCCTGGTTGTTAGCTGAGTTCTGCCCACCGAAATAATTATGGGAGAAGTCTATGGTCCATGTGGACTGCGGAACTGGTTGCAGAGTCACAGACCCACTGACGCAATGTAACTCATAGCTTGTCTTTCTTTACCCAGAAAGTAAAGCATGTTTGGATCTGGTAGAACCGGAGGGGATGGGTGTCTCTCATTGTTCTACCTGTTTAAAATGAACAAACAATAATAATCTGGGGGAAGACTCTTGAAAAAAATAAAAGAAAGAAAAAAAAAAAGGAAAGAAGAAAAGTCAGGAGGAAACTAGGAAAGCAGACCCAGACCTTTGACCCTTGTTTCATCCAGATGTGCTCTGTCACTATCAGTATCTTTCATGTACTGAAGTTCTTCTGAATAAGATTTTGATTGAAAAATGGAGTTATGACAAAGATAAAAAAATTAAAAACCATTCATCTTGTTCAGTCCCTTCATTACACAGATGAATAAAGTATGCTATAAGCAGGTTTTAGTAACTAGGGAATATCAGAAATACCGTGTATTGTTTTTTCTTTTTTTTGGATTAGTAAAATATATTGCGGGTTTTAATGATGACCTGTTATGACTAGCTACATTAAGGTTAGATATAACCGTACAGTCTTTCCAGAAAATATTACTCCCATCCTGTGGCAGGGGTGCCCAATTCCCTTGTGCGGGTGAGAAAAATTTCTTGGGAATAATAATATCTTCTCCCTTAGAAGTGTTTCCTGTATTGCAAAGTTGCTGCCATATGGTTCCTATAAAGGTTCTGCCAAAATTCCCGTGGTTCTCACAAGAGCTTCTACCTCCTCTGTTCTTTTAATCTCCTGCTGCGGGCGGCAGACATGGGAGAGACAGACGAGCTGCAAAGAGAAGTCGATGAAATGAAATTAAAGCCCTACAACTGTGTTTGTGTCCATGTAGATGGGGGTCCGCCCCTCCTTGGTTTGCTCACAGAGGTGGGTGTGAGAACCTATAGGAGTGTCTGGAAGAGATCCTGTGGAAGTCATTTTGCCCTGAGCTGGAGGAGAAGCAAAAGGCAAGTGTCAAGTCTCTGGAAGGCCTGGGTGGGGAGATGGGGGTGTGGAAGTTGGGGGTGGCATTTCAAGGGGGAGAAGCTTCCTGGAATTTTTACTTTCTAGAGGAAAGAGAACGGTAGCTGGAGGCTGGTCTGCATTTGTAAAACAACATAACAACATAGAGAAAGACAACCATTCCTGACTCTATTCTGGCAGACACAGGAGAAACAGGCTTGGTGCCCATGTGGGGACTGGTTTTTTCCTCCTTACGTGATCGCTCTGAGTCCCTTCTGTTTCTTGGTGAGCTGTATTATGCTCGATAAGTTGGGTGTGGATTCATTTGTATACCTGTGTGTGCCTTGGTTTTCTTTTTTTTCTCTTTAATAATAACTTAGGTGGATCACCTGTTTCTGTGTTGCTATCACTGTTCAAAGTAGGCGAGATGAAAACAGAATTTTGGTATCTGCAACTCATTCCGAAAATTATACTAAAGCAACAAAAATCTCTAGTCCAGGCTGGCTGAGCCCAGCAAGCCCAATGGGGCTTATGTCTCGGACCTAATGTCACTTCTTTCCCAGTTGTTGTGTTGTGGACTCATCAAGAGAAGGTTTGCCATACATGTTGGGGAGCAGAGAGGTGAAACAAAGATCCCCGTGGAGTGGTGTGCGTGCGGGTCTTCCGGTCTAGCCAGAGGTCCGGGTGCGTAAATCCCGTGGGTGATCCGCCCCTGCCTTGGCGGGTGTTTTCCACTGCGCTCGTTTCCATGGATCCTGTTCGGGCACCGACTCCGAGTGGTGTGCCTGTGATGTTGCTGGTGGGCCCGGGGCTTCTGCTGGGCTTGACTGAGACGGCGACTGGTCTCACTCCCCCTGTCTCCCTCTCCCCTATTTGAATTGTCTCCGCATGCTTGAAGATGAGGTAATTAAATACATCCTTGAAGGGTACAGAAAGCAATAACACTCCTCTCCTTGCCTGATTCTGGGGGAGCGCAATCCCTTAAACGACCAGGTTGGCTTGTCAAATGAGTTATTGTTTTTCAAAATATAGCCCGAACGGCGGTCCTTTATAATTAAGGCTTCTGGCTTTCAGTTTAAAGTGGTATTTGCCAGTAAAAGCCTGCCAAAAAATAAATAAATAAAAGCAGGCTTACCGTTAAATATTGATTTAAGCTCAGAAACTGGCTCCAAATTTTGTTATACCAGTCTTGATCTCCGTGGCCTCTGGGCATCTGTTTCAATTTGGTCAAATTGAAATGGGGAGGGACAGTGCCAGGCTAACAGCAAGGTGATCCAATATAGTAGGATGAGTTGTATTTGATGAAAAAGAGCCAGGCAGAGTCATCTGCAAGATCCTGGGGACAGGTGAACTGGGCTCGGATAAAATAAGAGCTGATGGGCATCTTAACTCATCCCATGGGCTGACCTGAGCCAGTGCTGAGTTTTCCGAAATGTAAAAAACGTGGAGTACCCTTTGGTCGGGGAGGAGCAGTATGTGTTTTTTTTTTGTTTGTTTGTTTGTTTTTTGGTGTTGTTTTGCCTGTCTGCATATCCTGCTGAGCGCAGGCTTCTCCTCCAACTGGGCACTTTCCTCATGATCCTTTCATGTCACTGGCAGGGATGTTCAAAAGCCCAAACACAAAACTTTTTCCTCCGAACTGAATTTCTCACTCCCTAACTGGGTTTTTTTCTCCTGTCCAGGAAAAAGGTAAGGTTCTCAGAAGAATCTTCTCCTCAGGAATGTATTTACTCAAGATTTGTTATTATCCACCTCCGTCTCTGACAAGTGAAGGCAGACAGGAAGAGGAGGGTTAAAAGTTCCTGAAAAAAAGGACTTTTGATGAAACTGAGCTCCATGGGTGCAAAGTGCCTGAGATGCATTCGTTTTGACAACCTCAGTTATCCTGGTGCCTCTCATCATCTGTAAAGTTAACAAGGGCTGATAAGACATGATGAGGCAGGGTACTGGTTTGTATTTCCAGCCTCATAAATATTTCACAATACCATTTTCTTACAATCAGATACATTAGTTTGCCAAGTGTGGATGCTGCTGGATGTTCACTCAGCGCCGGTGTTGAACAAAAGCCCTGCTTTGAAACCAGCACATCTAGGGCCTTGAGGTGCACAGCGCTTGCCACTGTACCTGGCTTTCAAATGCGCGTTCTAATTTGGGTGAGAGAGTTGGTATTTGACCTCTGGAAACTGCTGCTGTCTACCTTGAAAAATATATTGTTATGCTCTACAGGCAAAAAAGCATCCATCTTAGCCAGGTTCTCATATTCTTTCTCCTTCTCCAGCCCTGAGATGCCCTTGCATTTCTTTGTACTTCACACTGTGGACAGTAGAATCAGGAGCCAAAGGGTGAATTTAATTTGGAACAGACCTCTGTCTTGATAGAACTGCCTTTACTCAGGCTCCAGCACAGCAACCTGCAATTTCCTGAGGCCGAGCCTCAGCCGGGGCTCTCACAGGCTCTCAAAATTAAGTCCAGACTCAGCACCTCTCAGAGCTCACCCAACTCCCGCCAACAACACTGAGTGGCGTGGACGCCCGAGTCAGCCGAGTAGCAACGGTTTTCTCCCTGATGTAATCAAACGGAGTGCACGGATATCACTTGATTAACAGCTGCGGTATTAATTTCCCTTTTTGGTTGCTTGACTCACAGCGAGAATCATGTCAAGGCAGCAGAGAAGCAATTAAATTGATTTTAATCTTTGTCAGAGAAGATAACATGCCTCTTTCTCTTCTCATTTAAATAATTAAAGTTTCAGTAGGTATTATTTCTGGCTTTAAAGAAATTTGTATCTTAATGTAATAGAATCCTTGTAATTATATACTTAATGGTTCTTAATAAGTTAATCATGGTTTTTCATTTAAAATGTATTTTTTACTTATTAAATTTTTTTGTTATAGTATCTTTGCTTTTAAGGAGAAGGGGGAAACACAAAGAGCAATAGATATAAAACAGTTCTGTCATTTCTCATTATTAATTCTTTCAACAGCTATCTCCTCCTCCTTTTGTGGTGTGTTGGACTTAAGTTTGAAGTAATATTTTTACATTTCAGGGCATTTAAAAGAAGCCCACTTCTTTTAATGACAACATATTTAATTTTAATTACGATGGAGTTTTTGGCTTCTGTGAAAATTTCCTTATAGGACATCCTGTGTATTTCAATTGTGTGGAGCGCCTTGAAACTTAAAATTTCATTAAGGTCTTAGAGAAATGTTGAAAAAATATTGCCAGTGGTTTCATTCCTCTTTAGTATTCAGTCAAACATTATACAGTTACTTTATTCCTCACCCCAATATTGTGAAATGTAAATGTTTCAGAGCAAAGAAAATAGGGTAGAATTCACAGATCGAGTGGCCCTCCTAATTAGATGCTGCGTTTTAGCTGTAATGCATGTGTAACCCCCAGGATATTGAGCATTACATAATTTAACTGTCATCAACCCCCATCACTACCACTGGGATGAGTGACTTCTGAAACAGAGGAAGTGTTATCCCAGAGAGAGAAGAGTTCCCAGTTCAGACCCCAATTGAGAAATGAGCGTTTCACCAAAAGGTTAAAGAAATGCCTCCTCTTTCAGGATGGTGAACACTGACCAAGAAGAGAGAGACCATGGGCCCTGGACCAGAAGCATCGAGGTTAGGGAGAGGCAAAGCCAGCATCCTAGAGCTGGCCCCTTTACCCAGAGTTTTGGAGGGATGCATTCTTCTGTAGAAATTAATTGATGAAGACTGAGTTCTTCACTTGGTATTTTGAAAGAGAACTCTACAAGCTTATATACTATAAATTGCCAAATGTTGCTGCCTCTAGGAGGACAGAGTACAAAAGATACCTCTTCTTCCTGGTATGGCTAGCACAGAACAGTCTGGATTTCAGCCCTTACTCCTACCACTCCCCCACTCCCACCAAGCTGGGTGCTTCTTTGCAGTGCACAATCTGCACAACTGTACTTGCTTTGAAAACGTGCATAAGCAACACCTAACAGCTTCTGAAACAAACTCTGAAGCAAGGAGTGAATATATTAATGCCGATGACAAAGAAGATGAGCAGTATGGGCAGACAGAAGTATCACAGAGACTGCAAAAAGAATGCTCTAGACCAGCTCATAGTAGACATTTCTTTTTTTTTTTAAAGATTTTATTTACTTATTTGAGAGAGAGAGAGAG
The DNA here is from genome assembly GCF_037043125.1 of Eumetopias jubatus. Classification (NCBI taxonomy): domain Eukaryota; kingdom Metazoa; phylum Chordata; class Mammalia; order Carnivora; family Otariidae; genus Eumetopias; species Eumetopias jubatus. Next base: position 27,011,582 of record NW_028274810.1, on the reverse strand, counting down.
AATGAGAGAGAAGAGGGTCAGAGGGAGAAGCAGACTCCCTGCTGAGCAGGGAGCCCGATGTGGGACTCGATCCCGGGACTCCAGGATCATGACCCGAGCCGAAGGCAGTCGCTTAACCAACTGAGCCACCTAGGCGCCCTCATAGTAGACATTTCTTGGCCATGCTGATTAAGAATTATCACTAGTTTCTTAGGACTTGGAAACTTGGAGACGCACTGAATGTCCTTTCTAGTTTGTTACAGCGTGTATGTATGTGGCTCCCGTTACAGAGTGTATCTTCAGTCATTCCTATTTAATCTTGAAGCTGTTAATCCCTATATGACTGTTACATTGAAGATTCTAAAGCTCAGAATATTCAAAACCTTAGAGTGAAAGGATGTTTATGCAAACATTGACACATGGAAGGGAGTTAGGGGAGAAAGGGAAGGCAAGTGTCATTCCAGGCAGAAGAAATCAGTTAGGCAAGGGTATGGAGGTGCATTAAGAGTATGGATTCTTTTAGGAAGTGTTTTTGCACATGATTAAATCTGGGTGTCTCTAGAGATACTGAGTTGATTACAGCACATTCCCTGCCCCGGAGGAGCTAGAAGTATTTTGACATCTACCCTATTTGATCCTCACACAAATTCCATAAATTAAGTAGCAAAGATTTTATCAACTGAAAATCACTGGGGAAGAAATTGGAGCCTAAAAAAGTACACAACACTTAAGGTTACACACAGCTAATTCTAGGTAAGCTGGGACTGAAACCCAGCCTCCCAGTGGCCAGCGTGGGTCTTTCAACTAGATCATAAGAGGGGGATAGCTTTTTCCTCCCTCCTTAGGATAGGGCAGCAAACGTTTTCTAAAAAGCATTGTGATTATGATTATCATTATGATTTATCAGTCAGACGTGGAGGAAGAGAGTATAATCAGGTCCATTCACTTCTCTTTGCTAGTAGTGATAAATGTAAAAAAAAAATCTCATAAGGTGAGTTAGCAAGAGTGAAATGCAATGAAAAGTGTATTTGTGAACAGAATAGAGTTGACTAAAGGAATCCTGAATATTGCATATCTTTGAGGCAGTTCATTTAAAAATAAAGAGTTAAAAATTAACTGTACACTGACATGATGAGCACTGAGTAATGTATAGAATTGTTGAATCAATATATTGTACACCTGGTACTAATATAACACTGTATGTTAACTATACTGGAATTAAAATGAAAAAATTGGGTGCCTGGGTGGCTCAGTCGGTTAAGCGCCTGCCTTTGGCTTGGGTCATGATCCCAGGGTCCTGGGATCGAGTCCCATATCAGGCTCCCTGCTCAGCGGGGAGTCTGCTTCTCCCTCTCCTTCTGCCTCCCCCCCACTTGTGTTCTCTCTCTCTCTCTAAGTAAATAAAATATTAAAGAAAACTTACTAAAGAAAAAATGAATTCATCCTGCTGAATGAATCTCCTACAAACAAACATATCTCCTCCAAGAACACTGACCACAAGGGATATTTTTAATGGAAACTACCCCTGTTCAGGGATCTGTCTTATTTACTCTTTTGCCCCTAGTCCCTAGCATAATGTCTAGGCTAGAGAATTCATTCATTCATTCAACAGATATTTATTGAGCACCTACTATATGGCATGTACTATTCTAGAAACTTCGGATACAGCAGTGAACAAAATAGATAACTAATGGATACACTAATAGAGCTTTTATTCTGGTGCAGTAATTTAGTATTTATACAAGTAAATAAACAACCAAGTTGTGTTATGAGGAAAATCAAACAAGTAATGTGATAATGACTAGATGTGATTCAGATGGGTGTCAGGGGGGCCTCTTTGAGGAAGTAATATTTGAACTGATATCTGAATATCAAGATTCAAATCTAAGAAAAGGCTTAATGTGTCTACAAGATGGAAGGAAGGACAGTGTGGCTTGAGGCTGAATGGGCAAGAAGAGAGATGGGGTGTGGGGATGAACAGGAGTTCAGAGGTGGTCATATCAAAGAGGGGGCTGAGGGAGGTCAGCAATGTCAAAGGCTGATCCATGCTGCTGAGTTGTTGAAAACACCGTGCTACAAAGTTTCTTTAAAACTTCATCAATATTAAAAATGTCTGTGATCCAAAGGACACCATCAAGAAAGTGACAAGATAGTCTAATGGGAAAAAATATTGACAAATCATATATCCAATAAGGGACTTATATCCGGAATATATAAAGAACGCTTACAACTCAATGATAAAAAGACAAATAACCCAATAGGCAAAGTATCTCTACAGGCATTTCTCCAAGGAAAATATACAAATGACCAATAAGCAAGTGAAAAGATGGTTGGCATCATTAATCATCAGAGAAATGTAAATCAGAATCATGAAATAGCCCTTCATATCCATTAGGATGGCTCAAATAAAAAAAGTCAGATAATAACAAGTGTTTGTAAGAATGTTGAAAAAATCGGTATCCTCGTAAACTTCTGGGAATGTAAGTGGGAACATTAAGTGGTACAGCCACTTTGATAAACAGTCTGGCAGTTCTTCAAATGATGAAACCTAGAGTTACCATATAGCCTGACAGTTTTATTCCTAGGTATATAGCCAAAAGAAATGAAAGCATATGTCCACATAAAAACTTGCACACAAATGATTATGGTGGCTTTATTTATAATAGCCAAAAGGTAGAAACAACTCAAATGTACAGTTTATCCAACTGACAAATGAATAAACAAAATGTGGTATATTCATACAATGGAATTTAATTTCACCATAAAAAAGAACAAAGCACTGACATGCTACAACATGAATGAACCTTGAAATTATAAGTGAAAGACGACAGTCATGAAAGACCACAGAGTATATGATTCTATTCATATTAAATTTCTAGAACAGGGAAGTCTGTAGAAATTGAAAGTAGATCAGTAGTTGCCTAGAGGATGGGAGAATGGGAAGATACAAGAGTGATAGCCAAAGCGTACAGGATTTCTTTTTGAGGTGATGCAAGTGTTCTAAAACTCACTGTGGGGATGGCTGCATTTATCTGTGAATATACTAAAAGCCATTGAATTATGTGCACTTGAAGTGGGTGAAAAACAAACAAACAAAAAACAACCCAAAGGCCTAAGGATACACTTCACACTCACTGAAAGTTTCAGGCTCTTCAGATAAAATTTACTAGTCCAGATTAGAATATTTTTGTGCCCAAGGGAGAATTATCAATGAAGCTATTCTTATAACACAAAGCTTTCCTTCCTAAAATACTGGAAAGGAGCAACACCTTGAACACCACAGGAAACCCATAAATATCCAATTTGCACCACTGCATGATTAAAGCAGCTTGCTTCTTCCACTCATTAGCAACACTCAAAAATATATTCTAGCTTTTTGCCTGCTAAAAGGATATTTACATTTCCTCTTTGCATGGACTACATAAACCCTGTTTACTCCCACAGTTTCTCTGCAGCTCTGGTCCACTTGAACTGTGCTTGGAAAGCAGGCAGAGAGAACTGTTCTGGGACAAACATAGTGGTGGAAAGCGCAAGTGCTGTATGAGAACTCATTTAAATTAATGTGTTTGGAATCATGGATTTCTAAGTGAGTTGAATTTGGAAGCTACTTCAGTTTTCTAGAGGATAGGAAATCAGCCATTGTATTCTACCATGAGTAGCATGCTCTTTATCCTGCAGGTGATAATTGCCTGCGGTGGCAAATTTTCAGCCCTTTAAGATAGGAAAAATTTTAGTCATTTTTGTGCTCTCCACAAGTTGGTGCTTTTGTATATATTATGTGTTCAGTAAAATTTTTAATCGAATTTGAATGAATGGATCACTAGGGTTTGAGAATAAGATCAGGAAATTTTTTCAGTGACTGAAACTGTTAAAATTAAACATATGATGGATGAAACCATCCATATTAGGTCTGACTCACCCTGGGAGCTAGCTCATAAATATAATGCCATTGGAGCCAAAGAATATCCAACTGCTAATCAAGAAGCCATGGTAGTGATGGTGTTATAAGAGGAAATGGAAAGTGAGACTTTCCCCGTAGCTTTTAACCCAGCCTAGGAAAGTAAGACACTGCATCTGGTAGACACAAGCATTCAGTTCAATGGACTGAGACTCTCTGTGGCAGAAGAGCTCACCAGGTTTTGCCACAGTTTACATGAGTTATTGAATTTTCTCTTTTATTATGAGGCAAGGTTCTCAGGAGTTGGAGTACATGGGATTGTGTATTTGCCAGTCAGAGGAATCAAACTTGCCTCTCCCCTTTCTCTTGCCTCAGTGTTGGCCAATAACAAGGCACTGCCCATGGATGTGAAGCCTAGTCTGAAAAAAACTTTTGGCTTCCCTTTGGAAAAAAAAAAAATGTAATAGCGATTCCCATCAGTTTCTCCCTAACCTTTTCTCTTTTCTGCTATCTAGCAGAGCAGGGCCTGTTTTCTCATCTTCCCTCTGTCAATTCAGGTTATTCGGATGACTCTGAACTATCCAAATATCCTAAATGCATTTTTGAATATAGGAGATGTGATTTGAAATCCTAGGTGTAGGATACTGATGCCATCTTTACCCACATATGGCTCTTAGCACTTTACAGCTCAATTTTCTGCTTAAAAGGGTGCCGCTTTTAAACTAGCAAATACAGCAAGTGACTAATTAGCCAAATTAATGAGGGCTTGTTTACTTGAAGTCCCCAGTGCCCTTGGAACTTGGGATGTTTCATTATTACAATCTGCAAGTGGTTTCCTCCAATTAATTTTTAACATACGGCTCTTGCCTCTTCTCAGTAATATGTAATATCCTAATACTTCAGAGGGGCTTGCAAGCATTAACTCATTATTCCTCATAGGGGACTACTGGAAAACTGAAACAAAAAGGAATCATAGTGCTTTTTTGTCAACACTGCTTTTTGGCGTACTTTATTACAAATTCTAGTCTATAGGTCTAAATCAAAATTGGTAAAGAGCAATTATAAAAGCCCATTCTGAGAAAAGGATAGAAAGGAAGAAACATATGTAAATATGAAAGAAATTTCTCTTTGCCATAGAATAAATACAAATAAGCTAAGAAAAGTCATCCCTCTTACAGTCCTTTGTCTTCTAATTGGAGATAAACTCAAATTTAATTGGGCACATGGAAGTATGTATCTGGATGCACATTCAAAAGTGATGTATGCGTCTAGTACTATACAGAAAGAAATGAGATGAACATCTAGAGCACATTCAGAAGTAAGTTGTGCATCTAGAGTATTTACAGAAGTAAGGTCTGCACCTAGAAGACATTCAGAAGTAAGACGCATGAGTGATGTAACAGAAACAGTGAAGTAGGAAGCTCTAAAGAATTGGTCCCTCCACTGAAGCAGCCATTAAGCTAGTAAAAAGAGATAGAATTATGTTTTTCAGAACTCCAGAATCTAATAAAAAAAAAAAAACTTACAACAACTGGGGGAAAGCTTAAAGAAGAAAGAGATTGCTAAATTTCAGCATTTAGGGAAATCTCTCAGATCACTGACTGCTGACAATGAAACAGACTTTAGGGAATCACACATAACAAAGAATACAGTCTTTGCAAAAAAAAAAAAAAGTTTGGAAAAAGTCACTTAGCAAATGGATGACTGAAACCCTCAACAATCAATAACAGCAAACCCCGAAGGGGGAGTGAATCTGATTTCCAGAGTTACCACATTGTAATGTCAAAATGTCAACAAAATTTTCAACAAAAATTACAAGACATACAGACACAGGAACGTATAGCTATTAACAGGAAAAAATAAATTGACATAAGACAGCTCTGAGCCAGCTCAGACATTAGACTTACTAGACAAAACCTAAACATCTAAATGAAATTATGGATAAAGAACTAAAGGAAACTAGCAAAACAATGAAAAAATAAAGAATATCAATGAAGACACAGACATTACAAAAAGAAACCAAATAGAAATTCTGAAGCTGAAAAGTACAATAGCTGAAGTGAAAAATTTTCTAGAGAGATTCCACAGTAGATCTGAGCAGGTGAAAGAAGAAGCAACAAACGTAAGGATAGGATAATTGAAATTGAGTCTTAGGGCAGAAAGAGAAAAAAGAGTGGAGAAAAATGAACACAACCTAAAGGATTTGTGGGACTTTATCAGCTATACCAACATAAACATTATGGGAATTGCAGAGGGTGAAGAGAGAGAGAAAGGGGCAGAAGTAATATTGAAGAAATAATGGCTGAAAACTTCCCAAATTAGATGAAAGACATGAATCTACACATCCAAGAATTTCAATAAACCTCAAGTAAGATGAACTCCAAAGCAATCCACACGAAGACATCTTATTACCAAACTATCAAAAGCTAAACACAGAGAATCTTGAGAGCAGCAAGACAAAAGAGATTCATCACAGACAAATGATCCTTAATGAAGTTAACAGCTGACTTCACATCAGAAGAGCACGGAGGGCAGAAGGCTATGAGTGACATGTTTAAAGTGCTGATAACAACAACAAAAAGCCAAGCAAGAATTCTATATCAGGAAAAACTGCTCCTCAAAATTGAAAAAGAAATTAAGACATTTCCCAATAAACAAAAGCTGAAAGAGCTCATTGCTAAGGGCAAACACTGTAAGAAATGCTAAGCGGGGTCCTTCAGGCTGAATGAAAAGGAACTAGACAGTGAATTGAAGCCATGCGAAGAAATGAGAAACTTTGGTAAAAGTAATTCATATAGATAAATATAAAAGCTAGTGTTATATTTTTGTCTTGTAACTTTCAATTTTCCTATATGATTTAAAAGACAAATGCATAAGATGTTCATTATAAATCTATGTTAATGGACACACAGCGTATAAATATGTAACTTTTGACAATAAGCATAAGGGGAGAGAGAAATACAGGAGCAGAGTTTTTGTATGCTATTAAAGCTTAGTTGGTATCCATCTAAACTAGGTTGTTATAGATTTAGTCTGTTAATTATAATCCCCATGATAATCACTAAAAAATAACTTAAAAGTATACAGGAGAGGAAATGAGTAAGGAATCCAAATGGTACACTCGAAGAGAAAATGAATCAACCACAGAAGAAGGCAGTGTCAGAGGAACTAAAGAACAAGAAGGGTATAACACAAAGCAAACGAATGGCAAAATGACAGAAGTAGTCCTTTCTTCTCAGCAATCACTTTAATGTAAGTGGATTGAATTGACCAATTGAAAGACAGACTATCAGAATAGATTAAAAATTGTTCAACTATATTCTGCCTACAACAAAAGTAGTAGTGAGGTGTGCATCTAAAGCACATTCAGAAGTGAGGTGCACATGTAGAACATGTTTAGAACCAAGGTCGATCTTTAGAGCCTGTGCAGAAGTGAAGTGAGGATCTCCAGCCCATTCAGAAGGGAGATATTGATGTCAATGATTAAATTCTAATTTATTCAAGATTATATTTCCATTTTTACTTAAAACTTAAAAAAAATTAATGATTCTTTGTATTTTGACAAATGACACCTCGTATATTTGGGTATTGAGTTTGGAGTGAGTTTTTTAAAAAGAAAAGGGAAAGGGATTTTTTTTTTTAATCACCAAACTACAAGGTAAGAGTTCTAAAACATGGCAACAACAAGGTTAGGATAATTTGCATTTGAGTCAATGGAGATTTCATGAAAAGGAAGATTTGGCATCTTAACATTTGTGAAAACACTGAGAGCAGGAGAAAAAAAATCAGCATCTGTACAAACCAGTTATTCACTTAGAATGTAGAGACAATGGGTTTTGAGGTTGTGTTTGATGAAAGAGAGCCTGGTTGGTTGACTTGGTGAGGAGAAAGAGAATATTCCAGGTGCAGGGAGGAGGTAACATGAGTGTTGAACAGAAAGTGGCTTTGGAGGCTAGGAAAACAAAGGAAACAATAGAGTCCAGTCCTTCCTTGTAGCGAGTGATAAATTCAGGTTCTTAGGAAAAGAAACAATAATTTCACCCTTAAATGTGTGGAGTTATACTTGACACTGAGGAAGATAATAATGGACTGTTAGTGGCCTCACACCTTCCTCTCCTTTAACCACTGGATGTATTATTTTCTTAAGATGTTCTCTTCTCAAAACACTCTGATGACTGACTTTCCATTGATAAGAATATAAAATTCAAACTTCTTGGCTTGTATTCAAGGCCTCCCACAATCTGGTTCTTATCTGCTTTTTCACCCTTCTATTTTTTTAGTCTTCCAACTTCTCAGGTGGTAGGTTGGCTAGAAGACCAGGTTATACCTATTTTTGATAAATTCACTTGTTTAAAAGACTAGGTATTTGGATATTATGACTATTTGAAGACAGAGATGACCTAAGGCTATTCTGAGCCTTTCCCATCCCCTCATCTATAAAGAAAGGGTTTTGGCTTTGCCTGTAGTTTCTTTGCCTTTCTTGCCTCCTGAGGCATGTTCTGCTATCGCCAGGCCAGATTTCTGGGGATTCATGAGGCAAAACGAGAAAGGTGGGAAAGGTAGAACAACCAGAGCGTTCAGACTAGATGTGGAGGAGGAGGTATTTTTAGAGAGTCTTGAGGAGAGTGGCACGAGAAGTGTTCCAGGGCATGGAAAAAAATAAATGGGAGAAGAAATTAAAGTTTTAAGAAACACAACTATGAACTGTAATTCTTCACATGTAATCCAAAGAGACTGATTTCAAAATCACTGTTGTTGAACAGTGTTTTGCTGAGTGTGTACTGTTGAGACTGAATCACATGGCTCCTGGCTTCAGTAGGCTTACATGTATGACAGTCAAGTTCTGGAAACTAAGTGGATCATTAGGTGGAATTTGGATTAAAGGCACTAGTCCTTTTCCAGTCCTATTTCTGAGATTCAGATTTTTGTTTTATTTACAGTTCTTTCGAAGTCGTCTTTCAAGACTTAGCTCTAACATGACCTTCTTTGTGAAAGCTTTTCCTGATATTCTTCATTTCCCTAATGGGATGGACTGTCTATCCTTCGGGTCTTACTTCTCCTTTGGATAGATTTCTCTCATTTCACCTATGACACTAAGTTTATTTGTCTGTCTTGCCAGCTGACTGTGAATTCTTTGAGGGCAGACACTGTCTTTGTATCTCTTGAGCCTGGCACTTCGCCTGGTGCACAGTAGACATTTAGTGCACACTTGTTGACTAAACAGCTTATTTACCTTTGTTCCTGCTTATTGTTTCTCCCAATTTCCATGCCTATATACCACTGACTGGTGAATATTCCTGAAGAACAAAAAATACACAATGGCTCCACACTGTCTATCAAAATGAGTGTTCAAATCCGTTAGCGTAGTATTTGGAATTCTTGATGATCTGACTTTAAATTATTTTTTAGGCTTCCTCTCCCTTTAAAACCTCTTTGTTCTATCCAAATTGGATAACTTCTGTAGTTGCTTTTTTTTTTTCCCAGAATGGTTCTTTGTCGTGTGAAGGAAGAACTTTATAAAATATCCCAGCATATCCTCTGCCAGCCTCAGAATTAGCGCTTCACAGTTGTTATAGTAAGGAGAGCTGGGGTAAAGGGACAGGAAACAGAAGATCGCACAGGAGAAGGTACGTTCTTGTGAATGTTCCAATTTCTATGTTAGGCAATAGGATCGCTGGTGTTTATTATATTTTAAATAAGCAAGCAAGCAAGCAAACGAACAGCCAAAAGCTGCATGGACCAATGATGAAAGTGTGCCATAAAAATCAAGGGTATGATGGGCTTCCTTTTTCCTCTTTCGGGGATGGCGTCCGTAGGCATTCAGAATGGTCCAGCGTTTGACCTACCATCGTAGGCTGTCCCATAATACAGCCTCTAACAAAACTAGGCTGTCCCGAACCCCTGGTAATAGAATCGTTTACCTTTATACCAAGAAGGTTGGGGAAGCACCAAAATCTGCATGTGGCGTGTGCCCAGGCCGACTTCGAGGAGTTTGTGCTGTGAGACCTAAAGTCCTTATGAGGTTGTCCAAAACGAAAAAACACGTCAGCAGGGCCTATGGTGGTTCCATGTGTGCTAAGTGTGTTCGTGACAGGATCAAGCGTGCTTTTCTTATCGAGGAGTAGAAAATCGTTGTGAAAGTGTTGAGGGCCCAAGCACAGAATCAGAAAGCTAAATAAAAAAATGAAGCTTTTTTTGAGGAATAAAAAAAAATCAGAAGGCTTGATCTGTTAAAAAAAAAAAATCAAGGGTATGATGAATCCAATTCCATGAACTTGAAGTAAACAGAAGGGTAGCTGGGATTTGTAGGGTAATGGGGAAGAAGACTGCAAGTAACATACCTAAAGCCGTTTGTCCCCTCTCCTGCATGCCTGAGACCCTTTTTGCTTTCTCCCCGCCACCTTTATTTGTGACCCAGTCACAAATGATAGTGGACAATTTTTTTTTAATTTTTGTGTCTATCTATATAGAAAAGATATTTAAATTTTATGTTGAGGATTTCTCAGTAATGCCTTTTTGTAGGTAGTCCACAAGCTTTAGTGTGCCTAAGAATAACCTGGGTTTTTTTTCTTAATTTGACATTTTGAATTTCTGCACCAGCCTCCTAGAGGTTCTGAATCATTAGGTTTGGTTGTACGATCCAAGAATATGATTTTAAGTAATTACTCTTGGGGCATTTTGATGTAGGTGATCCAAGAAAATTATGTAATTATATGACTCTGGTCAGGCTTTTTTTTTTTTTTTTTTTTGGAATATCAGTTTGAGCCACAGACTTCTCAGTGGTGTAGAAATGTACAAAGACCCTGAAGAAAGTCAAGAAGAACATTGGAAATGGTTAGAGTAATAGAAGGATTGATTTGAGGCATTTATCAGGTTTAAAGGATCTAAATGTGTCTAATCTTTAAAGCCTAGCTCAGTAACAACTAATGGGAGATGTGATAATGCTCTACAAATATTTGGATGGCGTAAACATCAAAGATGGAAAGAAATTACTTAGCTTATTAGAAGACAGTATGATTAAGAGTAACCAAAAATGACCTCTGGGCTGAATCTTGGATTGGCTTTATAGAAGTAAAGTGATTAGGTTTCAGGGTAGACTCTTAACAAAAGTGACAAATCAATAGAGATGAGTGTGAAGAAAAATTGATCTGCAAATGAGTTGATCTCACTTCTATTTAAAAGCTGGTATTGAGGGCTCCCAAATTTCCTCTAGTGTCCATTTCTTTCTTAACAGCCACCTGTCCCTCTCTCCCATCTGCTTTCATGCTTGGCCTTGGTAAATTTTGAGTGGTCCTTTGTCTTATCTCTGGGGATGTCACAATGATAGCCAGCCTTGATTTCCCAAACCCACAGTTGCTGTGTCCCTTTCTTGAAATAAATATTTATTTGTTTGTTTGTTTTTTGGTTAGAGGTGGGGAGGGCAGAGAGAGAGGGAGAAAGACGATCTTAAGCCCACTCGATGCCTAGCATGGAGCCAGGTGCAGGGCTCGATCTTACAACCCTCAGATCATGGCCTGAGCCAAAAATCAAGAGTCAGACACTTAACTGACTGAACCACCCAGGCACCCCACAATAAATATTTATTAATCATTTACTATAAGTCTAGGCACTAGGTAACAAGAAAAACAGAGGCTCTGTCTTTGAGGAGCTTATATCCTAGACAATTATTGATTATTATGTACTGGATGTTTTTGTCTCCCCAAAATGCATACGTTGACATCGTAACCCCCAAAGTGACGGTATTAAGATATGGGGCCTTTGGGAGGTGATTAGGTCATAAAGATGGGGCCCTCACGAATGGGATTGCTGCCCTTATATAAAAGACCCCAGAGCGTTCTCTAGTCCTCTTTCTGCCTACCATTTGAAGACACAGTGAGAAGTTGGCAGTCTCCAACCAGAAAGCAGGCTTTTACCCACCAAATCTACTGGTGCCTTGATCTCAGACTTCCAGCCTCCAGCATGGTGAGAAATAAACGTCTGTTTTTTGAGCCAACCAGTCCATTAGGTTTTTGTTATAACAGCCTGAGCTAAGACACTGATGGTGCCTCACTTGCCATGTTTCTAGCTGGAAGTGGTTGAATGCTTTCTCCATCTCTGTTACATGGGGAGACCACAGCAGCTCTTGGTTGTGAGCTAACCCTATAAGACAGGTAGCAGGGAGGAAAACCATTATGTCAGAATGAAGTATGAGCCTTGTCCTAATCTTCTTTCTATTTCTTTTTTTAAAAAATTATATTCTTAATATTTAAACAACAACTACAAAAATAAAACCCCATATCTGTTCACACATTTCTACCATCCCCATTCCCCCATCTATTGCAACCACCAATCTGTTCTGTGTTATCTGTGATCTTGAATTTTTTTTTTTTTTAAGATTTAACATATAATAGAGATCAAATGGTATCTATCTTTCTTTATCTGGCTTATTTTGCTTAGTATAATGTCCTTGAGGTCCATCCATGTTGTTGCAAATGGCAAGATTTCATCCTTTTTATGGCTGAATAATATTCCAATGTATATATACCACAATTTATTTATCCATTCATCCATCCATGGATACTTAGGCTGTTTCCATATCTTGGCTATTATAAATAATTCTGCAGTGAACATGGGGGTGCATACATCTTTCTGAATTAGTGTTTTTGTTTTCTTTGAATAAATACCTGGAAGTGAAATTGCTAGATCTTATGGTACTTCTATGTTTAATTTTTTGAGAAACCTCCATACTGTTTTCCATAGTGATTGCACCAATTTACATTTCCGTCATAGTGCACAGGGTTCCCTTTTCTCCACTTTCTTGCAATTGTTTGTTATTTCTTGTCTTTTTCATGCTAGCTGATCTAACAGGTGTGAGGTGGATATTTCATTGTGGTTTTGATTTATATTTCCTTGGTGATTAATGATGCTGAGCATCTTTTCATATACTTGTTGGCCATCTGTATGTCTTCTTCAGAAAAATTTTGATTCAGATCTTTTATTTTTTAATAGATCATTTGGGTTTTTTGCTATTAAATTGTATGAGTTCTTTGTATATTTTGGATATTGGCCCCTTACCAGATATATTATCTGCAATTATTTTCTCCCATCTAGTAGGTTGTCTTTTCATTTTGTTGACGGTTTCCATTTGCTGTGCAGAAGCTTTTTAATTTGATGTAATCCCACTTGTTTGCTTTTGTTGGTTTTGCTTTTGATGTCGGAATAAAAAAATCACACCAAAACCAATGTCAAGGAGCTCACTGCTTATGTTTTCTCCTCGGAGTTTTATGTTTTCAGGTCTTATGTTCAAGTCTTTAATCCCTTTTCAGTTAATTTTCGTGTGTGGTGTAAGATAGTGGTCCAGTTTCATTGTTTTACATGTGGCTGTCCAATTATCCCATCACCATTTATTAAAGAGACTGTCCTTTCCCCACTGTACATTCTTGGCTCCTTGGTCGTAAATTAACTGACCACATATGTGTGGGTTTATTTCTGGGCTCTTTATTCTGTTCTATTGATCTATGTGTCTGCTTTTATGCCAATACCATACAGTTTTGATTACTAGAGCCTTGTAATATAGTTTGAAATCAGGGAGTGTAATTCCTCCAGCTTTGTTCTTCTTTCTCAAGATTGCTTGGGCTATTTGGGATCTTTTGTGGATCCATACAAATTTTAGGATTGTTCTATTTTTGTGAGAAAAAATGCCATTGGAATTCTGATAGGGATTGCATTAATCTGTATATTGCTTTGAGTAATATGGAGATTTTAACAATATTGGTTCTTCCAATCCATGAGTATAGAATATCTTCCCATTTAATTATGTCTTCTTTGATTTCTTTCACTTAATGTTTTATGGTTTCCAATATACACAGGTCTTTCACCTCCTTGGTTAAGTTTATTTCTAGGTATTTTATTCTTTTTGCAATTGTAAATGGGACTGGTTTCTTAATTTTTCTTTCTGTAGCTTGCTATTTGTGTATAGAAATGCAACAGATTTTTGTGTATTGATTTTGTGTCCTGTAACTATACTCAGTTCATTTATTAGTTGTAACAGTGTTCTGATGGAGTCTTCAGGGTCTTCTATACATAACGTCATGTCATCTGCAAATAGTGAGAGTTTTACTTCTTCCTTTCCAGTACGAATGCCTTTTATTTCTTTTTCTTGCCTAATTGCTCTGGCTAGACATGGAGTAAGAGACACTTTAAGGTACAATGGTGAACTTAGTACCACTTCCCATCCCTCCTCCCCCCCCCAAAAAGGGACTGTTCTTTCCTCTTCCAGACTTCCTCTCCTTTCCATCTTAGACTGAAGTTGCTCTCTTGTGATTTGCTCTTTCAAGGTTGGTATTCATTTAAAACCAAAACACAAACTTTTACTTAATTTTATCTATTTTCAAATGTTTTGGGAGAGGGGTAGGACAGACAGATTAGGAATTCAGGTAGGGGTTGGTTGTGGACTAGACCACACATATTCATACTCAGAAATGTCCTGTGACTTAACCCAGGCAGCCACTCCCTTAGGCTCCATTTGGATTCTTCCAGTATCATGGCTTCTGTCCTGTTATCCTGGACCCAGTGAGACTTAGAGCTTTGGGGCAGAGACAGAGCCTTCTCTTTCTTTGGTAATTCCTTGCTAGGTCAATATTTGCAGGCCCTCATGCTTTTCATACATTATTCCCTTTAATTTACACTACAATTCCATGCAGCACCACCCTCCCACAGCTGGGTGAGGACACTTATTACCTTGTCATCTCTGATTTCTGGGTTTTCTTCCTTCTTTATAGGCAGATATAGTAACCGAGGTTTAGTTATTGGACCCCAGGATTTTTAAAGAAATTTTTAAAAATATGTTTTCTGGGTTGAATTTAGAACTGTGATCATCTTGATTGAATATAAATACTCAACAGTCCTTTGTGAAGAGGACACATGCAGATATTTCAGAATGATTAATGAATCATGGAAAGCCTTCCATGGGTCATCTTCTCTGAATATTTTTAGTAACTGCAAGCAGAGATTAACTATTGTCCTTTTCTAGGGAAAAGTCTAGAACCGTGCTGTTGATTATGGTAGCCACTAGCTATATGTGGCTATTGAGCACTTGAAATTCATCTAGTCTGAATTCAAGACGTACACTAAGTATGAAATGCCAGATTTAGAAAACTTAGTAGGAAAAAAGAATATAATGTATTTCATTAATAAATTCTTAAATTAATTTCATGTTGAAATGATATTTTGGATACATTGGCTTAAAATATATTAAAATTAAACTTGCTTGTTTCTTTTTACTTTTTTAAAATGTAGCTCCCAGAAAATTTAAAATCACATATGTGCTTGCATATATTTCTGTTGGACAGCTCTGATCTAGAAGAAAGATATCTAGAAATATGTGCTTCTAATTAAGCACACCTTACATTTTTGCACCTTTTTTTTCTGCTGGGACTGCTTATATCTACCATTTGAACTAGCTTAGAATTAAAGTGCCACCTTTGCTTTAAAAACATCTGGCATGTAACACCCAGGCACAATTATTTTTCTGCTGCAGCCATGTTGCCATAGGAGCAAAGTTATGGTGTAATAAAGAACAACTTGAGTTAATAACTTGTGTATGAAAATAGTTACATCTTCATTGTGGGAACCACGAGGCACCCATACTGTTTCATTGCACACACAAATCCCTTTTATAATGATGCTTTTTCATTCATTTGGCATGCTTTTATTATTATTAATACAACAGTGAAAACTCTCTATATATCAGGGTAAAAGCATCTATTTTGGATAATCAAACCTATAAATCTTGTGGCTGCTCAGATATAGCCAATTAACTCCCCTTCTTCAGAACTGCAGGATACCAGATGGTGCAAAAAGGGTGGCCACATACTTTTTGCAGTGCTTCTAACTGAGTGACATAGTCACAAAAGCTATGGAAACTAGTGGGGAGGGACATGTTTGTCAGTTGCCAAAAATGCTCATTTTTAAGCTCTGATAAAAAAATGTTTCTATTTCTTAAAATGTTGACATCTTCATTAGCTAAGTACATTAACAGAATCCTTCATGTTACACTTATCAGGGCCTTTCTTTATACTTCCCATACCCTATTATTTGATAACAGATTTTTTTTTAAAATAAACAAACCAGTGGTAATACTTTGTAAAGAACTTTAGTCACATTTCATACCTCTTTTGTGACATTGCTTTGTTTCTTTGCCTATAGCACCAAGCGATGTTGTTGTTTTATTTTTGGGGGGGTGGTGAGAAAGACTAGTCTGTATATAAAATGTAATGTAGTCAGTAGGCAAAGTGGGATTGCCATTGGTGATGGTCTTTTATTTTCATGAGCTGTTTTTTTAATATTTATATAAAAATTCCTGGTTACCATGTTTAAATGGTTTGATCGATACTACCTAAATATTTATTGAATTAACTAGTTATATCACCAAGGTAAAATACACACTTTGAAATTTCAAAGATCAGGAAATCATACTTCATGATCACATGAATTTTGACTTGCGCATACGTGTGTGTGTGTGTGTGTGTGTGTGTGTGTGTCTCCTGGGTACAATCTCTTCAGGACATCTCAGATGTTGGTTTTATTGAATTAAAATTTGCCCCATGATTCTAAATTTTTTTTTTTTAGATTTTGTTTATTTATTTGAGAGAGAGTACATGAGAGGGGGGAAGGTTGGAGGGAGAAGCAGATTCCCCGCTGAGCAGGGAGTCTGATGCGGGACTCGATCCCGGGACTCCAGGATCATGACCTGAGCCGAAGGCAGTCGCTTAACCAACTGAGCCACCCAGGCGCCCCTAATGTTTTTTTCTTAAGCTGGGTTTTTAGATAGTGGCTGCTTCTGAATTCTTTGGAGCTTATAATGGCAGACTTTTGAAAGGCTTAGATACCATTTAAAAACCTGCATAAAAATAAACTGAGAAAAACTTCATATTTGTATACTTCTCATTCAATATTGTTTCTTGCCTCCAAACCTCCTCCAGAAATATTTCAGATTTCAATTTCTGTTTGAGTTGTTCATCATTCCTACAAACTATATAATTGACCTTTTCATAAATTTGATTTTGGATAAAAATGATGACTTAAAAGATATTTCACCAAGTAAAACCCTGCCAAAACCTGGTAAGTGGGTTCAAAAAATCCAGTCCTAGAAAATGAAGGTTCAAGATATTGGGAGGTTAATGAAATGAGGGGGGTGAGCCTTTCGGCTGGCTGCCACGAAGTTCCTGGGGTTTTGGGCTGTCTACATCCCAGTGGCAGTGTGATACCACCTAGCGACGGTTGTCCTCTGACTCACGTGTCATTGGCATTGATCCAGCATCCTCTCCAAGGCTGGGAGTTCAAGGACAGCAGCAGCAATTCTAGGAATCTCCTGGTTAACTTGTGTGCATTTCGTTGGCCTCATCTGTGGTGACTGAGCCAGAAGAACCCGGGGACCAGAGACCCACTCTCCTCCCAAGAAGAGGTTGCCTGACACTTTCAAGAAATCTCCCCTTTTCCTTTATGTTCCTGCTCCATTCCTTCCCTCTCCATGTAAGAACTGTAACCCACTTACCAGATCTGAGAATAGGATTAGGCAGAGAGAAAGAGTCAATTACCCAAATCTTTGTTATTGCTGGACCTGTTTGTGTGGGGTTTTGCTGCAATTTTGTTACTTTCGATGGGATATCATTAGGAATGAATTTGACAAAAACTGCACCTTCCACTTACATGAGCAGTTTTAGATTTTAGTTCCCATATATTTTTAGCTCCTGCCTCTAGATGATTCTTTTTTTTTTTTAAATTGTATTTATTTATTTGACAGAGAGAGAGCATGAACACAAGTAGGGCGAGCAGGCAGAGGGAGAGGGAGAAGCAGGTGCCCCGCTGAGCAAGGAGCCTGATGCAGGGCCCGATCCCAGGACCCTGGGACAACGACCTGAGCCAAAGGCAGACACTTAACCGACTGAGCCACCCAGGCGCCCCAGGTTTTCCTTATTTTAAAAATTCTGGTTATTTAGCTGGGGAATATTACCTTCGTTAGGATATGCAGATGGTATTTTACGAAATTTTCATTTTGTCCCCAAAATTGACTGCTTGAAAAGCCCTTCTGCTCTCCTGAATACCTACAGCATTTGATTCGAAACAATTGTACTACATTTGGAGAAAAAAAAAAACAAAACTGTACTGCATTTGAATCTTATCTGCCCTGCTAGAATATAAAAAATTATTAATGACCAGATCCAGTTCATCTTTACATAGCTCACATTGCACACAGTAGGCCTTTAATAAATATTTTCAAAAGTAAAAAGCATACACATACACATGTACTTGTAAAATGTTCTTTAAAAAACAAACACGAAAGACAAGGCATTAGCCCTGATCGCTGCTTTTCAGTGTCCTTCAGCCTGAGTGTATAAACAGCTGGGGATGAAGGTTGCTCAAAAGTTATGTAATCACGCATAGCACACATGCCGCACAAAGAGCCAAAATGTTTTCAACCTCCTTTGTCACTTAACTTATTTGAATATCTGAGCTAGGCATTGGAGATTGAAATCAGCTGATTTCCTGGTGCTGTAAAAGAAATTGAGCTGTAGCCACATCCTTAATAAGCTTTTATTCCAGCTGAATGATCCTATCCAGAGAGACAGCTTTTTTTTTTTTTTGAAGGGACGTTTACCCAGTTTTCAGTAATTAAAACCTCCTATACTCCAGCCAAAACTTTGGAAAGTTCTCAAAGAAATTCAACCACTTTGAGGCGCGGTGGGAAGGTCACCTTATATAGCAAACCATTCAAGGTATGTGGGTTCTTGTTGCACAGAGAGGAACAAAAGGTGATGATTTTGCTTAGTATCTTCCTCCAAGAAGACTTAGGCTTCAGTCACACAGTGCTCAACAAGGCAGAATCTCTTCTTAGAGCTAATGAAATTGTCTCTCTGAGTCCCAATTGTATCATCATCATGAATTTAATTTTATGCCTGGATCCTTAGCTTGAGAGTAATGGAGAAAATACGCTACTGGCTTACGGGGGTGGAGGAGGGTGCTTTAGGAGTTGAAATGGAAATGTGGACTCCAGGCCTGGGTCCAGAGGTGGACTGCAGAAGAACACTGAATCCTTCCATATCTTATGCAGGATTATTTGTGGATTTGCATAGACGCATTTTTGGGGTGGATGCACGCTTTTATCAGATTCTCAAAGGAGTTCAAGGCTCCCCAAAGAATTAGAACTGCTAATTCAAGGGACTCAGCTTAGTAGGTACATTCTAATGGTTTGACAAATTTAAGAAGTCATGTCCCCAGGATTCCTGGTGATTATAACAAACTCCATGTGGCTATTTTGACTAATCTGGAAAACAGGTAACATCAGGGCCTTCATGTATTGTGCTCATTTAGAATAAGGCTCAGATCATGACTGTCATGAACAGAGAGCCTTTATGGGGGCAGACATCCAGGGGAATAAAGTTGGGTGGGAAGAGAGAAAATCTATGTGGAAGGTCAACAAAATGGAATCCA
The DNA here is from genome assembly GCF_037043125.1 of Eumetopias jubatus. Classification (NCBI taxonomy): domain Eukaryota; kingdom Metazoa; phylum Chordata; class Mammalia; order Carnivora; family Otariidae; genus Eumetopias; species Eumetopias jubatus. Next base: position 26,992,234 of record NW_028274810.1, on the reverse strand, counting down.
GTCAGAGAATAGCATCTAGGGTGGTAGAGGGTCTAGAAATCATGGAGCAGGTAAACACAACGGAGCAGAGAACACTTAGAGACAAGAAAGCTTTGCCTGAGGAGGGGAAGCATGATAGCCGTCTTCAAATGTCTTATGCAAGAGAAGTTGGACTTTTTTTATTCTCAGTGTCTGAGAGGGGAAGAATGTGGGATTTGTAGGTTTGGAATTAGCATAAAAACTCTCCTATTAGAACCATTTAACTGAGATGCCCTGCGGGACTGAGTGTGCAGGAGGAGGTTGGGCAGTCATCCACAGGCACTGTGTAGAAGGGACTCTTGGATTCAGGAAACTTGCACTGGATGATTTCCAGATTCATTAGTTCACTGCCAAGTCCTCATCTCTACTCGGATGTCCAGAGGCACCTTAAACTCATTATATCGACATCAAATTTATGCACTTCCTCTTCAAACCTGACCTTCTCTAATTCTCTCTCTCTCTTTTTTCATTTTACGGAGATTTATTTTGTTTTGTTTTTGTTTTTTAATTAAAAAAATAAATTTTAATTAACTTCAGTACATTTAACAAACAATGTTATTATATTAGGGTCAGGTGTATAATATGGTGATTCAACAACTCTATACATTCCTCAGTGTTCATCATGATAAGTGTACTCTTAGTCCCCTTTAGCTATTTCACTCATTCCCTCACCTACCTCCCCTCTGGTACCCATCAGTTTGTTCTATATAGCTAAGAGTCTGTTTTGGGGTTTGTCTCTTTTTTTGTTTTGTTTTGTTTTGTTTGTTTGTTTCTTCAATTCCACATATGAGTGAAATCATATGATATTTGTCTTTAACTCTGACTGATTTATTTACTTAATATTATACCCTCTAGATTCATCCACCTTGTTGCAAATGGCAAGATTTCATTCTTTTTATGCCTGAATAATATTCTTTTATATATATATATATATATATATACACCACATCTTCTCTATCCATTCATCTATAAATGGACACTTGGGCTGTTCCATATCTTGACAATTGTACATAATGCTGCAGCAAACACAGGGGCACATATATCTTTTCAAATTAGTGTTTTTGTATTCCTTGGGTAAATACCCAGTAGTGGAACTACTGGATCATATGGTAATTCTATTTTTAATTCTTTGAGAAACCGCCATACTGTTTTCACAGTGGAGTAGCTCCACCAGTCTGCATTCCCACCAAAAGTGCACGAGGATTCCTTTTTCTCCACATCCTCACCAGCTCTTGTTGTTTCTTGTGGTTGATTTGCATTTCCCTGATGATGAGTGATGTTGAGCATCTTTCGTTCTAGTTCTCTGTCTTAATGAATGGTACCACCGTCCACTCAGTTATGCATGCCAGAAACCTTTTTATTGTCTCTCCTCCAATCCTCATTTCTGACCCATCACCAAATCCCATTGATTTACCTCCTTAATCTATCTCAAAACTGGTCCTTTTGCTCTATTCCTGTTGCCATTCCTGTATCATGCCACTAACATCTCTTCCGGGAGACTCTTCCTGCCCATTGCTTTGTCTGCATCCCTCCTTGCTCTTTGCAGCCATTTTTCATACTTAGCATGGTCTTATAAACACAAATCTGATTAAGTTCCTTCTCCATCCATCTCTCTCCTCCATCTGGTTACTTCTTAACACTTCAGTGACTTCCCACTGTTCTCTTTCTGCCACAGGACCTTTATACATGCAATTTCTTCTGCCTGGGATGCTCTTCTCCATCCCTGTGCCCCATCCTGCCCCTACTGCTTTACTACTTTCTTTCAGAATTCAGTTCACCCATCACCTGTTCAGTTCATTTTTCTGAACTTCCTGTTAAGCAATGCTGAGTCTCTTGAATGGTGTTCCCCTAAATGCAGACCTGGAGACAATGGTTCAAGTCAAGTAGTTCATTTAGGAGGCCATCTTAGGACATGCCATGAGGCAAGAAAGAAAAGTGAAGAAAGAGTCATTACTGTGGACAGCTGGGGCTCAATCCCACTGGGGAGCCCTGAGAGACTGTAGACCATCCTGTAACCTCTGACTCCTGCCCCTCAGCAGCTGAACCTCCCCCCTCTCCCTCCTGCTGGCACTCCCAAGCTCACTTGCCTTCTGCATCTTTGTGTCTCTATAGGGCAGGAGAACTGTCACCCTGCAACTAACAGAGGTGAGATGCATCACTGGGATGTCATAAACTAGGCCCATGATTCGGACTTCAGACTCTGTGGCAGGGGCAGTGACTGAGGGAGCAGAAAGTGGGAGGACAGATTGGGTTGAGGCGATGCTCTCAGGTCATGCTAAAGCAAAGGCCATGAATGGAGAGGGAGGTTCGTCTCTCCAGCTTCCTGCCATCACACTGCTCCCGAGCACCAGTGAGGGGCTCGTGGCCTGGGGCTAACTCCCTGTTAATGGGGCTCTCTTCCACACATCCCACTCAGGGTGTACTTTTTGTGACATTGCTCTTTATGGCCATGGTGTTCCCTTTAACTACATCCCCAGAACTACCAGGGAGAGAGGGAACAAAGGGTGGGTGATAAGGGTAGACGCTGTTTTGTGCTTTACCACAGGCCTGTGTCTGCCCTGCTGGGCCTGGGCCTGCCTGTGCTGTGCTCTTGGAGTTGACCTAATCGCATTTTATCCAGGAAGTTCCAGGCAAGAAAACAAGCATTTGCTCAGCTGGATTCTGGCTTACCCACGGAGCAGGTCAGCTAACAGAATTTATTCAGACTCCTTAATAAATTTGTACTAACAACTACTGCCCCCTAAAATTTGGACAAGGAATCAAACCAGGTTCAGGTGGGCCTTGTCAGCAATGTTCATTTTTGTTGTTGTTGTGGGTGAAGTGTACAAGGTGAATCAAGGGAGAGGAACCAATGATGCTAGTTTTTCATCTGAACCACCGTTTATACTTTCCTCCCTCCCCCCTCACGACTTGCCTCTCTCTTCATGTACATCCCTTCACTTCATTCTTCACTTAGTGATCACCCTTCACTCTATTCTTCATTTAGTGATCATTTCAAAGAAAATAGTGCCAAAAAGTGCTGACACATAAAGCTGGAATTGCACGTTGCTTCTCTCCCCTCACCCACCAAAAATTAGACTGCTGAAGTCATTTAAAATATAACTAATAGCAATTCAGCCCTCGGACAGAAGAATATAAAAATCTTTCTCAATCCAGCTTTCATTCAGGTGCATAACATACAGTGGAATGATCTTGAAAACCGGACAAGAGTTTGAGTCATAAAAGCCAACCATGACTTTGCTTGTGTATTATGCCTTCTACATTTCAGCCCTCTGACTGGCTTCATTTTAAGTAGCTGAGAAAAATGGAACCTGCCAAAGATGGTTTCCCGTGTTCAAAGTCGACTGAGACTGAGCTGGTGTTCAGTAATTACAGCCTCGCAATTTCTAGGAGATTCCATCCCCACCAGACCTGCCATCTCGTGTCCCCATTTGTAACATTGTTCATTATATTCAACCTGCTGCCATCACTCTAGAGCTTTCAAAGGTATTCTGGGGGCTATCTTGCTGTAGGACACGGATAATGAAATAGTTAGATGTGACTTGTATTATAATCGCCTCACCTCACCCCCATTTAGCTTGAAAAGTAGACTTAATAAAAGCAGGAGTGAAAGGCACTTTATGTTTTTAATAAGGAGTCTCATATGGTATTACCTGCTGTTTTTCATTGTGTGTCTCGTCTCATGGTTTTCCTTTGAGATACATGACAGAAGAAAGCCAAGCACATCTCTTAATCTTAAAGCACTTTAAGAATCTATTGCAGTAATCTACCAAAATCGATCAATAACTTCAAGCTAACAGGGCTGATTTCTAAAGTACATACGTGTAGAGAGACAGGCACATTCGTTCGCTAGCAAGGAAGGGCCATCTTCTGTCCAAGAAATGAGAGGATTCCACTGTATAATAATTTAATGTTCTGTTTGCAAAAGGTAATTATAAAACTCTCATTCCATCTCCTGCTCTGATGGGCTCAGGATGAATTTAAAATGGATTAAAAGGAAATGGATAAGACGTTCTGTATTGCTGAACTCTGCCCGGTGTCATGATATGCAAACAGTGAGCAGAGCGCGGAAACTCTAAATACACAACTGAAGAGATGACAGGCTTAAATGCGAGAACGCCTGGATCTGCCGGAGGAAAGCGTTCCTAAAAATAGTGCTCACGGTTTACAGAAGAGAAAATCTAACTGTGGTGTAAAAATCTTTGAAGGCAGAGCTGCTTGGAGCTGGATGCTATAAACATATTCATGATGTTATGTTTGGAGAGGCATCTATTTTCTATGCATTAATCTCAGATGAGAAAGGGTAACACCATCTATGGCCCTGGAGTATGTGCTGGGTAAAGAATCGGGCTGAGAGCAGAAGGCCTGATTTCCAGACGAGTCTTTGCCACTCATGAGCTCTGTGACATTTAGCAAGGTGCAATACCTCTTTAGGCCTTATCTATAAAATGGGTCTGTTAACAATTGATCCCTGTGGTTGCCGCGTGCTAAACAATGTGGGCAGATTGAATATGCAGGAGTTTCCCTAATTCTAGTCTAATTATATGATGCAGAATGGATCGTTAATACTTAGGGACCACGTTTCTCTAAAGCTGTTTGGCACCACCCTTTTTCTTTTATGTCATTATGTGTTTTTAAATAAAAAAGTAATGTGTGCTCTTTGTAATAGGCCAATAATATAGAGATGCAGAAAGAGAAGGATTCAAACTAAGTGTCCCTCCCAAAACTTCCTCTAGAACCATGCTCTTTCACCCCACCTAAGGTGATTAGTGATAACAGCTTAATATGCATTATTCCACTATTTTCACCATGCTTTTAATATATGCTTATATATAGGTTGTTCTTTAAATACTCTCTGATTAAAATGACATCATTTTTCTTTTTTTAGAGATTTATTTATTTGAGAGAGAGAGAGAGAGAGAGAGAGAGAGAGCGTGTGTGCGTGAGTGGGGGTAGGTGTAATGGGAGAAGGAGAGAGAGAATCCTCAAGCAGACTCTGCTTGGAGCCTGGAGCCTAGTGCGGGGTTTGATCCCAGGACCCTGAGATCATGACCCGAGCTGAAATTAAGAGTAGGATGCTTAACTGACTGAGCAATCCAGTCGCCCCTCATTTTTCTTTTAGTAATGTATCATGGACATTCTTCTAGGTTAAGGGTAGGAAAACTATGGTGCTCAGGCCAAATCTGGCCATACTCAACGTATTGTCTGTGATTATTTTGCACTACGAAGGCAGAATTGAGTAGCTGTGGCAGAGACCTTTAGGTGGCAGAGCCAAAAATATTTACTATTTAGCCTTTTAAAGAAAAAGTTTGCCAACTTTTTTCAATATATGTAGTTCTATCTCCTTGCTTTTGAAAAGTTGCATAATATTCCCTAGAATGGATGTGCATCATCGATTCAATTTGGCTCAGGTAATCGAAAAGTGCAGAGGAATATAGGCTTCAGGTACTGTTAGATCCAGGGACTGAAATGATGTATTCAGGAGTTCTGTTCCCTCTGGTTCATATTTCAGCTTTCTTCTCTGTAAGCTCAACGCTCAGGCAGTCTTTCCTCTTTTAATTTTGACAAAATGGACATCATCAGTTCCAGTCTTAAATCTCATTCTACGGTGCTAAGAGAGCTTTTCATTCCTGGTAGTTTTATTAGAAATCCTGGGTAGGACTTTCATCGGCCTGGTTGCTCAGCCCTGAACCAGTCTCTATGGCCAGGGGCCAGTATTCTATAGGCCAAGCATAGAGCATATGCTCTCCTCTGGGTCCTGGAGTGTGAGGCCAGCCTTACCAAAACATATGGAGTAAAAATGACCGAAGTGTGATTGCCCAAAGGATAACTGGGGCGCAGTTGTTGAAAGAAGGGAGTGAATACCAGGAGCTTGAGACAAATGCCCACTATAAGCATAGATTTCCCAAAGTGCTTTGCTGGGTTGGATATTTGTACTTTTAAAATTTTAGTGACCATTGCTGGAGTAGTTTCCAGAAAGTTTGTTGTAGTTAATCATGGTCTCACCAGAATCCTTAGACTATTTTTTCTGTATTGCTACTTACACTGGTTATTATAACAAAAAAACTTTTTTACTTGATGTTTGGAAATGGCATCTCATCATTTAAATTTCCATTCTAGTGACTACTAGTGAGATTGGGTATCTTTTTATAACTATATTATTGGTAATATGTGTTTAATTTTATGTGAAATATTGCTTCGCCCAGGTTCCCATTGTTACCTATCTTCTTAACATATATGTAGACGCTCTGAGTATATTAGGGATTTGAATCTTTTGTCCATCATATATGTTTGAAAAAATTTTTTTCATCAGTTATCTCTTGACCTGATTTATGGCATCATTTACTATATTAAAAAAAGTGTATGTTAAGTTCTGTGAGGGAGTCTTTCCAAATGTAGAAATCAATCTCAGTCTCACTGACCTGAGTTGAATGAAAGTATTATTCAAAGTTATGTTCATCTCTATAGATATATTTAAAATGCTCATCCTCAGAAGTTACATGATTTAGGGTGCAGAAATAGAGCACCACCCAGCTTGCTCTATTGCTGTGTGATGTTCAGAAAGAGATCTGGGCTCAGATACTCAGTCCCCTTCATCCACAAGGGGTCATCTGTGCCTAGCCTGGCTCATCCCTACCTGGGTCAACTAACAGAAGCCAAGGAATGTTTTTGGTTAAAATTAAAGACACTGGATATGTCAGCTCTCATTCAGATCTTCAGTCTAAAGAAATTACTTCTAATTATATAACATTTTTTGCTTAATCATACTATAAGACACTCTACTTAAACTTATTTTTTCATATAATTGTGAATGAAAAGCTGTAATAGAAAAGTGTATTTGTGTGTTTGTGTATCTGTGTAGAAGAGTTTTGAATCATTACTGTAAAGGTACAAATAGAGCATTTCTGTGTGCAGAGTAGGTGTGCAATCATACATGATATACGTACTTTAACTCTGGACTGAACAACTGACAGCAAGCTGACAGACAACAGGAATGTGGATCATGTTATTTTTCTATTCTTAATGACCTAAACTTCAAGAGTCTTAGAGTAGCTTTAATTATCCAACATAGTCCTACCATTTCATTTTAGATTACAATCTTCAGGAGGTGACACAGGAACTTACTGAAGGATTTTTTTTATCTAAGCAGTGTCTACCCATAGCTTATAAATAGATACATCAAAAGATTTAGTTTCCCTCCCAAAAGAAGAAGCCCTCTTTTATATTGGGTATTCTTTTCCTTGACCAGTTTTCTCAGTTGGTTAAGTAACCTGGTCAAAATTGTGAGTGGACATTTCCTCTACTGACAGAGGACACTGTTTTGCCATCAATCACAAACTAGCAAAGGGGAATGCGCAGGGTTGTTGGCCAAAGGCCACGTCTCTGTAGCTGTAGTCAGCCATTGGTTAATTAACTAATTAATTAAGTGATACATAGTGTGTATTCAGTGATCTCTATTATGTATTATGACCAGAAATTAATGTTCTTGTCAATGGAACATCATAGAAAGAAAGAATTATTGTAGAAGATAATCGTAGGCCACCAGTTGGAAAGAATTAGGTAACTAAATTCTAAATACGTGATAAATGTGAATACATTTTGCTTGATTCATAGCTGAGGGTCTCATGGTGTCTATCTCAGAGTCCTCATCAGCATAAATAGCTGCACTTAGTGTACTTGCTGCAAGTGATGGTCAAGAGAAAATTCTGAATATTAGGATGTTGAAGCTAAATACATTAATTCTCACTCAAATTACATTCCTCCAATGCACGTGCCTTCTGATTGAGGAATAGTAATAATAAATGTATGAGTACACATACACACAATTAAGCTCATTAATCCTCTCAACAATTCCGTAAGGGAAACACTGTGATTTCCCCCTTTTTATGGACAAGGAAATGGAAGAGCAGACAGGTGGAGCCGCTTGTCTAAGGACACCATGCGAGTATGGAAGAGCCTGGGTTCAAACCCAGGCAGCCTAGCCCCAGGCAATTTTAATTCCCACATCAGGATTGCCACACAGGTCATTGTAATGGTCTGGGATGGAGACTTATGCTTGGTGCTGTTAGGAATATTGTCTCCCTCCCTCCAACACACACTCAATTTGTTTTTGCTTCTGGTGGTGATGACACATCTACCTCTACCACTGCCCTACTTTACAGATTGTGTGGATTGAAATATCACAACTGGTTACTATGCACACTGCTGCTCCTGACTTGCTGAACTGTTGGCAGCCTTAACCTTCATATTTAGTTCCACCTGTTTTCTCTTATTCTGTTCACAGTGGGAATGAAAAGCAGCCGAGTTTCTATTTTTGTCTATTAATCGGTCCCATTACTTGGAAGCCATTTTTAAATAGACCTCCCTCCTTTTCCAAGTTCAGCAATCTGTTCATTTCTGTCCTGGTCCAACCCTTTAATTATCATGAGGGCTCACCTCCCAACTCCCTCCGACATCTCTATATTCCTGTGGAGCCCAGGACGAAACAAATATTCCAATAAGGCCTGATCATAGAGAACAGGACAGCACTTCTGGTCCTCACAAACTATGATTCTTTGTGGTATCCAGGTTTCCAGTTTGCATTCTTCTCTTGCCTCTGTCTTCTGTATCTATGGCATTCTTATTCAACAGCAGCCCTTTAACAATGAAATTATGCAAGGTTCACTGCATGGGACAGAAGTTGCTCTGCTCCTTAATTCCCTGCACATACCAGATATAAACAGTGCCCACATTAGATCTTGATTTTTGCTAAAGAGGCTATCAGCAGAACACATTTCAAAACAATAATTGGAACCACAACTATTCTTTTTAAAATTTTTTAATTTTTTGAGAGAGAGAGAGAGAAAGAGAGTGCAAGCGGGTGGGGTAGGGGAAGGGACAGAGGGAGAGGAAGAGAGAGGATCTTAAGCAGGCTCCACGCCCAGTGCAGAGCCCAACATGGGGCTTGATCTCACGACCCTGAGATCACGACCTGAGCTGAAATCACGAGTCGGATGTTTAACCGACTGAGCCACCCAGGTGCCCCAGAAACCACAGCTATTCTAAAGTCACAATGGGATGTTCATGAATTCACAGTCTCTGTTAGGATTTTTTAAGATTTTTAAATTTGAAATAGTTAACTTGAAAAAAAAAGTGGCTAGATACATGTGATTTATTTTTGCTTACATTTAGTTTGATAGCTAATAATTATTTAAAAGGACAAAAGTCTAAACTCTTATTTTGTGATTATGAGATTTTGCTATGGTTACTTAGTTAAGTTTCGGGTTTTTGTGGAGAGGACGGTCCATCATTGGTGAAATCAATAAAACACTAGGATCTATCTTTGTATAAACCAGGACAAAATAATTAGCTTCAAATCCTGTCAGAAAAGTGTTCAACGTAAATAAATAGCTACTTGTCTTAATGAAGGAGGTTTTTAATACCAGAGAAATTTGAATGGGGTGTCTTAGAAATTAATGAGGGCTGCTGGTGAGGAGTACGGTGGAGGGGTGGGGTAACTAACTGGGTGATGGACATTGGGGAGGGTATGTGTTGTAATGAGCACTGGGTACTACATAAGAATGATGAATCACAGACCTGTACCCCTGAAACAGATAATATATTATATGATAATTAATTGAATTTATATTAAAAAAAGAGATAGTATGTAAAATTCTATTCCACAAGCTGCGTCTATACCTGTAGATAGCGGAATCTTTAGTACAGAACTAAAGAGACCAAACAGATGAAGGGATGATCATCAATCCACATAATTTAATATGATTCCCCATATATTGTCACTAATTTTTATTAATTGTCCTGTATTTCATTTGAGAAATGAGAATATATATTTTCCTTCTCCTTACATTCACATCATTCTTGGTTGAAGGATCTGGAATTTACAACATCAAGTACTTAGAGATTAATGAGCAGTGCAAGATATATGGATCCTTTAAAATATCAAAGATAATCTCTTGATAATTATATTGGTTATTTGGCACTATCTTATAGATGACAGAATAGATTGTGAATTTTTACGGAGTAAAGTAACTCAGCATTAAGGATAACTATAATGTTTCATATCTTTAGAACACTATTTATTTTGAAAACTTTGCCTGCACAGTATAAAGCTACAACTAATCAATTGTGTTAACTTATCTGTGTTGGTTTAATTTAAAAATAGCTCATTGAAACAAAATAAAATAACACATAGGTATAATTTAGTAAAAAAAAAAAAGAAATTCCGCTCTTACTCTTTTAATTTTAATTGCCAAAATGAAAAAACCCAGGAAAAGCAGATTAATAATGTCCACTGTAAAAGATATACAGAAAAGGACTGTGCATGGTGGCTGTATAAACTGATGAAAAAAATTTTGGAGATGGATTTGGCAAAAAAAAAAAAAAAGTCAAACTTTATATGTATGTACCGTTTGACCCAGAAATTTCATCTTAGTGATATATCTTACAGAAAATTTCAAGGATGTTCATTATAGCATTATTTGTGATAGAAAAAAGACAGGCATAACTGAAATATCTAACATGGAGGGATGTTACATGAATTAGAATACATTCTGAGGAAGATATATGACTTTAAAATACATGGTAGGTCTCCATATACGGACGTGATGAAACATCAAAAGAAAAAAACAGTACCTCATTCATGGAGTATGCTATAATTATTTTTTCTTTCTTGCACAACTTTTTGTTTTTCTCTCAGGTTAATAATTATCTTGCTTTTTTGTTTTCTTGGTTTTCCGTGTACTTACCCCTTATTCAGTTTCAGTGTCTCCCTCAATTGTCTTAATCTCCTCTGATGAAACACATCGGATAGTGAATCAGTTTCACATTCTTGGGGACATCTTCCCTGGGGCTTACTGGCTTCCCCAACTCTCAGCTGGTTGCGGTCTAGTTATCATCTTATCTCCATTTGCCATCATTCCAGGGGGAGCCCTTCACCTTTCTCTGGAGTTGCATCCCCTGTTCCCTGCATTTTGATGAAGCATCTGCTTCTGTAACTTCCTGACTGTAACAAATGTTGCTGGTGCCCTCCCCAGATTCCTCTGATATTCAGAATTCTGTATCTGTTGCTGGATATGACTACAAGCACCTCTGAGTCTCAGTAGTCCATAGAGATGACCTATTCAATAAAGCATTATTTTTTTGTTTCTTTCCCTTCTTCGTACCAGTGCTCCCTGGGATCACCTCCCAAATAAACTATTTGTACTAAAATCCTTGTCTCAGAGGTTGTTTCTGAGGAAACCCAAATTAGAGATATTTTGCATATTGGAAAAAATGTTTAGGGTTGACAATCATGCCTACTTGCTAATTTAGCTTGATACAGAAATCTAGGTTGTAAGCCATTTTCTGAAAGTTGAAATCATTGCTTCCTTATATTTCAGCTTCCATTATTCTTGAAAAACTGAACACCATTCTGATTCTTGATCCTTTGCTTATATAACTTGATTTCTTTTCTTTCTGGAACTTGTAGATCTTTCTCTTTGTTTCCAGTGTTCCAAAATTTCATAATAATAAGCTGTAGTGTAAGTCCACTTTTTTTTTTATGGTAATAGGCACTGGATGAACTCTTTCAATTCTTGAAACTCCTACCCTGCAAGTGTGGGATATTTTTCTGATTTGTTTATTTATTTTATTAATAATATTCCTCATTCCATTTTCTCTGTGGTGTCTATCTGGAACTTTTATTATCTGATGTTGAAGTTCCCGAACTATCCTCTAATTTTCTTAATATTTTCTACTTCTTTTTCATCTCTATTTTTTTTCTTTGCTTTTTTGGAGATTTTCTTATTCCAACTATTCTATTGAGTTTGTTATTTCTTCTACTTGAGATTTAAGTTCAAAATTTTTTGAACTCTGAGTTTTTTCCTTTAAAAATTCTCAAATAATATTTGTTCTTATTTTGTGGATGCTGTTATCTTTCCATATCTAAGGTTATGCATGATAGCTTTTATGTGAAACTTTCTTCTTCCATAGCCTCTTTCCTCCAATCAGTTTTTTTCCCTGTCTTCATTTTGAGTTATGCATTTTATGTTAAAACATTTTCTCAGCTATCTAATAATCCTCAGTTGTCTCCTTAGGGACACTTGAGTGTGACTGAAGGCTCTGTGAGCATGAATGGAGTTTTCACCTGTGTGTTTTGCTGTAGTATCACATGGTCAGGCCACTGTATAATCTTTGTGTTTACTACCTTTTTAAAAAAAGATTTTATTTATTTATTTGACAGAGCAAGAGAGTGAGAGAGCACAAGCAGGGGGAGGAGGAGAGGGAGAAGGAGAAGCAGGCTCCCTGCTGATCAGGGAGCCCAACAGGGGGCTCGATCCCAGGACCCCGGGATCATGACCTGAGCGAAAGGCAGAGGCTTAACTGACTGAGCCACCCAGGCGTCCACCCACTCCCCCTTTTTAAAAGATTTTATTTATTTATTTGACAGAGAGTATGTTTACTACTTTTGATGACCGAAAAATCTTTCATAAGTATAACATAATTAATGATTGATATTGAGCTACTGATTGATGTTGAGTATGCAATTAAAGTTTGTTACTAGAAATAATTCTCGGATGGACATCCTTTTACATGTATTGAATTATTTCCTTGGAAGAGAGTTTATTTTCTTAGTTTGTCATGAAGATGCAGCGGAGCAGGAAAGGCTCCGCTCAGGCTCCATGATGGCAACATTGTGTAGGGTTATTGCATCTCCTCAGGATAAATATTCCTGAGTCCAGGTCAGAGGGTGAATGAATCTAAGTCTCTTACTGTTTCAGATGCAAAGCCCAAATTTATCTTAATCTGATGCATTGCAGTATCATCCTGTTGTTCAGCTTTAGAGAGGAAGATATTTTCTACTTTTTTAGAATCCTAGGAATGGAAGTGATAGAGAAATTTTAATGTAGAATTCAATAGTTTCACATTATTGGAACTTAAACACTTGGTGAGTTGTAATGGTCATAAGTGACATAGCATGTAGGTATTATTTTCCCTAGTCAGCTTTACTGAGGCAATAATGGGTGTGTCTACAAGAAAATTACCTGTTAAGATTTTTGTCCTTAAGGAACTGGACTGGCATTACCAACTCACTCCTCTCAGCAACTGAACTCCTTGGTGATATATCTCTGATTTGTCTGTTTTATCTTGTTACCTGAGGAGAGTGAATAGCAGATAACAGGTAAATGGATGGGACTTGAAGCCATTCATTTACTCTCCCAAAAAGATTATTCTAACCATTGTTATGGATTGAATTATGTCTCCCCAAAAAAGAAATGTTAGAGTTCTAGCCCGTGACCTTATTTGGAGATAGGGTCTTTACAGAAGTAATCAAGTCATAATAAGTCATTATGTGGGCCTTAATCTAATAAGGATGGACACATTCATAGAGAGAAGATGATGTGGAGAGATGCTCATCTGTAGGCAAGGAGAGAAGCCCTCAGAAGGAACCAATCTCGCTGACATCCTGATTTTGGACTACTAACTTTCATAACTGCAAAATGATAAACTTCTCTATTGTTTGATCCATCTTATTTGTGGTGTTGAGTTATGGCAGCCCAAGCAAACTAAAACAACCATTTATTCCATTCCAGTTTGTTAATCCTGCTCTTTGTGCCATAGCCTCTGGGCACATTTTCATGGAAGAAAACCTGAGTTTTAGGGGAGTGTGAAGTTCACTTATGCTAAACAGATAATAGTTTTCTAACCTCCTAATACTAAATATTAAGATATTTTGAAATGTAACTTGCTTTTTTTCTCCCCTTATTTCTGAATTTAGAAAAAATAATCTCCTTAGAAATCTTGCTTTCAAATATGTTAGCAAGTCAGTTAAAATATAGGCTTCTGGGTTTTGCCTGGACTGTAATGATAAAGCTAATTATGAACGCAACACCCCAATTTCCTAAGTTTCCTCTTCTCAAATCAAGCCGGCAGTTCCGTGATTGTAAAAGCTGTGAATGGTCATTACCAGTGTGGGATGAAATCATTGATGAATGTTTGACAGTTCATAAGGCAGAGTAATGTTACTCAGATGTTTTGTTTTCTCCTTGTGACATGAGCGAGAACATAATTACAGCATATTTCACATCATTGCTTACAGGGAAATGACTCACTCCATTATACAGTACTATGTTGGGGCCCCAGCCATGGATATAGACAAATATCTTTCTGTTTATGGTTTTCCCCAAGATATGAGAAAAACCAAACAGAGGCTTATGTTCTTTGGAAATCTTACAGTATATTTTTCCTTTTAATGAGATGCCTGGTTAAATTCAAAACTAATATTTTACACAGATGCTTGGTATGCACTGACATGTCATCATGCCATACACGTGCTAGTCAGGACTTACAAACCTCCAACACCCGAGCAGTCCCAGAGTCTCCAGATAGCTCTGGAATGAGCATTATGCATGAATAGGTGGAGACTCTTTGCTTGTGCTCCTGACATTTTTTACTGACCTTGTTTGGAGCTGAACACTGCTGCAGGCACGCTTAAATTGATGCCTTATGACAGGTTCTCAGTTGGGTAGTCAAACAGCCAAATTTACTATAAGTTCTTTTTTTCTACTCTTTCTGGCCCATTTGCCCAACTAATAATAGTTACTGTTATTCTTTCCCTCTACTAGTGACTGAATAGTCTCTTTTTATCTAGTTTTTTTTATTCAATAAAAAACTGCCCAATTTATGGGAAAACTGATTGCATGAGGAAAGGAACTAAAATTTGATGTTTTTATTATTCATTATGGTCAAAGACCTATCATCATTTATGTCCTTATTAAGTGTTACTTATGATGGTATTGAAACTTACTCTTCTCTGGGGCTGGTCTGCTGTTAGAGTTCTCATGTTGGTCTCTCTTCTATCAACTTCTCACTTTTTAATTCTTTTAACACATAGATACAGGTCAAGCACCCCCAATTTTTTTGTCTTTTGGTAGGTCCCCAGCCTCTTCAGAGGCTACAGCGGCTCCCATCACACTCATCCTCCTGCACCCAGCAACACCTTAGATTACAGAGCTGCCCAGGGTGTCCTCTTTGTTTTCTTGTCTTTCCATTTCTTCTCTCTGGGCAATTACCACCCTTCCCTTGCCTCCAACAGATGTTGATGACTCCCACACTGTATTTCCTGTTCCCCACTTCCTCTTAAGCTCCAGACGTATCTCAGGATTACAAAAAGCATTTACTAGAGTTCCTTCTGTGTCCCACAGGCATGTCAAACCTCACACGTCCGCAGCAAATACATTATGTTTTCCCCGAAACTCCTCCTCTTCTCAAAGAGAATCCCTCCGTTAATAGATTCACTACTTCTCCAGTCTCCCAAACTAGAATATCCAGCTTGTCTTCAGCACCTCTCTTTCCCTCACCCCCTCGCATGCTTATCCTCAATATCTATTGATTCCTTTCCCTAAATTTCTATTCTGTTCCTTCCTCTGGGACCCCACCATGGCTGGCTTAGTTTATGGCCTTATTATTGCTTGCCTGGACAACTGAAGTGATCTCCCATTTCATCGTTAGCAATTTTCTCTTTCAATCTTCCACCCACCCTGTCTCCAGAGTTATCTTTTTACATGAAATCAGATCACTTCAATCTCTGGCTCTGAATCTGGCAGACTCTGCCTTTCAGTCTGTTGCCTTAGCATCGACATCATTGAAAGACGTGCAATCTCAACTTAAAGCAACATTGAGTTTCACCTGCTCCCAAGTAGAGCTCCATTTCTTACTATGTTGAGATAATCTGGTTCTCTGCATATGTGATTCTTTTTTATTCTCAGTGATTTTGCATATCCTGTGTCCCTTATCTCACTGATTTGCATCGCTATATGCCCGTTGGTCAAAACTGGAAACCAAAAGCTTCACGATGATCCTCAGTTCTTGTCTCTCTCTTTGTACATAGTTCCAAACCACATTATGTCACTACTCTAGATATTTCCCAGACTTTCTATCTCTACTGTTGCTGACCTAGTAAATAAGCTACATTCTTTCTCCTGGGTCCCTGCAAAAGCCTCTGACCAAATCTGCCTGTCTCTGGGTCTGCTTCTTTTCCATTCTCCTGTCTGCCACACAAGCTGTCTTCTAGAACACACAGTTTATCATGCCCTCCTTTAAAAAAACATTTCAAAGACCCTCCACAGATTTTGGGATAAAAACTCCACTGTAGTTGGCTCCTCCCCTTTCCCCAGGTGTGTGTTCCTCAGCTCTCCTTCTGGCCTTCCCTCCTCCACGCTTTAGCCATATTGGACTTCTATCCATTTCTTTAGCATCCTACACTCTCTCTTACTTGCAAGTCTTCATATAGGTGGGTCCTTTTCCCTAGAGCCACCTTCCCTTTCCTTGTCATCTGGCTAGTTCCTTTTGAGCTTTTAGATCCCATCTAAAGGCAACTTCCTCTGGGCAGTATTCCTCCTCGTCTTTTGACCACATTCGGTGCCCTTGCTATGTTCTGGTGTACCTTTCCCCTGTCAGAACACATGTCACAAGTGACTGCAATTACTTGTTTAATCGATTATCTCATGTTTCCCCAGCTGGAATGTGAGGTAAGGAAGGATAGCTGTATATCCTGAGCCTGGCACAGTACCTGGCAGGTAGTAGGTGTTAGGTGTTTGATAAATACTTACTAGCCTTGTAGTGAGACCAACACACAGAGCACTTTAAGAAAATGCCTACGCAGAACTGATGTTGAAACAACGAGTAAGGAATTGATATTCTTCTCCTTGAAATATCTTTCCTTCCCTTCCCTGTGTGGTAAATAATCCTTGAAGAATCTGCTCAAAAGTCATGTTTTGTTTTCAAGCCTTGCCAGATCCCTTCATCTTCTCCGCATTTATACCCTTCCCTACACGCAAATTAAGTCCTTCCTGGCTTGAATGTTTCTGGTAGCATAAACGTTTATACTAAAACTAGTAAGTTTACCATATTGGGATCATTTGTTTACGTGAACCCTACAAAAAGTTGAGATCTAAGATTAGTGATCATAATTCATTTATCTTTGGTTTCCAAGCATCTGGCTAGCGGAATTCCTAGCTCATAATACTTACAGAAGACACGAATGAGTGAACAAATGAATGAATGAATGAATGAATAAAGAAGAATGAGTGAATTAATATCCATGCCTGAACGCCCTTGTCTGGTTTTTGCACCCCCCTTTCAATTACCTTTTCTTTCCCCTCTCAAGTATTTCTATTCTTAGTTGTTTGCTCCAACAAAAAAAATCAAATGTGGCTTTGCTCGTGTGACCTGTTTAGTTCCTCCTCTGCACCTTTACACACACCCTTTCACACTCCCTCCTATTCCCCCTGCCTCCTGGACGCTTCATGTTGAAATTCCTGCCCGTATTTAACCACCAAGTTATTCGTTTATTTAGCAATTGCTTTGCTCTTTTGTCTTCTGTTTACATAATCTAAAATTTCCATTTATACTTAGTACTGTTCAAACCTTTTTTTCTTGGTGTGCTTTGTAAAGTGCTTTGTAAAGCGCTTTGTAAAGTTTTAAAATCCCTTCAGAGATCTAAAGTGACAGAGGAAGTTGTATCGGTCAGGATACAATTCCCTAGATTCAGTGGCTTCAAGCAAAAGGTTGTTTTTGTTTTTGTTTTTAATCATTGGTGCTGTGTATCTGTTGTAGGTCATTTAGGACTTTTCCCCACTAGGTGTTGCTTTAAGACCCAAGCTGATAGAGCAGCTACTATTTGGATCCCTGCTGATCAGTACCACAGAGGTGAGGGGAGCACTGAAATCACATACTGGCTCTTCACACGTTGCCTGGAAGTGACACTGCTTATTTGTGAGGCAAGCCATTTTACCATGCCTCACTCCCCTCGCTCCGAGGGGTGGATAGATACAGTGTTACCGTATACCTGGAAACAGTAGAAGTCTTTGATGAACAGCACTAATGTTCATGTAAGATTTTTTCCTATTCCTTTTGAAGGTTGATGTAGGTTCTAGTACTGAGCTTTGAACATAGGGGGGATCAGTAGATGCTGACTAACTCTTTGCTTGACCTAAGGTGTGTGTTCATTCCACAGTTCTGCCTTGACTTGATTTTGAGTGGTGGTTCTCTTGGAGATGAAAGCTCTGCAACAGCGAGAAAATGAACTGCACCCAAAATACAAAGGCAAAAAACCACCATTCTAAATGCTTTAGCCCTTTCTGAACTTGGCAGTGATAAAGACCTCACTAATAGTGTAGATGAACTTGATATTGTGGCCCTATTTAAAAGCACTAAATCCTCCCAGCTGGAGATAATTGATGAAATGGCTATATCTCAAAGTTTCTCTGGCTGCCACTAACAATGTTAAATTAGATAACTAGCAGCAGCATTTTGAGGAGATGGAAGCCATCTGATACCAGAGAATAGAAAATAGAAACAGATAAAAGCATCAGAATTCTGAAAGCTATTGTGTGAGTTTTCTGAAGTTCAAGCTGTACTACTTTAAGAAGTTGAGTTGTAAAGATAATGAACATGGAAAAGGTGATACATATTGTATAGTCCTTTAATTGTGCTCCATGTGGAAGGATAAACATGGTATGAATAGAAATCCCCAAAGATGTCTATCATGTTTTGTCCCCCCCCCCCCGCGATGTGTCCATTAATAGCCAGTACGTTGTGGTGAGAAAAATTGGGGCAGTGTGGACAATATAGTGTACTGTAGGGTTAAAACCCTCAATTCCATCATTTGTAAAATGGAAATGTACTTTGGGAAAGTATCTACCTCATAGGGTTGTTGTGATGATTAAATAAGATGATGAATGTAAAGAATGTAGTTCTACGCCCAACACTCATTAAATGTTAGCTGTTATGATTACTGTACAATTACTTTCTTATGCTGGTTATTGGTGTTTGATTTTTTTTAAGATAGTGGCATTTTTTTTCTATTTCAGAGACAGAAGAGATAAACATTTTACCTTTGATAGGGAAAAAAAAAGAATAAGGCAATTCCATATTGCCACTCAAAGATCAGTGTTTTTCAAACTGTCATTTGTGACCAGTTAGTGGGTCTTGAAGTTAGTTTAATAAGTCATGGCCAGTATTTAAAACAGGAAATAAAATAGGGATGTCTGGGTAGCTCAGTCAGTTAAGGGTGTGACTCCTGATTTCAGCTCAGGTCATGATGTCAGGGTTGTGAGATCGAGTCCCATAGTTGGGCTCCACACTGGGCACTGAGCCTGCTTAAGATTCTCTCTTCTCTCCCTCTCTCTCTCTCTCTCTCTCTGCCCCTCCCCACCCCTCCCTGTCTCTCTCTCTACCTAAAAAAAAAAATACAAAACAGGAAGTAGATTAGAAACATGAGGGTGCATTTGACATCCATGAACAATATTTTTTAATGAATATTTTATTTCATGTGTGCAGTATATGGCTTTGTTAATGTGTATATATACTGGGTTAAAATGTAAAATGTATTTATAGTTCTGGGACGTGGTCATAAAGTCTAAAAGTCATAATTCTAAATAAATGTACCTAGCTTTCAGCTTCTGAAAGATCCCATACCCCAAAGCTAATTTTCTAAAAATGTTCTTATAAACCACATTTGACTTATATAAGTGCAAAACACTAAAAATGATGACAAACAATTTTATAAGGTTTCTGGGGGAAAAAGTTGAGGAATTTTCTCCCTGTCCCCTTTCACATCCCCCAATCCAGTGAGATTTCTTTTATAACAATGCAAACTGTAACACATTTCAAATCTAAGAATATGAGCATCATTCTGAAATCCTGAAGAAGTCTGCCCGGTTTAAATTCTTGTCCAGCAAGCATCCTGGTCTAGTCAGCTTTCCTCACTGGGATGGCCTAATCACCGCCTGAGCCCCATGCCTCCATTTTAACAAGCGCTCCCCAAATACAAAACACAAGCAAATGAAATAAAAAAGTGATGTGTTGCAACTGGCCCCTGAATTGCCAGGATCTTTCACTGGGCTTGCAAGACTGGACGTTCAGGCTTCAAATTTTCCATGGCTCCTCTTCCTCAGAGTATGAAGAGCAGGAGAAAAGGAGTCTCAAATGGTTTGGGGGTCTTTTTAGCATGTTTGAATGCATGGTCAGTCATGGAAAGCATCATGAAGCACCATTTAGTGGAGGCATCCCGCCAGCTCCTGAAAGGCTATTCATGCAGAGAGAACACAGTAGTCTGTCATTAACAAATCCCCTATATTTTCCTGGTATTTCCCAGAAGACGCTGCTTCCTCCGCAGTTCTATCTTTTGGTGTCTATATTCTCTCACACAGCTTTCCTTCCTCCTTGTATTTTCATTGCTGTTTCCAAATCATTCTTACCCTTCGGGAAAAGAAATCTCTGAATCCCGTGTCATCAGACTCTACCCTCTGCCATCACGTCTCCGTGTGTGGTTATCTCCTGAGCCCTGGGTCCTTGGGTCTTTAGTTCCCGACTCCCTGTCGGTCCGCCAGCACCACTCCTGCCTTCCATCCTAGCAAATGGATCATTTGCAATCGAATCTTCCCTGTCAACTGGCCTCTTAGTCACTGGCCTGCTCTTGTTCAACCATCTGGTCCTCGGTGTCATCCTGGCCACTCACTCCAGGGCTAGGATGTGACTACATCCTAGCCCTCGTCTTTACTGTGACCTTCCATCATCAGCCCCCTCACCCTGGCTTTACTGAGGTATAACTGACAAGTAAAAATTGTGTGTATTTAAAGTGTACAACATGACAGTTTGTATATGTATACATTGTGCAATGACTACCACAACCATATTTATTGACACATCAGTCACCTCACATAGTTGCCCCTTTTTTTGGTGTGTGTGGTGAGAACACTCAAGATCTGCTCTCTCAGCAATGTTCCAGCATCACGGTTTTAAAGGGCCCACTCGCTGACTCATGCTTTTGATACCTGCTTCATGATATTCATGTTTAAATAATCACAGTTTGATAAAGGGTATTTGTTCCACATATCTATCAAACATGGGTTTTCGTATTTACATAATCAAACTTTTTCTCTTGCTCTTCTTTGGTTGTGTTTAACAGATACCATAATATCTCGTGATTAAACTATGGAAGACTTTCTCCAGCCCACTGCCTATTTGGTTTGCGGATTCACAAACCATACCCTTCATTTTATATAGTTTTTTCTTCCACGACCTGAAGTTTTACCTCCATGAATTGGAGACTAAGGTACCCCTGTAGCTGTTGCTATGTTTGAAGATGTATTTGTTTTGGTTGATTTATGGGATTTGGATTTATCACATTAATGGTTTGCTGCAGCGTACCCATGAAAACCTCACCTGATAAATGCTTCTTCTTCTGTAGCAAATTAGGAAATTACCAAATCATTGTATCATTAAGCATTTCCTGCATGTTTTTGTTCTCTTAAGAAAAATGAGAGAATGCTTATGTTTTGCAGTCTTTACCATTGCTTTTGCATTCAATAATAAAACAAATATTGAAATTCACTAACTCAGCTATTATTCGGAGTAACCAATTATGGGTTCATTGTATTGTAGTTATTTTAATAAAAATATAATCAGTTCAAAAATACTTGGCTTGATCTTTTCATTGAGGAAAGAGGTTATTTTTCACTCTGGTAGCTGCATTAATTTGCCTTTGCTACTAGAATATAATTAAGTAAATTAATTCCTTCGAGTTTTTCTCGAACACCTCGTGTGCAAGTGAAGATGCTAAGAAAGCAAAGATGTTTAAGCCCTGTTTCCTGTCCTAAGCTACTTGCAAGCTGGATGAGGAGGTAGAACTGAGCCAGTGGTTAACTTCCCTGCAAGGGTTTCATATTTTTGTCCTTAAAACTTTAAATAGCATGCTTATTGTGGCACACGGGCTAGCTGTCCACCAAACCAGTTTCCCCCGTCCTCGTTGGCAATTAGCTAGATTGTATTTTCCAGTTTCCCTTTACAATAAATGTAAATATATGACTATGTCCAGGCCAGTGGAATGTAGGTGGAAGTGATGAACTCCATTTTTATATCTGTCCCATAAGACCGCCATACGATCCTTTATTCTCTCTTATACTATGTAGTAAAGTTTAATATGACTTCTCCAAGTTAAACAGGTAAAATATGTTGATGCTTCAAACTTCAGTTTAACTGACTCCCATACCAATAGTCTTACTCACTATACTGTTTTTGCTTTGTGGTTCTCGCAGACTCTGCTGCTCACTACCAGCCGCGAAACGCGTTCTTAACGATTTCATGCTTATCAGCGATCAGGTGCTCAGATAGAGCTGAGCACTGTTCGTCCTCTGTGGAGGAAGAGAGCGTGGATCTGGTTAATGACATCAACCCCTCCAGTCCCGTGCAAGAACTGTTGTTTATGAATGCCATCATTATGAAATGAGCTAAAGTTCCTTTTTGAGGGAGCCTAAGTGGCTGAAAGTTCAGGAACCTTTTTTCCATATATATATATGCTTTTGCTGAGCCAGTATTACTAACTCCTAATACTTAACATTTGAGCGTACCCCACTGCTTTGTATCCAGGTGCCTATTTGCAGTGTAAATCCAAGATCTCAGACATTTGATAGAAGCTTCGCCAATTACTCCGTTGAAACAAACAGTAGAGTCGCTCAGCAATAGATGTTAGTAGGACTTTTTATGAGAGCAGAGGTTTAACCTATAAATTGTACCATGGAAAACTAATTGTTTAGCTAATAAGACAAATGGAGACTAATTTCTGAATAGCCTACCTTCCTTGCTCCACCCCCATGTCATAGAAACACATTAGTAAGACCATCTATTTGTCAAATTTGCTTGGTGTCTTGCTTCAGAGCTACAACAGTATTACCAACATTCTGAAGAAGCTCATCCATCTAAATTGGTTTAATCTCTTAGTTTTCTTTCTTTCAGAGGGAGAGGGAGAAGTAGACTTCCTGAGGGGTAGGGAGCCCGATCTGAGCCAAAGGCAGCCGCTTAACCAACTGAGCCACCCAGGCGCCCCCTAATCTCTTAGTTTTCTTTATCACAAATCGTTCTAAAGCAGTGACATTATATTTTCCTGAGCTGAGGGATAGCTGAGTAAGTTCAATGGAATCAGGAGCCAGTAGATTTAATGTGACCCAATAATTATTTTATTTATGAAAATCTCAGGTATTTTAAAAATTAGCATTGCTTTACGTTTCTTCAAAAATTAAATATTCTGGGGCGCCTGGGTGGCTCAGTTGGTTGAGCATCTGTCTTTGACTCAGGTCATGATCCCAGGGTCCTGGATCGAGTCCCGCATTGGGCTCCCTGCTCAGCGGGGAGCCTGCTTCTCCCTCTCCCTCTGCCTGCCGCTCCCCCAGCTTGTGCTCTCTCTTTCCCTCTCTCTCTCTGTCAAATCAATAAATAAAATCTTTAAAAAAAACTGAAATATTCAAAAGTGCTCAACATTGCTCGGCATCAGGGAAATCCAAATCAAAACCTCAATGAGAGATCACCTCACACCAGTCAGAATGGCTAAAATTAATAAGTCAGGAAAGGACAGATGTTGGCAGGGATGCGGAGAAAGGGGAACCCTCCTACACTGTTGGTGGGAATGCAAGCTGGTGCAGCCACTCTGGAAAACAGTATGGAGGTTCCTCAAAAAGTTGAAAATAGAGCTACCCTATGATCCAGCAATTGCACTGCTGGGTATTTACCCCAAAGATACAAATGGAGGGATCTGAAGGGGTACATGCACCCCAATGTTTATAGCAGCAATGTCCACAATAGCCAAACTGTGGAAAGAGCCAAGATGTCCATCGATAGATGAATGGATAAAGAAGATGTGGTGTATATATATATACAATGGAATATTATGCAGCCATCAAAAGGAATGAAATCTTGCCATTTGCAACGACGTGGTTGGAAATGGAGGGTGTTATGCCGAGCGAAATAAGTCAATCAGAAAAAGACATGTATCATATGACCTCACTGATATGAGGAATTCTTAATCTCAGGAAACAAACTGAGGGTTGCTTGAGTGGTGGGGCATGGAGGGATGGGGTGGCTGGGTGATAAACATTGGGGAGGGTATGTGCTATGGTGAGCGCTGTGAATTGTGCAAGACTGTTGAATCACAGATCTGTACCTCTGAAACAAATAATACAATATATGTTAAAAAAAAAAAGAAGAAGATAGCAGGAGGGGAAGAATGAAGGGGGGGAAATCGGAGGGGGAGACGAACCATGAAAGACGATGGACTCTGAAAAACAAACTGAGGGTTCTAGAGGGGAGGGGGGTGGGAGGATGGGTTAGCCTGGTGATGGGTATTAACGAGGGCACGTTCTGCATGGAGCACTGGGTGTTATGCACCAACAATGAATCATGGAACACTACATCAAAAACTAATGATGTAATGTATGGTGATTAACATAATAAAAAATTAAATATTCTATGAGAGGTTATAAAGAATGTAATGTAAAACATTTAAATACAATTTCATGATTTCCTTTTCAACATACTTATACACTGGAGCTAAGTATTTGACAGAAGAAATGACTACCATAAACTGAAAGACACATTTTAAGGGGAAATTTTTGACTCTACGGTAAATTAATGTGATCGCTGTGGGAAAATGGCCAATGTCCCTCTCTGTAGTTTTACATGAAAAAATGATTAAGGGGACACTGAACTTGTAAGTAAATATGATCAGCTATTCAGATGCCAGCAGCGTTTTATTCCTAAAATGCTTGTCACGATGTAGAACATGACGTGCAATTTTTTTTTCTTGAAAGTGCAAGCCTTCTCTCACCTATTTACCTAACACCACTACGTAGAGAGTAATTCTTGTCAAATAATACAAACTCATTTTGGAATCAAATACAAAATAAAAAGATCTGAGAAAGCATTAGCAATTAGCCAGAAAATAGAAGATGTAAATGAGTGCGTGCCTGGAACATTGAAATTGGTAGCTTCGATCCGTACTGTGAGCCATCTTACTTATATGATGAAAACATTGATTCATGAGGTGGTTTTGGCAAGTACTCAAGCTGATACAAACTGCTCCAGCATGTAGTCAAAGTTGAAAAGGCAGTTTGAGGAAATACACAGGAAACCTAGAATTCTCTATTGGCAGTATAAGCTGGAAAAAACCCAGGAACCTGAGCACATATTTCCACATTCTTGGATTAGGAATTTAAAGAAGGTGTTCAGCGTAACTCTTTCAAATGTTGGGCTTGCATTGTAATTGGCAGTCTAGTCTTGCTGTAGTTCCACATTAGTCAATAAATAAAAACCTCCAATTTTTCTAAAAAAATGTTCTGAAGAATGAAATATTTACTGTTTTCTCTTTTGATTTCTGGCATTCAGATTTTTATTACATGCCCAGCTCATTTCTTTGGATAGCGTGCAATTACGTGAAGGCCCACGAGGAGGGTCATAGTAAGACCGTGCAGCGCCTCGACCCGGAAGTGAAATGCACAAATTGTAACCACCTGAGCAGCTACGGGGCGGGGGGGGGGGGGGAGAGCATTTTACAGTGGATTGCACGTTTATTTCAATTAAGGTTTTTATTGAGTGTTTATTACAGAATTTAGTGATTCCAGTTTCTACCCAAACTTTGTTACAAACCTATAAACTTTATGGACCTGCTACTGAATCTGAACTTACTATGGAGGTCAGTTCTCATGGTTCTCCCATGTGTACCCTGGACTGGGAAACAGGTCAGTGCTTGGATTCCTTTAAGAGAGCATCAGCCCAAATGGCCGACCTCTGCCTATCTCTGGGAGTCCACAAAGCGATTGTTTCTGACAACCGTATACGAGTTTATGCCACATCTGTGACCAACTCTCTACTCTCTGGATTTAAGCAACAGAGGATGTTTTCTAGTCACGAATGTTTCTGTCAATATAACTTACCATTTAACTGACATCTGCATGTTGGTTCATCCACCAAGGTGTGACCACTGGAAGCACATACTCTTGTTTTTCCACAGGACGAAGATGGGCCCTGCTCAGCCACAGTGCATGGGGAGAGAGTAAACTTGGTAGATATGATGACTACTAATGCTTGGTCTTCTAGCAACAGCTTCGTACTTCATTAATGATTGCTTTGGTGTAAATGGTTGAAGGAACCCCAGTGTCTCATGTGCTGTGTCTCACTCTCAGAAGGCAAAGTGTGGTAAACCTAAGCAATCTGCTCACTTGGAACTTTGACTTGTATTTGTGCAACTCATCTGATGTTCTTGTGAAGAAATAAGCCTTAAAAGTTTTTTAAAAGTAACAAAGTAAAGTCTGATTTCTAAATCTATGTTGCTGGCTCAGACTTTGTTGACAAGTAAAATTAATTTTTTGAGGAGAAAGTAGCTAAAAGACTATTTGTGATTATTAAAAATTAAATTATATATGAAGTGATTCACCTTGGAATCAAACTTTATTCCCAGGTCATCCAAACAACTCTCTAAAATTGCCAAAGGAACACGATAATACAAGTTCTTGGAGAGTGTCATTTGGCAAGCTGACCAATAAATGAAATGAAATGTCAGGAGTTTAGAGCAGTAATAAGGATATCAATATATTTCAGATTGTATAAAAACTCGCTAGGAACCTTCACTGGACAGAAGCCAAAGCTAAGGAAGAACCCTGATATTAGGCAGCACAATGTCTTATAAAGGACTGACTGACAAGAAAGCAAGACCTGTAGAAAGAAGTTTCAAATGTCCTCCAAAAACCTCAACAACTTTAATATAGAAGTATTTTCAGGACTTAAGGCAAGCATAGGGTCTGTAAAGCATTTTTTTATGACTTCTTAAAGGACACTGAGTTCTGTACCAATTACATTTCCATTCACTCACTTATTTCTTCATTTATTAAATTTTTATTATGTTTTGGCGACTGTGACAAGCATTAGTGATACATAATCCTGGCAATGAAGGGGTTCACAATGCTGTGCAGAAGACATATGAATTATATTTTTGTGTGATTTTTGAAGTATAATTTACATAAAATGAAATTCACCATTTTTTAATTTGAGTGTAGTTGACACCAATGTTGCATTATTTTCAAGTGTACAACATAGTGATTTGACAAGTTTATACATTTTGCTAGGTTCACAAGTACAGCTACCACTTGTCCCCATACGTGAAATTCACCAATTTTAAATGTACAATATAAGCTAACAAATGTATACAGCTGTGTAACCATCACTACAGTCATGATATTAGTCACATTTTTTTCACCCTACAAGTTCTCTAGCTCCTCCTCACAGTCAACCCTATCCCATCCACTCTATGCCTGTGGAAATCACCGTTCGTTCGGCTTTTTCTCACAAGGGTTTTGATTTTTTTCTTGAATTTCATATAAAGGGAATCGTGTAGTACATAGTCTTTCATGTCTGGCTTTTGCACTTAACATAATGTTTTTGAGATTCATCCATTTTGTTGCAAATATCAGTTAATATTTTTATTTACTGACGAGCAGTATTATTTAAATGGATGGGCCAACAATTTGTTTATCTCTTCATCATTTGATAGACAATTAAGGTTGTTTCCAGTTGTGGGGCTATTATGAATGAAGTTGTTATAAACATTCACTTATGGGTCTTTGTGTGAACATATGTTTTCATTTCTTTTGGGCAAATACCTAGGAGTAATCATTTCTGGGAATTATTTTTGTCTGGAGTTGTTGGAGTTTATTGTAACGCCTCCCAAGTTTCATTTAATCCCCATTTAATATCCACGTCTTACACTCAACCTTCCTCACAGTCACCATGTCTGTGCGTCAGGCCTCTTTAGACCTCTGCAGGGTAGGTGAGCTCCCTACGTACCTGTAATTCCCTCTGTGCCTACGCTGTAATGTGACTCCCTTGGTCCCTTTTTCTCAGGGATCAATTCTCTGTACCCTTTCCATTTTCACATCCAGGGATTAGTTGGAATCTTTTGACTGCCAGTTATTCCTTTCCCATGCTTATGAAAAACTCAACTCAAACGGCCTTCTCTGAGTACCTTATCCAATATTAAACTTTCCTAGTCATTGACATGTTGTACATCTCTCAAGATACTTGTAACTCTTGAGATGGTTTTATTCGTTCACTCATGTCTTATCTATCTCTCCCACCAGAATGTAAGCTTCATGAGGGCGGGGACTTTATCATGTTCACTTTATGCTTCTAGCACTTAGCACTATCCCTAGCACGTAGTAAACACTGCATTGATATTTCTGATGAATCAGAGATGCATGAATCGTCAACCTGACAGTAAGAATGCATCATAATCTGATGTCCCTTAATTTCTCTAGTGGGAATCCCTGGATTCCCTTCAAGCTTATATTCTTAATGGGTTTTACTAGGAATCATGATTTCAAGGCTTGTATATGTTCTTTGCTTTTCTTTCTCCGTGCTGAAATCATCCTTATCCTTCACGGCCAGATTCAAGTCTTCTGCACAAAGTTTTCCATGAAGGTAATAACATCGCTTTTCTTCTTCCTGTGAATGTTGACTGCATCGATGGTCTAAGTAACAGTTTCATGGTTTACTTTATATTTCTTTATTCTCTAGTTAGCTCACGGTTTAGTTTTGCCTACCTAACAGGATCATAAGCTCCTCAAAACCAGGATCACTTTTTTATATCTGCTAAAAAGTGTTGGTCTAAATTAGGCTTTCAAGAAAACTTAGGATGCTCAGTATCTACGTAGATATGTGAAGCTTATGGATCACTCTCTCTAGGTATATCTATACACATAGTAGGCTACTTTAACAGCATCATCCATCCATCCATTCCATAAATATGTATTCAGTGCCTTCTAGGTTCCAGGTAGTGCTTTACATTTTGAGGATACATAAGTGAATAAAAACCAATAAAAACAAAAATCCCTGACCTGTTTGAGCTTATATATTTTGGGGGTTGACAGACAAAAACAATTTAATAAATGAAATATATTACATGTTAAATAGCCATATGTAAAACAGGACCTTCAAATTTAAAGGAGCAAAGGAACTCAATAACTTAATTAAAATGTAATCATTAGGCCCTCAAAATCTTATAAAAGGCATTTGCTTTATCTTCTATTTAGAACCGGATTCTCTGTTCTATTTTAAAACAACGAAGAATAACTATGTGGGGTCAAAAGGGAAAGAATGTTACTGCATTTGCTTCAATGTAGAGTAATTTGCAAACAATGAGTATGGTCTTCTAACTTGATCTGAATTATCTCTGCTTCATTGTGGGCCACAAAAGTTGATTTAATGTAACCCTGAAAACTGCTAAAGTGGAAATTTCATTTTTGACTCTAAATCAACACATCATCAGGAGAGAAAGTTTGTACCTTGAATTGCTTGGGGTATGTCGGTTTAGGTTATTGCTTTCTGTGTCCCCAGCCCATTCTCTCCTAAATCCCTTAATTCTAAAATCTCAAAATAATCCTCTTACTGTCTTCTTTTCCAAAATTCTACTCAGAGTGGGGCATATGAGTGAACTTCCTTGTGGAATTCTATGTCAATCTCTTCTTGGGACCTCTGTCCATTAAGGCCTTTTAACAGGCATGTAGCCAGTAGGGGTGCAGGTAAAACTTTGGTCTAGCAGCAATGTTTATATAATTACACATTTTTTATCATTTACAATGCTTAAATATCCTCTGGCTTCTCTAATCCTACCCTTTCAACAGCTTGCTCCTATTTCCTAGAGTATAATGTCTGCTTTCAAAAAGTGGCCCTTGGAAGAAGGTTAAAAATTGAGTATTAAAATTTTTTTATAGTATAGGCAAAGAATGAAAATAAGTATTATTGGATTAGCAAATATATTGGTTGCAGAAATATTAATGACTATCAAAAATGAACATCCATTGATATAAAAATTCTAAATTATGAAATAGTAATGGATTTTAAAGCTAAACATTATATGAACTTTTTAAATGTGTGATGTAAATATAGTCCAATAACATTTACAGGATTCATATTTTAAAGATGGGATTAATTTCTATTTGTTTTTAATTTTTATAAATGTCAAAGTATAATGTATTATGAACAATGCAGAGAATAGAATTTTTGAAATTTCCTAGGGCATTCATAATTTATCAGTGCTGTCTGTCTTCTCCCAAAACACCTTGGTATTTTTGAAATAAAATTATAATATAGATTGTATTCAAGATCTAGGTAAAATGTTGCCTGGGACAAGGAAGAGAGATTTAAAGGCTATCTACTGTATCTCCCTGACGTTTTTCATTTCATGTTTTTTTTTTTTTTTTTAAAAACTTGTTTATTTATTTTTTTAAGTAGGCTCCACACCCAACGCGGAGCCCAATGCGGGGCTTAAACTCACAACTCTGAGATCAAGACCTGAGCTGAGATCAAGAGTCGGACACTTAACTGACTGAGCCACCTAGGAGCCCCTTCATTTCATGTTTTTAACATGATTGCATATCCATTTATTTATTCAGCAGATATTTCCTGATCTGTTATATGCCAGACATCATTCTAAGGGATGAAGATACAGTAATGGAAAAAATATTCTTGTTCTCACAGAGTTTATACAGTCCAGCAGGGGAAATATACAATGGAACAAAAATGTAAAACCTAGGATATGTTACATAGCAATATGTACTGAGGTTGTAGGACAAATAAAGCAGGAAAGTGGGTTGAACTTTTAGTTAGGCTGCCTGGGGAAGGCTACACTGAGAAAGTGACTTGAAATACTTGAAGGAATTCGCACATTATCCGGGGAAAGAGTGTTTGCGGTGAGGAAACAGCAAATGTAAAAATCTTAGGTGGAAACATGCTTGGTGTGTGGACAAGCAGAAGGAGGCCAGTGTGACTGGGAGAGAGTGTGTCAGTGAAGCCACTGATCTTTCTCCTCTGCCTGTATGACTGTAGGAATATGGGCAGTCTAACAAGTAATATTTTCCTACCATTCATTAGTGGTTCCAGGTCTAGGACAATTGAAAACAATGCATGATCCGGGGCGCCTGAGTGGCTCAGTCGGTTCAGCATCCGCCTTTGGCTCAGGTCATGATCCCAGGGTCCTGGGATCCAGCCCCGCATCGGGCTCCCTGCTCAGCAGGAAGCCTGCTTCTCCCTCTGCCTTCTACTCTTGTTTGTGTTCTCTCCCAGTCAAATAAATAAAATCTTAAAAACGAAAAAAGAGAAGACAAATGCAGGTCAGTGCTAACTTTTTATTTTTTAAATACTTAATTTTTGACATCAGTTTTAGGTTTAAAATAGCATTGAGAAGGAAGTCAAGGGATTTCCTATTTACCCCACACCTGCATAGCCTCCCCTTTTACCAACATCTTGGCCAAAATTTTTTTTTTTTTTTTTAATCAAGGATGAACCTACACTGACATGTTATAAACAATCAAATTCCGTATTGACCTTAGGGTTCACTCTTAGTGTTGTACATCTATGAGTTGAGACAAATGTGTAATAACATATATCCATCATTGCAATATCATACAGAATCTTTTCACTGCCTTAAAAATCTTCCATGCTCCATCTAGTCATCTCCCCTCCTCCCTGCTACAAGCATTGATTTATTTACTGTCTCCATAGTTTTACCTTTTCCAGAATGTCATATAGTGGGAATCAAACAGTAGTCTTTTTAGACTGGCTTCTTTCACTTGCTAATATGCACTTAAGTTTCCTCTATGTCCTTTTATGTCTTGATAGCTCATTTATTTTTAGTGCTGAATAATATTCCGTTGTCTGGATATACCACAGTTTATTTATCCATTCACCTAACTGAAGGACATCTTGGTTGCTTCCAAGTTTTGGCAATTATGAGTAAAGCTGCTATAAACATCCTTGTGCAGGTTTTTGTGTGAACATAAATTTTCAGCTCTTTTGGGTAAATATCAGAGTGTGATTGCTGGATCATATGGTAAGAATATGTTTCGTTTTCTAAGAAACCGCCAAACTGTCTTCCAAAGTGGCTGTACCATTTTACAATTCCACCAGCAATGTATGAGAGTTCCTATTGCTCCACACCCTTGCCAGCATTTGGTGTTGCTTACTTACTTTTCATTTCTAAGAGAAGTAAGTGTTGTTTCTGACATGAATTAGAATAGAATTAATTTGTCAGTCTATTCCTTGGCTTTGATCAAAGAAAGGATTTGGGGAAATGAAAAGCTCTCATGTCTTCATTAAATTAATTGAAATATGTAAAAATTTAAAAAGAAAAACTGAAAAAAATTTAATTGACATTTTGCCAACTCCAATTTAACTCAACAGACATTTACTGAGATCCTCTAATGTAAAAAGTTTGCTGCTTGTTCCTTTGGGGGATATGATTAGCAAAAAGCCATGGACTACAACTTTCTCAGTCACAGGGCTCTTTAGCAAAAGAATCTAATAATCTGTTCTAATAATACTGTTCCATTTATCTGTCACTTTGCTCTGAGGGTCTTGCTCAACTTGCTTGCAAGCTGTGTTTTCTTAATATAGAAACTTACTATGCCTCTGTGAAGTAGATATTAAATACTACTCTGTTTTTTTTTTTTTTTTCAGAATAGTAGAAAGATTTCCAGTGTTTGTCCTTCGATGCCTGTGAACTCCCGTTTGTTCTGTGTCTTGGAGTGAATGCTTATAGACAGCCACTTTGCACCTGCAGCATTGGGCAAACTGATGCATAACTCCCACATAACTTCAGAATGTGGCTCCCCTTCAGAACATGGTTCCTCTATCCCAGAAGTACTTTAGTGGTAAGCAGATGAGCTTTTTCAGGAGGAATTTTCTGTATTCACCGTCAGAGCTAACAGATATCCGTGACAGTTCTTTCCCTGACTACACTGGATACTGTGGATCTTTTCCTTTTTCACTCAGGTATATTTAGATTTCACTTCCTACCCTTCACTCTTCTCCCTCTTCCTCTCATTCAGGTTTTGTGATTTCCATCTCATGGCCTTATGCCTGGCTTCCTTCTATTTTGACAGAAAGTTTTATTTCTTGCCATGGATTGGTAAAGATTATTTGCTACACTGTGTTTGGAAGGATTCTGAGACTGAGTGCAAGTTCAGGAGGAGAGAGTGTTGGGATTAATTAGTAGCGAGAGAGTACGAGGAAATGGGAGTTGTGTAAGAACCTCACTGTCTGGACTGTTGGCTTGCATGGATGGTGCAGTCCCCTTGTACCAGACCTACCATTCTAATTGCCCTCCTTCATCCCACAGATTTCAACATGAGGTCATATCATGCACAGTCCAGGTTCTTGAACTACCGTATCTCAGCAACTGTTTGATATTTGGAAGAAACTACTTGCTCACTTTGTGTATAGAAGATACTCAAGATATGCAGATTTGTGATACATGAATTTTAATGGGATGAAGATTTTAATAGTTGAAATCACTTAGGATGATCTGTTTCAGACCTTCTGCTTGATGGTTTATCTATGGTCAATGGTACCAGCAGGCAGGTTGGTTATCTAAAAGACTCCATCAAGTTACAGGTCCCTGAAAACTTCTGGGTTTTTTTTCCCATTTTCTGGAATGCATGTTATTAAAGCATTTAAAGTTCCTGCTAGTTCTTGTTCATAAGGCCCAGTAAGCATGGTGTCACCAAGGTAGTTGACATGATATTCCATGAAATTCCAAGATGATCAAGATTTTTGGGTGCTAGATTATGTCAGGCAGTGGGACAGTCGATTTAGCTCTGAAGCAAGAGGGTGAAGGTGTGTTGCTGTCCCTGCTAAGTGAGAACAAACTGCTTCTGATGGGACTTGCAATTTGTTATAGACAAAAAGGCATTTGCTGCATCAATAGCTACATACCAGGATCCAGAGGTCGTATGAATTTGCCCCTTCAAAAAATCCTATATCTGGAGTAGCTGCTGCAATTGGAATAAGGACCTGCATAACTTTATAACAACAAATGATCCATCTGCCTTTTTCATAGGCCAAAAAGGAGAATTACATTGGAATGTGATAGGAGTTATCATCCTTTCACCTTTCAAATTTTTGATGAAGCCAATGATCCCTGTAATTCCATCAGGGGTCAGTTGTGACTTACTACTTTGGTTGAGAGAGAAAGTTTCAGAGGCTACTACCACATCATTATACCATTACAGCCCTATCTCCAGAGGTAAGAGAGGTCGTACGGTGATTCTGTAAGATTTCAAGCATGACGATTCAAATTATATATGCAAGGTCTGGGGTTATAGCTAGAGGCCCCAAAATCCACTTTATCAGTTGACCTCCATAAGTCCCACATTGACTGGTGGGCCATGGTGGCATTACAACATCAGCAGAGCTAGAATCTAGTAATCTCTGGATAGGCCTGGATGTTATCTTTTCCCACAGTGTGATCACCTTATATGTAAGCATCTTGTAGAAGGCTTAGGAAATCTTTCAGAAGATAACGATGATGATGCTGAATGAACCCTCTGCACTCTGAGCCTACGAGCTTGCTTAAGGCTGCACTGGGTGAGAAGATGTGCTTCACTGTTGTGGTGATCCAAGTCAGATTTCTACTCACTTGGCCTAGAATTTTTTAATTATAATTATGTTACATATACAATTATTTAGTAGGCTGCCTATTTGTTTTATTGAAACACTATGATCAATTAGCCTTACTGCAGATACCTGTAGGTCAGACATCATTGATTATGGTAATTATGCATACCTTGTCTTTAGAGGTTAAGTTGGCCCCTATCATTCCAGATTTTCACTATCTACTTTAAAATCAGGAAATCCATTTCTGTGGTTGCATTTCTCATCATCATTCTTAGCTTATGAAAGATAGCCATCCACCATAAAGCTCTTCTGAGCATATAGTGACCTCATCATTAATATATTTCTCAATGCTTTAGTGAAGAGAGAGTACTCTGGACTCTTGAGGGACATATTTATGTGGATGTTCAGGTTTACTCCAACATTCCTATTTTTCTAAGCCTTTTGGTCCTTTCTTATATTTTATGCCAAGGAAATTCTGGCATCTCATCCTGATTGAATTAGGTCACGTTGGTGTCCATGTTTCAGTAATCATCCAAGCAAACTGTTGCAACTCCTCACACTTACCTAATTCTCTGTTAAGTTAAATCATAATAATATATTTGGCTTCATTCAGTGTTGCATTTTATACTTCTTGGTCTAATATCCATAGAATGTACACCCATATCTAGTCTCCAAGTTTCTGCCAATGTATATTTGCAAAATCTTGCTATTCTTTTGGAATATGAACTCTTTTCTCCTAAATGTGACTTGGCACTTACCTTCCTAGACTGTGTTGAGATACAACTCTAGTTGCAGGTCTTGAAGCAATGAGAGATCCTGAGAATAGACATCCTTTTTGAAGGCATCAGCCCTAGAGGAGGTTATAGGGTCTTCAAGTAAGAGTCCTCAAAATGTAAGGAGTGGCTTCTGCTGGCAAGTGAGGCTCAGAGATATTAGATTAAAAATACTCAACTTTGTCTAAGGTGAACAAAAATTTCTTCCTTCCAAGCTCAGGCATCCATTCCTTCCAAACAATTCCTAAACTTTTACATAAGAAGCTCTGTCTGTCTGTAAATTCGTCTTGTATTGCAATTACACAACTCACAAAAATATTTTGATTAGTCATACCTGCCTTATGACTCCAAGAAATAAGAGTTCTTTTATAATTACCAAAGATACTCTCTTGATGTCAGAGAGAGCTCATTCCCAGTTCTAATACTTATTACTATAACTGTCAAGTACTTCAGCCACTTTGTTACTCAAAGCCTTGCCTTCCATAGGAAATTCATCCCAAGCAGCTACAGGTAATAATTTAAGTCATTTTGCTCCTGTTGCCTGTTACAGATTACCAGTATCCCATTTGTCATTGGCCAGGAGATTATTACTGTTCAAAGTTAAAGAAGTAAGTAACCCAGTTACAGAATCCTATCTTTGAGGGTCACTTTCCTGGGTCCACTCATGTTGCCAAGTCTTCTATCAATCAAGATCCAGCAATAAACCCTGACACATATTTCAAATAGAGAACTTTAATATAAAGAATTGGTTACTTGGATTTTTAATTATCTGTTGTAACTAATAACCAATTACCTCAAAATTTAGTAGCTCGAAACAACATACATTTAGTATCTCACACAGTTTCTGAGGTTCAGGAGTCCAGGAGAAGCTTAGGATCTCCTATGACATTGCAGTGAAACTGTCACACGGGATTGCAGTTATCTGAAGGCTTGGCTGAAGAAGGAGGATCTGCTTCCAAGATGGCATGCTTACGTAGCTATTGGCAGGAGGCCTCAGCTTCTCTCTGGTAGTTGGCAAAAAGTTTCAGTTTCTCACCACATGGGCCTCCCCACAAGGCTGTTTGAGTGTCCTCATGACATAGCAGTTAGCTTCTCTCAGAGAGAGTGATCTAGGACAGAGAGCAGGCTGAAGCTGTGCTGCCTTTTATGACCTAGCCACACACTATCACGTGTGCTGTATTCTACTCATTTGAAGTAAGTCACTAAGTCCAGCCCACAATCAAGGGGTCAAGGGGAGATGAATCAGGGTCCGCCTTTTAGAGAGAGGAGTGTTGAAGAATTTGTGACATATTCTAAAACCATCACACACCAGGATTAGAAGCCTGAAAGAACAGAAAAGGAATGCCAAGCTAAGTCCAATATTAGTATGTGTGAATGCAGCTACTACTCTTGGTGTTGAAGGACAAAGGATACTGGTTCCGGTATATGTAGTGACTCAGAAGACTGGTCTGTGGCTGGTGCTTTGAGTGACGAATACCATGTGGCTGTTGTGTGGCTCTCCAAGAAGCTACCACTTGGCTATTGTTCAGCTCTTGGGGAAGAGATGCTATGGGACTGGTGCTCTCCGAAAAGTGCGTGGTGTCGCTGGTACTCTGTCACTGAAGGGGCAGAGCCAGCCCCAAGGGGCCGAAGCATTTTTGGTAATGGTATTTGTTTTCTGCTGCTGGGGGAAAACTTATAGGAACTGTAAATAGAAAAAGAGTTCATTCTTCCCTCCTCCTGTCTTTCAATTTCACACTGGTCTCTTTCCCTGACAGAAACTAACAAGAATCCATCTGGCAAGGGAATATTGAAAATATAGTGCAAAGAAGCAGAGCGGGGCTGGGTTGACTTGGCACTGAGAGATAATAGGTAACTAACTGGCATAGTCTGATTTAGGCTTATGTTTTTCTTGCATGTGCTAGCTCTCAAATCACCCTTCTTAATTCCTCACATTGAACTATGAAGGCCATCATATCTGGTCCAGATCCCCAAGTAATCTCTTCCCAGTAAGTGGCTGGTGGCTGTATGAGTTGGATATTCTGTATTTTAAAGTACTTAAGCAGATTTGTGGTAGATGGATTTTAATAGGAAAGGGCTTGAAGAGTTGAAATCATCTGAGATCACCATTATTTCAGACCTCCAGTAGCCAGTTGCAAGTGGAGGCTGGCTATACATAGCTTGGATACCTAGAAGTCTCCATCAGGCCACCAATAATGGTCCAGTCTCTCTTTCTTTCCCTTTTACATGTTCTCCTGGCAAATATGGTAAATATGCCAGAGTCTATAGTTGTCCTATAAGGTTTGCTCTGGGCCAGAGCTGACAAGTGACCTCCTGAAGGTTTGCAGCTTTGGAGAAGATTGTGAATTGGGCACTGTTTTAGATCTCTGCAAAAGGATATTGTCATTACATGAGTGGTTCAGAGCCTTGCCCCTTTCCAGGTATCCTTTGAACAAGGTGCCCCAAATGGACAAATTCTTCCCCACTCACTTTGCCAAGCACCCATCTAATCCCAGCTGCTTTTCCTACCCTGAACAGGGAGTTTCTTCAGTCCATGTGGGTAGAACAGTTCAAATAGATTCGTGCTGTCTTAGCTTGCACCATTCTCTACATTCTCACTGCACAACCCTTAGTTTAGTAGACACAATCAGGAACTTGATGGAAAAATGTACATTAGAAACTAGCAACTGAATAACATTTTGCAATTTCTCTTCTGGTTTTTGAGCTTTCATTTGTTCTGGCCACCCACTTCCTGGCCAAACAATGAGGAAGGCAGAATTTGTCACAGTCTCAGTCTTTCTTTGCCCTTTAGGGTTCTCCTTCATCCTTCCCAGGTGCTACTTTATGTCCCACTCTGATGGTGCCTTTGTAATTGGATGACCTGATATAATTCCTAACTTCCCTGTATATACATTTTCTCATCTGATTATTTGACCTGGTCAACTCCTCTCTTTGGGTGTCCACTAGGTACTTTACACTTAAAATGCCCCAACTAGCTCCTCTCATAGCAACAGTATGATCACACTAAACACTATCCTCAGTCTCTCCACGTCAGTTGATGAAAACACCATCCTTCCAGTTCATTGCTCAGGCCAAAAAATCTCAGTTATCCTTGTCTGCTTTCTTTCTCAAATTCCTCATAATCAATATGTTAGCAAATCCTATTGGCTCTACTATCAAAAGGTATCCAGAATCTGTCCACTTCTCACCATCCACTACCACTACCACCGGTCCACACTGCTGTCACCTCTCACCCTGATCAGTGCAACGACCTCCCACCTGGTTTATCTGATCCTGTCCTTGTCCCAATTCAGTCTCTTCTCAACACAGCAGCAGCATGGTCCTTTACAAGTGTAAAGAGCAGGTCACTCTTCGGCTCACACCTTCCAGTTGCTTCTCATGTCGCTCAGCCTAAACCTGTCTTTAAAATGTCCACCAGGGTTTTGTGATGACTGGGCCCATCACTAATCCTCTGACCTCATCTTCTACTTCTCTTCCCTTTGTTCCCTCCAGACGGAACACACTGTGTTCTTTTTCTTCTTATTCTTTTAACAAATCATATAAACTCCTCCATCATGATGTTTGGACTAGCTTTTCCCTCTGCCAGGAAACCCCTCTTGCTCTGATATTTGCATTGTTTGCTCCAGCCCTCCACCAGTCTTCTCTCAAATATTACCTTCTCAAGGATGACTTCCCCAATCACTGAATTTATATTGGAAGCCACCTCAACTTTCTGCCTGGAATGTTCTCTCCCTCCTCTCCTATTTTATTTTTATTCACTAATCACTATTTGGCAAACCCAAGCAGCCAAGAAAAAATACATTTTACTGATGTATTGTTGATTGTCTGTCTCTCCCCAATATAATATAAGCCATATGAGGTCTTGGATTTTTGTCTGTTTTGTTCATTCCTGTGTCCTGAGTTTCTGGAGGAATACTTGGCACATAGTAGGCCTTCAGCAAATATTGGTTAATGAATAAATGTATAAGCATATGCATGAAAAAAATAAATCTCTTAAATAGAATATGGGGGGACTAGATGATCTTTACAGCCCTTTCATTTCTAAATCTACAAAAATGAAGCTCAGGGTGGGGTTTCTTCTGGGCTACAGTATAAGCTATACATTTAACAGCTGGTAATATATTAGCACTGAATAATCAAAACCATTGCCAGCCACAAACAACCATCCTGGCCTTATTGATCATGCATATAGGCTAGATACCAACCCTGCTTCTACCCAGGAGTATCTGCATTTTAAAAGGATTCTTTTAAAGATTGAGAAGCCAAAGGTTATCATTTTGTAATAGAAATTTCAGTATTCTAGCGTGCCAGTAGTAGTAAATATTTGACAGTTCATCACACCTCTAGAAAGTATGTCTATTCTGAACACTCGTAAGGTTAACCCTGAATTTTTATGTAAATCTCAAGATCTAAACATACTAGGAATAGAATTTGTGTGATGTTTTCTCCCTAGGTTAGTCGAATTTTTCCTGCCTTGGGTTAGTGGTTGTTCAGCAGCTGAGTGGAAAAACAAAGCAGTTTTTTTGAGCCCTTAGGAGTATATGTGAGGAGGTTGACACTAAGAAGGAAGCCCCCAAGGCATTCTCAGTAATGAAACAATTAGCCAGCAAGGTCATCTCCAATCTGCGTCAGCCTTTGATAGTGGCATAATGTACACTGCTTCGGCCTACTGTGGACATTGTCATATTGGAGAAAAAATATATATGGAGAAGGATGACTTAAAAAACAGTGACCAGATCTCCAGTTCAATGACAAAATAGGAAAGGATTTGTTCCTTCCTTCCTTCCTTCATTCATCCAACAAATATTTATTGAGTACCTACTATATGCGAGTCACTTTTTTAGGCTTTTGTGACATTCTTTTTGGTAGAATGGGTTGCATATTTTATTTATCCATTCACACAACATCAATTGAGTGCCAAACATGTGTCAGATACTGTGCTAGGTTGTGGATGTACAAAGTAAGCCGATATGAGCCTTATCAATGGGAGCTTTCTCTCCCGGAGAAGGGAGACATATTTTAGATATCGGGGCAAAGTGCAGGGGGAGGTCACAAAGGAAGGGATGGTCAATTCTGTCTCAAAGTTCTGGTAAGATAAATAAAAAATTCCTAGAGAAGGGAGTGTCTGGAATGAGTCTTGGCAAACGAGGAGGTGTTTGTTTGGACAGGAGGTTGAAGACGGGGGGCAGGCTTTTCAGGCAAAGGGATTCAGTACGAGCAAAGGCAGGGAGTTATGAAACCACATAGAAGAGTCAGAGTTATAAGAATCGTGAGGTCAAGACAACTGCGAGGACAGATAATTTAGGGTCTTCTATGTCATTTTAAGAATTTTGCTCTTTGTTCTGTAAACTATGGAGAGCCTTTGAAGGATTTTAAGAAAGAGGGTTACATGATCTTTCTTAGCTTTTAAAGATCACTATCACTTTGGTAGCATTTGGAGAATGAATTATAGGAAGTGAGATTAGACACAGGGAGACAGTTAGGGGGCTATTTCCAGACTGAGATAAAAGGTGATGCCGCTGAACTCTGGCCATCAAAGGAGGAAGGAGAGGAGGATATAGGTATGAAAAATGGTAAGGACACGGGATTGACAGGGTTAGTCAATGTAGCAGAGGGAGGTGGCATAAAGGGAGAAGAAAAGAAGAAATTCTTGCTTTCTTGCTTGAGTAAGGGAGTAAGCGGTGGTATCTTCTACAGAGACAAGAAACTCGGGAGGAAAGCCATTCTCAGTCTCGACGGGAAGTCTGGTTTTGGAGTTGCCTGCGTGGTCTGGCTAGAGATCCACACCTAGCACCCACCAGTAGGCATTGGTAAGCTCATGCAGAAGGTGTTTGCAGGTGAGACAAGTTTGGGGATCCCCAGCAATATGAGGGTAGGCTGGGGAAGAGTCTGCTCAACACCATCCCTGCAGGACTTCCCAAACCTCTAAACCAGATATAGGTTCAGCGTCTGATGTGGATATTTTTCAGTTAATATTTGATACAAGATCCAAAAAATAGCTCAATAAGTGGTGTAAAATTGGGGCGCCTGGGTGGCTCAGTCAGTTAAGGGGCTGCCTTCGGCTGAGGCCATAATCTCGGGGTCCTGGGATCGAGCCCCACATCGGGCTCCCCGCTCTGCAGGGAGTCTGCTTCTCCCTCTCTCTCTCGCCCTGTGCCCCCCACCCCTGTTCATGCTCTCTCTCTCAAATAAATAAATAAAATCTTTTAAGAATAAATAAATAAATAAATAAATAAATAAATAAATAAATAAATAAAATGACTTAAGATGGTTCTAACCATTCAAATCCATGGTTACAAGCAGGGCGTCTACCTTAACTGCACTGATCATGTCCGTGTGACTTGGAGGCCCTGGGCAGGAGCCGACTAGGCCCTGGTGGTCCTTTTCTACCTCTTCTCATTGCTGGTTGAGACTTAAAATTGAAGTATTTTAATAGGACCAATTTTAAAAGGACCAATCACCTGATTGGTCCCCTGAAGTTTCAAAGCACTTTAATTCATTTATTTTGTAACTGTAACATGTGTACATGGGAAGGAAGTGATTTTACTATCTCTATTTTACATCCAAGGAATGGTGCTGAAGAGGTGAAGTGGCTTGAACAAGGTTGTCCAGTCAGGAAGAGATGGGACCCAAACCTGGGCTTTCTTTCTCATCCCGTCTCCTCCCTTTTACTCGCTGCATTGCTGTGCCTGTCCAAAAAGAGGTTTTAAAAAGAGCACTGGGCCCTTCAGAGAAGTATGGGGTAAATGAGATTTTGGCTCAGAACATGGAAGCTGGGAATAGAGGTGAAAAACTACATCTACTGCCAATTTTGTCTAGAGTAGCCTTGAAAGCTAACATTTTATAAAGACACCACTGAGCTCAGATTTCCACAGAGGGCAGGTCAGCAGTAATCCTGGCATTATGTGCTCTCAGGCCTGTGACCACAACATAATGCTAGGGAAAGAAAGCTTACAGTCAGTTTGTGAACTCCGTTTGAAAAAGCAGGTGTGGTTGTAAAGAGCCAGGAATACAGGGAGTGTGAGTTACAGGGCAGATGTTAAATATTCATCTCCAGAAAGGATCATTGGGGTTTATAATAGTATTGACTGCACTCTAGTTGTATTTTCTTGGTTCAGAAACAGGCTTCTGTTGCTGCAGACTCCAAATGCAAGATTTAAAAATTCTGTGTTAAAGGGAAGTGAACATTATTCATGTGGCAGAATTCAGTACACTTAAGTTAAGTACTGTGATGGTTAAATTAGTCTAAAAGGGGACGTGCCCTCTACCATTTTTAGGGCAAGAGCTCTTTCGCTTAGGCTCTGTGGGGTGATGCGTAATGGTCAGGTTTAAAAAAGAAGAAGGGAGGAAGGAAGGAAGGAAGGAAGGGAGGGAGGAAGGGAGGGAGGGAGGGAGGGAGGAAAGGAGGGAGGGAGGAAGGGAGGAAGGAAGGGAGGTAGGGAGGGAGGGAGGAAGGGAGGGAGGGAGGGAGGAAGGGAGGGAGGGAGGGAGGAAGGGAGGGGGGAGGGAGTGAAGGAAGGAGAGGAGAACGTAGTGGGAACAAGGCTCTGCTACCTATTAGATATGTAGAACTTCAGCTCCCCCATCCTGTCCCACTCCCCTCCAAGGTCATATTGATTGAGTGCCTTTGGATTGTCCCCCTTCAGGCCCCGTAGTGGGATGGCATACATTGTATACTACAGGGAGGGTTTAAAGATGGCGGGGAGGAAATGTGAATGCCTGTTGTCTTACAACTTCTAAAGAATTGGAATTTGCCACTCTGCTTCCTAGTGTTTACACTTGCATGGGGGTCTCTGACAGGGTCTCTGTGATTTCTCTATCTGTAAGAAGGCAATTTGTTACAAAAACCTTGCACTCAGTTCTTTAGTTACATCTCCCAGTACAGACATTTTCTTTCAAAGATCTTTGGGAAAGGGAATGCCACTATGTGCAGTCATTATCCTCATAAAAGAAGTCACCGAATGGTGTCACCTCGTTTCTTCTTCTTGCCTCCTTTGCTTCATCTCCCCGACTACAGTTTCTAAGCACACACCGCGGCTCTGTTCTTTCTTTTATTGCTCTTCCCTTAGGCACTCACTCATCAACAAGAAACAAAAAAACCTGCATATTTGGCCAAATGACCTTTCCGCCATCTTATCGTTTTGTCTGATTCCCTTCTGTGATGACAGAATGGGAAATCCTTGAGGGCAGGTGACATACTTACCCACAATTTATATTCAAGACCAGACATCTTTTGGATATTTATTAAATTTTATATACAAAGCATTATACAACTTTGATGGAACAACCCCAGAAATACTTTATTCTCTCTTTTCATTTTATTACTGTTTTTTTTTTTTCAGTGGCTGGTGAAAATAGGAAAAGGTGGGGGTAGTCATTTAGATGGGGAGAGACATTTCTCTAAATGTCAATACTTATGAAACGCCATTTTAAACCTTTATAAATGATTATCTTCCTCAGTACTGATGAGGCTGTTTCACATTGCTGCTCAATTTATTTACTCAGGAGACCAATTTATTCCACTACCTCTGTACTAACTGTTTGCACTGACATCTAGGTCTGCTTTGAGCAAGCAACTGTGACAAGTTGTTTATTGAACTGTAAACAGGTATTGTCTGAATCTAAACAATGGCTTTATCTAATTAGGAGACCCTGGGCATCATCTTAGCCCCATGCGGCTATTCTAACCCGGTCTAGCGTCTCCTGCAGATTTTCCATGCCTTTTGAAATCCTCACACTCACATTAAAACCCTTCATCACAAAGTGAAGAATAATCCTTATTTTGTCCTATAACTTTACATACTGGTGCTTTGTGCAAAAAAGGCCCGACTATAATAAGCCAAACAAGGATGGCCCAATTTAGAATGGTTGAATAAGAAAAGGAAGACATGAATGAGACATAAAAAGAAAAAAAAAGGATGAATAAAGATGAACTGGGTCTGTTACTTAGGCTGTAAAAATATCTCGTAGAAATTAGAAAACATTTCCTACCAAAAGGGGACTCACTGAAATGATGGCTATTCGAGTGTTCGGACAAAAATACAGGTATGATTCTGGGAAGCATGGTGGGACAGCCGAGGGGGAAAAGTTAATTTCCCTGGGCTTAGATTGAAATAGAACACTGTTGGGAAAGCACTCGGGGACCTTCATCTTACCAGCCATTGCTTTGTGCCTGAAGATGCTAATTGGGTGCAGCAATCAATGTCTTTTGTTTTCAGCTGTCAGCACTTTTCTGAAAGGCTTTGCCCAATAGTGGAGAGAGGAGTTCTTAACGAAGCTTCCCTTTTTGGTTGCTATGATTATTACAGTTTCCTCTTGGAAGGGGAGAATTAATTGCAATTTTGAAAAAAAAATGTCACTACGGTGAAGTTTTCAAATGTGAGGCCAAACATAGATATCTTTCTAAAAAAAATTGACAGGGGGATGCCCCACTGGCATGCATTAAAAAGAAAAACTGTATCAAAGCAAGCAGGGAGATGAGATTTCTTTTTCAGTCACTGTATAGATACTCTGTGTATTTTACCATAAAGCCAGACTTTCACGTTCTTTTTGTCTCCTCCCAAGCATCGAGAGTTGCTTTCTTGGTAGCTTCCTTAACGATTTGTGTAATTGGTTTCACTCACTGAGGCCCAATTGGTGGGTTCATTGTGAGTGCCTCATGAAATATGAATCTATTTAAAAATTAATCATAAATCAATATTAATTCAATAAAATATTTTAATCT
This sequence comes from Eumetopias jubatus, assembly GCF_037043125.1. Classification (NCBI taxonomy): domain Eukaryota; kingdom Metazoa; phylum Chordata; class Mammalia; order Carnivora; family Otariidae; genus Eumetopias; species Eumetopias jubatus. The sequence goes on along the minus strand of NW_028274810.1, from coordinate 26,947,462 downwards.
GAGGCATGAATATTTTATACTTTCACCCAGACATGCAGATTTCAAAAGCCGTTTTCATGTTTCTGACAGGCTGTCCAGTTTTGCCAGGACGAACGATGAAAAATTCCTCCTTGCACTGAGCAGGCTGGGTTCCCTCCGCCAGAGCCACCCGGGTCAGTGGTTATGTTTATTCAAATGCAGATGAGATGCGGGCCGCAGAGGGAAGCAGGGAAGTTTACCCTGTTTGAGTGTCTCTGGTGCCTGCCTGCAGTACCCTGAGAGGGAGTCTGGTGCAGCCCTACAGGTTAATCCTTGTTCACACCGGGTTTGACTCCCATCAGCCCCGGCGTGCTGAGGCACCTGCAGTCTGTCCCTGACAAGGGGCTGTACAGAGATGGACTGCCACCAATCTAGGCGAAATGAGCCCGTTGCACCCAGCCGATAAAACCTGCGATTTACTGGAGCAGACAGGCCGGAGCTTAAACAGGCTTCTCTCTCTATTGAAACCCTGTCTGTCACTTGCCTCAGTCATCTGCCCTGTCAGGCATCATCAGCTAAAACAATGGAGCGGTGTCTGAGTGTAGCTGAAAAGGGGGCGATGTCAGATAACAGACAGGAATGTGTTATTCTGATCAGTGGGGTTGGGTCCTCCTGTGTTTCCCTGCCTGAATTTGCATGGGGCAGGGGGAGGGGGTGGTGGTGGTGTTGCTCCTCCAGGTGCAGGGCGAAGCCATAAAGACCTTAGAGCTCAGGTAATGATAATGAATTAGGAGGGGAAGATGGCTCTAGTACTGATTCAAGACAAGAAATGGTAGGTAATGGCTAAAACAATAATTTTCTCCCTGTTGGGGTTTCCACCTTCATTTGTCTTCAATATGTCTCTGCTACCTGATGCCTAAGCTATGTTGGTGGACAGAAATAAGCTCCCAGAGAAGAAAATGTAAGCTAAATGCGTTAAAAATGCGTTGGCTATGGCTCTTCTTCAGGGAGCAATGGTAAATGAGGCAATTGAATTACTGAATGTTTTCTATGCATGGCCCAAACCCTGGAGAACAAGTCTATATAGGTTAGAATAGCCCCAAACTAGGAAGTGGATATTAGGAACACCGTGGAGGATTTAAATAAGATGCCTAGCAGAAAAGAACCCAGTCCTTGGCATCTCTGTGGATCCCCAGCGCCCCTGTGGAGACTAGCGTGTAGTAGGCCCTCAATAGACATTGCTGAAGGAATGAATATGTATATATTCATATTGGACAGTTATTTAATTTGCCTTTGCAGTGTTCTCTGGACACAAAACTGAGCCCTGGAATGATATATATGCTTAAGTGTTCAGTAGTTTATTATTGTATTTTCCTGTTAGAAGAGAAGGTTGTGGCTTTGTAAAAATGTATTGTGGCTATATATTGAAGCTCAGGGAATGTCACCACACTAATCAGTTCTCATGCAGGGCTCTCTCTCTTCTGTGTGTGGGAGGGCACTGGCAATAAATGTTCCTTCTGAGGAGTTCCCTGGCACCGATATTACTCTCCTCTTCCATTTTCCTCTTATTTGATTGGTTGGCTTATTTCTGAGTGTACCTACGTAGGGTCCCTTGTCCTCTTTCCTAAACCTGTTGAATGGGAGGTGTGGATCAGTGCACCCAGAAGACCTGGGACTGCTGTGAAATCTAGAGATGGCCTTGATAGTCTAGCCAGCTGTTTGGTTTTGCCCAAGACTGTCCCCATTTTAGCACTGATGTTCCCACATCCTGGGAAGCTTCTCAGTCCCAGGCAAAGAGAGACGGTAGGTCACCTTACCTTGGCACTTGGGATATCAAGTCTTTGACCTTAATGTTGTGTGGGTTTCAGGTGAATGCTGAGCTTCCGGAAGTTATAAGGGATCGAAGATTGAGAAGGATCTCAATCTTTTATCCATAATGATATTATGGATCCATAATGATACACGTTATGATTTTGCTGCTAATAATTTGTAAAATAACAGTCATGTAGTTAGAAATCACCCACCTGGTGATCTTTCGGACCTCCATTCAGACTCACTAACCACGTTTAGAGTCGGTTTACAAGGAGGACCAAGCTTAGGAACCACAGCTTATTAGCAGTTCTCTCCCACGGAGGGCTGGACAGCTCCACTGGTAGAGCCTGCTTTCAAACCCAGCCTCCTTGCTTCCAACCACTCAGCTGAGGCCACTCTGTGGTTAACAGAGATTAAAGATATCAATTGTAGGGTGCTTCCAGTGGAGTCATTTATTGGTATTTTCCCACTAGATCATGACTTCCTTAGGGGGAAGGATCTGGCCCTTTTCAGCCTTACAGTTGCCTCCCAGCCCTTGTGGCTTTTGGGGGTGGGGCAGTGTTAGGTTCTTCAGGAGATTGCCTCCTCCCCTGGCAGTGGGCTGGTTTGTGAGAGCCTCACATTTGAAGTGCTTCCCTCTCCCCTACCCCATCTGCTTCATCATTTCCCACCCCACCATTGGGGTATACCCTGGCTCTCGCCTGAGGTAAGTGGGTGGGGGGAATCTCAGTCATTCATGTAAGGATGAAAAATCAGGTCTTCCCAACTCTTGTTGTGTGCATAGGTATTTAGGTGTGTATGTGTGTTGGGATGTGTGTGTGGGTGTGTGTTAGATGAGAAGAGGGACACATGGTGGCCCTTTTCGTATTCATGTATCTTTGCATGCAGACAGATTTTAATACCCAGACATTTGTCTATTTCTTCCAAACCCTTCAGATTTACTGGGAGTAAAAAAATATATCATCATTCTGTTGCCTGAAAGCAACTGTTCCAGCTGTTTGGAGAGAGGACATATATAAATATCCCAAAGGTATGACACTTTAAAGGATGACACTTTATTTAATAGTTAATGTTTTGATTTCCAAGAATTTAATTTCTTTGTTGTTGAAAGCAGTGTGGCATATTAGGGAAAAGCACAGTGGGTGCAAACACTAGCTTTGTTGTGATCTTAGGCAGGTAAATTAAACTTTCTGAGCTTTATTTTTCTCAACTAGGAAGTGGGGTAATGTCTACCTTGTAGGGTTTTTGTGAGGTTTAGTTAGAAGTACTGTATGAAATAATAATCTTTGGCATGTCATGATAACTCTATAAATGATAGCTATTAAAAGTAAGAGAGAGAATTTAGTTCAGCCTTAGAATAAAGTGATCTCAAATATTAACACTGTCTAGCAATGAAATGGCTGCCTTGGGAGCTGGTGAGCTCCACATCATTGGAGGCACTGAAAATGAGGCTGGATCATTATCTTTCTGGGATGTAATAAAGGGAATTTCTATACAATGTAGACTTACATTATTTAATAAACCATATTAGGAGTTTGGTCATTCTCAGCTAAAGTTCTTTTAATAAAAACACTGGAATTAAAAGAAACACTTTCTGATAGTTGTCAATGTCAATATATGAAGTTGGTAGACTCATCAGACAAGGATCTGTTTCCCAGAGTGGGGAAACCAGGCAAACAGTGCTCTTTATAGGATGACATTTGGTATCTCACTTGTTGAGGCCACAATGGGAGGAAGTGGAGAACAGAAGACCAGGGAACCTGGGATGGCTTACTTCCAATTTGTCCCCACAGCCTTCTGACTTCTTCACCTCTATAAGAAGGCCAGTGAAGGACTTTCAGAAAGGAGGTCTCTAAAGAGTATGTGGTCATTTAGCCATACAGCCCAGGAAGCACCTGGTGAAGGGAGTTGTTATTCTGGAAAGGTTGAGAGAAAGCTTGAGCCAGAGTGAGTACTAACTTCCAATGCTTATGTCATTGTGAGTTCCTGTGTTGGCTCTACCATGACAGTGTTCAAGGGACTTCCAATAATAGTCTTCTTATAGGGGGCTCAAGATAATTCCACATCGTTGACTTTTGAGTGTTTGTATATGATGTGGGAGAAAAAGTGATAGTTTCACTAAAGTTTGAAGAACAATGTTTTGCTAATTTTGGTATTGTGCATCCCCTGGACTGTAAGTTATTGTGCTTTTGGCTTAATGCCACCTGCAGTTTCTTTTGTGTTTTTAATATTAATTTATATAAAATGTAACTTCCTTTTAAAATGATGATATTCTAAAGATTGTCAAGGAACTTAAGACCTCAAGTTATCTATGGAAGAGATTGAATATTTTTTATCATTGACATATAGCATATTAGTCTCAGGTGTAGAACATAATGATTTGATATTTGTATATATTGAGATTAAATTTTTTAACACAAAAATTTGAAGTGTACAAGAATTTTGTTTCAAACATCTAGATTCTTTAAATTTTTTTAAATTTGAGTATAGTTGACACACAATGTTACATTAGTTTTAGGTGTTCAACATAGTGAATCAACATCTTTATATATTATGTTATGCTCACCATAAGTATAGCTACCATTTGTCACATTACAACATTATTATAATACCACTGACTATATTCCCTATACTGTACCTTTCCATCCCCATGACTTATTCACTATACAACCGGAAGGCTATATCTCCCCGTTCCCTTCAACCATTTTGCACAACCCCCATCCCCTCCCCTCTAGCAACCATCAGTTTGTTCTCTGTTTTTATAGGTCTGATTCTGCTTTTTGTTTATTCATTTGCTTTGTAAAATATCTAGATTCTTAAATATTCAGAAAATTTTAGAAGGACAAAATATGGCTGAGTCCATAGTCCTTAGTTTCTCTGATATAAGATGCAATAGAGTCTTAAATCTGGACTTTCCAGTTTGCCCTCAGATTCTCCTTCCCATTTATCCTGTGACTTCCATTTTAAGATTTCAATTTGTAATGGGATCTTTATTAAAATATGAACTAGAACCACTTTTCTTTCACATTCTTAACTAGAAAAAAATTACAAAATGGAATTCCAAATAAATACTGCAGGTTGAAGGGATAGAAGGTAAATATTCTCAGTGATTTATAGTTACTTTACACCAAGGATTTAAGATATTTAAAATATTATTTACTTTAAAAGACTTATTTGTTGAACATTTTGGATTTTTCCAGATATCTTAAGTAGGGTCCAATTAGGGAAAAGTAAGCCTCTCTGAGTGTTTCAACAGAGAGTTTAACATTGAAAATTGCTTTAGATGCTGAAAGGGCTCAAAAGCCACATAGGGGATGGTGCAGCATCCCAGACAACAATAAGAACAGGAAGCCAGTACCATCCCTGGGGCTGGAATAATAAGAGAAGTCAGTGTTGTTAAAATCTACAGGTTGGGCTATGTGGTGGGAAATGGAACCACAGCAGAAGAAAGGACTCTTTGGTAAAATCTAGCTTCTCTGGAGCCATAGGGAGGACTTATTCCTGATGCCATCCAAAGGAATCTGGGAAATATGGCTTACTGTGATTCAAAGCAGAGCAGGAGAGGAGTGGTGAATTTATCTCAGAATATATACGCTAATGACCAGGTCAGTGGGAATCCATGTAGATGTTGTTTGACACATGAAGATATATGACGTTTTTGGTACCAGAGATGAGACAGCAGGCCTATCATCATCTTTCATCTTGGATATCATCTCCAGAATGGTGGCTGACTTGCACTGATTACTCCTTCTTCATTCCTTATTTTGCAAAGCTGCAATATAACCCATCCATAATGGGCATGAAATAATTAAATGGTTTAAGCCCACATGGTTATAGATAGCCAAGTGTGAGACAAAGTGTAAAATGTGAGACACGAAGTATTATGCTCAATGTGGATAATTCTCTCCTCATTCCAATAATGTGAATACTGAAGAATCCACTGATGAGCAAGCATATTTCTTCCACCATGATACAGGCCACATGGACTCAACAGAGAGGGGTAACTCAGGGAAATGGACAAACTCCATTTGTAGCTGAAAAGAGAGGCATCTGAAGAGGGACAGAAGGAGAGGAAGTCTCATACTTCAGCACTGTGTGGGTCTGAACAATAGCTCATAGGAACCGGATGTGACAAGTCTACAGAGATACAGTTATTAAAGTCTTGACACTTCAAGTGTAAACATTGAGCAATTGCTGACAGAGGGGCTCAGAAGTCTTTACAGTTGTAATAAAAGCTCTCATGAAAGAAAACAGCAATTCCAATTTTTGATAGTATGGGATGCAGAAGAGGATCTGTGCATAATTTAGAAAAATGAGGAAACATAAAAAAATCCAAACAGAATCAGAACATTGACATTTTCCATAAAGATTCATCAGTCCCCTGGTGGGAAGGAATAGGAAGGAAATGCCTGAGCAATGCCATACATTTTGTTTATATTTTTAAAGATAATTTAACTACTTAGCTCATTTATGCGTGCAATAACTATTAAATGCCCATTGTGTGCCAGGATAAAATTATAAGCTGGATTAAACATGGTCCATGTGCTCTGGGAGCTTATAGTGTAGAGGAAGAAACTAGTGAGCAGAAAACTCTAGAAAAACTTAAGTGTTGTTATAGAGGAAGTGAGGGTCCCGGGGAAGAACCTCCGAGGAGCACCTAATCTAGGCGGGATAGAAAGGGGGACAGGGGGATGATGGAGGGAGGAAGCCAACAAAATTGAGCCCTCAAGGATGAGTAAGAGGTGTTCAGGAGAAAGGTAATTGGGGAGTGGCTGGTGGGTACATGGTTTTGTACTAAGTGGCAAAATAAGATACCTGAAAGGTAAGCAGGCTTCATTCAGGTCCTTGTAAGTCATATGAGGAATTTAGATTCAACTCATCCATCCACCCATCCTTTCATCCATCCATCCATCCATCCATCCATCCATCCATCCATCCATCCCACAAATAGTTTTTAGCTATTCTTATGGGATCTATATGCTAGGTGCTTGGCATAAAATATAAAGGTAAACATGTCTTCTACACTCACAGAACCTAATAGTCTATCCAGGGAAATCCTGAAAAAAGCAGTTTCAATCAGGCATGAATAGTTCTATGATGAGGCAGCTATTATAACACGTGGGGTTGCCATGCAAACATGAAGAAGAGGCGCTTAATCTAATTTCGTCAGCGGACGTGGTGGTGGGGGTGGTGGCAGGGGAGAGAAGTTAGATGTTCCAGGAGAAATGACATTTAACCTAAAACATAAAGAATTATTAGGAGTTAGGGGAGGGAAGATAGAGGTAGTAGCATTCTAAACATAGGGAAGAGCGAGTATAAAGAGCTCACAGCGAGCCAGAATGTGCCTTTTCTGAAGACACGAAAGAATTTCTGTATGGCTAAAGAATAAAAGGTTTGAAACCATGTTAAGGAGTTTGGATATATCCAAAAGGCATTGGCAAGAAACATTTAGAGCATTCAACAAGATTATTGGATATGAGTTTGAAGAAATCAATAGATATCCTATATATTAGCAATAATCATTTAAAATGTAATTGAGAAAAAAATGTCAACAATAATATTGATAGTAATAGCAAATACACGGCACCAAAGCCTCTACTCTGGAGCTACTCTGCAGAATGTAAATCTCCTACTCCAGTGCTCTTCACCATTTCTGTAAGCTTCGCCGAGCAATTCATATCTGCATCGGAATGTTTTCTCTCCCAGTAGCTTCTCAGTCCACCTTCTTTCCACTTACTGTGGGGAGACAGGCATTTAGCTCTGCACTTGCCCAGACGCAGCCTGGTGGCGTCCCGTGAGACAGCATCTCTCAGCACAGTTCCTCCGGTTAGGGCCCGTGTGCTGTCCTCATGCCCTTTAATCTTGCTGGCTTCCTTTCCAGTGTATTCTTCTACCTGCCTTCATTCTTGCTTTTTACAATTCTCCCCCACTCAAAAGTTCATTTGCTTCCCAGTGCTCCTGGGTCATTTCCATTCTGCACAGAATATGTTGGCTAACATATTGACATTTTAAAATGCAATTTTATGATTCTGTGGACATGGACATAATTTTCCCAGCATGCTGGCCTCAATGAACACATTTCCAACAGTAAAGGCAAGGTGTGTGGACAGCCCAGATGTTGGCTAGTTGAAGAAACTCTCTAAACCTTAGTTAAATGACCTAACATGCTACTTTGGAATTACCCTCATGCCTTTGTGAAAGACATTTATCTGGCTATGTTTAATTTTCTAAGGCAATAGCTTCAAGTAAAAAAAACAAAAACAACAAGAAAAAAAAAAACCCAGGGAGGATTTATTTGCTCAATACTTTCTGTGGTGATATTTTTATTTTGTATTAAACAGACGCACTATATAAATTCAGTGCTTCCACATTTTATCATAGTTTAGGTATATTTAAAATATCACATGCTATCAGCATAAGCGTGAAACTTGTTTACTGGATTTCTTCCTGAGCTGAGTCCAGACACTCCTTAACTTAGAACAAATCACACATACAAAATGAAGATAAAATGCCAACAACCAGAGCAAGGCGAGTAAATATTGTCACGAACACTGCTTGAATAGAGGCAAGAGCACCGGGCTTGGAGTAAGGAAAACAGGGTTTGTTCCTCGGCTTTTCTCATTAGAAGTAGTGGGGCCTCTGATAAACCTGAGCCTCACTTCCCTTCTACAAAGTTAGGGCAGTGGATCTTGCTTTACTTCCTTTAATTTGTTCTCTTATGAATTCATTACTTATGAAACCAACATTTCCTGAATGCCTACTATGGGGCCGGCATTTTGGGAGGTAAACAACTCACAGTCCCTGCCCTTACAGGTTGTTATAAAAGGCAGATGAGACAATCATAGCAAGTGCTACCATTCATCAAGTGCCTACTATGTGCCGTGGGCCTGACATTATTATCTCTACTGTACTGCATTCCAGGGACTTCCATATATCACCTGTCATCCTCAATTAAACCTTTTCTGGTAGTTCTTACCGTCCTGTACACACATGCGAGGTAACCGACGCTCAACTGAGAAATTTGTCCAAAGTTAGGTATTCAGAGAGGTCTGACTGGGTTTGGAACCAAGGTGGGTCTCATTCAAAGGATCCTGATTTTCCAGTAAAGCCTATCAATATGAAAGGTTTTTATAGACATTAAGCACCCTATAAAAAGAAATATTATTTTCTTTATTGTTATTCATATCCTTGCGTGATGCTGTTGAAACAGACCAAAACCAAGACCCAAACAGGAAGCGGGTTTAGTCATGTTACTATGGGAATTCTCATTATATTGCTTAAGATACGCAATTTTACAGTCTGAAACGTCCATTCTTTCTTCCCCTGTGGGCACACCCTGCTGTTGTCCCTCTTCTGTCGACAGACTGTGGCTGGGCTCTTGGGAAGCATGGTATTTTTAAAAAATTGAATGGTTTTGCTGGAGAATCACTGTCAAGAAGGTTGTATACCTCCTTGATGATGAAAATGCCAATTTCTCATTAAAAGGCAAAAACTCTCATTTCAAAAGGTTGAATATAATGTTACTTAGCTAATTTCAAATGACTACTTTCAGGTCACTGAAAAAGTCTAAATATAAGAATAATATCTGGGGTCTGTAACATTTTCATTTGATTCAAGAGGGGATAAATTTTAATTCATTTTAACCTCTTGCCTTTTGATATTTGGCTCTTCTGACAGGAAGCATCCGTCTACTATGAGCTCTGTGTCTGTACGATAGCCTGCCCTAACCAGGAGTCTGTTTTCATATATCCTTGAAAGCTAAATAAAGTCCCAAGTTTTCTGACACAAAGTACATATGCCATTTCAATAGCTGTATTGAAACTGTAATTGAAATACAACATACACAGAAAATTACAAAAATCGTAATTGTATTTTTACAAAATAGAACATTACAAATAACCTCAAAAGCCTAACGCATGCCATCTTTCAAGTACCCTGTGCCTCAAGGTAACTGCTATTCTGATTTCTATTACACGAGCTTATTAGTCTTGTCTGATTTTGAGCTTTATATGAATGGCAACAGAATCTTATAATATATACCTTTTTGTCTCTGACTTCACTCACTCAAAATATTTTGTGCGATTCATCCATATTGTTCTGTGTAGAAATTTGTCCATCTTTCCTGCTGAAAAATAGTCCGTTGTGTCAATGTACTATTTATTTCACTAGATGTAGGCATTTTAGTAGTTTCTAACTTGTGACTGTTAAAATTACTGCTGCTTTGAATCGTACCTATATGTCATTTGGAGCATACGTGTACACACTTCCTGTGAGTGTAGACCTAGGAATTAATTTGCTGGGTATTAGAGTATTAATATCTTATGTTTTAGTTTTCCAAAGTGATTGCATTAATTAAAAAGATCTCACCAGCAATATATGAGAATTTCTGTTGTCCTACATCCCTACCAGACTTTCTAATATTAGCCATTTTGGAGAGGTATAGTGGTATATCATTGTGACTTTAATTTACATTTTCTGAGTGACTAATGAGGTTGAACACCTTTTCACATTTTTACTATTTCTATGTCCTCTTTTGTGACGTGTTTTGTAGTAAGTAGAAAATGTCTCCCTAAAGATCTATATCCTGTAATTAGGATATGTGTATATGTCTACATCCTAACTCCTGGAACCTGTAAATATGTTAGAGTGCATGGCAAGGGGGACTTAAGGCTGCAGGTAGAATTAACTTTGCTAATCAGCTGGTCTTAAAATAGGGAGATTATCCTGGAATATCTAGGTTAGCCCTGTGTAATCACAAGAACCCTTAAGAGTGGAAGATGGAGTTGAAAGAGAAAGCCAGAGATGGCAGTGTGAGAAGGACTGCCTTCGGTGTTGCTGGCTTTGAAGCCGGAGGAACGGGGTCAAAGGGCCAAGGAATGATGGCAGGTGTTAGAAACTGGAAAAGGCAAGGAAACAGATTCTGGCCTAGAATGTCCTGAAGGAATGCAGCCCTATTTACACTTTCATTTTAGCACAGTGAGACTCATTTCTTCTAAATAATAAGACTGTAAGATAAAAAAATTTGTATTGTTTTTATCCACTAATTTTTTGACAATTTGTTGCAAAAGTAGTAGGAAATTAATACATGTGTATTCAAGTCTTTTGCCTCTCTTTCTATTGCATCTGTCTTTGATTTGTATAGGTTACTGATATATTATGGATATGAGCACTTTGGTTTATTTAGTATTTCTTACCCATGTTTTAAGAGAGATTCACATAATTTTCCTTTCTGGCAACAGCCTCGTCAAGTTTTGGCAACAAGGTTTTCCTGGCCAAATGAAAATCACTTTAGGATGTGGTCTCTCTTTTCTCATTCTCTCATAGAATAAGTATAAGATTGCTATTCTGTGTTTCTTAAATGGTGGAATTTATCAATGAAGCCATATGGGCCTGGGGTTTTCCTTCTGATAAGGTTTTTTAATTAAGGGATTCTATTTGCTTAGTAGATATAAGATTATTCAGATTTCCTAATTTCTTCTTATTTTAGCTTTGATAAGTTATATTTCTCAAGGAAAATCTTCTAAATTTTCACATAAAGTTGCTCATAATATCCTCTTTTTAAAATGTTTGATTAAGGTGCCTGGGTGACTCAGTCAGTTAAGTGTCTGCCCTCGGCTCAGGTCATGATCGCAGGGTTCTGGGATCAAGCTCTGCATTGGGCTCCCTGCTCGGAGCCTGCTTCTCCTTTTTCTGCCCCTCCACCCCTGCTCATGCTCTCTCTCTCTCTCTCACTGTGCTCTTACTTTCTTAAATAAATAAATAAATAAATAAATAAAAGATTTTAAAAGAATAAAATGTTTGTAGTGGGGCTGCCTGGGTGGCTCAGTTGGTTAAGCATCTGGCTCTCGGTTTCCTCTCAGGTCATGATCTGGCGGTTGTGAGATTGTGCCCCATCTCAGGCTCCAAGCTCAGTGCAGAGTCTGCTTCAGATTCTTTCTCCCTCTCCTGTTGCTTCTCCCCTGCTTGAGTGCGCTCTCTCTCTCAAATAAATAAATAAATAAATAAATAAATAAATAAATAAAGTCTTCAAAAAAATGTTTGTAGGATCTGTACTGATGCCCCCTTTTCATTCTTGAATTTGGAAGTGCTTGCCTTCTCTCTCTCACTCTGTCTTTTATCTTGATGAGTCTTGGTAGGAATTTATTAGTTTTAAGTTTTTTTGGAGGATAAACTTTGACTTTGTTGATTGTCACTACTGTATATGAATTTTCTATTTCATTAATGTCTGCTTTTTAATATTTCCTTTCTTCTAATTTCTCTGCATTTAACTTACTGTTTTTTTAAAGGGTTACTTAAACCACTTAGTATTTTAGTCTTTATTCTCTTACATATATGATTTTTAATGCTAAACATAGCCTTCTAATCACTTCTGCTACAAATCTCAAGTTTTGATATTTTTCTTTCACTCAGTTAAAAATTTTTCTAATTTCCTTTCTAAGTTCTTCTTTTGCCCATGGATCAGTTAAAAGTACAATCCTTAATTTTCTAGTATTTGAGAATTTTCTAGTTATCTTTTGTTATTGATTTCTAAAATAATTCCACTGTAGTCAGAGTACAGATTCTCTTTGATTTCAGTCCCATGAAATATGTTGGGATATGCTGTGTAGCCAAGCATGTTGGCATCACTCATTTTTGGTGAATGTTTATTTTATAACAAAAAGATATGCATTTTGTAGTTATTGTGAACAGTGTTGTACCTAGGTCTAGTTTGTTAACCAGGTGGTTCAGATCTTCTGTGTCTCATATTTCAACATCTATTTGTTCAATCAGATATCAAAAGAGGTGTGTTAAAATCTTCTATGATCATGTATTTATCTAGCTCTTATCATTCTGTTGGTTTGGTTTAGCTTCCTGAGACTATGTTAAGTATGTACAATTATAGATTATAGAATTTTCCTTGGGGATTGACCTTTTTATCATTACAAAATGTCCCACTTTATCCTTAATAATCCTTCTTACTTTAAATCTATTGTGTCTGGTACTAGTTTCACTATGTTAGCTTTCTTTGGTTCGTGTTTGCATGGTATATTGGGCACTCCTTGTGCATGGCCTCACATTCTCTTGGCCTTACATCTGATTCCAGCACTAATTCTGATTCTAGAAGGGTGGCTCAGTTGGTTAAGCGACTGCCTTTGGCTCGGGTCATGATCCTGGGGTTCCAGGATCAAGTCCCGCATCGGGCTCCCTGCTCAGCAGGGAGTCTGCTTCTCCCTCTGACCCTCCCTCCTCTCATGCGCTCTCTCTCTCTCATTCTCTCTCTCAAGTAAATAAATAAAAAATAAATAAAAAAGAAGTAATTATACAGAAATAAAATTTTAACATTTCTTTCTATTATAAAGTTTTGAATCAGCATATCAACTGATCTCATATACCAGGAAAGCATTGTTTGAGTAATCGATACCAGTATATATCCTAGTGAAGTTACCGAACCTGAAGACTGAAAAGTAAATTGGGCATCAAGACGAAATTCAAATCATGTACAAAGGGGAAAGTAGCAGGTTCATATTAGATTCTTCCCTATATAATCAATGCTAGAAAACAGTATATTGCATTCTGGGGGAGTGTGTACCCCAATAATTTTCATATAAACAAGTTGTCCTTGAAGCATAACTAATAAACATGTTTGTGTTCACAAACTTTAAGAATCCAGAACTTATAAAACAAATAATCCAAGTTTAACTGGATTGACATAATCCAAAATTTAAAATTTTGATATGATGAAAATATAATTTAAAAATACTAATGATAAACATTTAATCCATCTAAATATAGAACTAAATCTGCCTGAATTAATGGAATTTGAATGTTATAAGCCTTAACGATACACAAACAATGGGATGCCTGGGTGGCTCAGTTGGTTAAGTGTCTGCTTTCGACTCAGGTCATGATCCCAGGTCCTGGGATCGAGTCCCGTATCGGGCTCCCTGCTCAGTGGGAAGCCTGCTTCTCCCTCTGCCTGCCACTCCCCCTGCTGTGCTCTCTCTCCCTGAGGAATAAATAAACAAAATCTTAAAAAAATATATACAAACAAAATAAAATGATCAGAAGGAAGAGGAAGTGTGCGTCAATTCCATCTACCATTTGGGGATGGTAGGTTTTTGATGATTATTAAAAATTTTTTAATTGTTCAGTCTGCATGGGTGGTTCAGTTGATTGGGTGTCTGACTTGGTTTCAGCTCAGCTCATGATCTCGGGGTCGTAGTATTGAGCCCCTAGTGGGGCTCTGTGCTGAGCGTGGAGTCTGCTTGGGATTCTCTCTCCTCTTCCTCTGCTTGCACGCATTTGCGTGCTCTCTCTCTAAAATTAAAAAATATATATATTTTTACTTTTCTTTCTTTTATAATGAACATGGACCATTTTTACAGAATCTATAAAGTCATTTTTCTAAAAAAATTTAGAGAGAGACAGCAATAGAGCCATATTTAGCTTGATGGGTTTTTCTCACCTTTTTCTAAATTACTTTTAGGAAGAAACTTTCTATTTTATCTTAAAAGACACTACAGATTGAATTATTCTTTGTTATGGTGAGCCTAATGTGATCAATTTTTATTTGGGTATCAGTAATGAAGAGTGAATCCTTTTTCTCTGCCACTCCTAGCATTCTCTATCATTCAGGATAACCTTTCATATCCCAGCCTTCCCTGTTTTAAGTCAAGTCTGTCATCTCTTCTTCTTAGATCTAGAAACAGACAGCGTCACCCAAAAGGACACTCTCTGAGGAGCAGGATGGCTGTGGGGTGCTACTGGTTTGAAAGCTTGTCAGCCTGACAGCCATTCTGCTGTGTTCTACAATAGAGTCAAAAAATTAAAATGCAGAGCATCCTATTTTAGGATCAAGGATGAGGAGGACAGGAAAAATTGGCTCACAGTTATTGAGCACCTGATGTATGCTGGGCCTGGTCAGAACCCTGTGAGTTAGGTGTTGCCAGTCTCACTGTATACATGAAGAAACAGGAACTTGGGGAGGATAGATGAATTACCTGTGGTCATGAGGTGATCAGGGAAAACTTGTGTTCCGCTGTGCCCTTCTCTCTCTTCCTACTGCTGCGGTGGAAATGCTCCCCTTTGCCTGTTAAAAACTTTACCGTTTTGTTTACTGCACGTAAAAAAAATCTTAAAGTTTTACCTTTGATACAGATAGTAAATTTTTGCTCCAAATTGCTTTTATTTTAACAATTTCTACAAAGACAACATAAGCAGACGATTCCAGCCAGAATCAAAATTTCACGGTGAAACAAGATCAAGTGCATAAAGAGTTAATTGTTCTAGCTCTAATTAAGTGTAGTCTTCTAAAAAAAAAAAAAAAAAAAAAAAAAAGCCTGCTTTATCCTGGCAAGAAGCCTGTAAAAAAGAGACGATCTGTCACAGACTCACAGAACACAGTAATTAAGGGCTGAAACGCTTCCCAATCAAAGAACAGGAAGAGTTCACTCAGAGTTAACTGTTTAAACAGCACCCCTTGTGAAATGGCATTGCCACTGTATGTTTTTAGATTGAATTGATTTAATTTCTTACTGTTTGCTTCTAAGTAGGAATTAGAGCCTCCATTAGGAATCGCTAACGGTGCTCATTCCGGAATGTCTTAGCCCGGGACAGAAGAGAGAAGGACTAAAACGCAGCGGGCATGTTACGTATGCAGTGCCAGAGCCTGGTCACAGGGCTAATGTTTGCAGCAAGCAGAAATAATGAACAATTAATGAACCCACATTGTGTTTACATGTCTCATTTTGAAACCAATCATTTCTATGCTCTAAGTAAGATGTTATGCTTTCACAAAAGCATTAAAATTCACAAGTAAATGAAAATGTGTGTATTGTTCCAAAAGTATGCTTAAATTTCACATGTTTCATTTCACAGCAGAGCCCTAGTCAGTCAACACATTCATGTCGTGACACCTGTAACTCACACATGGTGGTTTAATTTAGTAACAGTTGATTTCCTTTCATAATAAAACAATCACCTGAACCCAGCATCATGTATTGGTCCATCGTTCTGCCTTGCTCTCACCATTAACCTGTATGTAGGCTTCACCCAGGACATCTACTCCACTTAAAAAGTGTAGCAAATGGGCAGAAATGTTGAAATTGTCATTTTCCTCTTACCAAGGACGTGAGGATTGCCATTTTTCTCAAAGCACTGGGAATTTGTGTTTATATGCACATCACACGGTCATTTGTTGCTCATATTAAGAGACAGATTTGGTAAATCCTAGTTAGGTCTAATGTGGCTTGCAAACAAAATACGCTATTCACTTTTTAAAAGCAATTAACTTTCAATTACCGATACAAATAATAGCTAATATTTGTTGCTATTTTATTTTTTTATCAGGTACTAAGCCCTTTTGTGCACTGCTTTTTAAAAATATTTTCAATAACCAGGGCTCCTGGGTGGCTCAGTCAGTGAAGCGTCTGCGTTGAGCTCAGGTCATGATCTCAGGGTCTTGGGATCGATCCTCACGTCGGGCTCCCTGCTCAGTGGAGAGTCTGCATCTCCCTCTCCCTCTGCCTGATGCTCAGGCTGCTTGTGCTCTCTCTCTCTCTCTCTCATTCGCTCTCTCTCTGTCAAATAAAAAATAGAATCTTAAAAAAATAAAAATAAAAATATTTTCAAGAACCACAGGAAGAACGTATTATAACTATTCCTGTTTTACATGTGGGGAATCTGAGATTAGGTTAAATAACTTGCCCAAGGTCACATGGGCCAGGTTTTCTCACCTGATAGCTTAACCCCAAAGGCTTGATTGCTGTACCATATGTCCTTTTTAGAGATACGAATGACAGATGCTCTTAGTTTGTGCACCAGAAGACCGTTGAATGATTAGAAAGGAGTAGAGAATCCTTTAAGAGTCTAATATTATGTCTTGATAGTGGCAGATTGACTAGGAGGATATGTCTCACATCTATACGAGCAAAATTCTGAAACATTTAAATCAGTGAAATTAGAGAAAGATGTTTTGGGTTATCAAACTCTTACTCTTCTCACTTCTGGCTACTGGAATGCTTTGTAGTAGCAGAGCAAATGGAAAAGTCAGCCATTTATGAAACCAGATGGATATCCTCTTCCTCCATCTCATTCCCCCTTTGTTCTGCTACTCTTAAAATTTATTAAATATCTCATCACTTGGGGCGCCTGGGTGGCTCAGTTGGTTAAGCACCCAACTCTTGGTTTTGGCTCAGGTCATGATCTCACGCTTGAGCTCCAAGGCAGGCTCTGTGTGCAGCACGGAGTCTGCTTGAGACTCTTTCCCCCACCCTCTCAGCTGCTCCCCCTGCTCACACACACACACACACACACACACAGACACACACACAGACACACACATGCAGACACACACACAGACACACACACAGACACACACACACAGACACACACATAGACACAGACACACATACACACACAGACACACACACATTCTCTCTCTCTCTCTCTTTCTAAAATAAACAAATAAGATCTTAAAAAATCTCATCACCTAACTATGGGTTCATCATGTTACCAACTCATGCAATCCATTTTCCATCCTAAAAAAAAGTTTCTTACACTGGAGAAATTGTGACAGTCAATGGACCAAGACCATGAACCATTTTATACTTAGGATGATCCAAACTCTTTGGAGAAACTCCAGCCTATGGCACAATATTTTCACAGCAATAAGAGTTTAGTTTCCTGTGATCTCAGTATTTAACAATAAATCATGAACTACATGTTTAGCAAAAGCAAAGGGAAAATGGATGTCAAGTCCATTAATCACAGATGAAAAAATTTTCTGGGTTGGAATGTCAACCAGGCATTAGCTGTGCCTTGCACTATAAAATCTATTCAAATGACCTCCTGATTAGGTCAGCTTGTCCTTTTGCCCTGAGATATTTTAAAAACAGAAACTGGCAGTTAGAGCTATAATCCTCATGATACTCCAGGCTGTACATAGCAGATATTTGGTCATAAGGACAACCATAAGCAACTCCGTTGTAGCATTTCAGTCATAGCTGTCAGCTTGACCAAATCACATACAAAATCGATATCAAACTGCATGTTCTGTAAAGTAAATATGACCATTAGATGAGAAGTGTTTCAAGGTAATTCAAAATAGTCTGAAAATACACATTTGTAACTGAAGGATTTATTTAAGATGGATTTTGGGAAAAGTAAAAGTAAGCAAAACGGTGTTTACTTCTTATATTCTAGATAAAAGGAAGCACTAAGAAAAAAATCTGAATTGTACCTATCAAAACTGATATGGTAGAGAATCTGATGTTGACATTTGTGACTATATTAGAAAGGGAGTGATATCAACTGCTAACCATTTGCAAGTTGCAAATGCCCATTTATAAATTCCTGGTGTAAATGCACAGCCACACAATCAAGTGCATTTACAACCTGTGAATCACTAAAGACTTGGGAGGCAGCCCCTCGTCCCTGGCAGATGCTATCCACATTCCTCAGCTCTCCTGGTGGTGTTCAGAAACACAGGCTGCTTCTGGAGAAAAGGAGAATAAAGACTCCAAAAGGCTCAGATTAGAGCAGCTTTGAAATGGAATGCATTTTAAAAATGTGCTTTAGTGCCGCTGTAAAATGATGCTATTGTTGTGTTTGTCATACTTCTGTTAAAAATGAGGCCATTTATACAGCGTTAGAGACAGTGGGGTGGGAGGGAGAATTGGGAGATGCTGGAATGTTTGATGATATTCTTTTCCTTCCTTGGGCACCGGGAAATTGCGCAGTTGTCATTCACATTAGCAGAATGTAGAACATTAGCTGAGCAATACCAGGATGACCTCCCAGGAGGAACCAAGGCCACTTTGCCCATCATGTTAACCTCTTGAGTGCCACATTGCTAAAGGATTTAATGTGCATGGAGGACTTAGAGAAAACCATTTAGAAATTAGAAATATGATTCTACAGAACAAGATGGGTAAATCCAAAGCATAGGAATATCATAATGTCAGGGGACAGCCTCTGTGGCCCAGCAATTCTGGTACCCAGAAGACATCCATTTCACTTCCTGCTTTGTATATTCCAGTGTGAAAATGAGTCTGCCCACCTCCCCACCATTCCCAACAACTTTCATCCTTCTCCACCCTCCTCTACATGCACTCTTGGAAGACCTTTGGGAAACAGAGAACTCTATTGCCAACCTGATCTGTGCATTCAATGAATGTAGTTTCACTGTTCACCTTAAGACCCATTTCTTTCAGAATATTTTTTTTAACTCTTAGGTTTATACTATGCATGCCCTTGAATTCTAAGTTTGAAAATAGATGTAGTTCATTTCTGGGGACATGTGATTTGCTTGTACTCATTTTTTAAAAAATTATAGGTCACTGGGGCACCTGGGTGGCTCAGTTGGTTAAGTGGCTGGCTCTTGATTTCGGCTCAGGTCATGATCTCAAGATCCTGGGGTAGAGCCCCATGTTGGCTCCATGCTCAGCTTGGGGTCTGCTTGAGGATTCTCTCTCTGCCTCTGCCTATCCCCCTACTTGTGTGCACATGTATTCTCTCTCTCTAAAATAAATAAATAAATCTTTTAAAAAATATATTGGGCATCTCCAATGAACCAAAAGCTTTGTGTAGAGTACAACATGAAGAAAGTATAATTTCTGTCCTCCAAGATCTTACACTGTAGTCACAGTTAGCATATTTGTTTGCAAAGCAATATGTACACTTCTTCCTTCACTTTCCCCAAAATTAGCAGAAAAATAGGTAGAATACTCCATTCTCCATCCCAAGGATCATACATAGAAGTATTTAAAAATAAATATTTTGATTAGGAATTGGGAACAGAGAGTTCTTTCTGTAAAAAATAGCTCAGATTGAACAAAGTCTTATTCTGTTTAAGAGAAAAGTCAGATTTAAAGAATCTAACGTCCTCACCTTATGCATTGTCTCTGCTTTTTAAATTTCCAACTGTTCAGCTCACAGGTATAGTCACTTATTTATCAAGTTTTCTTGAATTTTTTTGTTGTTCCCCAAATCAAGAACCCCACCATTTAATGGAGGAGAAAGATATAAATGGAAATTTGTAACACTAAATAGTTCCTATCAGAGAAGTAGGAAGAAAGTGCTGCAGGGGCAAAGAAGGCACAAATTAACATGAGTTGGTGAGGGAGTGAGAGGTGTCTTTTTGGAGGAGATGATACGAGTTTTCCAAGTAAAGAAGCAAGTGAAGTGTAACCTAAGCAGCAGGAACAGCATATACAAAGACAGAGAGGCTAGAACAATCTTGAAAGGTGGAGGAAATGTGGTTATTCAGAGGCTTCTTGAGAATCAGGCTACAATGAGGTAAAAGGAGTGGGAAAGTAGGTAGGAATGTGGACTGAAGAGTCTTATAAGGCAGACAAATGCATCTGGATGGCTCTTTTGGCAAGAGGGAGCTATGGCAGGTTTTTAAGTAAAAGCATGGCAGGATCAGTGTAACATAATGAAGATCACTTTATAAAAAGAAAGACGTTAAAGTGAAATAAAAAGGGGTGCCATCTTTGTGATGTTTGGGAGATGATGGATGGCCAGCTCTGATTTCATGAGAATAACCAGGAGAAGAGGTGCCCAGATCCTAAACAGGACAGTGGCAGTGAGGCTGCAGAAGAGGAAGCATTTTGGAGAGGCTGTCAGTAAATATATGAAACAGGAGGTGGCGACTAATTTGATATGAGGTGAGATAGAGAGAGAAGACAAGAATGACTCTAGATTTATCAGACTACTCAACTGGTGGTCGGTGGCACAGGGCAAAAGAACAAAGGAAAACAAACAAACAAAAAAACCACCACTGTCAAAAGGAGCATGTGTTGGGGACAAGGTAATGAGCTTGGCTTGGGATATGTTGAGTTCTGGGTGTCTGTTGGGATCTCTAAACATCTGCTTAAACGAAACTTTAAACAGGGAATCTGTCACTATATCCCCGCACACCATGCCAGTCAGTTGAGAGCTCTCCTGCTGTCTGCATGCTCTCTGTTGCCCCTTGTTCCAGACCCAGGTAGCAAGATGAGGGAGAAGTAGAAGCACCCCACGAGGGGGGAGAGAAGAGACTGACCATGGCTTCCTTTTGCTTCCAAACAGCACTAACTCTCAGGTAAGAGAGGTGAGAAACCAAAACTCCAAATTGAGTATGGAGCATCAAAAATAGACAATATCAGATATGTTGATTACAAATATGGCTGAGTTTTTCTATTTCAGGGACTTTGGGACTTTTTTGTTGGCTAAGAGTAACAAGAGGATAACTGGAAGGTTATCCAGTGGCAGGGAAAGAATTAGTGACACAGAGGAAAGTTGAAGGGACAATGGGTGACAAAAATAGAGTGCATTGAAATCACCATCTCCAAGTTAGGAGTCAACACAGAGGAAGAAGAGAAGGCTTTACATTGAAGCTTGAGTCACACCAACATTTAAAGAGTCGGCTGAAGAAGAGCCATCTTTGGAGGAGAAATTGCTGGGGAACAACACTCTCTACTTTGTTAGGGATTGAAACCTCACAACAATGGCTTTTTAATACCAATCATCTTTCCAGATAAGTAAGCTGAAACGTAGAGAGGGAAATACAAGATCATGTAACTAGCATGCAGCAGAGCTAGGACCCAGAGCCTGAGCGATTGATCTCAAGTCTACTGTGCTCAATCCTCAAAAAACCACCAAAAAAAACCACCACTTTGGAATTACAAGGAAAATATGAATAAAGAACTGAGCGATACTAGAACCAATAATTTAATGTTGAACCTTTCAAAGACAAGGTTGGTAAGAATATGATGCCGAGTCAAAGTATTACAAATAAAATTGGCATAGGATTCAAGATACTATAAATCTTCAATACCAAACTGTAAACCCTGATAACAAACGTGCCTTCTTTCTGAGGTTTCTCACACCGGAGGCTGACGCTCAACTCCATTCAACGACTGAGGTCAGCTGGAGATTCTGACCAACGTTAGCGACCTGCTGCTCCGGCAGTGGCCCTGGAGGAGGCCCGAGGAGACCCTGTTCGTTGTTGCTCCCAGCACCTATACCTCCCCTGTAGGCTTTTTTGTTTTTTAAGTTGTGACTCATCATTACAGAAAATCCTTATAAAAATAATTTTACATTTGGGTTTCAACTATATACTGAATGAAGATCTTTAAGCAATGTATTCACTAAAAAAAAAAACCCCAAAAACCTGGCTTTTATGGATTACTTTACCTATATATATTTATTTTTTAAGATTTTATTTAGTTATTTGAGAGAGACAGAGCGAGATTGAGAGCACAAGCAGGGGAGGTGGCAGGCAGAGGAAGAGGGAGAAGCAGGCTCCCTGCTCAGCAGGGAGCCCGATGTGGGGCTCAATCCCAGGACCCTGAGATCATGACCTGAGCCGAAGGCAGACGCTGAACTGACTGAGCCACCCAGGCGCCCCTACTTTACCAATTTAAAAACATGTTTATAAGCAAAGCCCTAAACTGATTTGAGAAGCCTAAGATTCCTTACCATTTTAGTTTTCTAATAATGATATGTAATAAGAATAAGGACATACCCTTAACTGAAAATGAGCACTGGTGCGATGAATGATGGTTTAGGAGCAGGAGGCTCCAGCAAATATTCAGTGGTGGGAGCCATTGTTAGCGAAGGCGGTCATGCAGTTAGCAGTTATCTTTCTTTTTCTTTTTAAAGACTTTCTTTTTGCTGGACCTAGTCTTCACTTCAGTTTTAATTTTGAAATGTTTTTTTCTGATAGAAACAACATATAGAACAATAAAAATAAGGTTAAGTTGTTCTTGTGGAAGGAAGGCTGATTACTGAAGTGAGGGAGGCCAGCCACAGCCCCAAACTGCAGGATTGTACATTCAACTGTCAATAAAAATCTGTAGCATCCTGGTTTTCTGCTCTCTAGGATTACATGTCCATCCTTTCTACTCTTGCAACCTTGCAAATGCCATCTTATTCCAAAGAGTGCCTTATCGATAGAGCAATTTTCCAGTAAATTGAAATCTTCCCTCTCCCTTTTAATCTTCTCTCTCTCTCCCTCTCTTTCCTTCTGTTTCTTTCTCTCTCTCCTTCTCACCCTCTCAAACACACACACACACACACACACACACACACACACACACACACAACTGTATTAATAGTATAGAAAGGCTGCTTTGCCTGCCATTTGCCCTGGGTATAGACCTGACCACTGAAGGAAGACTCTACTGACCCTAGTGATACTTGTTATTTGATTTCTTAAATTAATTTTTTATTTGTAATCTCAGGTTTTGTTGACCTTGGAGAACTCTCTGAAAGAGCAATCTGAGAACTGATTTCAGTGTGTAGACAGGACTATGGAGAATAAGAAATAATAGTGTAGTCTGATAGGTCAAATTTTGGATTCATATTACAAAGGTCAGAAGTGCAAATTCCATTAAGGTTGTACTTACGATAAAATTTCCTATAAACCATTTTTTTTATCTTTAGTTTGAAAATTGAGAAGATGATCTATGATCCAGAATATTTCCTGTACTGGGAGAAAAAGCTGAGTTGTAAAAATAAATATAATGATTATGGTTAAAAATAAGATCTTATTACACTGAACCTTCATTGATCTCAATGTGAGACAAGGGTTCAGAGGTGAATGGACAAATCTGCCATTGAAAATACTCCTTTGGAAAAAATTAAGACCCTAATGTCCCCAACAGAATTTCTGCCAGACTCTCGATGTGATAGATTGGTTTGGTTTTGCACGGACTCTGGGATGTGGGTGTGAGGGGCGCCTGGGGGGCTCAGTTGGTTAAGCTACTGCCTTCAGCTCAGGTCATGATCCTGGAGTCCCAGGATCAAGTCCTGCATGGGGTTCCCTGCTCAGCGGAGAGTCTGCTTCTCCCTCTGACCCTCCCCCCTCTCATGCTCTCTCTCTCTCTTTCTCTCTCATTCTTTCTCAAATAAATAAATAAAATCTTAAAAAAAATTGTTGGGATGTGGGTGTGAATTGGCTCAGGAAATCCTGGATGTGGAATGGTAGCTTTGTTAGTTTATAACAATTCAGTCCATAGCCTTCTGCCCCGGGCCCCCCAAAATTCATGGCCTTCTCACATACAAAATATGTTCATTCCATCCCAACAGCCCCCAGTATTGCAACTCATTCCAACCTCCACTCTAAAGTCTAAAGTCCAAAGTCTCATCTAAATAACATCTAAAACAGATTTGGGTGAGATGTGCGGTATGATTCATCTCTAGCCGTGAGCCTGGGGAACCAGACAAGTTCTGTGCTTTCAAAAGACAATGGTGGGACAGGCATAAAATGGATATTGCCATTCCAAAGGGAGAAATTGGAAAGGAAAAAGGGGTGATGGGTTCCCAAGCAAGTCTAAAATCCAGCAAGGCAAATTCCATTGGATCTTATGGCTTGAGAATAATCCTCTTCAGATCAATGTCTCATTTTCTGGGCCCGAGGCAGCTTCACTCCCATGGCTCTAAGGGGCAGCCCTGCCATCTCGTTTGGTGAGGGGTCACCCCTGAGGCACTGGATGGAGGGAACCCTGGCCCCAGGAACAGAAGAAGCCCCCTATCTTTTGAAACCTAGGAGGAACCAGCCCTGCCCCCTGGACCTTGGTGGGAGAAGCAATGTTATGACCTCTGAATCTCTTTCAGGGTCATTCTTCCCTTCCTTAAGGAATGGTGCACATTCATAGCTGCACAGCCTTATGGTCGCATCTTATAAAATCCAAGAAGTCTGACAGCCTTCCTTCATTCTGTCCTGCATTTTCGGACTCCCTTAGTTCAAGCTGGCAGTGTCTTTGCTGGTATAATCCTATTTTCTTTTTATTGAGCCAGGCTGTTGGTGTTGTTCTGAACATGCTTCCTTGCTTGCTTTTCTTTTCTTTCTTTCTCTCCTTTTTTTTTTTTTTTTTTGCAATATAGACAGGCTGAGAATTTCCCAAACCTTTAGATTCCTTTTTGCTTAACACTTCCTTCTTCACTTCCTCTTCATTTCTCTCTTCTCACATTTTACTTTAAGCAGTCAAGAGGCTCCAATTTGCTTCTTCTACACTTTGCTTAGAAATCTCCAAAGCTAAATACCCAATTTCGTTGTTTGCAAGTTCCACCTTCCACAAAACGGTGGGCTGCACTTTATAACAAAGACTACCTTTCCTCCAGTTTCCAGTAACTCTACCTCACCAAAATTGCCCTTAATTGTCCTAGCATGCATCTCGAAACTTGTCTGGCCTTGACCCATTACCCAGTTCCGAAGCTGCTTCCTTGGTGTCTGTTACACCAGCACTCCGCTTCTCAGTAGCAGAGCTAGCTCGATCTCATCAAAACCCCATTACCTTTCAAAAGCCCGTCTCCAAATATATCAAATTAGGGGTTAAGACTTCAACATATGGATTTGGGGCAGCGGGGCGGCGCGGGGGGTGGTGCTTACTCTGTCCATACCAGGAGAGAAAAGGCAAGGAAAGAAGACTACTTCCTTTGGCCGTGACTTCCCTGCCTCAGCTCTAGTTGACTCACATCATCTGTGGACGAGAAAGAGTTTGGGAGAGTCCCCTGTTCCCCCGTCTCCGCTCCTCTTCCCACAAACACATGCTTTCTTAATTCCATCACACTGTGATCTTGAACAAATTATTAAATGGGCCCGGGACTCAGTTTTCAGGTGTTCTCCGGGCTGAGTGAATAATGTCAAAGGCCAGGCAGAAAATAATACGTGGGCAGAGCTAGACCATAAAGGCTTGTGGCAAACCCGCTCACTCACGTCCCAGGTAAGCTGTTCAAGAGGCATCAGTTCGTTTGAAATGTCAGAGGCCAAATCTAATGTGCTAGGCAAGAACTGGCCACAACTGGACTCGATGCTCTCTAAATTATCTTCAAGATTGAACTAGATGACTTAGCTGTAGACACCAAGTGCATTTTCTCCTACTCTTCCCATTCCCTAAGACTCCCATTTCCTAAGGATCAGGACACTTGTCCCATCCTGCTTCACTTAAAATATTTATTTAAGATTCTCTGTGGTTGTGGTCAATGAGATTGGATCCCTTTCTCCCATAGAAACTTCCTTGAGATAGTAAGACTATGCTGAGGCAGATGAGATTTGGGAATACAATAAGTCAAGAGCACCGAATAAATTATTCAACTCTAATAAAGTCTTGGCATTTTAAAAATACGTTATTACAGTTAACTGGCTGGATCTATGTCTTCTGGAATACTATTTTCTCTGATTCTCGGATCGAGGAATGGTGATCACATTCTGCTTTTGTCACTTTTTTGCTTTGTAGGAGAATCTTCATGTGGGGGTAGAGAGGGAAACCCATCTGAAGGTCATTCGTATATTCTAAACTAACAGACATTATTGAAGATCAAAGGACCAGATTATTGCTGTCCAAATAGACTGGCTTTACTGGCATCATGATTCCAGAGCCACTAAACTGATAAACACAAAAAGGTATTTAATATTGCACATGAAACTTTTATGCAGAATCAGATGATTACATGAAATGTAGGCTCATCGTCTCTTTAAAAGGTTGTGACAGATTATTCCACAAGATTTCAGGTCATCTTTTGGGATTTTATCTGTAGTTAAGTCTGTTGTTTGGGTATTTTTATGCCACATATAAACCTAAAACCTGGAGCAGTTTAGTTTCCAATGAGTGGGGTGTGTGTGTGTGGGGGGGTGCGCCTGTGTGGGGTGATGGTGGTGACTGGGTCCAACAAGGAATTTTCCTGTTGGCATCCCGACTGTGACCTCCTGGGGGCAGGATTGTGCTTCTCAGTCTTTTGGTTCCCTTGGACCTGGTGATAATTTAGTGATAACCCTCCTGTTTTTTTCTGGATTATAACAGAACCCAACAGGAGGAATACAGTTAGGAAAAGGGGATCCAGA
Source organism: Eumetopias jubatus (assembly GCF_037043125.1). NCBI lineage: Eukaryota > Metazoa > Chordata > Mammalia > Carnivora > Otariidae > Eumetopias > Eumetopias jubatus. Next base: position 26,920,884 of record NW_028274810.1, on the reverse strand, counting down.
TCTTAAACTCTGAATCATATTCCTTAATCAGGCACTTGCTGGGCCTCAGCTCCGTGCATCCCTTCTCTGGATCAGGCGACCCTGGGGAGCTCTTGTAAGGATTGTCATGTTTGCTGCTTCCTGTCTTCATGACTTCCCTCTGGCACACCAGCCCCTCACTCTGTAGCTCAGCAGTTATCAGAAGGCCCTTAGCCCTCTGGCTTTGGCTGTGAATCCCAAGTGGCTTTGTGAAGTCCCTGACTACCAGGGGCTTACTACTTTCTATTCTAATTATTACCTCCTAAAAGGAGAAAAGGCTCCTTTTCCCTGCAGTGTTTATCATTTCTTAGGCCACACGGTGTAGACAGAGCTTGTTCGCTGAGTTCTGTTCACTGGCCCTAATGGAGTAGCACTTCATTTTATTTGAAATTTGGCATGATTTCCCTTACCTGAGTTTGGGAAACAAATGAAGGGATTCCGTATAGGACTACATACGAATCATTCCTCCCAACCAGTGTCCCTTAGAAGCATCCTTGATAGAGTGAAGAAACCCTCAGTCTTTCTTCCCTTGAGTTGATTTAGGGTGCTGTCCAGCTTCCTCACCCTCCTGGCCCCTCCACTTTCCTTCCTTGCTTCCTTCCCCCCTTCTCTCAACCTTCCTTCTTGATTGCTAATGGATGTGTGGAGGCCAGGCCTTGAGGGAAGAGTTGAGAACTGACCCCTTGTTTGGAGGGAGGTGGGGAGAGCAAAGACCAGGAAGCTGCAAAGAACTGTTGACAGGCATTTACTTCGCCAGGTTGCCTCAGGAGAGGGCCCAGGGCGGGGCTCGTAAGCATTTGGCTACATCCCTTGCTGCCTGGGAGACTGGAGGCTTGGAGGTAGTTTTCTTGCTGCCAGACAGGATACTTTTGGAACATAAACTTGAGGGGAGAGGCATCAGTAAGAGAGGGGGTTGGGGTAAGAACTGTTTCATTTAATTATTTTTTTCTACTGCAAATAACCCAGAACGGGGCGTGTAATATGAGATGAGGAACTAAGGACAAAATGTCAGCCCTGTTTAATTTACCTGTTTGTCTTTGTGGGTTTCCGTTAACCCTTATTATTGAGTCCCCGTAGTACTATTTTCTAATTAAAACATATATATGGCTAATGAGTTTCCAGAATAATAAAGCATTTGTAATAGTCTAATGAAGGGCATTCTTTTCATCTTTATTTACTTAGCAGCATAATCAGGACCAACTTAGAAAGGTTAGATGTGGTCAAAAGAAATTTATGAAGAGTGGCTATTAAAAGAGACAGCGTATGTATGTAGACTGTGGTTAAATAGCAGTAAGTAGGATGTGTTTATTAAAATGATGCAGGGATTTTATCCCTTCATTCTTGATGTCTCTTAGTACCTGACATTATACTGCTATGGTTTCCATGGAAACAGCACACACTCTTCCTTTCAGCTGTCCTGAAGTTCAAGCCCTGCTGTTGCAATAGAAATTCTCAGAAACACCTCCACTTTTATTAAAAACAAAAATACCAAATCTATGCAAAAAGTAAAAGCAAAAAAAGGGCAAAAAAAAAAAAAACAATCCATCGACTATATTGCTGAAAAGAAATGAGAAAATGCGATATTTTCATTAAGAGGGAATCAAGAAACAATTTACAATGCTGGAGGTCGAGAGCGTCTGTCATTTCCTTCCCCTAAATTACCTTAGAATTGATCCTCCTAAGCCTGCCTTAACATCTGCACCTTTCATTTCTAATGCAATATATTCTACTATTTTTAGTTTTTTGGAAGTATCTCTTTTACTGATTTAAGCAGTCGTTTCTCTGTGACTCACAAAAAAAATGTTGATTTTTGTCTATAAATTGTGGCTCTAATACAGAAAGGTTAAATTTAGGATAGGAAAGACATTTCACATGTGTTCATGAGGCGGGTCTCCTGTGCATAGTAGCCCTTGGTCTGGTTTATGGGCTGAGATGCTTTGGGTTGCAAGTAACAAAAAACTTAACTTTGGTCTGTATAGGAAAGTGCATTCATCATTCATCGGCTTATTCTAACAAAGCATCCAGAGGCATGATTTGATCCAGGTCTGGCCCTCGGAGATTTTCTTAACTCTGACCTCTGTGTGCTGATACAGTCCTTAGCTCCACTGCTTCACTGCAAAATGCCGAGGCAGTTACTGAGATTACATCGGGCTGCCATACAAGAGCCAGGAAATGAAGATATCTTTTTTAGGACCCGCTATGAAATAACTTCTTTAGATCTATAGTTCTGATTGGGTCAAGGGCACGCCCTTGAGTCAATAACTGGGCAGGACAGAGGGTTACGTTGATTGTCCTTGGGCCTGAGGCACTTTCCCTTCATGGGCCAGAAGGGCTATATGGCAGAGGTATGGATATCAGTGTAAAACCTAGGAAAGTTACTGAGAGGAGAATGGATAGATGCTGGGGAAACAGCCCCTGTCCACAGATGTTTGGAAGAGAGATGTTGCTTAGAGAGCAATCTCACCATTTTTCCTATTCCCGATTTAACCCTCCTGATTTATTCCGATTTAATATTGCAGCCTGCCCTCCTAATCACATATCTTGTATTACTCTGCTTTTTTTCCCTCGAATAGTACTTAAGACTTTTACCATACTATGCTGCTTACTATTAGTATGCTTGTTGTTTATTATGTTCATTGGTGCATCCCAAGCACTTAGCGAATATCAGGCTTTATAAATATTTGTTGAATAAATGAATGAATTGGATAGATGAGTCATTGAATCTGGCAGATACTTTCGGGCCATTTATTGAGCCAATTTGTTTGCTCTGATTTTTGACAGTTGGAGATAGTGCCCCCATCCCTATTTCTAAGATACCATTCCCCAGGGATTTTTATTCTGGCAGATTGTTGTGTTCCTGTAAGCAGGTGGCAGTAACCCCAGCCTGACTTGGACATTCTGAGAGAGATTTGTTCCTTGATCTCTGAAACCCCTTTACTGGGTTGGGAATCACAATGGTGGGATATATGAAAGACTTTGTTCCATGGTAAGGGCTGTGTATGCCTGCTTCAAGCAGCCAAGATCACTCTTGGCTAGAAGGAGTGCCTTTGAGGAGTTCTCATCTGGTCACTTAAGGTGCCGATGGGGATCTGGAAGCACTTGCCTTCAAGCCTCTCTGGACAATTTGAAGTTTAATGTCAACTTGAAAGCAAGATGCTGTCCTCAGTTGGGGGTAGAATCCATCTCTTTTCTCTCCAGTGGCTGTTCAGCCTGGGTAGCATGGCTCATGAGCCACCTAAGCAGTTTCTTCACAAAGCAAACATCAAGAGCACAGACACAGAGGCAGGTTGGGGAAGGGTGCTGGCAGGTAAATTTTCTGCTCTTAACGAGAACAGAATGAAACAGGAATGAAAAATCATACTGCTCTCTTGTGAGAAAGGCTAAAATTCACAGCGCTGCTTAGCTTGTTGCTGACCCTTTCTCAGGACATTTTGATTGCTAAGGGCACGCGATAGCCTTCAGTTCAGCCTTGTGTGTTGGTCTATCAGACTTATCCAGGTGTCATGCAGCGGGGGGTCTCACTTCAGTACTGAGACTCAGTTCTCTACCACGGGGGTGTCAGAGTAAATGGTTTAGGAGACTACTCCCTGGAGACCACGTCCCTGGATCCAGATGTAACTTCCTCTAATTATTCCAAACAAATGCCTGTTCTGTGGGCTTTCTTGCCCTACACCAGAAGTTCCAGTGACTCCCAGAGATGATAACCATACTAGTCAATATTCCCATTGTGTTAGATGTAGAATTCCCCGCAGGAATCAGTCTCATTGTGATGATTATGTAAAAGGTTCTGTTTAGATGGTTTTTCCGCCACAATCCTTGACTCTAGGGTTAGATAGTTACCTGAACAGGTAACTATATGTAAGAATCATCTGAGGCCAGGGTGGTATTAAACATGTTTAATACCCTACACAGCATGGACACCAGGCAATCCAAATGGAGGCTGGCCAGAGAACACATCGGCCCTGCCGAAGAGCTACCTGTGTGAGCTGTAGTATCAGCCTCCAGTTCCTCTTTACCGTCTGTGGATTAAATGATCACTTTTCAGAGTTTTCATGTGTCATCTCATCATCAATTCCTCCAGGTTAGAAAGTTTTTTTTTCTAAGGGAGGTGAGTGACTTGCTTAAGGTCATAGGTAATCCAAATGTAATCCAAATAAATTCGGAAACCCCATGTGGTCCAATCTGTCTATGTTGTCTCATGCAAAGAAACACAACCTAGAAACCAGAAGTAATTATGCATATTTCAAATCTTTTCAGTCCTTCCCGGATATTACAAAGAAGAAAGTGTATTTTTTTTTAAGACTTATTTATTTATTTGAGAGAGAGAGAGCGAGAGAGCACGCACATGCAAGCTCACAGGGGGGAGGGGCAGAGGGAAAGGAAGAGAGAATCCCAAGCAGACTTCTTGCTGAGCACGGAGCCAATGCGGGGCTTGATCTCACAACCCCGAGATCATGAACTGAACTGAAACCAAGAGTCGGATGCTCAACCAGCTGCACCACCCAGGGGCCCTGAACGTGTATTCTTAATAACAGTTAAAGTCATCTTTTCTCTCCACTGCTTCCTTCCTTAGCACATTTCACCTAAACTATAGCTGTTACTCTCCAGGCCTCTCTGTTTTCCTCCTATCACTCTCTCTGAAAGTCTTCCACAAACTCCACATATGTGGGCTGAACCATTCCCCTTCTACTGCTGAAGGGAGCACGGTGAGGTCGTGTACAGTGGCTGGCTTGGCCAGGCTGCAGAGGGGCTGAAGGACCAGAAGCCCCCACCAACTTAGACCTTCTGATTTGTGATGAAAGTACCTGGAGCCCACTGAGAAATACAGTTCCTGCAGCCCAGCAGATCTCATGACAAATCATTTTTGGAAATTAATTTGAATAAAATTCTGAACCTCCTTGTGCAGATACCAAAAGAGCTGGGGTCTGCACCAAACCCCAGAGTTTCTGGGGTATGTGCAAATGGAGAATGTGTCTCATTTCCACCCGGCACACAGTAAATATATATTACATAAATGAATAAACCCAGGATAAACTGAGAAATAATTTAGGAAGAAAATGACATTAGGAGGGACAAGGGGTTGGATAGTTTTTGTTTTTCTGCCAGCCAGCTGGCCTGCAGAATATTTTTTCCTACCAGAATAATTTGAAATGACCATCTATGTTGAAAAAAATTCATTGATTGATGGTTTCATTCTTCCATTCACTTTGTGCAGACCCTTTGTAATTTACTTTTACGTTCAGTCTCTGTTTTCTCTTCCTGTCACTTTGCCCCTCTCTTTTTCACTGTATGCATGAGAATAATATTCCATTATATTGTTATAGCCAAAGGTCTCTGACAGGGTGGCAGTAAAATGACACAGCTAAGTGATACAGATTTTAATGACTTAATGCTATAATAATTTCTAACAGAAACATAAGTAGAGACAAGGGTGATGTTTTAAAAGACATCAGAATGGGAAGTGGACCATGGAAAAGGCATGCATGAGAAATTACGGTGGCAGAGAAGGAAGCAAGACAGGTGTGGACCAAGTGGGTGGGGGCAGGCCCATAGAATAGACGCTGTTAGTAAAGGGGGAAAAGTCACAGAAGAGAAAAATAGCATGTTGAAGATATTCAAGAAAGGGGGAAAAAAGATGACAAAAAGAAAATGTGGACTGGTTTCTTAACAGGGAAAAAGAGCAAATAGGAAATTATAGAAAAAGGACAGAAGTCCTGGCCGGTCTTAGGAGCAGGCTTGGTGACAAAGGTAATAGCAAGAAGAATACTTAAGGTAATAATAGTCAATGAGGAAAGAGCACAGAGGAGCAATGCGTCTCAGAATGCCCAGGGTAGGAAAATCACTGCAGAGCACAATAGGAGAGAATGGAGGGAGGGCAAGCCAGCTGGCAATTATTTTTGAAACCTCGTGGAAGACTATTAGGTTCCTAGGAATTTGAAAAGGGAAAGATACCAAATTTTTATTTTGACATGGTGATGAAAATTCATTAAAGTAAGTCACGGAGAATCTGTGGATTTGGTGGGCTTCCTTGGTACCAAAGGTAAACTCTTGGTAAAACGAACAAAAGGGCTAAATGATAAGTGCCCAGCTAACTTGCCCATTGGCTCACATGTGGGTCTCTAAGGACCGGGGGTCAGATGTGTATCTGTTTCCATCCCCGTCCCCCGCTGGGTAAAAGCTCACCGTTTGTTACTCTGAAGTTGACTACAAATCCATCTGTGATTGATGTAAGCCCTGCTCACCAGTATGAACAGTGTGTGTTCTTTGCACACACAGAAGGACTGCACCTCCTCATCCTTGTGCAGATGGGCATGAACTTGTCTGGATGGAAGCATTCCAGAGCTAAAGTGTGGTTTTTCCATGTTCTTTCTTCCCCTGGGTTTTAAAATAAAGTGTATTAACAGAAAATTTGAGGTATACTGAGGCCAACCAATAAGGAAATGATCACCATTGCAAAGACAATTTACTATTCCCGGTTTCCAGGAGAAAGAGGCAAACACTGTGCCTTGCAGGGGTCACACAGGAAGTCCCAGGGTGCATCACAAGGCAGAGGGAAAGGAAGGAACTATGGACAAGGGCTTTTTTTGTAGTTTCTACAGGAAGGAATGAAGATACAGGGCAGGCAGGCCTAGGGTTGGCTAGTCTGAATTGTTTCAGCAGATCCTAGCACATAGGAGCTGTCCCTAGTTGTCTGGTTCCTGGCCCTGGAGTGATTAGGGCAGGTGGACAGTGGTCCTGGGTATGAGAGCCCAACGGAAGAGGTGGTTGTGGTGTTGTTTGGTTGGTTTTTAATTGAGAGTATGCCCTTGGGAGAAGGACCCTTCCCGGGGAGAAGGTGACAATAGAGACAGGAGGAAGCAAGGTGACTCAGTCATATCACTGGGTTGCCCAGAGCAAGGCATGTCCAGCATATGCATGTAAGGCAGTTGTTAAAACATCAAGTTCCCAGAAGCTAGAAACATGGTCAGTATGCCCTGCCTCAGTGACCATGGCTGCACGATCCCAAACAATCAAAGCAGCTTGGAGTGCTGCTACTAGCGACTATGCCCATCGCGTGATTTTGCGTGAGTGAGAAATAAACTTCTGTAGTTACGAAGCCACTGAGATTTGGGAGTGATTTCTACCACAGCATAACCTCTATTAACCTGACTAATGTACCACCACGCCACTTGTGGTGGGAATTCAGCGAGGTAATGCAAGTAAAACACTTTCCGACATAGTCTCAGCAGTGTTATGTATTATTATCATCCTTTGCTAATACTCTTCTTCTGCTTAGTCTGCTCTCTTACTTGTTTTCATCCTTTGCTAATATTTCTTCTTCTGCTTAGTCTGCTCTCTTACTTAGTCTCCTGTCTTACTAGATAAATTAATATCTATCTCAAATAAGATCAGCTGACTTGCAGCATGTAGCTATGTGCTTTACATTCCTGGTCATATTTATCCTCAGAATAAAAGAGGAAGGTAGTTATTACTATAATAACTAATAATAACAACAATAATGATTATGTTATTGTTGTTATTTTTACATTTTAAAGATGAGGAAACTGAAGATCAGAGAAGATATGTAACTTGCCCATGGTCACACAGCGAGTAAGTGGCTGACATAGGTTTTGTTCCTGTCTGCCAGATTCCAATGCCTGGTCCTAACCATCGTATTATACCACATCACACTTCCAGGATACCTTACAGATTGGAGAGATTCAAAACAGTGAGATAGCTAGCTGAAAGTTCTGTAAAAATAAAGAACTTTTTGGTACAGAAATAGCCCTCCATCAGCTTCACTGTCCAGCTTCCATTTAAAGGTTCCCTCGAGGCAGTCTACTTTCTAGTCCCCCACCTTGGGAGAAATCGAACATTGACCCTGAGGCTGGGACAAGATTGTAAAGTTATCCTCCCCAACCCACCGCCATGTTTCAGTATGGCTGCTTCAACTTCCTTCCCATTCTGCGTTCTCCCTCCCACCCGCCTTCAGTCCCTCCCCTGCATAGTGCTGATGACTACTTCCTTCTGCCATTCCTGCCTCTGCTAGAGAGGAGGGAAGGTCAACAACCACTGGCTCAATCTCCCTGAAAGCTAGTGGTGGCCATGAGAAACAGTGCTGGACCGTGAGCCACAAATGGGGTCTTCTGGGAAAGATGTTTCACTTCCTGGTGAAAGAGACAAGCACAAGAGGAGACATTTCTGATACCACCATTTTCCCCAGGTCCCTGCCTTGAAAACAGATGTGATACTCGAAGCCTCAGAAGTCATCTTACTACTATGAGCAGCAAGGATAAAAAGCTAAGGCTTGTCAGTGACACACTGAACCACCCGAAAGAGCCTGAGTTCTGATGTTATCACTGAGCGGCTATGCTAAAAATAGCGGCCACTGGCCCCCTGGCTTCTCATTATGTAAGAACAAACCTCTTTTTGTTAAAGCTACTGTTGGTTGGGTTTTTCTGTTATTGGCAGCTAAGTGTGTTCCTAAATTATATACCGTATCATCATAAATCTTCATATACATCATAAAATACCATACTTGGAATTTATCCTCATTTGCATATCTAGTTCCCAATTTTGGAGAATTTAGATTATACCACTTTAACTACTTTAAATAATCCCATGTTGAACATCTTTGTATATAAAGTCTTTTCCATATTTATGATTACTTTCTTTACTCAGGATAGAACTTCCTGGAGTAACTTCAGGCTCTTGACACATATTAACAAAAAGCTTTACAAAAAGTTTGCACCAATGCTCAACATTTTACCTCTTGTAAAACACCATATTATATGGACTCTATACTTGCTTCACAATAAAGGAACTGGACAATCTAAGCAAATCAGAATGAAACTCTACATTCTAAATTTTGTGCATTTTCTTCTTAGAAAAAACCTGCCTTGATGTGTGTTTCAACTTGTTTGAAAAGTATAAAAAAACTTTCTATGAAATGAAGCATTAATATTATATAATGGTTGTCTATGAATGGGTCTTTCTTATATTTACCAAGGTGGATGCCCTGGTGAGGGGTTGCAGGTGCATTAATTTGAACAAAAAACTAGAATGGAATCTCCCAGTTTTTGTATGGGATCAGACGCTGGCACGCTATTTGAAGCACACAAGTAGGGAATGGGTGAAATGGGTAGGGTTGGGAGACATGAGCCTGGTGCATGTACCTTCAAGGCTTCTTCCCATGTATTATCTCACATTAGTGTTTAAATGACCTCATTATTGATTCCATTGTACAGATAAAGAAATGGTAACTTGGCAATTTAAATGCCTTGCCAAGCTCCCAGAAAGAGTGGCACTGCTGGGATCTAGCATAGGTCTGTCTGATTCTCACATTTCTGCACTTCCTACTCTTCCTCATCTCTAAAAATGAGGAAAACAGTGCGTGGAGAGGCGGCATGGCTTGTCCCGTGCAGAGATTGTTCTAGAACCCAGTACCCCATGCACTTTACATTCCATGCTTTGACCTCTCAAGGGAAACAGTGAAAATGTAGTGAATGAGATTTAGCAAAGGCACAGCCATTACTGGTATTTTGATTTTCCAAGTGACATCGATGCTGTTGGATTGTAGCAGTTGGGTCACAAGTCCTTTACCCCGTTTGGGAGATAAAGTTAACCTGATGAAACATCATTAATGATGATGCAGGATTTTCTCAAGGAAAAGATATCTGAGGGAGACAGTACTGTGAGCCCTCATGGTTAAAGTGCTGTCTCATGTCCAGCAGATCTGGACTCAAGTCCTAGCTTCACCCTGTGTTAGCCAGAGGACCCTGGACAAATTATTCAAATCTCTCTGTGTCTCAATTTTTCCATCTTAAAAATGGACATAAATGGGCACCTGGGTGGCTCAGTCAGTTGAACATCTGCCTTTGGCTCAGGTCATAATCTCACCTGGGATCAAGTCCTGAATCGGGCTCCCTTCTCAGCGGGGAGCCTGCTTCTCCCTCTGCTCATGTGCTCTCTCTCTCTCTCTCTCTCTCAAATAAATAAAATATTTTTAAAAATGGACATAAATAATGGCATAACACATCAGGTTTTTGTGAGGGTTAAATGAGACAAAAAAATACAACCACCAGCCTGTACATAGTAAGGGCTCACTAAATCAGACAAATCCTAGATTGCGATGATTTTGTAACTGGATCCATTCCCTTCTTTATTTTCTTAGTGAGCTTTATCCCTGCGCTGAATGTGTCTTTCACTTCTCTGGTCACCATCTGGCTGAATGCCTTAAATCTAGGGTCTGCTCAACAGACTGAATGGAACTTAGATGTGCTAATTCCAAACGCTATATTTGGAGAAGGGTATTTCACGCAGAAGTTTTAAAGTAGATCAGTACAGTGGACTTCTAGTTTGTCAGCCTCCCTTGCAGTGGGTTGCGGTCATTTCTATCTTAGAGATACAATGCAAGGTTTCAGTAGAGACTTGTTGCTCATTACCCTTTCTTCAGATTCAATTCAAATATCTTCAGGGGTTTCTAACTGCCTGAACCCACTTAAGGTTCTTCTTTGTACATTCAGTCACCAAATATTTATGTGACTACTTCTGGCACATGAATTGTGTGTAAAAGTGACATGTGTGCTTTTGGATCAGCATAGTTAGGAGCCAGCTAGGGGCCCCTTCCCTTGCTGAGATGAAGCCACATCTTCAGATCATATAGCTATAAGATGCACATGACCTGTCCAGGCCACAGTGGGCTTTATGTGAGTAAAAATAAATATTCATTATGTTAAGTCATTGAGAATTTGGGGTTGATGTGTTACCAACCAAAGATTAGGCAAGTGGTTCTCAAAGTGTGGTTCAGGAGCCCCTAGGTATTCCCTAAGGCCCTTTCAGAGGGTTTGACAGGTTAAAACAATTTTCATAATAATATTAAGATACTGTTTGTCTTTTTCACTTTCATTCTTTCGTGATCGTAGAGCAGAGCTTTCTACATGCTATGTGTGATGATGTCATTGCTCTGATGTCTAATAAAGTGGGTCTTTGCATATTCTTGCGTTAAAAAATGTCTCTGTTTTAATTTCTCATAGGGCAAATATTAGTAGATATTACCCACATAAACAAAATCTCTTTGGGAGTCCTTAATGATCTTTAAGAATGTAAAGGGGTCATGAGACCAAAAAGTTCGAGAACCACTGGGTTGGTCTACTTTGCCTAATACAAAAATTATATGGGCAATTTGGAGTGGGATGTGGTAATCCCTATCTTTTTTGTTCTTAAATTTAATTTTCAAATCAATTTTCTTTATGAAGGAAATACAGACTAAAAAATGAATGCACTTTTAATTCAATAAAGTACTTGATAAAATAGTTTTTTTTTCCAGGGGACTGAAAAAGGTTGGGAGTTGATGGGATAGTCAGAGATGGGTGCACAATGTGAAAGCTTGGATCATAGAAAAATTAATGAAACATAGCAGAAGGAATCGTATAGCAGGCACATTTTATTGCTGAGCATGTTAGTCAAATGTTGGTTGATAATTTCTACCCATAACATTAGCAAGAATTTTAGTGAATAGAGTATGAAAAAATTGGCAAGTAAGTTAAAGAGGCTGGCTGTGCTCTAATTAATTATTAAATCAAAGGAACTAAGATTTTATAAATACCTACTATCTGCTAGATCTTTTATACACATTAATAATTATTATTAATCCTTATAACCCATAAAAAAGAAGTTTGATTATAACCTCCATTTTATAGATGAAATCAACACTATTAGAATCGGAAATTTAACTTTGGGGGATGTCTGGGTGGCTCAGTTGGTTAAGCATCTGCCTTCGGCTCAGGTCATGGTCCCAGGGTCCTGGAATTGAGTCCTACATCAGTCTCCCTGCTGAGCAGGAAGCCTGCCGCTCCCCCTGCTTGTGCTCTCTCTCTCCCTCTCTGACAAATTAACAAATAAAATATTAAAAAAAAGAAATTTAACTTTGTTTTTTTTTTTTACTCCGATGTCCTTACTTTTTACATAATGACAAACTGTCTTGATAAACTTATCAAGTCAGAGAAAACAGATATAATTACCATGGGGTAGGGGAAGAAATCATGGCTTTTTTCTGACATTTTGTGTTTGAACAGTTTGCCTCTGAAATGCCATTTCTACCCCACAGATACAATGCAAGTTTTCGGCAAAGACTTGTTGCTCATTTCCCTTTCTTCAGACTCAACTCAAACATCTTCAGTGGTTTCTCATTGCCTAAAACTACTTAAGGTTCAGTCACCAAAGAGTTATTGAGTTCCTATTGCATAAGAGGCACTGTCCTGGATGCTGGAGATACAATGGTGAACAAAACCCACAAACATCTCTGCCCTCTTGGAGCTTACATCAAAGAGGGAGGCTGAGGATAAACATGATAAATATATGAAATATATATGATACTTGCAAAAAAGAAAAAGAAATCAAAGAGGATGCCATTCTTGACAGGATGGCCAGGGTAGGCTTCAGTGGGCAGGTGACCTGTAAGCAAAAGTCATGAGAAAGCGAGGAGCTGTGGATGTCCAGAGGAAGAGCCTCCAAGGAGGACTGAATGATGACACGAAGGCTGTGAGGGGGTACACCAAGAGTAACAAGGAGACCACATTGGCTGAAGTTGAAGGAACGAAAGCTTGCCCAGCCATTAGAGGAATTTGGGGCTCTCCTGTGAGCCAGAGGAGGGCTTTTTCACTATTGCAAATCAAAGAAAGACATGATCTGCCTTGCCTTTTAACAGAATCACTGTGGCTCCTGCACTAAGAATCCCATATGTTTAGGAGGGGAAGGTAGAGGCTGGGATGTCTGTTAGGAGGATGTTGGAACCCAGGTGAGAGATGATGTGGCTCAGTCTAGAGTGTAGCAGAGAAGGTGATGAGGAGTGGTCAAACTCTGGTTGTATTCTGAGAGTAAAGTCAACAGGATTTTCTATTAATTGTCCGTGGGTGTGAGAAAAAGAGGAGTCGAGGATGACCCCAAGATTTTTGGCCTGAGCATCTGGAAGGAAATCAAGTAGAAGGGGAAGGTTGGAGGAGTAGACCTGAGAAAGAACACCAGGCAGTTTTAGGACTCAATATTGTGATGCCTGTTAGACTTCTTGGTACAGATGGTCTATGGGCAATTGGATATGCAAGTGTGGAGTCCAGGACATGCACTGAAGACACAAACCAGGGAGTCATCGGAATAAGAGTGATGCTTAAAGCCACGAGAGTGGGTAAGCTCATAAAAGATATGAGTGGACAGTGGAAGATGTCCAAGGACTGAGCCCTGGGCTCCATTATCTAAATGGGGGCAGGAGATGAAGAGGAAAAAAGAGCTATGGAGTGTGAGATGGAGCAGCCAGTGAGGAAAGAGCTCAATCCATCTTTCTTAGAATTTCATTGTCCCATCTACTTGCCCACAGGTTCCCTGTGATCTGGCTACATGCTGCAAACTGCTCACAGAGGTTCCAGCCTCCATGCCTCATTAACATGGTTGCTGTGTGTAGTCCAATGCCAGTCAGCTCTTTCCTGACATGACTTTGTCCTGGACCGTCTTCGAGGACCATTTTAAATGCCTTTCTTATATCACTGAATGTCTCCCTTTTATCTATAGTACCCATTACCACATTTTAAAAACAACTCGTGTAGCAATTCCGTATTCCTCTTATTACAGTCCTTTGCATACATGTATGTTACTTTTCCAAACTATCACCTTTTTGTAGGTAAGCGCCATGCCTTCCCTGAGACTGAGAAAGATTGAGCAAGATTGCATTTCATTGTACAATCACTGGGTAGGGACGGACAGGAGGAAGATGCAAAGAAGCATTGGAGATTTTATGCTAAATAATATCTTCATTGTTGTTATGTGTTGCTGTGGGAACAAAGAGATTATGCTTCCATAATAATAGAAAATCTAAGTAGCGACTCATCTGCTTTTGGTATAGGATGGACCTTACTACTGTACTGCCTTTGGATTTAAAAATTCTCCTTATATCAGGTGATCAAAGAGGAATTTTAAAAGTCCCCCCAAAGCAGACATAACACTGAAACGTAATAATTCTAATATAACAGGAGATACAATTCAGTTTTCCATCGATAAAACTTCCTTAAAATAATTCTGGAATGATATCATAAACTGGTGACCTGGGAGCCAAAATTCAAGTTGCAGACATGCATTTGCTTTGTTTGCAGGGTTCTGTGCCCTCCAGGTGATGGCAGGCGCCTCTGCTTCATACCATTTCATCCAGGGCTGCTTTGCACATTGACCTTACCTGCTGTAGCACGGCTGCTTTTCCCAGCTCCACATGGTTATGAATCCCAGCCTAGCACTAACGTGGAGTGCCGCGTGAATGAACGATGCCTTGCCCTTGTGTGATGCAAAAGGCTGTCAGTTTGGCTCCTGAAGGCATTTGAGTAAGTGACCTTTGTTTAAGTTAATAAATAACATATAATTATTTAATTTTTTTTTTTTAAATCGAGTCCTACTATTGCCTGGTAAATAATGTATCTTCATTGTTAGCTGGGCTAGAAAAACCACTGGAAATGAACAACAAGGAGCTTCTGACCAGATGTAAGTAGACTCAAAACAAATAAATAAAAAAGGACAAATGTAAAACTTAAAAAAAAGTTTATTCAGGAATGAACATTTTTAGTTTTGATCTTCATTACTGATTGGCTTGATTTTCTTGTTTCCACTATAGGCTCTTTCTTGCCCTGGAGACTCAATGCTTTTATGTCTGAAGGTTCATAAGTCACAAGATATCTGGAATTAGGTGGTAAGTCTTTTTCTTTCTTTAGTGGGAGTCTATAAAACCTCAGCAGCTTGTATTGTAAGGCAATCAAAACTAAATGGAGTCTTGCATAATTGGCTCCCTCTTTCTAATGTTCCCATAAAAACAAAATACTATAGACAACCCCTGAAAACATAGAGACCTTTTTCTTCCTGAGTGTAAATGGAATGAAAATTATGTTGGGAACACACTCTCTCTCTCTCTATATATACACACACACACACACACACACATACACACACACACATATACATACACACACATATACCAAATACCACTTTTGGCTTTGTGCACATACTATAGAGTGATCAGAAATTTGGAGAATAACTGGAGTAATTACTCCTCTTAAAGATGAAATGCCAATGGAAAACTTTTGGATAGCTTGAGCTTTACAGCACCAAACTGATGATGGATTATTGCTATTGTGTGAACTCCCTTCAAAATATCTCTGAAAATAAAAGGGATGGGAGATAAGACCAGTGAAGCCTCAGAACTTTTATTAAATCACCCATCTTTTCATTTTTATATCTTAAGAAGAGTCAGCTCTTTCGCTGCTAGCACAAAATGACCCATACAATGTGTGCAATGGATTTTCTTATCCTTTTATTATAAGAAATATCTATCCTTGCTTTTCAACTTCTGGGGGCTTTTGGCCCTAGAACTTCTAGAAAACTGGAAAGAAATACCTGAAGGAACAATGGAAGTTGACTTGGCAAATCTGGCCATGGTTTGGGTGAAAGGCTCTGACACTGAGTTCAGGATTCTTATATTGAAGGGAGATCTTATTTTTAGAATCAAACATGCTACTTTAGAAGAAATGGAAACACGTAGTGTCTTTCTCCTAAAGTGGTGGCACTTGGATTGGGCCAGGACAGCATTCACAGGAGAGGTCTGGAGAATGCAGCTGGATAGGAAAAATCGTCAGGATACAGCTCCCAGCAGAAATGAGCTTCCAGAAGCTAGTTGAAGATGAAGATGGAGGGTGTCAGGGTAGGAGATTATTCTAAACGTCGGGAGGCAGCCCAAAGTAAGGCACAGAGTACAGGCCTCGGGAACCCAACGGAAGTTGCTGTTTGGAAGTAAAAATGACAGAGGAAGGTCAGGTGTAACAATGGAGGAAGGAAAATAAGGAGGAGGGGGGCACTGGGGAGGAATTAAAGAGACTTACACCTGGAGGAGAAGGTGAAACAGAATTAAATGACTTGGGAAAATAGCTGACATGTCCTAATGGAACAGCTACTGCTTGATGCATCATGTCTATATTTTCTAGAATTTTCTGCTATTCAGAGAAGGGATCATATAACATAACATGTTGACTTAATTTTTCACACCATTTTGCTTAGTTATTAAGTCAAAATAACTCAGAAGTCTTTACTGTAAGTGGAGTGCCTGGGCCAGGGAGCATTAAGGTTGTCTTCTAAGGTACAAATTCTATATCACAAAGATTAAGAAGATGGAGGCGCCTGGGTGGCTCAGTCGGTTAAGCGTCCAACTCTTGGATTCAGCTCAGGTCGTGATCTCAGGGTTGTGAAATCAAGCCCCACATTGGGCTCTGCGCTCAGAGGGGAGCCTGTTTGAGGATTCTCTCTCTCTGCCCCTCTCTCCACTCATGCACTCTCTCTGTCTCTAAAATAAATAAATAAATAAATCTTAAAAAAATTAAGAGGAGGATTCTTATGAAAATGACTAGAATGTGAAAATAAACCCAATTAATTTATGGCTTAAATATCTGGAATATATACAAGGGAGAAAAAGATTACTTATAAACTTGCCAAAGATTCAATATTATTGGAATGGAGATGAAGATTTCCTGTATTTTCAAAAGTAATTGTTAATAGCATCTGGGAAAGGCCAAGAAGAGGCTCAAGATAGAACAAGGGAAGAGAAACGTGTGATTTTTAAGTGTAACTGGTACATGCATGATTTGGCCATTAGGAGAGAAATTGATAAAATTAAATCATCAGTCTATAACAGAAATAATAATGCAAGTGGGACTTAATTGACTTAATTTAAAGGGTTCAGATGGATACAGCATAATTGTGGAACACTTTCTGAAATGAATAAATTCACCACAATTTCATACATCAAGTGGAGGAATTTAAAACTAACGAAGATGTGACTATAAGGCCCCCAAATCACATTAATCCATTTGCTTATTATAATTGGTAGAAATATTCCTTGTCTAAACAGAGAATGGGGCTAGAAGATATAAAGCCTATGGAGCTGATAGGTGGCATTTTAACTGCATCATGTCCATTTGAAAACATAAGACCCCCCTGTATTTACAATGTATTAAAACAAGTCCTTATTATATCTGCAAAACCCTCAGCATTGGGTAGAATTTTTTCTTCCCTCTCCATTTTAGGAATATTTCTACCAATGTTTTGGATTAAAGAGATAGAATTTAATACTAAAAATTTTAAATGAAAGTTTTACACTTAAGCTGATGAATATTTAATGTCTGGATGCTATTTACACTGATATGTGGAGAGATGGGAGGAAACACTCACTTGATACTTCAGAATACAACAGACAGAGAAGCTTAATGACTATATCGCTATAAAACATTTGAAATTTTCAACATTATTAATTTTTAGGTGAATAAATATTTATTAAAAAAATTAATGCCGGGGCGCCTGGGCGGCTCGGTCATTAAGCGTCTGCCTTCGGCTCAGGTCATGATCCCAGGGTCCTGGGATCGAGCCCCGCATCGGGCTCCCTGCTCGGCGGGAAGCCTGCTTCTCCCTCTCCCACTCCCCCTGCTCGTGTTCCCTCTCTCGCTGTCTCTCACTCTCTCTGTCAAATAAATAAATAAAATCTTTAAAAAAAGTAATGCCAGTAATTACCGGCTTCTCTTCTAAGCAGTTTTTTCCCTTCAATTGTTACTTCTTGCTCCGAAGGGCTGCGAGCTCAATGATACTCACTGGAAACCCCATGAGAGTCAAACATTTTTATCCTCCCCAGTATTTCCAAGACAACTCTGGCCATGTCCATAGCCCACAGGTCCCCTTAAGTCCTTGCCTTGTTGTGCCGCTGCTATCCAAAGCTGGAGGTTATCGAGCCAGTGCTTCTTCCAACCAGTGAGGAAACCACCTTGGAAGGTATGAAAGACTGAGTCAACTTGAATCCTGGAAGAATATCAGAGGAGAAAGGCGAAGACTGGTGAGAAAGAATGAAAAGTGTGGTAATTAGGGAAATTCCTGTCCTGTCCCAGCCCTTTCCACACCGTGTACAGTAGCTCTTTGTGACTCTTGTCCCTAGACCTGGCTCCCCTTCTCTTCCTGGCACTTACCTCCACTGGCCATTATATATGTATCCATCTCCTCCTCCACAAGACTTGTCTCATTCAGTGCCCTATGTGGATGGCCTAAAGCACTGCCTGGCACTTAGGAAGTGTTCAATAATTTTTTTTTTATATATAAATGAATGAGTGAATGAATTAGACAGAGTGGATTGATGGCTTCCATGCTTTTAGGTTAGGGTCTTAAATATCTTGTCAGGGAAAAGATTAAAACCTTGTTTCAAATATACAGAGCATCTGTCCTTGATGACAATGGATGTTAACTAGACTTATTGTGGTGATTATTTCACAATATATAAATAAATTGAATCATTATATTGTACACCTGAAACTAATATAATGCTCTATGTCATTTATGTCTCAATTTTTAAATGTTAAATTAAAAGAATAAAGTAAAATTTAACAAAAAATACACAGCATCCCTTTTTTTCTGCCTAGCAAAGTATCTCATAGTATTATATACTATTAAATAATAGATGCTCAAACATATTAATGTGCTTGAATGAATTTATTGAAGGTGAAAAAAATTAAAGAAGGAAGAAAAGGTGCTCAGGAGGGATACCAGAAGAAAGGAAAATAAGTATCTGTGTGAAACTGAGGGATACATGGCTGGGGGAAAAGTGATGAGAGGAGCAAGTGGCAGGGGTTGTAATGCATTGCTCCTCAGCTGAGTCTAGGCTGAGATGGTCCCAGGTAGCAAATATTTGTCACACCTTCAAATCAATTTTTTTAAAGATTTTATTTATTTGTCAGAGAGAGAGAGACAGAGAGCACAAGCAGAGGGAGAGGGAAAAGCGGGCTTCCTGCAGAGCAGGGACCCTGACATGGGGCTCCATCCTAGGACCCTGGGATCATGACCTGAGCTGAAGGCAGCTGCTTAACCGACTGTGACACCCAGGCGTCCCCAAATCAATTTCTTAAAGTGTGTGTTTTGTATCTATTTGGCAGCCAGGCTGAGGACTCATGGTGGAAGGACCGAGAAAAAGGTGTGTCCTTGGTGGCAGCTTTCAGTTGTCCTCTGCTGCCCAGCTCTGGCCCCAGACTTGCATCCCCATAAAACATGGGCTCTGAGGACCCACCCACCTCTGGAGGCAGCTTACTGAGGCCTCTTGGTCTTCTTACCTCCTCCCTATGTCTCCATACCTCTCCTACCAAGTAGCTTATCAGAACATCTGCCAACCACATATTCCATCCATCTCATCATCCCTCCAGTGATGTTTGGGGTCCACTCTCAGTTGTGTTACCAAGCAGCTGTCTGGTTTCCGTTGATCCTGACTCTTGAACTTAACAATGCCTTTTGTTAAGAGTTGTGTGGAAAATGAGCTCACTGCAAATATTTAGGGTTAGATTTCAGGAGCATTAGTAAAAACTATTACTGAGTGTGGTTCTATGCTACGTGACATAGAGTTGACACAAAAGGAAGTCATATCTTTAGAACCTAACCATGTAACACTTATTGGGCTTAGCACATGACACACGTTGTTATCTCATGACCACCTGATGTAGGAAGAGATATCCATGTTATTCAGGAGGCAGCTGAGGTTTAGAGAGGGTAGAGAACTCTCTCAAAGTTATAGTGCTGTTTAGTGAAGAAGCCAAGCCTTAAACTGAGATCCATGCTGTCTCGATGGGAATTTATTCTTAGTGAGAGGAAGGACGGATATAGATGAACATCAAAGAAGTAAGTATATCACTGAAGAATCAGTACAGGCTGGTGCTAGTAGTTACAGAAATGGGGTAAAGAACTATATGACGGGGACATAGCTCTGTCTTGTTTCTGCCAGTAGTTTCCATACCACACCCTGGAATCATTTAAATGTTCTCAAATATTAATACCAATTATGAATCAGGTGTCATTTCTGAACTTGGGATACAGTGGTGAAGAAAGCAGAGCTGCTGAGATTATTCACATAACCTCAGCTTTGCTACCCTGTGGGAAACAGAGCTCTGTATGGGGCCTACCACCTCAACCATACACCCCCTTGGCCCGATGAACACACCCCAATCCACCCCCCTTCCCCTTTCTTCCATCTTCCCTCTGACACCCAGCTAGCTCCTGCCCCTCACCAGGCAGCTACTCACCTTGTGGCCCTGTGGGAGGGGTCTATGCAGGGCCACATAATCAAGTCATGGGATCTAGCTGCCTCTGCCTTGGTGGGCTTCATTAAAATTAAAAGTAAAACTTATATTTTATGACTGCCATGGTTTCTAGATGAATGAATCATATTATATATTAAAACATTTTCTTTGACCTAAAAGTTTATTTTTTCCCCCTATGCTTCTGAAATAAATAAAAACATTGTCCTGGGCCCTTAAAAGTATCATCACAGGCCCTGGGTCCTGTGCGCACTGTGCCTCCCGCGGATTTTGATTGTGGGTCGAAACACCATTTGCTGAAAAGCTATTGCTTACCTATTGCTGACCAGAAAGTCAGACAAAATCAGGCAAAAAAAATATCCTCTTTGGTACATTGTGATCTGACCGTGAGGGACTTTTCTGGGAGTTTAAGTCTCTTGCCCTTTTGCTTTGATGCTATCATCATCACTCAGTTGTCACTTGGTAATTGCCTGATTATATTATTTGGTGATAAGTGAAGTTTTTAAGCCAAAAATCCTTCCAAACAGCTGTGATTGGATTTGGTTTTGATACCTTATTTAATTTACCTTTGCGTTTGTAAAATCATAATTAATCTAATTTATTTAATGACCCACCCCCAACACAGGCTGGAGGATATTTTTCAAGGGTGTTTTAATTACACATGAATCGACACCATAATTTTAGAGGAATTCAAGTGAACCAAACCCTCACATAATTCTCACCATTGGTGGATTTTGTAATTTTCCCCCCATAGTGAAAAGGTTCTTAATGAATATAAAATGTTTTTCCAAAAGGTTGAATTCACTTAGTAATTTAGAGATATATCTTTCTCTTTTAAAGTTTTGGAATCTCGTGCCTGACCTTTTCTATTCTGTACCCAGGATAAATATATTTCTTTGGATAAAGTTAATGATGTTATAACTGATCCTGAACAAAAGGTTAAGTTCTTATAAGAACCACAATTGAATTTTTGGCTAATCTGTTAAAAGTGGTTTCATCTGCATTTTTGTTTTTCCTCTAAGTGTAGGCGTCTCTCTTAATTAGCCTTACTTTAGAGCGAATTTGTGTTATTTCTCACTTTTAGGGAGACTACGATGGTGACATTTGGAAGAACCTGAGTAGGGAGGAGTGACGCTTGATTATTTTTGTCTACTTTGCTAACAACTCAGAGTTCTGTAAAGTCTGGATTGCACTATGAAAAGTTTGTGTGCTCAGTGAAATGTTGTCCAATTGGCCAATCTACTTGGTCTTGGGAAATATCCTAGAAGCTTGGCAAGAAAATGTTCTCAAGAGAGCACAAGTGCTGCCAATTTCCAATTGGCCAAGACACATTACAAGGACAACCTTCTCTCCGAGCAACCTGGCATTTCCACTCCAACTGGAACCTGCAACACAAAGATGCACGTGGGAGAAAGACTAAATAAACAAACCTGTCAGATTTCCACTCCAGGTGAGTCTTTCATTCTGGTCTATCTGGTGAATCTTTCATTTTACATCTGGTCAGCTCCACTCTTCTTTTGATCACTGACCATTGCAAATATTAGGGAACAGTGGGCGCCCATGATAGGTTAGTTTTAGAAAGGAGAAAGAGCCAGGGCAAATGCAGGAAGAGTGAACAGACCTATTTTTATACATACACAAGGCATTGAACCTGCCTGAACAGTCCAAATAGTTGCTAATAAAATTTTAGATTTGCTATGCGAGGAAACCTGCCTGTCATACTGGCCCTTGCTCAAGTAGCTAGCTCCCAAGCCGCCGGTGCCTGTGTGGGAAATGATGACAGCTGTGCTCTTTGCCTGGCTGCTTCCATTTATGAAAACATGGGGGTAAATGGCAGCCACCCCCGCAGGCCCCTTTACGGGGAATCTGCTTTTGCAGCCACAGCCAAGAGTAAAGGCCCCCAGCAGAACTGAATAACATTCGGGCCCTATCTCAAATAGGTTTACTTGCTTTTTACAAAAAAGACCTTAGGAAACTGGAAAAAAAAAAACAAAACACGATATTTACCTAACTGGAATTTCTAAACAATATCTGTTCTTGCTCATGAAACAACATGCATTTTTTTGTTATTTTAACAAAACCACTTGTGATGGTTTAGGTAAGCAAGACAAAAATATCCAATTCTGCCAAGTAAAATTTTCCTCCTGAAGTTTATTTTTGGGTGTGGCTGAGGAGAGATTGGAAGGCTTGGAAGCCCACACATGTCCCTTGGCAAATCTGGCCTCATTCTGCTTTGAAGCACTGTCAATGATGTCACCTCTGAAAACAGAGCCTCGCAGATGAGTTGAGATGGTTCCTTCAGTGGGTTAACTTTTCCTCGTCTCTAGAATTCTGGTTTCCTTTATCACCGCTCTCCTCATTCCCTGTGTCTGTCAAAGTGCTTCTGGGGTTGTGGTGGTGCCCTGTGGCTCTATCTGCCTGAGCGTCAGGGCGTGGTCTCTGCCCTGCCATGTGTAGACAGCACAGAAGGGGAGCCCAGGGCGCTCAGGAGCAAGCCCAGCCCCATCCCCTACACTGTCCTCCTGGCCCCTGTTCCTACAACCTGAAAGCCATACTCTGAAAACCTCCTCCACGCTTGCCTCTTCAGTTTCTATTATAGTCACATCATTGTAAATCCCTTGGCCACCATAGAAATTCCAGTCTAGAGGGGCTTCCGCTGCTGAAGGTCTCTATCAGATGACTAGAAGTCGGTGGAGGTTTTGTTTCTCACTCCTGTTTGGTCTCCTGACTCTGCTACCAGAGATGTGACTCCACCCTCTGCATGGAATGCCTGGGGCAGAGCTCTCCTCCTGCGTTGTGAATGATGAGTAAATGAATGGAAGGAGAATTCCAAGGGACATGTACCTATCAGCTCTCGCGCCTTCGATGAATGCCAGGAGGCCTTCCCTGGTTGTTCCACAGGTTTTCTTTCCAGTGTTTTATCACTCGATTTATCCATTTCCATCAATACCTAATTTTGCACCCTTCCTTGGTGCCAAGCAATGTTACAAAGGCAAGCTACAGTCTGATAATTCAGTGTCTTGGGCACCAGCAATCAGGTTGAAGAGAAGGCAGCTCAGCAGACAATTCTAAAGCAGGTAGAAAGTGCTTTGATAGGGATATCCACAGGGTGCGGTGGGAGTCTGGAAGGATCACCCAACCCTGACTAAAGGGGTAGGGAAGTCTGCCTGGAAGAGATGCCACTTTAAAATTGAAAAGTTAGTTGGCGTTAGTGTAGTAAAGACAGAGGTAGTAGGAGGAAGAGAGAGCTTGGCATTTTGAAGGCATACAGGCCTAAAGCTTAATGAATTAAAAATAAATTCACAACTCCTTCATTATATCCAAATCTAATGTCTGCTATCTTCCTACAGCCCATTTCCCTTTGTTGAATTATCTTTGGAGATGAAGACTCACTGTCCAACATTTCCCACATAGTCATCTTCATATTTCTGTGATCAGTTCTGGGCCCTATATTTTAAGAGAGAGATGGGAATGGTGACCATGCTCAGAAGAAAGAAAACAATGTTGTGAAAGAACTTAAAAGTTGGGTCATAAAGTAAATGCCTGAAGGAGCTGGTGTTGTTTGGCCTAAAGAAATGACAACTCAAAGGGCTCCACATTTTTTGAAGGATTCTTGTTTAAAAGATGGATTCGTCCAGCTTTGACAACTCCTCAGGGCCACTGTGTTTCTTGTCAAATGTCAATGATTAGCCAAGCTCCAGGTGCAGCCTCAGGACCCCACGAATGTGGTGCTGTTAGCAGTCATTACTCTGTGGGACTCTGGATGAACTTTCTTCATCATTCTGAAGCTGGATGTTGTCAGTGTGCTGCTGAGGGTTCAACAGAGACTAATGGCTAAAAGACGGGGATTCAACTTTAAAAACTGTCACAGGTGGTCAATGATGGAATAGGTTGCTCCTAGAGGTGGCAAGTCTCCTAAGATGAGAAGTTTTCAGAGGCTGGCTTTAGGAAAAATTTCAACTTTCCAATTCTTGTGATGGCTCTACCCCCCACCCCTAGCCCTATTGTAAAAAATGCAAAAGAGACTGTCAAGTGAGAGATCAGGCCAGGGATGAGGGGGGCCTTCTTTGGGTCACAAGGGCTTTGGGCTCCACAGGGGAAGATGCTCCAAGGAAGGCTGGACCCCAAGCAAGGTGCTTCTAGCACAGCGTTCATATAGGGCACTTCCGAGCACCCATCTTGCAGAGACTACTTGTGGCTTGGAAATTTGGGATCTTAGGGGCAAACGTGACAAGCTAGACAGTAGTGGCTTCCACTCCATCAGCCTCCCAAATGCCAAAGTGACTCTGAGAGAGGAGAGGAACCTCAGTCATGGTGACAGAGACTTGCATCTGCTCCCATCATTCTAGACAGTGGCTCTCAGGGTGTCCATTTCTCACAACTTGCAAAGGTCTCACTGGGGGAACTCTTTGTCACACAGAGACAGCAGAACTCTATTTTAGCCAAATTTGTGTTTACTTAGATCCGCCCCCACCAGCCAGGTTTTGGGTATTCTGGCCCCAGACCTCACAAATCCAGTGAGTACGTGATGGGTCACATGGCCAACAACTCAGAGTTGACAAGCACCTCCAACCCATGAGGAGGGGCTAGTCCTATTCTGCAGCTTCTGGGATATAACGGGCCTTCACGGTGCTTTAAAAAAAATAGGTTTTCCTGGGGCGCCTGGGTGGCTCAGTCTTTAAGCAGCTGCCTTCGGCTTAGGTCATGGTCCCTGGGTCCTGGGATCGAGCCCTATATTGGGCTTCTTGCTCAGCAGGGAGCTTGCTTCTCTTTCTCCCACTCCCCCTGCTTGTGCTCTCTCGCTCTCTGTGTCTCTCCGTCAAATAAATAAATAAAATCTTAAAAAAAATTAAAAAAATAGATTTTCTTATCAGTTTCTTAAGGTTGCTTTGGCAGGCAACTAGGGAGTAGGCTTGTAATATTTCTTACATACTATGCTCAAAATCGCTAATGCAAAATCAATTATCCCACCATCATTTTAGACACTGTGTGAAAAGTACAAGAGTTCTAATGATTCAGAGAATACAATTTGCCCCCATGGAAGTTGTGCTGCTTTATCACTGGCCATTCTCACCCTGTGTTTAACCTTGAATGATTTTCCTTTTCCAACCAGTGTCCCAGTGCCATGATGTCAGCCACCAGGTCTACACTAGTGAATACCCCAGGGCCGGTAAAGTCACTTGTTTGACCAGCTGGCACTTGGCTCATCATCAAACCCAGGCAAAAGTAAGCCTTAGAAAAAGCCCAGGTATTGTCCAGCATTGCAAGATACAAAGACTGTTTCCCATGGCCAGGTGTCTTTCCAGGGCCCTTATCAGACTGCTACTACAGAAAAGTCCTTGGACAATGTCGCGGGATAAGGAAAATGTTCTGGATAAGCACTGAGAATTAAACTTGGTTGCACTTTTTTCCCTAAAGGCAGTTTGGCACTAAATGACTGCTAGTCTTCAGGGCTTTTACAACTGATATTTCTTACAGTAGCTAGCATATTTTGAGGGCTTTCTATGTGTCAGGCTCTATGATACAGAAATTTTTGGGTCATTGTATTAAATCCTTATCACCTGATTAGGCATTAATAATATTTCCCCTGTTATAGAAATGTGACTTAGAGTGCTGAAGAAATTTGCCAAAGTCATAAAGCCAGTTCATTTTGGAAAGGGTGGGCGAAAGGTTAAAAAAGATGTGGTGGGCTCTGGCTTCCAGCATCACCTAATTCAATCCAATTTTGTACCAAGTGCAAGACTACCTCTACTTGAATCCTGGATCCCCAGCTCACTTAGACTATTTTGACTCAGCTTCTTTGTTGACCAAATAGATCTAATAATAGCATCTACAGTAAAGGGGTGCAAAGATTAAGGGGACAATAATAACATTAATTAACATTTATGAATGCTTATCATGTGCCAGGCACAGTTTCTAAGTTCGTTGAGCGTATCTGGTTTTTTTTTTTTTTTTTTTTTTAAGATTTTATTTATTTATTTGACAGAGAGAGAGAGAGAGGGAAAGAGAGAACACAAGCAGTGGGAGCATCAGGCAGAGGGAGAGGGAGAAGCAGGCTCTCCGCTGAGCAGGGAGCCCGATGTGGGACTCCATCCCAGGACCCTGGGATCATGACCTGAGCCGAAGGCAGCTGCTTAACCAAATGAGCCACCCAGGTGCCCCATATCTATCTATCTTCCTTTCTTTCTTTCTTTCTTTCTTTCTTTCTTTCTTTCTTTCTTTCTTTCTTTCTTTCTTTCTTTCTCTCTCTCTCTCTCTCTCTCTCCCTCCCTCCCTCCCTCCCTCCCTTCCTTCCTTCCTTCCTTCCTTTCTTTCTTTCTTTCTTTCTCTTTCTTTCTCTCTCTCTCCCTTTCTTTCTTTCTTTCTTTCTTTCTTTCTTTCTTTCTTTCTTTCTTTCTTTCTTTCTTTCTTTCTTCCTTCCTTCCTTCCTTCCTTCCTTCCTTCCTTTCTTTCTCTCTCTCTCTCTCTTTCTTTCTTTCTTTCTTTCTTTCTTTCTTTCTTTCTTTCTTTTAAAGAT
The DNA here is from genome assembly GCF_037043125.1 of Eumetopias jubatus. Lineage (NCBI taxonomy): Eukaryota > Metazoa > Chordata > Mammalia > Carnivora > Otariidae > Eumetopias > Eumetopias jubatus. The sequence continues at coordinate 26,894,232 of NW_028274810.1, read as the reverse complement.
TTATTTATTTTAGAGAGAAAGCGAGTGCTCACGCATGTGTGAACATATGTGGGGGCAGAGGCAGAGGGAGAGAATCTTCAGATGGAGTCCAATGCAGGGTTTGATCCTCTGACTCATGAGATCATGACCTGAGCCCAAACTAAGAGTCAAATACTCAACCACTCAACCAACTGAGCCACTCAGGCGCCCCTCTGCTTATTTATTTCTGACCACAAATTGTGAAGTTGATATAGTATTCTCTGCTTTCAGAGATGGGGACACTGAGGTACATAGAAGTTAAGTAACTTTCCCAAGGTTACGTAAAAAGTCAATGGTAGAGCTGGGATATGAACCTAGGCAGCCTGTACTTGGAACCACCACACTGTTACTTTCAGGAATGTAACCTGAGCCCTTAGCACAGCCCACCACATGGTAACTGATCAATAAATGCTCATCACTTAAGAACATAACTGTGCCAGATGCTATGTTAGCACTTTATATATAATTTCAAAAAATTCTCATGACCACCTAATAAGGTAGCCATGAATCCACTTCTGTATATTTGGACACTAAATTACAGATGAAGTACTTTGCCCAAGATTACATCTCTTTTTAACATTACATATGGGGGGCTCTACTGGGACACAGACCTTTTGCCTCTTGATCGCAAAATGTATGGTTTTGACCATAGCCAAATAGCCAGACTACTGTTGCTGGCTTTAGGAAAAACAACCCCCAAATAGTAGCATATTTTTATACAAGTCTTCTACATTTTCTGTATCTCTCAAATGGCTCCCGTGTAATCTTGTTGATGCTTATTTAGGTTTGGTTTCTGGAGTCATGAAACTGATCATGTTTTACTACAACTTTTTTTTCTTTCTCCCCTCTGCTCTAACACACAAAGTGTCCACATTCAGTGGAGCATTGGCAATGCATGATCCATTTCACATTCTAGGGCTCTGCTGCTTCTCACTTTGGGGTGATATATCAGACAATCAGTCACAGCAAGACGCTAAATGCCAGATGTTGCTTTGTCAGCTAGGATCATCCTTTGAACATCTGTCTCCAGTCCTGAGAGGGGAAATGCCCTAATGTGCCGAAAACATGGCTATTTATAAGGAAGTGTCTGGCTGCTAATTAGGTATCAGGAGTGATCCGAAGAAGTAAAGTTACCCCAAACGAAACTGGCCATAGTCTGTAAACTCTGATCATCTCAGTGGGTGAGGATTGTAGGGATATTGGCATACTCTAAGGAAGAAATTACTCAGCCCCTTTTGTTGTCTTCTTTCCATCTCAGTGGCTACGTGGTATTCCTAGGACCTTCTTTGTTTTTGATTAATCAAGTAAAAGAACATTTAGAGAAGGCTTGTTTTGGGGAAGCCACTGTGCTATGTACTGGAGAAACTGTTATTACAGGAATTTTGCCCTTAAATAATTACTGTTAAACACAGTTTGGTCGGCATGTCTTTGTATAATTCAAACTTTTTTGATTCATTTATTTATCCATTCATTGAAAAGTGGTATTGAGTACCTGGCATATCTTTAAAATTAATTAGAATCATGACAATACTAAAATAAATGTTTGGTTTTTAAACTTTTTTTTTTTTTTTTTTTTTAGCTTTGTCTTTAGTACCACAAGCCTAGGGGTTAACCAGGGAAAACTTTATCTTGTATTAGTTGCCTGTTGATGCTATAACAAGTTACCATAAACTTAATGGCTTAAAACAGCAAAAACTTATTATCTTACAGTTCTGGAGATGAGTGTCCAAAATGAGTTTTACTGGGCCAAAGCCAAGAGGCTAGCCAGGCCACGAAACCTTCATTGGCTCTAGATGGGAATCTGTTTCTTTGACTTTTCCAGCTTCAAGGGGTCTGCTGCATTCCTTGGCTTATGGCCTCTCTCTCCATCCTTAAAGCTGGTAGCATATAATCTTCAAATCTCTGACAAATCTCTTTTTTACTCTGGCCCTCTGCTTCCCTTGTCATGTGTCTCCTTCCTTTTATGACTCTGATCCTCCTGTCATAAAATCTGGCACCTGGGTGGCTCAGTCGTTAAGCGTCTGCCTTCGGCTCGGGTCATGGTCCCAGGGTCCTGGGATCGAGCCCCGCATCGGGCTACCTGCTCAGTGGGAAGCCTGCTTCTCCCTCTCCCACTCCCCCTGCTTGTGTTCCCTCTCTCACTATGTCTCTCTCTCTGTCAAATAAATAAATAATAAAATCTTTAAAAAAAATAAACAAATAAATAAATATGACCTTAGTTACCTGAGCTTTGAAACAGGATTATCATACAAATTTAAAATGAAATTGAATGGTGACTAATTAAAAATCCTAATAAACCCAATGAGCAGGGAGAGCCACAGAAGGGAGGAGCAGTACTTTATGTTAAAAGCCTACCGGCAGAGCCCAGGCATGGGTGTGAGATCAAACACAGGAGCAGGACGGTTATTGCTGACTGGCCCCTGAACCCTTCCTCTGCATGTCAAAACACTTAGAAGCTACCTTCCTCCCTTCAATGATAGGATTTAAAATCTAAAGCCCATATTCCTTCTTTAGCACCAATTATTAAAAAGAAAAAATAGAACATTTTAGCTATTTTAGCCCTTCCTGAATTTCGTCTACTTTTCATTTGCTCTTAAAACTCTCAAGACTCTTAAGATGAAAACTTTTCCTTTAATTAATAAAGATGGTAGGAAATACTTCACACGCCCCATCGTCAAATCCATGGTTTAACTTGGAAAAATGAAAAAAAAAAATGAGATTTGGAATCTCCCCAAGCCCCAAACAGGTCAAGTGGAACTACATTTTAGAGAAAGAATGAGGAAAGCCTCCCTCGCGGATCTGTATCTCTAAATAGATTGGGGATTTGCTAACGCTCTGGGTTAATCATGATGAGAAGGGAAATGGCTAGCTTTGCTGTCACTTAATACACAGGCAGCAGGAAGAGTTTGGAAGTGTGAACTTGATATTTTCCTCTTGATATGTCATGTATCTGTGATAGAAGGGGCACACTTGTACAGAGGAGCCCACATTTTCTTCTGAAAGTTTTTTCTGTGCGAAGTGGGAGATAATGTTGGACACATAATGGCAATAATGTTGCATGGAGACCCTGATTTGCAGGTGCACTCCCACTGAGCTCTGCCCTCCCTTCCTCCCCACTCCATTTCCCGGGTATCCCTCCATTTCCCGGTGTCCTGGGGGAATCCATTGGCTTCTCTTACCATTAGATCCCTTACTTATCACTAAAGGATTGGGTAAATCTTTGAAGAATCTATAATTCTATGGTGTTCAAAGAATCATCTCTTCATCTCTTCATTACCTCTGCCCACATTGGTTCACTGTAGATTTGTACTGTGTCCTGGGCCATAATAAGAAATATACTGTATGAGAAATGATGCAGGAAGGAAGTCCAAATCCCTTGAAGGGTACGCTAGGTGGAGCCTACCTTCTAAATGGCTCATGGAAACAGGGAGCTTGATGATGAGAATCCTCAGAATTTTCCGAAGTGTTCTCCCTGGATGATGAATTCCAGAGGACCTAACTGTTATGATGGTGTTCTTCTGCAAAGGACAGAAAACCCTATGACCTTACTACTCCACATGGACAAGCATCTGCATCACCTGGTAGGTGGGTAGGGGCCCCAACCCAGAATCAGAATTTGCATTGTAACAAATTGCCAGGTGATCTGTATCCAAATTAAAGTCTGGGAAGTACTTCCCTATATCCTACACTGCCATAAACAGAAAGTGTTTCTTTGATTCGGTAAGAAAGTCCAGGAGTAGGCAGCTCTGGCTTAGAGAGGTGTATCAGGGATACAGTCGGTGACCCAGGCTTTTGCCATCTTTGGGCTCTACTCTCCTCAACATATTAGGCTTTGCCTTCATTCATTGACCCTGGAAGCACAAGGTGGCTGCTCCCCCCACTAACCTCTGGTCAAGAGGAAAAGGGGAGGGCAAAGGCAGGTAGGAAAGAATAAAGGTGAGGCCTCACTTGTTTGTTCTGGAAGGGCACCTGCCTCTAGGAGTTCCACATCTTATTGGCCATAACTATGGTACATGGCCAAGGTTAGACACAAGGCAGGCTGAACTAGAAAGTATTTAATGTTGTAACCTCTGGACTGCAGAGGAAGTGGGCTCTGAGTTGTCTTGGGTGGCCAATCCACCACATTTGCCATATTTGTTAATACATGTTCACAGAGGGAAAATAAATAACCAATTCAGTTTGGGAAATTAAATAGGTTTCTTTTATACAGGACTTCTAAAAGCCTTTCATATGCCTAGGTGCATTTTAAATCTCCCAGAGGGGAATACAGTCTGTAGTGTTTTCCACTTACCTAATCACAAAACTTTTCCTAGAAATTGGTTTTCTGCCAACCACGCCCCCCTCCCTCGACCAACTATCAAAAGACAAAAAAAGAGGAAAAGGTAGATTGATATCATGTGATTATTTTAAAACAGGGGTCATCAAACTTTTCTGTAAAGGGCCAGATAGTATTTTTGGCTTTGCGAGCCGTATCTTCCCTGCCCAACGACATAACCTGCCGTTAGAGTATAAAAGCCTTGGACAGTGCATAAATGGATTTGGCCCTCTGTGGGCTGGATTTTGCCGATGGGCCATAATTTGTTGACCTCTGTTTTAGAGTTAACTACAACAAATCAAGATTAAAAGCCATACAGACAACAGCATCTACTAATACTATAATGGTGCCCTAGATTCTACAAAAGATTGTAATATAAATTTATATTTCTGTTGTATTTTTATATTTAATATAAATATATTTGTTATATATAAATATATATAACATGAGATATGTATATGTATACACACACATTTACACAATATACACACACATAATCTCTCTGATTCTAACAAACCTGTGAAAAATATTATCACCATTGTGTGGTTTCCTGAAAAAAATTAGAGGGTCATGGTGTCCATTTCCCTAAAACATGGAAGCATTCACCAGGGCTCTTGCTGTCATATTGAGTTAATTGTATAACCACCACACTGTTTTGAATTTATCCTTTTTTTCCCCCTCAGTATGCCCAGAGAATTTCTTCAATTTAATCTTCAAATTTATTCTTTGAGGGAGTCCAGGACCCATCCATTTATTCATATGGGCCTTTGAAAATATTGCACGTCCTTTGGATTTACTATCAGGCTCTTAAATTTCTAGACCATAAATCCCTCCCCCATCTCCCCTTCCAACCATAGTGGACATTTAAAGGCAGCTCAGCTCCACTGGTATTCGGTGCTACAGTTCTACTATGTGCCACGGCCCATCACCGCTGTGTCTCTGGTGTTGGGTTAAATAAGCATTTGCTTATTTAAATGCTTTTGTGTGTTCCCCTGAGAAACAGTAAGCCCCTTGAGGGCCAGGCCTGCGTGTGTTCTCTTTGTCCCTGTGTCCTCAGTGCTGAGCAGAGAGCACGGTCAATGAATGCTGTTGAGGGAAGTGTGTCCTGTGAACAGCAGGGACAGGGCGGTGATGGGGCCGTGAGGGTGACGTCACAGTGCTGGGCTGCCCCGAGGCCTCCAGAGCCGCATCTCGTCTGGGTCTCCTGCACTTACCGACGCACTGTCTGCACCACTGCAGGTGTCCATCCATTCTGGCTCTGCTGGTATTTTCTGTCACGTCGCGGCGATGAGAACAGATCCCAAGGCGACCACAACAATGTACCTGTGGATTGAGTTCAGGCCATTAAATTGCCATCATGCGGCCTATCTAATGTCATTATGGTCCAGTTCCAGCAAAGCAGAGAAATAGAGGGAAAAAAAAATGACACAATTACCAATGGACGTGTTCTCAGACTTTTGAATGAGCCTGAAGGAAGAAGTGTCTGTAATAGATGGAATGGTACCTCCCCACACCCACACACGTGCGCGTGCATGCACACACACACACACACACACACACACACACACACACACAGAGCCGCCCCTTTGGAGGGGAAGTCTGTAACCCATAGGAGGAAAAGAATTACTAAACTAAGGCTTCACCTGCATGTAAGCCCAGGGCAGTCCCTCTGGAAACCTCTCCAGCCGAGTCTGTTTCCCAGGGGCTTATGGAGGAAATGTTGCAAATTCAAAAAGGGGAGTTTTGAAAAGCTGAGACCCTTAAGTCATGCTAGGTACTTACCTGGTGACATATGTTGTTTTGTATTTTACTTTGGGGTTAAAAAGAAGAGAGAACAAACAGCATTGCTGAACCACGAAATTGGGTGAAAACACATATTCAATGGCATATAATAGGCCCCTGCGTAATTTTATATTGAGTACCCTCTGGCTTCGATGTGCTAACTACAGAATGACTCTTAGAGATGCTGTTAAGGTAGTTTTCATTTGGAATTTTTCCCCTGAAAAGGTGCTTTAGGGACGTTCAGCTAGTTTCTGGCTTTAGCAGGTTTCCCGAGTAACACCTCGCAACAGCACATCGTGGGGCTCTCCTGTCTCTGCGTTCATATGCTTTCTTTTCTTTGTGTTGTTGTCCTGTGTGGCTCATTTCTTAGGGACAGACTTGTGCAAAATATCCACTTCTCTTGGCTTCTCCTACTTTTCATATCAGTCTCTCTCTTGTCACCTGGTCTTGCAAATAGGCCTGCGAACTTTGGGCATTCTTGTGTCTGAATATCATTTAAAAGATGCCTCCCACCTCCTCTCTAATTAGCTGTAATCAGGAAGGCTAGTTGGTGGACACATGGTGTCATCACTCTGTGAAATGCTGCCTGATGGCTATAACCACAGCCATATGTTCTCGGTGAAACATGGCTGTAATCACCCGCAACAGCTGATGGAAGAGGAAGCCTCGGCTCTGCACTTGCTCCTGCTTTATTCTCAAAACCTGTGAGGCACTTTGCAGATCAGCTTAATATTTTCTCTTTGCCTTCACTGCTTCTGCTAAATTTCCTTTGTATTTTAGCTTCAGTTCTTTCCAACATATATTTGAGCTTGAAATTGCAGTTATCAAAGGAATATGTCTAGCACCTTCCGGTTTAACACACAACACTTTAATTAGGATGGCCTCTCTTAAAATCCTGCACTACACACATTACCCAGGTTTCTAAAACTAAGTGGCTATCAAGAAAGAGGATAAAACCATCAAAATTTTCACAGTGAATGAACAAGAATTTCTCAGCAAAGTTCAATAGATTTGCCCTGAACTGGTGCAGCTTATAAAACCCTTGAGCTTAATTGCTTTCCTGCATTTTGGCAAGAAAAATAGCTGACTTGCAATGGAGTAGAAAGAGAGGTTTGGAAGAAAGTGTCTTTTAAGAAAAGCTTCCAATGAAAATTTCAATCAATATTTTCAATCCCAGAAGACTAGATAAAATATGATATTATGTTCCGGGCACTAAGAGATTGTGGAGAGGCTTGTTTTTCAGCGTCGGGAGGAGAGCAGTTGGAGGAGTATCCCTTCCCACTGCGATGTGGACAGTGAGCTGCCGGCTGGCGTTTCAGCAATGCCCCATGTCCGAGGTCTAAGACGGTGGCCCTCGGATGCCCCCTCCTCACGGGACCAGGGTGGATTCCTGGTTTCGGGGCTGGCTGTGAGACACAGATGTCTGACTTCACTGTGAAAAAGGGTGAGAGGAGCCAGGGATGAGACATGTAATGTACTCTGTGTCTCTCCACTTAGCATCATTTGGTTGCGTATTAAAGTAACCAGACAAAATTGAGTGCAGAGTGGAGGCACTGATTGCTTTTAAGCCTTCACTTTCCCATTCAGAAATGTTTTAGATTACCAAGTTTGATAGCGAGTTTTCTACCTTTAAGATTTCATATATACATATATAGATTATCAAAAGCTCATTTTATTGCCTCTTTAATGCTTTTAGGGCTTTGTTAAAACAAGGCTCTCACCCTTTACCCTTTTTTGCCTTTTTTTTTTTTTTTACCTTGGATGTACTGCGCAGGCTATTAAACTGTGTGCAGGTGATTGATCTCTTTAATAAAAGCAAGTTCTTTAGTAAGCAAAGAGTGATAAAGATAAACAAATGTACTGGTTTGTCCAGTGCTTTGGAGATTATGGTAACACGAGGGCATCAAGAAAGCCTATTAACAGATAAGTTAGATGAAACACATCAATTCTGATCTCAGTAAGTCGGGAAACCATTCCCTTTAAGTTAATTTTATCCATGTTTTCTCTTCATTTGTAATACTTTGTGGGTTTTAACAGGAAATATTTAATAGTGTGCAGTGCAGTCCATAGATAAACGATGTTGGCAATTTCTCCACCTAACTGCTAGTCAGGCCTTTGGTGAGGTACACAACGCCCTGCAGTTTATCATCTCGCTTTCTAGATTGTTTTGGAAGATCATTGAGGGGGCTGAGACTCCCCAGAGTCCTGGGCTCTAATCCTGTCATATTTTTTAAAATGCTGGAAGGTATAAGGTTACATGGTAAGGTGGTTTTACATAGGCATTTCTTCAGCTCGTCACCATGGCACGTTCTTTCCATGGTAACCGCTGTTTCCATGGCACATTCTGTAAGCTCCCTCCAGAGTGGCTGAGGGGTTTATGAAGATGTTCACCCACCCACAAGTGTGCACACACACTAGCCTTCTTTCTTTCTCACAGGCACAGATTCAGCCCACCATGTATGTGACTGGAGGCACATTTTCTAACAGATTCACTAAATGGAACAAAGCTCATGTTAAAATAAAATCTGCTTTTCTCTCTATTATGTGATGAGACGAATAGCTACTGATGTGGCCTTTTCAAATAATGTGAAAATATAACAAAAGACCGGCGTTGTCCTCAATGACATGGAGAAACAGGATAAAATCTGGGAGGCAAAATTTGACAGAAAAGACAGTCAGCCCTGGACCAGATTTTCTAAATTTATCTCCATTTTTTAGACCCTGAGCTAAGTCTATACTCAGCATCATGTTAGATGCTGTGGAGCATAAAAGAGATTTATGTCCACGGGGACCTTGCATTTTCTGCAGGCTTGGGGGGGAATGAGATTTAGACACATGTAATAATTAGAAAACAATATAACACTGTAAATAATGACAATAAATTTTTCATGTGGGATAACTTCAACATTTTTAGGTTTGGGGGCAAACAACACAGCTGTTATTTATTTAAAAAAAATTCCCATCAATTTTATTCTTAGGACTGGAGAAACCAAAATATTTGTGGAGAATGTACTGGCTTAGGTAGATATAATGGTAAATGAGGTGCTGATTAATTTTCAAGGCTAAACAACAGTTCTGTTCCCTTGTCACTGATTACATAATTGGTATCTTATCCTTTCTCAGTATAGGTGGTTGCTTCAGAAATTAAATTCCAAATGCTGGAAGTCAGATGTGTCCTCATCTGGTCCATGCAAATCCAGTTAAGCCGAATCTTCATCCTAATGGCTATTCTCATATTATCCTTTTGCTCTGATAGAGCAGAATATCGCTTTGGGGTTAAACAATTGCATTTGAATTCTGGATCTTTCACTTGTTGACTTGAGGCCTTAGCCAAATTAACTGACCTCTCTGAACAAGAGCAGCAAAATATTACTGATATGAGAGTGGGGTATATATGTTCCTCTTATGGCAAGTGTGAGGATTAAATGAGATATTGATATGCTCAATAAATGGTGGTTTATTTGTTCTCTCTGTTCAACTAATATGCATTAATGTTCCACTACGGTGCAGGCATTGTGTTGATGTTGTGCATATAGCAGGATTGATTTCTGGCCTCTGGGGATCTCACACACAGACACTGAAGTGGGAAAATAGGACGACCCGTGATCCTGGAATGGAGGCTCCATGAATGCCCGGTGGCACTGTTTTCTGTTCTTGCTCACAACTGGATCACAAGCCCTTAGAACAATGCCTGCACACAGTTGGTACTCGATAAATATTTGTTGTACGGTTAAATACAATAAGAGAAAAATAGAAAGGTGACCAAACCTGGGATATAAAGGAATGGTAACCAGAGGAAGTGATACATAACAAAACCCTAAAGCATAGGCAAGTTAGCCTGGAAGGGTAGGAAGATTTGATTTCGTTGAGTATGAGAGAACTACTTTTCACTTGCTTTTTATCTGGGGTCTGTACTTTTTCCATGATGTCTCCATGGCTAAATTCTTTCATATTTATTTGTGTTTCGGACAAATTGATGTGCAATGAGTATGGGGTTTTATTTGGCGTTTGTAATATCCCAACTGGCGTTCTTAACTGAGGCTCATACTAACTTCGGACTATTTAGGTCTCCCAAGAGTGCTGCAGCCAGGTCCTCCTTGCTTACTTGAAGGTGTCACTTGTCTATGCACTCGTGAATTCATTTGGTAGACACATATTAATTCAGCACCCACCATATGCAAGATAGTAGCTCTGTACCATGATGGGAACAAAAGCTGATCGACAGGCATTGGGTCTATCCTCAAGGAATTGACAGTTCCCCAAATTGGGGAGTTTGTGGAGGGAATTGATGCTAGAGGGAAAATAGGGTCTCTAACAGCTGTGGGCCGTGCCCGGTCCATCGGCAAGTGGTTTTGGCATAAGAAGCATAGAAATTAGCAGACCATGCCTCCAGATCTTTCCCTCCTACAGTTGAATCAAATCTGTTAAAGTGAGCCCTGCTTGAGTATGGTTCTGGGAAACTGTTCTTGGTAAAGAAAAGTATAAGTAGTCATACCCAATTCATTACTTTTTTCAAGGAACATTTATTTATTTCCCAAATGTGTCTGACACTTTCCATAAAGAGTTTTCATTTTTCTCGGCAAGAAAAATAAGATAACTGTGTGAAGCAACTAAGGAAGAACTGAAGCCTGGAGCCCCCTTGGAGATTCAGAATAAAGATAATAGAAATTGTGGGTTGAAATGAAACTAAGAAAATGTTATAAAAGTGCTATGTCTCCAATTGTACCTCAAAACAACAGCATCAACAACAGTAGTGAGGGATTTGGGTGGGTAGAGATGAAGGGGAAAGGTGTGATGGAGAACCTACAAAGGACGAAGGCAGAAACAAGTCTGGTACATTATGTTAAGTGAAAGAAACCAAACACAAAACATCAAGTATCTTATGATTCCACTTAGATTAAATGTCTGGAGAAGGCAAATCTATGGAGACAGAAGAGGGGGCTGCAGATAACAATGGGATTAACTATAAATGAGCACAAAGGATCTTCTTGGGGTGATAGAAATATCTAAGACTAGATTATAGTGATGGTTGTATGACTTGGTAAACTTACTAAAAATCAATGAATTATGAGCTTAAAGTAGGTGAATTTTATATTATGTAAATTATGCCCTAAAAGTGTTTTTTTTTTTTAATTTTTTTAAGATTTTTTTATTTATTTGTGAGAGAGAGAATGAGAGACAGAGAGCATGAGAGGGAGAAGGGTCAGAGGGAGAAGCAGACTCCCCGCTGAGCAGGGAGCCCGATGTGGGACTTGATCCTGGGACTCTGGGATCATGACCTGAGCCGAAGGCAGTTGCTTAACCAACTGAGTCACCCAAGGCGCCCTAAAAGTGTTGTTGTTGTTTTTCTTAATATAGCTGGAAGAAATGAGTGTAGTATGAGTAAGGAACAGTAAAGAAATTGCCATGGTTGCAGTAGGGGGCTCAGAGTCTCAGAGCAGGGAAATAAATTGACCAAAGTCACATGGCTGATAAGAGGTAGATCTTGGTAAGAGGTAGAACTATCTGGCTCCATTATAAGATTGGATAAGTGAAGTGGTGCCAATTGGGGAAAAATATTGGATTAATTGGGAGAAGAAGATAGGTTTTATTTGAAAAGCTATCTGGGATATTTTTGACTCCTCAGTAGAAAACAGGCATGCTCAAAGTGGCATTTTAGGAAGCGTAATTTAGTCACAGGATTCATAGATGGAATATAGTTTAATGAGCATAGTTATTCAGGTGAGGTAAACTTAGGTAAGCGCTAGGAAAGAAAAGGGGGGTGTACACTTTGATGGAAGAAGAGTCCGGTTATGGTGACCGATCCCATAGGATTAATTATATATGAAAATGCTTTGTAAACTAATAAGTGTTAAAAAACTTAAGTAACGAATCTTTGCTATCGGGCATACTGAAAGCAGTAATCAAATGAGCAGGGAAACTCAAGATGTTGGAGAGAAAAGTGATAAGTGTGGGAATAATATCCTTGAGGGCACTGTGGGTAGAGAGGGAGGGGTTCTTCAAAGAAGGTGGCAGAGAAATTAAAACAGCACGCCATGCACACGTAACACTGTGTGAGTCAAGCCCAGTGCTGGACACTGCTGATGTTTCTTAGAGGTTTTGGTTGCATGTGACAGAAAAACTATTCAAGCTAACAGAAGAAAAATGGACCATATATCCTCACAATATTAGAAAGTCCAGGAATTGGGTGCTTAAGCAGTGTGAGAATTCTGCCTATTTAAATCTTTCAGCTCTACTTTCCTCTGTTTTAACGACATTCTTAGGCTGGCTCTCCTCTTTCTATGGCAAAAATAACCACTAACAACTCTAGATTTGCATGTTCCTGGTAGTTAGCAATCCCAGAAATTATGAGAAGTTTCTGTCCCAGTCATTATCAGATGAGCTGCCAGGTGGACTCTGATCAGCTTCACTTGGGTCATGTCCATGAGCCAACTCCTGTGGTTAAAGGTGTTTGTTCTCTTCTTGGCCAGGCCAGAGCCTTTTGTCCCATCCCACGGGCACAGTCAGCCTCATTCAAGCCAAAAGGAGAGTGTGGTTTTATTACTGAAGATGGAAAAAGGACCAGAAGAAACCCCCCCAAATGTGCCCACTACAAGCTGTTGTGTTGGAATCTCATAAGCTTTCTCCAAGAGGCTTTGTTCTTTCCATTTTAAAGATGTGGAGACCAGATCCTGGAAAAGCTAAGAAATTTGCCTAAGGGTGTATAGCTACAAATAAAATTGTAAAGCTGAGATTTGAATTCATGTCCCTTTGTTCCAAAGCCTCACCCTTTTGAAGAGAATAGTTGATGTACAGCAGATAGATGCAGAAATGAAAAGGGAAGAACACATGAAAATCTCTCCTTTGGGATATTAAACACAACTACAAATCAACTTGAATCGGTAGGCAGTGTTGATGAAGGGAGAGGTGGGAAAATCTGTGGGGTGGGGAGAGAGTGTGATTAGTTTAGCTGTGAGCTGTTAGAGGAGAGGGTTTGGAATACCACTTCAGGTTATGAACCAGGACTCAGTGACAGGTGGAAATAGACTTGCCAAGTAATGGAAAAGCCAAATTGTAGTTGGAGCTGGTGATTCAAGTTAGGGGTTATTTCAGGAAGCACTCTCTTGCCTGATGACAACACAAAAGTAGAAACAGTGGACATTTTAAATGACCAAGTCATGGTACTTTCTCACAGGGAGAGTGCCATGGGCTTGGCTCTGTGGTAGACTCTAATCCTCGAGGATGAACTGGCAGGCACAGCTTGGTCAACGCTGAGGGAGGTAGAAGGGTGTGTTTTGATGGCAGGCCTACTGCAAGCTGGCTGCAGATACGTGAAACTGGAGAGGCTGAACGGAAGGGGGCCGCTAAGAGCAAGAAAATTTCAATGCTTAACGGGTAGAAGTACTATGAGTAAGTGATTGGAGTTCGGGGAGCTGCTGAGGAAGGAGAGTGGTAATCAAGAAATGGAAGCAAAGTGCAGGACAACTCATACTCATCTGAGTAAGGACAAAGCTCCAAGTTGGGCTCTGTGCTCAGTGGGAAGTCGGCTTCTCTCTCTCTCTCTCTCTCTCTCTCCCCCTGAGAAATCCCCTCTGACTGAGAGACGTCAGATAATCTGACACAAGCCAGGTCTTTTTCCAGGTAAGGACATCGAAAAGCTTTGATGCATAGAAGTGTGTTTTGACCGCCTGATGATTTGCACAGTTACAAAGAACATGGACTTCCGAATCAGTTAGACCTTGGTCTGAATGCTGCTCTGTTATTTGCTGCTTGTATACGCGGGCAAGATATTGATCTGAGTGTGACTTTTCTCATCTATAAAATGGAGATAATTATATATATATATATATATATATGAGAGAGAGAGAGAGAGCGAGCCTACCATTCACGGATAGGAAATAGGTAGCTTGTCATAATAATGGCAAGTTTTAGGATGCTTTGCCCTTAAAAAACTTTGTTTTACTCTGAGGTAAGTAAAGAATAAAACCCTGAGTTCTGGTTTGACCTGAGAAGTCAAAATTGGACTGTCTGCAAACAAGATTAACTAGCCTGAGTTATTTTATTCCTTCTTCAAGCAACCTAAGTTTCATTTAATGTATTTATAATATAAACATCATCCAAGTTCTCTTTAAATTGTGGAATGTCGTATTAGATGTGCTGGTATTGGGAGGACCTATTGCGTAATTGACGTTGGGTCGTCTTGCATTGCCTGGGTCTCCATCTGTTGGTCCACCTTGGCTCTGCTTGGGGGAACAGCTACTGTTTTATATCCAGGGGCCTGATGGTGCCCCACAAGATTCCAACCATCCTTTTATCCTCCTTGACCTTATGAATATCTGAGTCCCATGCTTAAGAAGCATGAGCCATATCTTCTTGTTAAAAATCTTTTGGTACTTGGGGTGCCTGCGGGGCTCAGTTGGTTGAACATCTGACTCTTGATTTTGGCTTGGGTCGTCATCTCAGGGCTGTGGGATCGAGCCCCAAGTTAGGCTCTGCACTCAGTGGGAAGTCTGCTTCTCTCTCTCTCTCCCTCTCTCTCTGCCCCCCTCCATACCACCCCCAACACACACTAGCTTGCTCTTTAAAATAAATACATAAATCTTAAAATAACTTCGGTACATTACATCCATTCTGTATTTGCACAGGGTGACTGATGTGGATGCAAAGAGAACAACAATCACTGAGATTCATTTATTGATTTTTCATTCATTCATTCAACAAAACTTTATTTGAAACTTTGTATATACAAAGCATGACTAGGTGCTCTGATAAATACACATGAGAAGAATACACGTTCCAAGGCCTTAAGGACCTGACAGTCTAGCTTACTGGCTGTGAGATATTAGGCCTTGTACAACAACGGGAGAGTGTGTTTCCCTTCACACTGGGCTCTGCAGTGTATGTGGAACAATCTAAATAGTTCTTTTCTTAATCAGCTTGAGAGGGGAAAAAAAGTCAACTGGGCCTTTCCCTTCTTTGATATTTGAGATATTCTTGGAATGGTATTTCATTGCCCTTTGGTGGAATAGCTTACAAAAGCCAAATAATACTTTGTGTAAACTACAGACTTCCCTGAAAGAGTGTGTTTGAAATTTTTGACTCAGCTAACTTTCTGTCAAGTTAAACACCCAATATCAGGAAGGAATTTGAGCATTTGTAGAGAATTCTAACAAATTAAGAAAGAATTAAAGAAAATTCATTAGGGTCAACAAGCTAGTGGGAGCTTTGTTTTATTAAATGTATCCCCCAAACTGATTTTTGTCGTTTTATTAAGATATAATTAGCATGCAACACTGTATAAGTTTAAAGTGTGCAGCATAATGAAAACGTACATCTATATTGTGAAATGATTGTCATAGTAAGTTTAGCTAACATCTATCACCTCATATAGTTATAAATTTTTTTCCCTTGTGATGAGAACTTTTAACATTTTACTCTCTTAGCAACTTTCAAATATGCCTTACAACACTGTTAACTAGTCATCTTATTGTACATTACATCTCCAATCCTTATTTGTCTTATAACTGGAAATTTGTATGTTTTGACCACCCAATTTCCCCACCTCTCACCCCCTGCTTCTGGCAATCACAAATCTGATATTTTTTTCTTTCTTTTTTTTTATAAACTTTTTTATTTTTAAAGACTTTATTTATTTATTTGTCAGAGAGAGAGACACAGCGAGAGAGGGAACACAAGCAGGGGGAGTAGGAGAGGGAGAAGCAGGCTTCCCGCTGAGCAGGAAGCCCGATGAGGGACTCGATCCCAGGACCCTGGGATCATGACCTGAGCCGAAGGCAGACACTTAACGACTGAGCCACCCAGGCGCCCTGATATTTTTTTCTATGAGTTTTTTTGTTTGATTGATTCCACATATAAGTGATATCATATAGTATTTGTCTTTTTCTGTCTGACTTATTTTGCTTAGCGTAATACCCTCAAGATCCATCTATGTTGTTGCAAATGTCAAGATATCCTTCTTTTTCATGGCTAAATAGTATTCCATATATATGTGTGTATATACACACATACATATATATATTATCTTCATTTTCTTTATACATTCATCAGTGACTACTTAGGTTGTTTCCATGTCTTGGTCATGCTGCAGTGAACATGAGACTACAGATATGTCTTTGAAAGAGTGATTTTGTTTCTTTCAAATATATACTCAACAACGGAATTGTTGGATCATATAGTAGTTCTATTTTTAATTTTTTGGGGAACCTCCATTCTGTTTTCTATTGATGGTTGTACTGATTTACACTCCTACCACTAGTGTACAAGGGTTCCCTTTTCTTCACATTTTTAGCAGTATTTATCTTTTATCTTTTTGATGCTAGACATTCTAATAGGCCTGAGGTGATATCTCATTGTAGTTTTGATTTGCATTTCCCTATTGATTAGTGATGTTGTACACCTTTTCATGCACCTGTTAATCATTTGAATATCTTCTTTGGAAAAATGTCTGTTCAGGTCCTTTTTCATTTTTAAATTGGATTAGTTTTTTTGGTTTTGTTTTTCATGTTTTGGTTTTTTGTTATTGAGTTGTATGAATTCTTTATGGATCGTGAACATCCAAACTAATTTTTAAATTATTATTGATTTGGATTACATGATGCTCACCCCAATTTTGCATTTCTGGCTACCTATATGCTATGGAGGCATAGTGCGTGTAGGCCTCTTTCATAAGTTCTCTCAGATCAGCTTAAAGGGTATATTTAAAGCATAGTGTTCAAGTGCACTAAGTACTATCCTTCATATTCAGTGGAGGAAGCTGAGGCATGGAATGGTCCAGAAACCACTTTGAAACAGTATGAACGGTAGCAATATGAGGACTTAAAACCAGCTCTCGACTTATTTTTATTGGACATTCTTGGATTGTTCGTCTTTAATTTCCTAACCACTTTCTAGTTTATTTGGCAAACCATGCCCTCCCCAGTACTAAGAGTAGAATCTTATTTTCCCCATTCTCCTACTTGCCCATCAGTCAGTCTTCAAATATACATGAATTTTGGAAAGTATTTCTAAAAGGTTAGCTTTTAAGTTTCACCGAATTTTCACCAGCTCCCTTTAGCACTTCCTGATGAATCAGAATATTGTAAAGATTTAGAGCAGGAGTAAAAAAAGAACTGGGTTTTGGTTACCATTTATTCGTAACCAGAGCAAGTTATTTAATATTATGGTAGATTGCATTGGTGCTCTGCAAAGCTTCACTTTCTTCCACTTCTTCCATGGGATCTGTGTTCTTCCACAAGAATGATGCAACTTTTGGCTGTGTCATTTACTTTGTTCAGCTATGTCATCAAGAAGAAGCTTTGATTGAATGTAACCAACATAGAGTATCATAAATGTACTTAATGATTTGGTTTGCTCTCTTTTACTTCTGCCATCAGCCATGAAAAGAGCATGCTCTGAGTAGCTGTTGGTCCCAGAAGAAAGAAGTCTTGAGCAGATTTAAACCCAAACTGCTGCCTGTAGCCGGGGCCTAGTTTGCTAATCCCAGTTTAGCCCACAGAGCCATCCTAGCCAACCCATAAACTTACTGATAAGAAAACTAAATGTTTGTTTTTGTAAGTCATGGACATTTTGGATTGTTTGTTATGCAGCATTATCATAGTAATAGCTGACTAACACAATTTCTCTGTCTCAAATTCCTGATCTATAATGTGGAATAATATTCATACTATATTTAATTCTTTAATGTTTGAAGATTCATTGAGATGATATATATGTAACATGTTTAGAACATTGTCACATTGTAGAAGTACCTCCACTATTATACGTTATTTAGTGAACTATGCTCACCCCCAAGTAAGTACATCAATAAATATATGTTACTATGCTTATATCACCTTGATATAACAGAGTAACACCTGCCAATAAAGGAGTCCAAGCAAACACTATGAGAGAGCTGAACTCATCAACTCCCTGAATCCTTGCTTAGATAATGGGCAACATGAGCCCCTTGATGGGTAGTGGGTCTCTTCATTCTACAAAATACCTTAGCACTTGTGCCTGTGTCTACGACCTGCAGAGCAGATTAAGAATGTATTGAGGACTGAAGTAGGCACCCTTGAGGCCCAGCTGACATTCCCTAGGCCCATGTCTGAGTTGCATACACACTGAAAGCTTTCTATCTCAGACACTTGTATATCTCGACTTCTCAGCCTGAGAGCTTTCTCTGCTGCCATGGCAGCTTGGTTAGCAGGGTAGCCAAGAAGTGCCTCTGGGGCAATCTTTAAGCCATGAGAGACGGCAGTTGGGCTAAGGAGTTCTCGAGTGTTCCTGTTCCTCTATGAGACGTTTTGAGTAATATTTTACTAGATTCCAGCAGAATTGAGCCCCAGTTTCCAAAAATGGTAACCTGTTCACTGGCATACCATTTACCGGGTTTTCTTTTTCCCTTTCCTGTCTCACTGCCCTCCTCCCTCACTTGCACTTCTATGGATTACAATCCCCAAAAAAACTGCCTGAACTCAAGTCTTTTTCTCAGAATGTGCTTTTTTTATGGGTAACCCACTCAGGCAGTGAATTAACCCATCTTTCCTCCTTTTATTTATCCTGTCTGTTCGTGGGCCAGAAGGACCATGGCAGACATCTACACTTATGTTGATAAATCAGTAATTAATTTTAAGTATCTTCTCTTTAATTCTGCAGCTAATGGAAGCTGGTGTTTTTATATGGGTAGGGTTGTTACCTCAGTGGAAGAAAGCTGCTTCACCCAAGGTTGCTCTCCTCAATTTGATACATCTCTGAAGGGGATTCTTATCCTCCCAGTCACCCATACAGCTGGGATGGCTAGGGCCTCTTACAACTGCATTACAACTCAACTTCTCATTCCATCCATTCCTGCTTTTCTTTCTTTCCCTTAGCTGTCATTCCCAAGAGCACTTTCCAGTCAACCTCCTGCTTGCAAATCGCTCTTTCAGGGTCTACTTGGTGCCAGGAGTGGTCCTGGGATGTAGACTCTAAAATGGGATTTTGAGCTGGAGCAGCCACTGGCCAACAGACAATGAGGACTCCATCACAGAGAGGAAGGGGGTTACTGATTGCCCTTGACTTGCTATTGTGGTGCAGTTGTTGTAAGTGGTAATGAACTGTGATGGGACACCAGTGGCAGAGAATGCCTTGGCAGGTGTGATATCTCAGAGATTTGAGAGGTGCAGGGGAAGTGGTCACTGCAGACTGCAGAGTCCCATAGCTGTTGCTTTGAATTGTTCCTGATTTAGTGAATGGAACAGAACACAGACTCCAGAAATAGACCTACATTTTTTTTAAAGATTTTATTTATTTATTTATTTGAGAGAGAGAGAGAGAGAGAATGAGAGATAGAGAGCATGAGAGGGAAGAGGGTCAAGGGAGAAGCAGACTCCCCGCTGAGCAGGGAGCCCGATGCAGGACTCGATCCCGGGACTCCAGGATCATGACCTGAGCCGAAGGCAGTTGCTTAACCAACTGAGCCACCCAGGCACCCTAGACCTACATTTATAAGTCATTAGATTTTCAACAAAGATGCCAAAGTGACGAGTAAAAAAAAAAGTGGTTATGACAACAGCTTCTGGAACACCTGGATTCCAGGTGGATAACCACGTACTTTGGTCCTATTTCATAACACACACAAAAATTAATCCAATATGAGTCTTAGACTTTAATGTAAAATCCCAAACTACAAAGCTTCTAGAAGATAATACAGAAGAATAATGGTAGGCAAAGATTTTGTAAGCAGGATAAACAGGAATAATAATTTTTAAAAATAGTAAGTTATACTTTATTAAAATGAAAAACTTCTGCTCATAAAAAGACATCAGCAAGAAAAATATTAGACAAGCCAGAGACTATAGTAAAATATTATATATATTACACATTAAAATGTGTATTGTATATTAAACACTTAATTTAATAAAATAAGTATCTTTAATAAGGTCCTCAAATACAGATACACAAAAAATTCCTTCCACTCAATAATAAAACAACTGGCAAAAGATTTGAACAGTTCAGACATTTTACAAGGAAATATGGTCAATAAATACCAGAAAAACTGCTTGACATTATTAGTCACAAGGGAAATGTAAATACGGTCGGAATTAATTACCACTTCACACCCACTAGAATGGCTAAAATTAAAAAGACTATAAACACTAAATGTTGGCGAGGAACTAGAGAATCTGAAACTCATACGAACTGCTAGAGGGAATATAAAGTGGTACAAGGACCTAGAATAGAGTTTGGCAGTTTCTTATAAAGTTAAACATAACCTACCCTATGACACAGAAATTATATTCCTAAGTATTTACCCAAGAAAAAGGAAATAGTATGTCAGAAAAGACTTAACTGGAATTTCAGAGCAGCTTTATTTACAAAAGTCAAACCCAAGTTTCTACCAACAGGAGAATGGATAGACCAGTTTTAGTTTATTCATACAATGCTACTCAACAGTAAAAAGGAGCTAAATACAAACATATGCGGTAGCATGAATGAGTCTCAAAAACATGCCGAAGGAAAGAAGCAAAACGCATGAGAATACATTGTGTATGAGCATCCAGAATATGCAAAACGAACCTATAGTGGAAAAGATCACAATAGTAGTTTCTCTTGGGCATAGAAACTGACTGAGAAGGGGCCCTTAGGAACTTTCTAAGGTGATGTCAATATTTTATATATTGATAGGAGTATGGTGTTCGGGTATATTCATTTGTCAAAACTCATCAAACGATAACACTTAAAAGCAGAGTATTTCACTGTGTATAAAATATACTTGTGTAAAAGAAAATGTTCTAGAGGGGCGGGGGTGGGGGAGGGGTTAGCCTGGTGATGGGTATTAAAGAGGGCACGTTCTGCATGGAGCACTGGGCGTTATGCGCAAACAATGAATCATGGAACACTACATCAAAAACTAATGATGTAATGTATGGTGATTAACATAACATAATAATAATAAAAAAAGAAAAAAAGAAAGGGATAAAATATAAAAGCAAGTACGCTAGGATTTTACCAAAACTTTGGATACAGGCTATTTTGGGCTTGATTAAGTTTCATATTCTCTCCCTTTAAATTATTTGTTGAGGGAATGATCATGAGGGAGAGTGTTTTTACATAAATAAATTGCTGTCACAAATTCCTAACCTAGAAATCCTTTCTGGGAATACAATTAGAAGTATGGACCAAACTGTATAATGTAAAGTTGTTTATTGAGATGTTTGATAATATATTTAGAGATAAAGTATTTAATGAAACCAAAATGGTCAAAAAATTATGGCACATTTGTAGGATGAATTATTTCATAGCTAAAAATATTAAATACAGGTATTCTCCATTTTTCAGAAGTTCACTTACACCATTTCACTTTTACCAAAGATCTACATTGGTATCTGTTTCCGCTAACCAAAAGCTATCCAAAGAGAATTTTTTTACTCTTACAAAAAAAAAAAAAGAAGAAGAAGAAGAAGAAGAAAAAGAAGCAGAAAGAAAAAAGACATTGGGCGTTTGTTCTGCAGCAAGCCCTCCCAGAGGCCGCGCGCACCCCCAGCCGCAGAGCAGCCCCGCCAACCTCCTTCCCTGAACTACACTCAGCATCGGGGCATCAAGCCACAGTATCTTTGAACTGTGTCTGTGAGCATCTGTGCTTTATCTGGATTTATTTTTTGCATCTGTTAGCAGAGCTAACAGTCCTGAGGTATTAGAAAAGCCTAAGAGAGGTTATTTTTTGGGTCTGGGAAACTCTCAAAATTTTTTTCCATATACTGTTTTTGCTTTCACCGTTTCAGCTTACAAAAGTTTTCACAGGAATGCTCTGCTTTCAGACAGCGGGGGACACCTGTAACTGTTATATAATGAGGAGGTAATAGTAAATTAACAGGGAACAACCTAGAATATAGAACTGAATAGGTAGCATGATTTCATCCGTACAAATAAGAGATGAGTGGAAACTCCTAGACGAACATGCACCAGATTAATAATAATGGTTATTCTGGGCTTGTGGAAGGCTTTTATTTTATTCTTTTTCAACTTGATTATCTGCATTTCTACTTACCCTTTTCTATTCTGCAATGAATCACAAGCATTAGAAAGTTTAAACAGTAAAACAAAAGTAAAACCTAATAAAGCCCAGAGCTTTTTATTTTTTCTTCCCCTTCTTCTTTGCTCTTCTGCAGGCATCCAGAAATGGGTAAATCATCTATAGAAGCACATGGGAAAACCCACCACGCTTTCTCAGAAAACCCACCACGCTTTCTCAGAAACCAGCTGCTCAGTTCTTGCATAAAGAGGATGCTGAATTAGATTTTTTTAAAACCTTCCTGATGAAACCGGCTCTCCTCTGGCTCTCTCCCTCATCTCTCCTCTCCATTCGGCTCCAATTCTGCTAGTCTCTGAACCATGAAGAGCAGTGATGCTCTTTAGAAGATTCTAGCAAACACTGATATCACCAACTTCCATGCCATTCTGGAAATACATTTAATTTGGCTCCATTTCCTAGTCTGCAAACTTGTTTTAATCAAAATTGGAATCAGTGTGATAAGAAGTCATGTACATCTCAGGCCCACTGTTTGGTATTTTGCTGAAATTAAGTAAGCTCGGGATTCTGGAAGAGATCGTCCTGTGCTAGAAGCGTCTGTACAAGCTTGCAGACACTGGCCACTGTGATTACTAGAAAAAACAATTTTCGACAACAAATCAGTTCATTAAAACCAAGGCGATGAATAATTGCATCTAAGAGGAGGTGAAAAGGGACTGAAGGAAGAGGAAGGAATATCAAAAATCTTCCCATGAGGTTTTATTTATCCAAAAGCAAATCCAAAGGTTGCTATAGGACAGTGCTCATAAAACAGGTCTGCAAAGAGAATCTCCTACAAAAAATGCTGCCTGGCCCGCTTCACTGCCAGTTGAGTTCACAGTAGAAATACATTCAATTCCACATAGTAATAGTGCTTTAATAACAGATGAAAATATGTTTTATGGTGTGTGTTGATAACTAAATGCTTATCCTATATATAGAAATTCAAATAATTGGAATTTCTCATAGCCAGCATCCAGTTGAGACCACTGGAGAATACCTTGATATAGAAGGTTAAAATCAATAGACTGTGTTTTGGTTATTTTTCAGAAGATGTCTGCTGTATGTTGAATATACTATATTTGTATTATGGGCTCTGGTTCCTGTAAATCTGAGGTCTCTCTTTCTTGAATGAATGAGGAGATAAGCAATTGAATTTGAAAGATACTTTATGCAACAGAAAAGCAATTTTGTTCCTGGTTATCAGAGGGCAAGAAGTGAACTAGCAATTGAATGCTAAATATTTTTAACCCTTGAGATTCCGGTTTACTCTGGGTTCAATCTACCCCGGCTATAATATTATAGCTTATATAATGGAGGAGAATTTTGTTGAAAGTTTAGTCAATTTGAGTTATCTTTTTCTGTGAATGGTTATGGATTTATCTTAAAGAATCTCAAATTACCATTTTTAGAAAGGAAGGAAAGGAGGAAGATTCGCTTTTCTTCCAATGAGGACACATGAAGCCCAGAATACTGTTTTGCTCTACTTTGTGATGGACTGGTGTTGGTTTTAACCATCATTTGTGATGGTCTCTGTAGGTCTTGGTGCTCCCAAGCACCAATGACCCATTCATGCAGAAATGAATGAGGCTGGCATTTTCCCACCACAATTCATGGTGAAACCTCATTGTCCAGTTCCATTTGTTCTCAAACAATTTTTTAAGGAAGTATATGACTTAAAAATTACTTGTTTTGGGGTGCCTGGGTGGTGAAGTCAGTTCAGTGTCTGACTCTTGGTTTGGGCTCAGTTCTCAGCTGGTGATCTCAGGGTCCTGGGATCAAGCCCCGCCTCAGGCTCTGTGCTCAGCAGAGAGTCTGCTTAAGATTCCCTTTCCCTCTCCCTCTGCACACCACACTGCCCCCATGCTCACTTGCTTTCTCTCAAATAAATAAATCTTTTAAAAAATTTACTTGTTTGAAGTTCTTCACTCCTGAATCTTAGATAATAATGGTACTATATTGGTTATTTATGGATATAAGTGGTGCTAGTTTTTGTTCGGTGTTTCTGAAAATTGTACCATGCCAAAGGGTGATGTTGTTTGGGTTGTCAGTTTATATCACATTTGTGGTAACCAGCCTCCAAGATGGACCCCAGTGATCTTCCCCTCCTGGTACTGCATCAGAGTTGGCCTTTGAGATGAACAGTATGTGGCAGAAGTGGCAGTGTGTGTCTTCTGAGGCTAGAATATGTAAGACATTACCTCTTCTGCCTTGTTCTCTTGGATCACTTACCATGTCCTGAGGACACTCAGAATCTTGATGGAAAGGTTGGTGTGACTACGAACTTAGTGAGGCCTCTTACAGCAACTAGCACCAATGTGCCAGCCATGAGAGTGAGGCATCTTAGAAGCGGATCCTCCGGCTCCAGCAAACCCTCTGGTAACTGCCACCCTGGACAATAACATGAGTATAACCTCCTGGAAGACCTGGACCTAGGACCCCTCAGCCGAGCCACACTCAGATTCCTGTCCCATAGAAACCTCGAGAGAGAAAAAAAATACACATATATATGCTGTTGTTCCAAACTGCTAATTGTTGGGGGTAATTTGCAAATGTATTCACTGCTTTTAGTGCCTTAATTGCCAGGATCAGTATCCTTCATGGGTCGGCTGACACGTACCTGCCACTTAGTTTATGCAAGTATATTTGCCTCAACATTTTAACAACCATCAGAGTGTGATGAGGTCTCCAGCAGTCATTAAAAAGACAAATGAGTGTTGAACTGTGTGGTGAATTCCTCCTCACTTGTGAGTAAGAGAAGGAGGAACCACCAATGATAGCCTCCCAAGAGTTGTGATACAGGGAGGGTAGGATGTGTTGAATAGTGTTTACTTCCAAATTCAACTCTCCTCACATTGACAAGAGATTTTCCTGACTGGATGAAGTTGACCTGTCCATCTTAGAATAAACAGAAAATCTACAAGACACTACACACACACACACACACACACACACACACACACACACGTACACGTGCTTGCACACACGCACATGCATGCACACACACACACAAATAACATGTATGTCTCAATATCCCAATTGAGTGTGTATTTATTGAGCCCTTGCTGTATGCAGTTCTCTGCTGTGAATTCCAATTAAAAGAAGACACAGAACCTGATTCCTGGCCCATTCTGTTCCATGACCTTTAAGATTATCACAAGTAATCTTGGATGGAAGCCCTACAGTCCCTCCTACCCTAACCCTCTGTCATTCAATTTGCTCTTAGATCTCGGAGTTCTTCCCATTTAGGTCTGAAGCCATCTGTTTGGAGATTTGATGTAAGAATTCATGAGTTGTCCTGCCATAGGACTACATTTTTTGTTTCCAAAATTTCTCACCCTTGGTCACTTAGTCCTACCTTCCTAGTATTTACTGTTGGCATTCTCCACCACTATTCTTGTTTCTTAATTACTGGTTGACCTCCTTCCTTCTTTGTTCTCTTATTTCTGTTTTAATTTATTGAAATGCATTCTATTAATAGGACAAGGTCTCTACCTTTAAGAAACTTATAATTAAGCAGAGCACCAGATGTGACAGAGGAATGCACAAACTCTCCATTTTGATCCCTATTCCCTGTAGAGACCAACTGTCCATGAGTCCACTCCATTTTCTGTTCCTTAGGCACTAGGGGAGAAATCTTGACTGACTAACTACAATCAACTAAACATAACCCATCAGGCCCAGTTTGTTCAAAATTAATTGCTCAGGTTCTCATACCTGATTTCATGACATTTATAGTTTAGTTAAAGAGGCAAGACCAAGTGGGAAAAAAATTAAATAATAGGGGACTTCAACTACAATAATAGAATGGATCTAATGAGACACAGAACATGGCTATTACTGAGTGACGTGCATGGACATTATTGTCACAGTGTACAAAGGAAGGTAAGATTTCAGCAGATGGGTCACCAGGGAAAGCTTTTCAGGGGAAGCAATATTTTGAGTTTGGTCTTAGATGTCGCATAGGATTTGGATATGCCAACCTGAGGAGGAAATTTGAACTGTATGAAGACAAGTAGCATAGCAAAAATTTCAAAGCCAGTAGTACGTAGGGTCTGGTAGGGACCCTGAGCTGGGTAGAGTAGAAAATGGAGAGAAGACTGCAAAGGCGTTTGGGGCATGTTGAGATCATCAAATGAGATAATATATGAGAAAGAGCTTTGTAAACTTCAAGGCGCCATAGGAACATGTAAAAGTATTATTACAATAGCAGAAAATGTGGTGGTTGCCAGTAAAATAATATTTGACTTAGGGCTTTGTTATTTCTTTCAAAGAAAACATTTTTGAAGATCATGCTTTGAATGGCTCTTCTCCATGTTCCATTGCCTGGAGCTATCTTTCTCTCTTATTGACTTCTTTTCAGCCACCTTTAGTACAAACGGTGAAAACCTTGAAGAAAAACTTCAAGGCTTTGCTCTCTACTTCCTTTAAAGGTTCTTCATCCCTTTAAGAGTTTAGGCTTCTTTTTATAACTGTGGCAGCTGCAACTCCCAGAGGTCCTGCCTAGCCCCAAGGTTTGTTTACCACTCAGCAGGGATTTGTTTACCACCTGGTAGGAGAAGAGTCAAGAAAATAAAAGCCAATCAGGGAAGTAGAAAGACAGAACCAGGCAGAAAAATACCAAGAAAATAAGATTAGAAATACCAGACTCAAGTGGAGTTGACTTTAGCAAGATGGTGACCCTGGGAAGCCTGCTGAATGCACATGTTAAATCACTTTATTGTGTAGGTTGTTGGAGATGGGGTACATCTTCTAAAATCACTCTGTTTGCAAACATGCACTGCCATTTTAGATTGTTATGTGAAAAAAAATCCCCAATCACTTCATTTTCTTTTAAGTTCCCAAATATGCGTGCTTCTGGCTCTCAAATTTTAGACTGGCTGCTCAGATTGTATTTGGGAAGTCTTACTTGGTCTAATAAATAGTTGATAAAGTATCATTCATCCTGAAAGCTAAGACAACAAGGTTTTTCTTTAATACAGTTCTTCAAAAACTAAAGTTCTTGTTGACAGATTTGAGGTACCATGATATCCTCAAGCAAAATCTGAATCCACAAATCAAATTATTTTAAACCAAGCATAAGTGTATTTTATTCTCTTTCTTTGGAAATTGGTGATCTGGTGTGGTTGTGGTTATGGTTATTACCATTGGTTATGGTGTGAGTATAATTTTTTCACTAATTAGTGAACCAGTGAATGAGAAATTCTCATATTTCATAAATTCTGGTTTTCAAAGTATCTAGAAATGCAAGTTTTTAGTGTAGTAGTATTTTATAGGTTAAGGCATATTATTTATATCTTTGGTGATGATGAAGATTATTGAATTATTTTGCCCATAAAATCATTTAATATATGTTTTTATAATCTATTTTTAGCCACTCAGAGACTCTGCATCTGATACTTCTGATCTTGCTAATTCACTTGAATGTGGAGTAAGATAAATGATTTTTGAGTATTTAAAAAATAGAATTTAAAATCATTGACTGAACTGGTTGATTATAGCTGGAAGCAAGATTGGGTATTTATTGTATATAAATTATATTAAGAATAAATAGGGTGGGGCGCCTGGGTGGCTCAGTCGTTAAGCGTCTGCCTTCGGCTCAGGTCATGGTCCCGGGGTCCTGGGATCGAGTCCCGCATCGGGCTCCCCGCTCCGCGGGAGGCCTGCTTCTCCTTCCTCTGCTGCTCCCCTGCTTGTGTTCCCTCTCTCGCTGTGTCTCTCTCTGTCAATTAAATACATAAGTAAATAAAATCTTAAAAAAAAAGTTTAAAAAAAAAGAATAAATAGGGTATGTCATTCAGAATACTTTAAACTGAAATTTGAGACAATCCAACACCATTAAAACATATTAATGAATCACTCATTCAACAGACATTTATTGAACACCTACAAGTTTTTTAACAACTATGTTAGCCAGAGGTGTTTTGCAAATGTCAGCATCTAGAATTTAGGTAAAGAACAATGAACTCATTGCTACAAATTGAGCGGCAGGTAGGTAATTATCTTTCTAGAAAAGTAAAGCAATATTATTTGTGTTGATGGGGGAAACATCCCTATTTATTGGGAGTTCCCAATAAATGTCATTCCGATGGTGAGTCAAGAGCAGTCTGGGACAAATCACGTAGAAAGCAAACACACCTTGAAAACAAGGAGGAGACTCACACTTAGTAAGTGTTCTTGGACTATTTTATTAGCCATTGCTACACTTCAAAACCTGACAACCCCTGGGCAAACTGGGTATTTCAAAGATTCCAGGTAAAACCAGCAGAAAGGTAATTGTATCCTGTGGAGCTTGTGGGAAGAAGTAGGAAAGATTATTAGAGTTTATTAACCATCCTGAGGGATGTCCTACCCACCTTTCTTAAGGACTCTGAATTTCATCTTTTACTCTTCACTGACCCCTTTAACGTTTAGCCTTTTCTTTCTTCCAATTAATTTTAAGTATTTCTACAAGAAATCATATTACCAAGCTTCTACTTTGACTAAAATATTGAAATGACTTCCCAATACACTGTGGATTTGACCCTAGGCATCTGAGTTTTTTTCCAACCAATTTTTATTACTTGCTAGTAATTTCTACTCCTGTCAGGTAGACAGGGCATGTCTTTCCTTTCCATAACCACTGACCCCTTCTACTTGGAGAGTCACTCATTCATTCTACACAAGTTTGTGGCTACTTACTTTTTGTACCATGCCACCCTGGGTGCTAGGATTACCAAAATATTGATTTAGATTCTGTCAGTCTCAAAGAGGAGCCCATAGCCTAAAAAGAACATAGGCACATGAGTGAATACAAAAGCAAAAATGCTGCCATACGTTTGTGATGAACAAAGACGTGGAAGCACAGGGGAGGGAGCGACTAACTTCTTCTGAGGGATCCCAGAGAGTCTTCACAGGAAAGATGATGCTCCAACAGTATTGTGAAAGGTGAATACATGTTTCCCATATGAAAATAATAGAGAAATAACAAAAAATAAAGAAATAAAAGCATGCTTTGGGAAACAGATAACTTAGTAGAGTTAGAGAGCTTGCGGTGATAAATAAGGCATAAAGAAGGAAATAATCAAATCTCATCTAGGCACATTTTTGAGTAGAAATAAATTCAGAGATTCTCTTCAAGGAGGCAGAATGAGCTGCTGTGTGGGAAGTTCCCAGTCCAAGCTAAATTAAAGGAGCGTTTGTAAAAGTACCTTTCTGCTCACCATAACAAGAAAGGAAATCTCTAGTGCTAGGGGTGAAAACAAACCCCACGGTGGTGAAGGCATCTTGAAGTGCCATGATCTGTAAAGGTGGCTCATCTGAAGGGCTGCAGCTGGGAGTAAGTCCGTTCTACGTCAAAGAAACAAACACACACACTGGGCTCCAGCGTAAGGTCAGGAGAAATTTCATGTACTGATGTTGGGATAAGGTATAGCAGCATCCCATAGATGTTGCCATGTAGTGCTATTATTGCCATTGCTTTCTAAATTATCGATATTTTTGGTTTTGATTTCCTCCTTAACCCACAATTTGTTTAGGAAAAGAGCTGCCATGCTCCTGGGTGGGCTTTCCTGTGGAGTGTGATGGGAATTTGTTTTCTGGGTGCAGGGGCACCCTATTTATTCTTCGTGATTGCCATAATGGAGACAATGGTTTCCAGTCACAGAATGAACGTTCTCTGACAGTCCTCGGTGTCAGAGGTCTTACTTTAGAAAACTGGACAGGCTCTGATGTTCTGAGAATCGGTGGGGCTAGGGGCAGGACTCTTGTACCCTTTCGAGGTAGCCACTCTTCTGCCAGTTCCACTTTGAAATATCCACACAGTTCTCTGGCAGACTCTTCACACCCTCTCTTTGTCTAAGCCGCTTCTATTGTCGGTTCCCGCTTCCTTGATTTCTTACGTCTTCTACGAATTCCTCACTATCTGTTTTTCTCACAACTTCACTTGCTCCACTCCACTCATTTCTTAGCTTTCCAGTGCTGTTTTGGATTTATTTTCACACTTATTCTGTGATTTCACTGGAATTTTGCAAGGTTTTGGCGGGGCGAGGGGGGTAAACTGGGTGTTTGGCTGGCTTCCGTGAGGAAGACACCTATCTGTTCTCCCTGTTCTCTAGCTCATATCCCTGATTCTTTAAAACCCAAGGAAACTATATTATTTATTAAGGTTGCTCCCCAGCCACTGAAGAAAAGTAAAATTGCTTTAAGTACCGGAGAATAGGGATCTGTTGTTTCTCTATACTTACTTGATATTTCAGGAAAGCACTAATCCCTCAGGAGTAAACTCTAGAATATCACTGTCCCTTTGTCTTAGAGATTCCATCTGCTAAACTGCTATGTCCTCCCACACCTGCCGTCTTAGTGAGCTACTTCAAGGATAGCTTCACTGGCCGTGACTTAAAGGTAATTTTGTCAGTTTAGCAAAGGGAGGGCTTTTGTAGTAGTCTATGAGATGACTTCGATTTCTATGGCTGTGTAACACTACGTTTAAATATCCTTTTTTTCTGTCTAAGTCCAGAGGAAAAAAAAATTCAAAGACATTACTTAGAGAGCTTTATAAGTGGTTCTTGGAATCAGGGAGCCTGGTACATTTGATTCAAACCTGAAAAAAAAAATCTATAGATTGGAGACTAGCTGAAGTGACCTGTGGCAGCAGAGCAGGGGGCTGCATTTGAGAAGGGACCGCTTTCTCCTGACAACAGTTCATGAGTTTCTGTTTCCCAGGGACCAGATAAACAATCTGTAATAAAAATGTCTGTTTCGGGTCATTTAAAAACAAAGCCCGAGAGGGCTTCTGCAAGGACTCAAGGAACCTCAGCCAACATAGGCTGCCACGTTCTGTTCGGGTGCAGAAGCTGAGGGGAGCCATGGGCTGCAAGCCAAATGGGGGATGCTGCCCACATCATATGTGCCACCCGAGCCTGCAGGAGAGAGGACCTTTTTTTTTTTTAAGATTTATTTATTTATTTTAGAGGAGGGGAGAGAGAGAGAGAGAGAGCGAGCATGATCAGGGGATGGGGAGAGTCTCAAGCAGGCTCCCCACTGAGCATGGAGCCGGCGGTGGGGCTCCATCTCACAACCCTGAGATCACGATGTGAGCCGAAACCAAGAGCCAGACGCCCAACCAGCTGAGCTACCCAGGCCCCTTAGATTTTAAATCAAGGGTCCGAGGAAAGCAACACAGATTACACTGGTGCTGGTAAAGTGAGATTTCCTACACAGCATCTTTTCTCCTTCCTCCATGACCCTTTTACCCTTGAGGATGCCACTGGCTACCCACCCAGTGCGGCAAGTAGAATAGAATTTTAGACAGAGAAATAGCAAAGTCACTTGTGATCCCTTTCTCCACTATAGGTTTCTAACCTGACACAGATGTAAGCTGGGGAAATGGGGAGAAGCTTGAAATCTAAATGTAGGGCAGAGCTTGGAATATTACATGCTACTTGGTAATTTACTCATCAGTAGACATCCTGGAGATTCACGTGTCCAGAGGACATCTTAATGGCCAAGAGTGTCCAGAGAATCTTTGGGACCTGACTGAAATTTCCTTGAGGCAAAGAGAATAAAAGGACCACACGTTGCTTTATGAGGGCACCCTTCTTGTTATCTCAATGTCTTACTTGTTCAAAGCGGCACTATTACAGACGCAAACCCCGCCCTGCCCCAGGGTTAGCGTTACTCTGCCGCAAACCCATCTGATCTCTCTCGGGTGGAATTTTCTTGGACAGAGTTGAGGGCATGATAATCTGGGGTCCTCCTCCCACCACATCCTGTTGTCCCAGCTCTGAATTTTTGTTCTATTACCTGGTGCTTTATCTTTCTCATTAGTTCAGGAACCTGAACTAATTCGTCCCTTTTCTAACATTAAACCCAAGGTATGAGGGAAGGAAAAGGGGACCTTCAGTGGTTTTTAAAGTAAGTTCCCTGGACCGGCAGCATCAGCATTACCTGGGAACTTGTCATGACTGCAAATTCTGTGATTGACTGGATAAGAAAAGCCATGCCTGAGACCCAGCAATCTGTAGTTTAAAAAGCCTATTAGGTAGTTCCCCTAACACACTAAAGTCTGAGTGCCGTAGATTCTCAACAGAACCTCATTTTATTAACCTGTATTATAATGTCAGTATTTCTAATTTTTTTTTTACACTTTTAAAAACTGCAGGATATTGTTTGGCACAGTATAAACCATTTGGGAAAACTACTGCATGTGACTCCTTTCTCATTTTGGACGAGGTTATTAAAATACCATGGGCTCCTTGAGTACAGAATTTCTGAAACATGTTGCTTGAGCAGAGGGGAGTCTCTGGAACTCTGAATTCTAGCTGAAGTATCTCCCAATGATTCAGTGGGAGCCCGGCATCAGCAAGACCTGGTTTTGATAAGTCCCATTATTTGCTTCCTTCTAGTTGGAGGACCTTGAGTAAATTATTCAAAGTTTTTAAGCCTCGGTTCCATAAATGTTGACACTGGGTCGCCAATAAAAGTACTAACCCTATAAGGACGGTTGAAAGGATTAAATGCTCTGCTGTATATTTAATGTGAGCAAAGCACTGAATTCAGTACCTGATGCAGAATAAGCTTTCGATAGATGGCAGCAGTCTTTACTATAACTGAGATATCCTCCGCGCCACTTGGGAGGCACCTCAGGTGTCCTAATTCTATCTCCAGGAAAGAAGGCTTGCCACAGATCCGCCACTCTCCAAGAGGTCCAGAAGTCCCCTAACTGTCTCAGAGTTTTCCAGAACCCATGAGGATCTTCATTCAGAAGTTGATGCAATTTTCTTCTGTAGTTAGTGTGTGTGTGTGTGTGTGTGTGTGTGTGTGTGTGAGAGAGAGAGAGAGAGAGAGAGAGAGAGAGACTGAGTGGAAGCCAGCCTCAGTGAGGTATCTGAAAATAGAAACTGAGCAGCTTCTTGCCCTTCCCAGCAGCCGTGAATGTTAGAGACACAATCCCCTGCTAGACTTTGGGGACAGGCCATCCCCAAATTGGCTAATTTTCTAATAATAAGTATTACCAAACAAAACACTTACTTTCTCAGTCTAAAAGCATCTGCATTCTAGTTAATTATTACAGAGTTCCCTCCTAGAATAAGAAGTATAAATTGCATTGCATTTGGGTTACTAAATGGGCCATTTAGGTGATTTTCTCCTGACAAAGAAAGTATTCAGCTTTTCTGTGTGAGAAAAAAAATTGCCTCCAACTTTAAAATGAGTCTAGTTTCTATCAGTCCCATCAAAGTTAAGAAAGATAACAAGCTGGTAGAGTAATTCAGAACAATGGGTTGAAAACACCTATCATCAAATCCTAGCTCTGCCTCATGCAACGCGTTTGGTGTGGGAAAGCCGTTCACCCTCTGTGAGCCTCCGTTGCATCTTCTATAAAGTGAAGAGATTGTGAAGGGCATCTCCTTCATTGTCGTCGGAGGGTTATATGAGAAATCAAAAGTAAAGCGTGCAGATTGATGTCTGGCATATGGAGAGACTCTCATGTTTTAATTGTTGCGTTGGGTCTTCTGAGAAGCAGATATCAAGATAGGATTAAATGAATGAGAGATTAAGTGGGAGATACAGCTGTGAGGGATACAGAGGAGGAAGCCAGCGAAGGCAGGGAGAGCTCATCTGACCCCTGAGGAAGGCAGGGAAGGAAGGACTGGGCAGGAGAATCTCAGACTACAGCACAGTTCCAAGGGAGTTTGGGCCAGGCTAATGGCAAGTCTTCAAACCACACTTAACTCTTTGGAGGGGTGCTGCTTCATAGGGGAAGAGGTCAAGACTAGTACCCTGCCATGCTTAGTTGTTGAAGAAAGCGGCCGGGGGAGCGTGGCCTTGGCACAAAGGTGATAGTGGATCTAAAGGGGTGGTACCTGAGGCTATCAAGCAACTATGTTTTCTGAAGGGTGAGATCGGAACAGTATAGTCTCATGGCCACCACAGTTGTTTTGGTTGTTATTTAGGAGAGGTGAGAACGGCCTCAAACAACCACGCATACTGGGCCCTGCAGGAAAGAAGGGGTCACGGGTGGGGAAGAGAGGGCTGCAGTCCAGTCCCTGCTCCGGTCGCTAAGCTGCGGACCTGCACCTGTGGGACAGATACGCCCGGAAGGGGCACCTTTATCGAATGCCCACACCGGCGTATCTGGGCAGGAGGGTCTGCGCTGGGCGCTTTACGCACCTTGCGACAGAGACCGTTTAAGGATACTAGCATATATGTGTGCATACGTGTGCGTCGAGTATCGAGCGGCAGTGGGGCACTGCGATGAGACTCGGTGGGTAACTGGCCCGGTTAACCAGGAAGCCGCTAGCATCGCATTAACTTACTCTCTGGAGGAAAGGGGAGGATCCCTTACAACCAAAAATGTGAGTTTTGGTAATTAATCATTTGAATATAAGAGTGTCTCTGCTATTGAAAGCAATCAAACTCATCACCTAGCGAAAGGGGTCAAGTTCTAAAGACTTCATTTATCGCAGCTCCTTTGTACTCAGCAGTGTCTGTGCAAATTGCTTATAAAGTGAAAGGCATGGGGGAAAAGGCCCGCGGAAGGGTTCTGAGGTAAGCTTGGTTTTAACTCCAGGCACTTTCTCCATTTATTATCAGAGGGAACTACATCAAATATTCTCGAGCTGGAAACAATGATTAAAAGCACCCTTTTCATTTGATTCTGAAAAACAAAAGAATGTAAGCTGTTACCAAAAAAAAAAAATAAAAAAAAATAAAAAAAAAAATAAAAAA
The DNA here is from genome assembly GCF_037043125.1 of Eumetopias jubatus. NCBI lineage: Eukaryota > Metazoa > Chordata > Mammalia > Carnivora > Otariidae > Eumetopias > Eumetopias jubatus. The sequence goes on along the minus strand of NW_028274810.1, from coordinate 26,859,379 downwards.
ATCAAGCCCGTGCCGGGTCTCCCAACCCGGAGGAAGTGAACGGCACAGTCTATGCCGGCGAGACTCTGGGTGTGGGCACCTCGAGCAGGTTCATCCGGGCCGTGTCCACACCCCGGTGATGAGTTAGTTAACAGTCTACATAATCTTCACATGTTGCAGCTAAGATTTCAGGTATTTTAAATCTAAATGAAGGCACTTTGCTTATCCTGTGTAAATGGAACTTACAAACAGAACTGCAATTTCGTTTAATAGCTATAAACCATTACTCTAATGGTTTGACAAATACCTATGAGGATAGACTGCAATATTTCATCCAAGAAGGAACGGAATATTAAATAAATGTAACCTCCCAATGGGTTCTGCTTTAACCCCCTACTAATTTTGGAGGGTGGATTTAAAAGCTGAAAGCATTTCCGAGTAAATGTTAGGGATGGCTGCAGCAGGTTCTGTGGTGAAGATTAGCACTTTATCCCGGTAATCACAAATCCTCTTTTCATCTTCCATTATCACTTCAAACTCATCATTGGAAAGTGCAGAACTTAACTCAGAAGTTGGAAACGCCATTGCCTCATGTCTAACATCCTGCTGGGGGATAGAAGCAATTAACTAATTTCTCTGCTCATGCTTATTATTTTTCTGGGGACAAAAAAAACCCTAATAGTACATTTACAGACCCCGTCTAGGTTGATATCAATGGAGTCAAAAGTGCATGCCTCAGTAAAATGGAAAGATGAGTCACTCTTCCGTAGTCAGGGAATATATAAAGGCACCATCTCTTGACTCAAAGAATAAAGTGTCACCGGGGGACTTTCAAATAAGAGGCCGCATAAGTTAGAAAATGTGAATGATGTCTAGAACCAGAAAATAAGTAGTTTCTATAATTATCTTCTGTAATTAAAGATACTTTTGATGTTGGCTGATGTGGAGAGCGAGACAAAATAGGACAATGCCCCAAGGACAATGTGTCCAAGGAGAAATGTGATAAGAAAAGGGTCAGTTTTCATGCTGAGCACAATACAGATTGAGTTTCATTTGATTCATAAACTTTTTGTCTTCTGAAGACATATCACTTAGAGGCACCACAAATGAACTTTTATCCTGATGATCAGGGCAAACATCTGGGGGACCCACAGAATTGATCACGTTGGTAATGACCCGAACAAAATAATAGCAGCTACAAACCTTTCAGTTATAATTGACTTAAAAACAAAAAACAAAACCTGAAGCTGCTTGTAATGGCTGCTTTCATTCTCTAGTTTTGTTTTGTGTTTGACAAGAGAGAAAAAAAATGTGCTGGAAGCCTCCCATTACCTAATAGCAATTAACAGAAAACCAGTCAAAAGGCAATTGGATTTTTAGAAAAGCGCGACATCAATTTATCCAATAGAGTTTTTCTTTCTTTCTTTTTTTTCTTTTTCAGCTAATTGGATGGTGGTTTAAAAAAATTCATTTCACAGGAACACAAATTTTTACTAATAGAGTAGCCCGAGAAGCCAGACCTGATATCAGTGTGGGAGAGACCATCCCCGTCACCGGACCCATCCATCCCCTGACTCTTGCCGCTTCCCAGATTCGCTAATACTATCAGCTGCTGCACCTGCAGCATCACCAGAAACTGCTGTGAGGAGACCTGTTTCCAACCACAGAGCAGGCGTGGGGTGCAGCACTGCGTTCTGATGAAAAAATAACATCTCTATGAATTTTCTAAATTTCATCATGTTGCTTCAAATGACAGGAAAAGGATACAAATACATATAATGAACTGATTTGAGGCATAAATTAGCCCCCTTCGTAGCATGATGGTGCTTCAAAAAAAAGTATGTGAAGCACAAGCCTGTGTCCTCCCCTCAGCGCTCGCTCCCCCACCCCCATCCACCTAAGCTCAACAGCGCATCTCGTTTGTCGGCAGATGGAAGAGCAGCCGCCGCCCCCGAGCCCCCCGTGTGTGCTGTAGGGATGCATGTGTGTGTAGGTGTATCTACATGTATGAGTATATAAATACACTCAGGTGTCGAAACAGTTTTCCTCACGTAGGGAACTTGAGATGCACGTGAGCACACGTGCGCATGCACGCACGGCACACACGCACACAAGAGAAGTGGAAGGGGGTCTTTTAGATTGAAAGTAAGTGTTCTCTTCCGATTTTGGAATGGACAGTGTAGACAAATTCCCATTTGTAATCACTGTATTCACAGGTGTAATTCCTAATGGTGAGTTTTTCAAGAGAGGATGGTTTGTGGTACCTACAAGTCAGACCAGCTCTACGTTAAGAGGAAAAAAGAAAGAAAAAGCAGCCTCTGGTCTATTGAAACTTGCTTTTCACTGGAAAGATGCTGAAGGCAGAAGTGTACAATTGCTTGCCTTTCAATATTCCATTTGCAAGAACATCTTTTCATTGATCTCTGTCTATATGTCCTGAAAGTATGTGGTGTTAATTTGTTTTCTGAGATATAGATCACATAGTGTTACCAACACTTACGCTTCCCATTAGGGTTCTTGTAACGTGGTCTATTTTGACTTCTTTTGCAGCAAACTCACATCTACTATTGTAGACAGAAGTCTATACAAATCCAAACAAAACAAAACAAAACAACCCAGTTCCTATGAAGGCCGAAGTCCAAGTACCTCCGATGGCAGTTTATTTCCCAGTGGAAATATGCTTTGTTGTGACATGTGTGGATGCTTTAGTAATCACTGAAAGGTCGTTTTATGGACAACTTCATGGTGGCAAATTTGTTTCTCATTCACTGAACGCCAAAGAAGGATGGAATTTTCACACTGATGTGTTTTGCTAAATTTTAAAATGTGAGGGGAATTTTTTAAAATTAAAATTCGACTGCCCCCTCTATTCAAGTATAACAGGTTTTAATAGATGAAAAGGACTTTTCAAATTAATTAGTGAATGCTCCTCTTTTTGAGTGTTTCCATCATGCTTCCAGGCCTTGTGTCGAGAAATTTATTAACACTGTTGCATTTCAGCCTCTCAAGGAGCCACCCAAATGTGTACTTCTCCATCTCATATTGATGTAGAAACTAGGGCTCAGAGATTTTTGGTGGTTTACCCAGAGTCAGGACAGATAACAATGCCAGCCCACTGGCTCAGTATTTATTCAAAATAATTCTGAGTGCTTCAGGTAAAAGAAGGTCATGATTTTAAATCTCACTGGGCTGATAAAACAGGCATTACACTGAGGGTTTATATTACGATTTTCATGGCACTAGAACTTCATATGCATAAAGTGTTATTTTCTGACATTATGTAGCTTGATTTATTTTTATGGTAAGTCCATTGTAGGGTTTGATACATATTTAAACAAGAAAAAGGAAATTAAATCTTAAAAGATCATTTATATAAGATTAGAGAGGCTATCTTAAATACACACATGTGGATAAGGGAAATGTTAACTAAACTGCATTTCATATCTGAGTCGTATTCTCTTCCTGATCTTTTCTGTCTGAATGAGAAGTTTTTCAATCACTATGTTTTTACTGAGGAAAAAAGGCATTTGGCTCATCCTTTTCAGTAGGTCCTGAAATACTGGTGATGTTAGACTATGTGAAAAATAGTTAATTTATTTAAAGATATCTGAGGAAGGTCTTGATGTTTAAGAGCTTTAGAGGTACCTGATGGATATGGGCACTTAACAAAAACTGTTTTTTTTCCTTTTCATCACTCCCCCCGCTGCCGCCCCCCCCTTCAGCTACTCTAAGTCCTGCCTGCCCGTCCTGGGGACTCCTGCGATCTCAGCACACATATAATGCATTAGCTCTGGTCCTTCCAAACTAGTTGGGAGCTGGCTCTATTTGATAAGCAGGACTAAACTTCTAGGGTGCAGGCCAGAGAGTTTACATGATAGCTTGCCCCTTTAGAACAAGCACTGCCTGACTCTCACTGGACCCTTTGTCTACATTTTACAGGACAATGACATTTATTTTATCATATCAACATTGTAGTCATGTTATGGGCCTACCTGGCAATTCTAGAGAAGGAACCAGCAATAGTAGGGAAAACTTCATTCCTGATTGTTTTTAATATTTGGGATTTTGACGTATATTTGCAGTAAGGGGTTATAAGTGGGGATCATAGAATTGTGGCAGAAAAGTTAGAATAATGAAGTTGGAAATAAGATTTTTATTTTTTCTTTCTTTGCCTTTGCTCTTTAGAGACTAATTTTCAGTGATCAAAAATAATTTTTTTTCCTGTGAATGTTAAGGGTGTATCCCCATGACACCCCCAAACATATTTACACTTGAAAAATAGTGGGTGAGTAAGACAACAAATATTGTAGAGGCTCCTGTATCAGCTCAGAGGCAACATGCAAAAAAGGACACATCATACCTCCGCGCACATCAACACAACTTTTCATATCCTGCATTTCCAGGGCACCACCACCCTCTCAGGGTGAGAGGGTCGCACATCAAAGTCTTGCTGGACTTTCCGCCAGCCTTCCTATCCCATCAGCCACTGAGCCTATTGGTCATTCCTTTCTATTCTCTCCGCCACATCGCTTCTTGGCCTTTTGGCTAAGATCAAGTGTAGTACTCTCTCCGCCACTACTCAGCCCAAGCCTCATCACCTCCTGAGCCTGACCTGATGTCCTAGTTTCCCGCCCTTTTCCAGGTCTGCATTTAACACCCCTGCACACACACCCCCAGACGGATCCACATTCCCCATATTCTATTTGACATTCAAGAATCCCCAACATCTACTTCACTTTTTCCTTGCTGGCCATCTCTCCCCGTTGCCTGCCCATCCGGTCATCTGACTGCCTTCTCATCTCACCTTTTCTTACTACATACTGTGGTCGATCCTGATTTATTGTTATTCATAGTCTTTCCTACACATAGAAGCCATTCACTCATACAACCAGTATTTATTAAATGACTACTACTTTTACGAGGTATGCTAGAAGCTGGGGACATACAGTGAGCCAGACAGACACAATTTCTAACCCCAAGAAGCTTGTTATCCAGTCTTCCCTCTGCTAGTCTCAATCCTATTCACACTATTTACCTATACGAGGGCCTCGCTGCCTTCCTTCCCTCCAGCTTACGGCAAACAACCTTTCTTTGAATTTCCTCAGCATTTACTGTTCTTATCTCATATTTTGACAATTGGTCCATTTAGTCAACAAACTTTTTTTTTTTTAAAGCACTCACTTCATGCCAGAGACTTTGCTATTTTCCAAGGATATATAACATTGTAAAATACACAATTTCTTACTTTGAGCCACTTAAAATATTTACATAGCTGACAATAGTCACAGATGGTGGCCGTATAACAGGGGCAAAGAATGCGTGTCCCTACAGCGCTGGTGCACTCTCTATGTGGTTATCATTTTAGTACTACCTACGGACACATGGGAGGCAGTGGAGCTAGGATTTGAACTGTGTCCACCTCACTACAGAGTCCAACTTCCTCCTCAACATATTTGGAGGCAGCTAGGGTCTCTATGATCTCTCTGTGTTCCTCTGAGTGCCTAAAACTTACTGGCACTTGAGAAATATTTGTTGAATAAAAGAATTCAGCCTTGTCTTCATAATATCTTGGTCCAAACATCAAATAAGCCCTCTCTATGAGAGCAGAGGAGGCAACTGGTCTCCAGAAGGTGCAGTGGCCTCTGGGTTACCAAGTGGAGATTTGTTGGGGCAGAAACGTCTTATCTGCTCAATAAAGGGACCTGGCAGAGAGACAGTTAGAAAATACCATATTCGGTTCCAATTGTAGACCATCTGAGCTGGTGAGATCTTGCTATAAAATGATAATAAATTTAGAGATCCTTCTGGGCTGAGGCTTGCTTAAAAGGGTAGAGTCAAGAGGTGAAACTCAAACAATCTGAGTGTTGAAAAAGCTTTTTTTGGTTGCCTAGGATGTAAAATTTCACAAAGATCATTTTATTCAATAAAACAGACGTATAAAGAGCATCTACTTAAAATACACACACACACACACACACACACACACACCACTTTTGGGCACAGTCAGAGGGTCAAAAAAGAAAAACGAAAAAATATTCGCTGGCATTATGGAGTAGCATCTATCAACAAAAATAATAATATAAAGTACTCTAATGAAAGTATAAAGGCATAGTGTAGAGTGAGAAATTAATTCCAGCTGAGGAAGTTTGGATGACTTAATGGCCAGGGTAGGTTTTAAATGAGCATAAAATATGGTTAACTACCAATGGCTAACATTTCTTGAAAAAGTGTGTCAGGTAGAGAAATTAACCAGAACAAAAGCCAGAGCAATACAGCTCAGGAAAGAAGCAAAGGGCTTTGGAAAACACACCTGCAAAGGTCATTGAAAGGTCCACCAAGGAAGGCATTGCATCCCAGAGCCAAGAAAGGGCATAGTATCCTCTTTGTGGGGCGAGTGAAGCAGTCATCTGAACTTTCAGGGCCCCAAACCAAAAAGATGTCAGATGGGATTACCCTGATGAGTGATCGAGACAGAGTGTCCATTGTAGTTAGGGAATAGAAAAATGTTGAAACCTCCATATTGGCAAGGTCACAACATGATGGCCACACTCCTAGAATGATGGCAGAGTACACAGTTTGCTCCTAGCTCACCCTATCATTATTGTTGTTAGAATTAAAATATGTCAAGCATTTTCCAAGATAATTTATTAGATCCTCTCAACTTAAACTTTTCCATTACTTTCTACATTTCTTCCTAGCACTCCTAGAACTGTGAAAGATGTGCTTTACTGTATTAGCCCATCTTTTATTTGCATTTTACACTTTCTAAATGATTTGCAATCGTTAATAGTTTGTGATGACTACGTAGTCATCTGGAACCACTGTTTATTTTTAGCATTACAAAATCAGTGCAGAGATATTTTTGCATGGAACCAAAAAGTTTCTATACATGGAAACTTCTTTAGGAAAACAAGATGTCAGAGAGAAAACCAAGTTTCCTTTCAGATAAAGTTAGGGAGATGACATCCCTGGATGTCTCTTCCACTAACCTGCTATTTGACTAGGACATGTTTGGTTGTTTTTTTTGTTTTGTTTTGTTTTGTTTTGTTTAATATGCAAAAGTGACAAGAATTGGTCTCTCTGCTCTCTACAGCCTCATCTACCCCTAAAACGTGTAACTAGCGTAAAGACATTCGAGGTTTGGAATTCAATTTTTCTTCCTAGAGATAATACCACATATATTATTCTTTCATATAATATTTGTGAGTTAAGTCTTATATTAACTATATTGAAAGATGCTTACAAAACATGATAGCACAGCACCTTATATTTTAAGACAGGAATATTCAGGGTATACCTTTACAACATAAACTTGAATTAAAACTCCTTATAATAAAGTGGGAGGCTGTTGAATCAGTCAGACCTGAGTTTGTGTCTCTAATCCGTCACTTACTAGCTTTGCAACTTGGAACAAGATATTCAACTTCCCTAAATCACAGTTTTTTTTCATATAAAAAATGGAGGTAATAAACAGGTTATATAAAGATTCATTAAGTTAATTGAAATAAAATATGCAAAGTCATAGCGCAGTATTTTCATACGTAATAAGCCCTCTAATATTACCTGCTATTCTAATAATTATCTGATAATGCTGTAAAAATGAATTAGGCACGGTCCCAGCCCTTAAGAAAACAAGCTGGGACAGGGAGATGAGACATACTAACAATACTATTATATAGGAAAGAAAAGTGCTTTTGTCATGATAAGAGCACAGATAAAAGACTGGGAATTCGGAAGTGGTATCTGCATGTTTCCTATTTAGTGTTTGTACCATTGACCTTCAGCCAGTGGTTGAATAGCCTGCTGTCTGACAGCTTTGTATTGTTTCTTACTCCTTACTCACAAGATGCATAGGAGAGGATTCTCCCCAGAGCACGCTTGAGGGCTGGGTGCAAAAGCAACTGGCTGTAACTTCTCTGGTGCGGTTGCACTGCTGTCGGAAGGTGATAGGGCAAGAGCTTTGGAAGATCTCAGGTTATATCCTCCCAATGGCCACAAGGCCCAAGGACCATTAAAAGAGGTAAGGTCGTTCTTTGGAATAAAACTTTGTACCTCTAAGAATCTTTCCGCCACTCATAAAAATATACTCTTTATTTCCTTGATTCTAACATACAGAAGGCATACCACTGTTTAATAACAGTTTGTGTGTGTGGCAAGGGAGGGAGCTGGAGAACCCGTTACCTGAAAGTATATATCCCTTTGTCAAAAACATCCTAATTTCAAAAATGTTAAGATGTATAACATAAATATGCCTCTAAGAATTGAAGAAGTATAATGTTATCAAGAAGGCATTAGGACGCACTACACTTAAGTACAGAGTAACTCTAAAGTTCCTTCGTTCACACATGCAGTCATACAACAACTGCTCATTGAGCATTTGATATGTAATCTTCAGGACCATGAATGAGGTTGGTTAAGACATAGTGCATGCAAACAGGAGCTCTGCATGTAGACAGTATGTGCAATCACAAGGTAGTGAGGTAAGGGTTGATACAAATAGATACAAAGCGTTGCCCCAAGACGCCAAGGATGCAGTAGCTAATTGCCTGGGCCACAGGACTGGGGAGGGCTTTGGGAATCTTTGGAGAGTAAGTGACTACTGAGCGATCACATGGTATCTGTATCATGCCTGCACACATTCAGAGTTATACCAGACAGGGTCTAGGAGCTCAACTGTGCTGTGGAAGCCAAGTGTGATGTCTCCATTTCCAGCATCTGGCTGGACCGATGATCATTTTGATCATTCTGACCCGCAAATCTTTTTTCTTTGTGTCCACGACCTCTGTCTGCTATGTCAGCTCTCAATGCTCATCTCAGATTCTGCTTTTCAGACACCATCTGGGGACCATAGATTCTTCCTCCGAATCCAGCTTTTCCCCTTAGCTGCATTTATTCTATTACTTCATTCCCCATGTCTACAGGTAAAACCTGTACGTTGTACGCTGAAGCGACCCAGGACTGCTCTCTTCTCTTGTGATGGGGGGGAGTAGAAAACCTGAAAGCCTTCAGTTTGGGGTGATGGGTGCAGAAGGGAGGGGAGGAGAGAATTCTAAGCGAACAGAGGAGCCATAGGGAAGAGTTGTAGGATTTTATGCTTTCCTTGGTCTGTAACAGTGGGGATGGTTATACCTCACTTGTAAAGCACTGTGAGGTGGAAATGAGTGAAGGAGAGTATATAAGTGTGCCCAGGACATTGATGACACGTAATAAATTTTCAACAAGTGTATTTTTTCTTCCCAAGCCTGTGCAATAGGCACCTTCTGTCAGAGAAGTTCTGTTGTCTCCAGTAGAAGCCACAGAAGATTCCTTCTGCAGGTTTGTCCAGATCTAGCCTCCAGAATGTTATCTATCTGCATAACTGGACCGAGGCTAACTGAAAATTTCTTCATGATTTCATGAGTATCTGACTCAACTGCCGACTCCTACCCCTCCTAACATATGCCTGGGCACAGATCAGTCATGAGGCTTGTTTTGAGAATCTCCTGTTGTGTGGAGAGCTGCTGTATTCTCTGGCTAATCGAATCTTTGGAACTGAGAATTCTTACTAAATAATGTGTGTGTGCCTGTGTCTGTGTAGGCATATGCTTGCCTGCATGTGTGTGAATGTGTGTGTGTGTGTGTGTGTGTGTGTAGGTAGAATATTTGGGTAAAAGGAAGCTAGAAAGAGGGAGGAAGACAAAGGATGTTGCTGACAATCCTTAGACTTTCTGTATGGTGTAGGTCAGGGCTAAATAGAATATAATATTTGAACATCACTTTTATTTTAAAATTATTTTATATCTATTAAACACATTTTTGCTAAAATGCATTTTGCATAAACTAGAGTATATATAGTTGTTATGCCGATGTCCAGTTCATGGGCTTAGGAGAAGCACAGCCCTGTATGGACGGTAGTGGGGTCAATTCCTGACCCCTAGAATGGATTCATTGGTATATTTACCCAAGGCAGCCAGAAGAAAACATGGTTCAAGGAGTGAGCTCATGCTATAATCAAGAGTGGAAGCTAAGGTTAATATCAAGAACAAGTACTAGGTGTCAGGTCCAATGGCATGCATGAAACAGTGAAGAATGGACAAAAGGCAAGACGCCAAGAACTGAGGACATCAGAGACACTTTGGAAGTAGTGATCAGGTATGGTCTTATTATTTCAAGAAAGTGTCGGACACCTAGCAAGGCATATAGTTCTTAATTAACTAGAATTTTAGAATGTTTTCTCTGGGATTTTGGAAATGGCACAAGTACTTTGCTTGAATATAAATGACCTTGATTTATTTTGAATCAAAGAATAATTGAATCATAGATCTCCAGGGTTTGGAGAAGGGGCATTTGAATTCAATTAACAGAGCTACTGCTGATGTTCAATCCATTCTTGAGCATCCAAACAATTGACAGATTTGTACAACAGGAAACTTGTTCCTTCTTGAAATAAACGATTATACCTTCCCATGACTCTGAGGGAATGTGAGACTATCCCATTTCGTATTTCATTTAATTCCATTGACTTCAGGTTTCCATCCATTTATCCTAGGTTTCCTCTCTAAGTCATGAGAACAAATCTTGTTATCTTGTATGGAAACTATGTAATACATTATATGTTGGATAATTTCATTATGTTTACTTTATCAACATATTTCAAGGAGAGCTTTCGGGATGAGATAGGGAAATTTTGGTGAAAACTCAAAGTTCATTCACCTATCACAACGTATGCAATTTGCCTATAATAAATGAAGAAGGACACTGGCTAATTATAAAATTAGTCCCATTAGTTCAGCATAATTCTATATACATAGGACAAATTCACATGGGAAATGACAGCTACCTCTTTGATGAAACCATCATGAAAGATCTTGAATCAAAATCAACTATCACTTCTGAGCCATCGAGTTCAGAGAATTTCCAAGTTGAGTTGACTTCTTTGGGTTACAGATTCTATAAGGCTGGATTTAGAGTTGCCCTGCCCTAAATCGGGAAGTAGCTAATTGTAACTGGATTGACTGCCCTTGGTCCGTTTTGAACGCCTGCATCTACAACTCTCTGTGACAGGCTAGGTGCCTTTCCTAAATAATTCCCGATGCAGAGGTATGTATTAAAAACAGCTTATCAAATTGACTAAGAGGGAAACTCGATGTTGCCCAGTCCGTCTCCCTACCCAGACACATTTTGATACAGTGTATTTGAGTGCTAATAATGACATTAGAAGATGTTGGAAAGAGCTCTAATTCAGCATGCAGAAGTGACTTTGCTGTCATCTCCTATTTTCTGCACAATTGACAGCAGATACTTGGGGCTGAATTTTTATTTCAGGTCAAATTTCCAAGGCATGAGGCTGTCTGTTAGAAACAGATAAGACCAAAACCAGTACGAAAGCACTTGTTGGAAGTGTCAGTGGTGCTGAGAATTTGAAAGGGATGCTTCAGTTTTCTGTTTAGGACATGACACAACAACATATGTTTTAGCATCAAGAAAAACCAACCAGCAGCTCCCCTGTCATTTTTCCATGGTTCCTACTGGGAAGATTTCAGAAGAGAAATCTGATTTCTTTGGGAGATGAGATGATTTAAAAAAAAAAATAAAAAGCCCCTTTTGTCATTTTGCTTTCTCCTTGCCACTGTTTCCCAGAATATCTCAAGCAAATCCAATTGACCAGTATTTTTTTAACACAAAGACCAATAAGCCATACTTTAACACGTCTATAATTAAACAATAGTGTTTGCATAACTGAATCTAAAGAAAAAAGGGTTGGAAATCAGTGAAGTTGAAGGTTTATAAAGTCGTTCAGATGTGCTGACTCACTGAATTAAATGGGGAACTTCGGGTGTGTTTTAAAAGTTACTTTGTACACATTCTGGGTCAGTCTCTGCCTAATTCACTGTCCCTTGTCTGGCAAACATGCCCCTGCTTCCTTCAGCTTGAACATGCTAAGTTAACATGCACCCAGGCAAGCTATAGCTAATGCCACCATTTTATTGCTAAGAGCAATTTTATGGCTTGTGTAACATTTTGTCACCTTAAGTTTAAATTTGATGTGCTTCCACAAAAGTCAAGAGTTTGTTTTATCTTTGGACCAGAAGCTCTGACACCGAAGTCAACGTCTGAACATGTTCACAATCCTAAAGTGACAAAACTCTCTCTTTCCTCAACGGCGTTCCCAGTACCCAAGAGTATCCTGTATTTCTTACACCCCGAATGAGAAAGCAAGTGCGTGCTTCTCTTTTCCCTTTTTGTACCTGCTTTATTTCTATTAGTATTACTACTTAAACATTTCCTGTGGCATTGAATTAAAATTTGTCATTTTATTTTTCTCCTCGAGAAAGAGTGATTTAAAACCCAACCATGCACATAAAGATATGATTTGATGTAGGACCCTCAACGATTTGTCATCATAGATGGTTCATTCTTTGAAATAGAAGCCTTGGGGAACCCTAAATTCCAAAACTGAAACTACCTCACAGGAGACCCGATTTGCAATTTGTAGCAAAAGTGAACCCTCCTGGACTCATTAATCTCAGGAGGCTCATGTCTCATATTGTTCCCATTTCCCAGCAGCTTTGCCTCAGGGACAAGCACTTGCCTTCTTTTTGCGTTTCTTCTATGTAGTTGGATTTCTTTGCAATACTCTACGTAAACAATAGATTTTACAACATCATTGCCGCAAGGTCTTTCTATGAACAGATCTCTTCCACAAGTCTGTGAAATTGTCATTGCTTTTATGCAACTTGTATAAGGTAAAACCATAAAGCTATGGTCCTTTTTACTTTTAAATAGCAAACATTTTTCCTACAACTGAATGTTGTCTTTCAAAAATTATCTCTTTTGGAAGCTATGGACCATTTCCAGGAAATCTGCCGTTGTTCAAACTTTTCCAGAAACCTCTATTTGAATTTCCTTTGGAGTCAGTGTATAATTTCTAAGAAAATGCTTCACTGTTGTTTAAATGATCCACTCGTAATTTATGTTTTCTTAACCATTGTTTGTCAGTAACACTATTATCTTTTCTTATTAATTATATGGTTATAAGAATTGACTGCACCGGGCGCCTGGGTGGCTCAGTTGGTTAAGCGACTGCCTTCGGCTCAGGTCATGATCCTGGAGTCCTGGGATCGAGTCCTACATCGGACTCCCTGCTCAGTGGGGAGTCTGCTTCTCCCTCTGACCCTCTTCCCTCTCGTGCTGTCTGGCTCTCATTCTCTCTCTCTCAAATAAATAAATAAAATCTTTAAAAAAAAAAAGAATTGACTGCACCATTGACTGACCATTTCAAAACAAGAAAACCTGCCATCAGAGGCAGAATTACCATACCGCGGTAGAGAGTTAAAAAGAATGAATCCCTGTCTCCAGACACAGTTCTGAAAAAGGAGATCCCAAATTATTTTAATCTATGGTATCATCAGCAGAATAAGTGAATAAGATCTCGTGATCTTTTGTGGGTCTAAAATTCCATAAATTGTTTAGATAAACTTTGTATATTCATTTAATAATATGACTATACTTAATTCTCAATATAACTTTTTTTCTCCTTTGTTGATCATTTTTACGTTTCACCTGCCAGTGAACACTCAGAGCAGTTAGGGCCTTAACAGGTTGCCTAGTTTTCTCAGTTCCACTGGAAATGTTTTGCATGAGCCAGTTATTCCCTAAGCAGGTACAGATGAAAGCACACATGTGCACATGCATGCACACATACACAAAACACTCCTTTCATCAGTAAATTCTTTAATGGGTTTTTAAGCCAATTTCTGTATGTTCACATAGCTGACACCTTGTGTCTTCCATTTAACGTGGTTCTTTCCCTGTGGCTCCCCCATCACTAAATTGTGGGAGGTCACCTCTATGCTTCCACAGAAAGCAGAAAACCCACCAGGAGATATGTATCATTGGAGAATTTCTTTTGTTTCAGGAGCTGGGTGTAAGCATTTGCATGATGCTTCTCTATTCTTTAAGTCATACCATGGGGCCCTTGAAAACATCGTAACTTGAAGACAGGACAAGATACACTTTTTTTTTGGAGAAGAGCGGGATGGGACACCCTTTACCGTGTGAGGCAGTGGCTTACCGAGCGCTCTCCAAATAGTTAAAACAGGATGTTCCAGCTGCTGCATAGAGTATAACATGACCTTCTTCCATCTTTTTTTTCCCTCCGGGGCCTGGTGAGGGAGGAGGGGCAGATTAATTATCCACTCTAGTAGGACTGTTTCCCCAGGAGACAAGGAGGGGCAAACAGTGTGTATAGATTATTTGAGGGCATTGCCCAGTCATCTTCTCACTAAAACTGTTTGAAAATCTCTGGATGTCTTAAACACTGCTGAGCCAGGGATTAAGTCAGGAGGGATTTGTGTGTCTCAGATTCAATACTTATAGGCACGGAAGGGATAAGTGTAGCGCGAAGAGAATTGTGGCCATGTAGAGAGAGGTCAACTATCCCTGGACGAACCCCTTCTCTACCGCACACTGTTGGCAGTGACTAAGACATTCCTTTGTATTGAGTAGAGTATCTGCTACCTTTACCCCAGTATTAAATCTAGGGGAAAATCTGATTTAGTTCAAGCAACTCTACTGTCCCTGGAGACAACGTGAAAGCGTAAACCTTAGACAACTGATGCCATTTGTGATTTTTAACCAGCTCGAGTGGTTTCTTTCAAAAGTTAATATTTATCTTGCCATAATATTTACCTTCACACAGTAAGTGCTATTTTCCCATGACTGCAATGAAGAATTGTGGTAAGATAAACTCACCTCTATAAGATAAATGTCAGATATTTAATGAAAATCACTGGATGAGCATCTCAGGTTTACTTTGAATTTGTTGAGGTTCTGGACTTCCAGTAAAATTTAGCTCACAAAATTTTCCAAATATGAGTCCTTGTGATCAACACCGGGGGTTGCAAGAAATGAATTCTGAGAAGACATGGGCCTTAGCAAATAGATGGCTGGCCTGGGAATGCAGAGATGTAAATTCTTTTCACTATTCAGATACTGATAGGCTGAGAGGTTCTCTCGGCCTTCTTTTCATCTGTGAAACAAGTGGATTTAACCAGGTCATCTCCAAGATCCTGTCCTATTCTAAGATTCTGTGATTCTATGTTATTATATGTTCATTATCCATCATAAAATTCATATTCCTGTATTTCAGGTATAAGTCATTGGAAAAGATTTTAAAGATAAAAAAGCTCTGGCAAGCAATCACATCTTTGAGAGAAAGGGATAGGCACGTGAAGAGCTAAGTAACAGTCCACTTTCTGGTAGACTTAGGGATTTTCCCAGATGAAATTAACAAGAGATGGAGTCCTTGGTTGGCGCTGGATAATTTGATTTATGATTACAGATATTTAGGACTGTTTTCCATAAAGTGCTCTGATGGCCCTCTTGTGACTGTCTCGGAGGAGGTTGAAGTCCTGGAGTGGAGTGAAGAGCCTCTCACCTCAGCTGGAGGGAGAACTACTCCATTTTCACCTGTTTAACATCTGGGCTTCCTTGTCAAATCTAATTTGAAGGTAAGAGTCTACTTCTCCAAAAAGTTTGAGAGCCTTTGGTCTAGTCAATCCAATTTGTCATGGTATTAAACACACCTCAACTAGCATCTCACTTTCCACTTCATCAAGATCTTTCTTGATCTTCCCTTCGTTGAAAACCTCCCATAAATCATGCTTCTTGTAGAACTGCCACAGGCAGAACCGCGTTCTTCCACAATTCGCATGTTGAAGCCCAATGCTCACTCATCCAGTGTCACTGAATTTGGAGATAGAGTTTTTATGAGGTAATTAAGATGAAATAAGATCATAAGCATAAGGCCCTGATTCAATAGGATAAGTGTCCTGAGGAGGAGAGACACCAGAGAGATTGCTCTCACTCTTTCCCCAGGAGTACACACTTCAAAAGGCTACATGGAAACATAACAAGAGGCAGTTGTCAACAAGGCAGGAAAAAAGTTCTCACCAGAAATGGAACCAGCTGGATCTTGAACTTCTAGCCTCCAGAACTGTGAGAAATAAACTTTTGTGGTTTAAGCCCCCCAGTCTATAATATTTTGTGATGGCAGCCTGTGCCGATGAAGACAAGAATGCTAACCTAGGCCGCATGAGGGACAGAAGTTTCTCTTTAAATCACTTCCTAGGCATAGGTTTTTCCCTTGAGCAATGAATTCAATATGAAGAACTGAAATGAAAACAAAATGCGGTGTGTAACGAACTTTGAGCAACCACTGCTGTGTGTGCATGTGCCATTTACATGCTGACATGCTCAAGGTGGAGTTGTTAGGAGGTGGCTGTGGGAATATAAACTCTGTAGATGTAAATAGCCACACTAAAACTATGATGTATGTGCCCTGTGCATATTAGCTCCCCTATGAACTTAAAGTCTGGAGAGCAGTATTGTGCACTCACCAGCACATTATGGGAATGCAAGAAAAAAAAAATCAGAAATAACAAAATCACTAAGAGGTAGGTAGCCAAATGTTATTATTATCATTTTATAGAGGAGTAGCCAAAAGGTCAAGTATCTTGTTCAAAGTGACACAGAAGAGTAGAGTTGAGCCCCGGAATTATTAACTTCTGTTTTCTAATCTAGTGAACCTGAGGTTATAGAATCCGACTAGGAAGGTCAAAGCTATCAGTTTTATGTCATGCGGTAGTTATGAGGTGCTACACGTGTCGCTCCTGTTCTTTTGTTCCCTCACTGGGGAGCCACTTGATGACTGTAGCTGCAGCAGCTTCCCCCAGCCTGGGAAACCTGAACCTGAAACCAGAGAGTATATTAAAAGTCAGTACCTCTGACTGACTGTGGATTTCAGCTCTCCTGCTCTCCAGGCCGTTCAATAGTGGCATCTAATCAGAATCCCTTTTGCTCAATCTGTGTTGCCTTTGTTGGGAAAAGGCCTGGTGATCTCTTGAGAAGAGTCCAGGGGCTTCTGGTGGTGAGCACCTGCGAAACTGGTTCCAAGACTAAATATTAGAAATGGTCGGCCTGGCCACTGAAGGCAGCACTGGTTCCCCACACTCTGCAGCCAGCCCACAGCTTCTGAAATATTGTGTTCATGTTTAGATCTCCATTTGAAAAAGAGACTTGATAAAAGGATGCCTCCTGAAAAGGCTTTGTAATGATTAGTCAGTGGTCACCTTCTTTTGTCTCCCCAAGATTTTGGCACTGTTGATCATGCCTTCCCTCGAACTCTCTCTCTCTCTCTCCTTCTCTTTCTCTTTGGCCCAGTGACAATGGGCTGACTTCTACAATAGCCACTCCTGTCCTTCATTCACTTCTGTTTGATACCCTTCTTCCCCAAATGTGGGGGGGATTCTCAAATTCAGGGCTCTATGAAAATTACCAGATGACACTGAGGTCAACAGGACTCACATCCTGAAATCAAACCTTCATGCCATGCTGTTATCCAGTTAAATCTGGCAGAATCCATACAACAAAATGCAAAGGGCATGTAGTAGATTTCTGGTTTCAACTTTGAGTTCCTTCTCACCGGAAATCTGTGAAGAAACTATCTTTTATGACTAAGGGAATACACAGTGTTTGTTCTGGTTCTGTTTGTGATTATTATTTTAGATTTTGATGATACTTTCTGTGTGTACCTTTATATACGTTGCTGAATTTGTTACCTCTTTGCATCAGTGTCTTTATTACTCTTTCTGGATTAATCTCAAATTCTATATTAGGTGGCTGTTAAGAGTTAATTGGAGAACTGAATCTATTTCTGTTATTTTCCAACATCAATTCTGATACCAATGGGAAATCCTGCAACCCAACTGAATTCTGACACTAACCACCTGACTGAAGTTAGCACAGACCCCACAGGTCAAGGGACTTGGTATCACAAGACTGCCCTCATTTCAGTTGCCATCTCTAAGTCCCAGCTGTCCCCAGTACTTCTGTGCACCCATACTTCTGTGCGGTCAACAACAAATTTGGGGGTTCCCATAATCTTCTCTCAGGTTTGAAAATTCACTAGAATGACTCATAGAACTCAGGAAAGTGCTATACTTACAATTACTGTGTTATTAGAAAGGATACAACTCAGGACTAGCCAAATGCAAGAGATGCATAGGTCAAAGAATAGAGGGGTGGAGCTCAGAGCTTCCATGCCTTCTCAGGGCATGCCCCTCTCTTAGCACATCCATGTGTCTGCTAACCCAGAAACTCCCCAAACTCATTGTTCAAGAGCTTCTATGGAGGTTTTATTACTCAGACAAGATTGATTAAATCAATGACCATTGGTAAGTGAATCTAGTCTCTAGCCCCTCCCCTCCCCAGAGGATATCTGGGGTCCTCACTAAAAAGCACCTCACTGGCAAAACAACTTCAGAAATTTCCAAGGGGTTTCAAAGCTCTTGTGCCAGGAATGCATACAAAGACCAAATATGTATTTTCTTATACTACACTATTGTTTTTCTTCCCTCTTATATGCTCAGGACACTGAGAGTTCATTATTCCAACCTACTGAGTTTTTTAGTGAGATAAGCAGAATTCTGAGATGGCCCTCAATATTCCTGCCCCCTGGTGTACTCTTCTTATATATGCACCTCCCCTGAGTGTGGGCAGGACCTGGGAACATGATGGGATTTCACTCCTGTGATGAGTTTATGTTATATGGCAAAGATGAAGGGATTTTGCAGATGTAAATGAGGTCCCTCATCAGTTGACTTTGAGTTAATCAAAGGGAGATTATCCTGAGTGGGCCTGACAGAACCAGGTATGCCCTTAAAAGAAGGTCTAGAGGATAGAGACCCCTCCTACTAGACTTGAAGGGGCAAGCTGACACATTTTACAGCTGAAAGTAAATAAATTCTGCCAATCACCACATGAGCTTCAAAGAGGATGCCAGCAGGCCCAGCTGACAATACACCAGGCTGAGACTCAAGTCCTGTAAGTTAATACCTCCCTTTTAGTATCTCGACTTTAGCGTCTTGACTTCCAATCATGTCTTAACCACATCAGGATCTCTAATCAATTGACCTTATGGCCTTCTTAAGGAAGACTTGTTACAAGACTATTTGGTAATCTGGGTGAAAAATAATGGTGATTCAGACTAGAGTGGAAGAAGTGAAAGTCAAGAGGAGTGGTCACATTGAGGGTGCACATGGATGGAGGAGCAAAGCATTTCCTGACATTGAGTAGGAAGAAAAAAGTAAAGTCAAGGTTTCAGGACTAAGAGATCTGAAAGACAGAGTTGCCAGCAACTGGACTAAGAAAAACTATGCTTGGAGCAGGTTAGGGGGAGGAGGATGGTTAGAGTTTGTGGATATATTGAATCTGAGATGCCTAAACACATCCAAGTTGTGTTGTTAGTTGGATATACAAGTCTGGAAATCAAGAGAGCTTTGGGCTAGAAGACATACTTCCAAAACCTGATGGCAGGGAAACTTAAAGCTGGATGAAATCACCAGGGGAGTGAATATACAAAAAAAATAATAATAAAAGAGGGCCAGAGACTGCACCTTGGGACAGTGCAATATTTAAGAGGTCGTGGAGGAGAGGAAGGAAACAGAAGTGATGACTAGAGGGTTAGGAGGAAAACCAAAGAGACCCTGATTTCCTGCAAGCCAAGTGAAGAGAATGTATGGAGGGCGGAGTGGCCATCTCTTTTAAATGTTGCTCAGCAGGTCCAGTAAATATGAACCAGAATTAACCACTTGATGCAAGAACGTGGTTGGAATTGGTGACCATTACAAAAGCAATTTTGGTGGCTGATCGGAAAGACTTTAACAAAGAATGGGGGAAAAATGAGAGAAAAGTATACACAGTTGTTCCAAGGAATTTTGCTTATGGAGCAGGATCTATTAGGGAAAGCGGAGTAAAGAAAGTATTTTTTTTTAATATGGAAAAAACTGGCATATTTGTATGCTGGCAGAAATAATCCTGTTGAGAAGGAGATAGGACGGTGTAGGAGATCATGGGGAGAATTATGGCAGCATTGTGTTTGGGTTGTGAGAGTGGATGGAATGTAACACACAAATGGAAGTATTGGCTTAAGTCAGGAATGTGGGAGTCCATCAGGGTGGGAGGGCAGATTCTGGTAGGTGGGAAAATGTGATGGTGGGAATTTGCAGAGCTTCCGTTCTCACTGCTTTTATTTTTTAGTAAAGTAGAAAACAGGAGTCAACAGTCAAGAATGAGCATAGTGAAGGAGACATTGGGGTTTCCAGATTAAAGAGGAGGTATGAAATAGTCATCTAGAAGAGTGGATGAGTGAATGCACTAGGGTTATATAAGATGATTGAGGCATATGCTTCTAAAATATACTCTATGGTGTGATAAGATATATATTCTTTTTTTATTTTTTTTTAAAAAGATTTTATTTATTTATTTGACAGAGAGAGAGAGACACACACACAGCAAGAGAGGGAACACAAGCAGGGAGAGTGGCAGAGGGAGAAGCAGGCTTCCCATGGAGCAGGGAGCCCGATGCAGGGCTGGATCCCAGGACCCTGCGATCATGACCTGAGCCGAAGGCAGACACTTAACGGCTGAGCCACCCAGGTGCCCCTACATATTCTGATATATAATATAATCATGTCTAATAATATGATTGCCTAGCCACATTAAGTAGCCACTTGAAACTCGTAAATTGGGAGTGAGACCCGTTCAAGGTGGCTGCATATTCTGCTCCAGCCACATTCCAAGGCATGAGTACTGGGGTGGAGCAGGTGGTGCAGTTGTGTTAGGGGAGCATATCAAAGCGAGGAGTGAGAAGCAAAGGAGTACAAGCAATTTACAACAGAGTGGTGGGTGAGGGAGCTTGAAGTCAATAAGAAGGGAAATGAAGACATTAAGAGGTGAAAGTCATTGAAAGGTTAGAAGATCATCACCATTAGAGTTTGTGATGGAGTCAAAAAATTGGGGTTGGGATGCTAAAAGGAATGAACTGGAAAAATTGGAAGTGGTCAGCAGAATGAGGAGCATGAAGCAGGGCTAATGGGAAACTTTCATTGTTGGGGATGACAGGGTCTATGGTGTGACCCTAGGGCCAGGGGAGAGTTAGCAGGGAGTACTAGGTGAGTGGAGGAGAGAAACCCAAAGCACTAAGAGGTCAGGTTGTTACGGGGATCATTTACATAATCAACCAAAAGAAAGGCAGGTAAGTACAAGAGTGAGTGACTATGAGCCCGGAAAAAGAAATGAGGGGAAATGACGTGGGTGTGTGTGGTGGGGCTGGGGGAGTTGTCACTGGATGACAACAATAATGAAGGGTAGGTGACAGTCTGCTGAGGTTCAAAGCTGGAGGGTTTCCTAAGAGGGAAGGAGAATGGTCTGAGAGCATCAAGGAGGAACAAAGAGATCGTTTATCCATGTTTGACTTGGTGGGGCAAGAACTGTGTGAGGAAACCACTGACACCATTTGAGAGGGTGGCAGGGGAAGCAGTGTCCCTCGGGGGAAGGAGGGCAACAGATTCCAGTAGAGCAAGAGTATGAAAGGAATGGCCAGAGAATCACTTCTGATTACTAATTGGACTACCTAGTGACCTTCCTTATAGTATCCAAGGAGAAAGGCCAGTACAACCTATGCATTTAGAAAGCTGTCATCACCCAAATTATTTATTTCACTGCTATTTTGTTTGTATCCATAATACTAGCTGCAAGAGAATATTTATCCTTGGGATATTTTCTTCTTACACATTCCGGCTGAAATGGGCCATGGAAATGATGTTTATGTAGCTAAGATTTTGACTGTGCAAATGATCTTTAACTACTTAATTGGCTTTGATAGATCAAAAGTAGGGAAAGCAATCTGCATGCTGGGCTGTGACTTTATAGGCTTATATATTTGGGAGGTGTTAGTAGGGTAGAAAACTAAAGCTTGTAGATTACTTATTATTATCAAGCTAAGAAATAGAAATTGTGGAGTAATGGGTCTTGTAAACCTAGGAGTTTCCTTAGTGGTTGAAAGTAGTTTAAAAACACAAACAAAAGGAAAGACTAGCCTTTTAAATTGTGAGTATTTATTTTGTTAATTTCTTTGTGTAATAAAATTGCCTTTCATTTGGTCAGCCAGTATTTAAAGTTTTAGCTTTCTTCCAGTTTATATGCCAAAGGCAATAAATTATGCACAGTGCTGCTAAAAACAAGCCAGTTTAGGGGGTTGGGGGAAGGAAACAATAATTACCAAAGACCAGAATTACAGTCAACATTAAAACAGATAATGTTGGCCCACAGCTCTTCCCACAGCTCTTCTGTTACTACCGCAATGGCAATTGGTATTTATAAGCTGCATAACATGCCCCCAAATTATTGGCTTTAATGTGCCAAGAACCTTGAAGAAAGTAAAATACTAGAATAAACCATACCCTTCCGTCACCCCTTTTCATCCTCTACAATCCAGGGTTCTGATTGTCCTATGCCTGATTTCCGTCTTCCTACTCCAGCTTCCACAAGTCCATCTCTCATCTGTCCTTTAACTGGAACATGCCTAACTCTGTTTTCCAAATTCCATGAGATGGTAATTTCCCCAAAGCTCTTTCCTCCTATTCTTATTCTTTATTTTGTTTGAGAAGTTCTAAACGGGGAATATGAAAGTGAAGTAGAGGTCAGTTGTAAGGCGGAAATTGGATAGCCTGACGTGAGGGACTAGATACCCTAAACTTGACCCACTGATGATTTTGCAGTCTGGTCTTCTTTGTGCCCCTGGGTAGAAGGTGGCCGATAGTACCTCTCACATTCAGCATTTACATGGGTAGAGCCAGCTGGTGGTGGTCTGCACTTCCTCTTGTCTCTGTACTTTTGCGGGCTCCATTGTGATTAGAGTATAGTTGGGTAGTTAGAGATGAAGTTCTTTGACTTTCAGCTCTTTACTAAATGGGTATATAAACTTCTTTGCTCATCTTATTCTACCAGGTATAAGCACATATGGGTATAAATGGTATTCTTGTCACCAAAGACTTGAGAGAACTTATATACACTTGGAAATATTTATAGTGAAACACTATGATGCCAGTAGCCCACAAAAAGAATATATGAGTCCCAATGAAAAGAATTACCAAATTCTCCCTCTTCCCATTCTTCACATTCTCTTTCTTGCATTGGTGAGGGAATTGAAGTAGTATTATACTGGGAGGGAAGGGTCTTTGCCTTTCTGTAGCTCAAGAAAGTTTCCTTTTGTAAGCAGGGCTCGAAATGTTTGCCCTAAGGGTTTCAGTGGAAATGTGAGGTAGTAAAAGATTCTTGAACCATTTTGGTCTCCCTTCAACAAACAAGTTTGGGTGTGTTCATTACATTATCCTGACATCATAGGGAAATTACAGTAACAAATGTAGAAGTTATGGTAAAACATTATAGGCTAATGGAAATTTTAGTTGTCTTGAGATTGAACAACAATAATAACCATACACCAAAACTACTTTAAAGGTTAGCTGCAAGGGCTCACTTTTAGAACAAGACTAACATGAAGTCTTTAAATATAAAATCACAGACTACCTAATCTCTGGAAGGATCTGAAACCCAACTTGGGGGACCTTTTGATGAAAAACCTCAAATAAATAGAATGCTCAGGGAATAAGGGTATTCCAATCAATTAAACTGGAATAATAAGGGTATTCCAGTCAGTCCTACTGACTCGCCACCATTTCAAACATAGTTAACCTTATTTCCTTAGTGACTTTAGTGTCTACAACAGAATCTTTACTTGATAATTAATTGTGGCCGAGGTCTCAAAGTCATCATGCTGAATATTGGTCTTCACTGGGGATGGAGTTCTTCACCATAGAGGTGTAGTTTCTAAGACTTTCAAAGAGCATTCATATCTTCTACCTCACTTGATTGTCACTGAGGTTAGGACAGCTCTTTATAGTCCAATAGTACATATAAACTTTGTAGGAAATTGTACTGAATATATCCCCATCTCTAGCTTCCTCTCTTCCATCCCTCTCTTTTTAAAAACCATTGTTATCAACTTCTTTTCTCATCATATACAGAAAACACATGAGCATCTACAGTTCTGCTTACAATTACTCCAGCTTTTGATGTACATGCCTATAATGATTTTCATATTGATAAGAAGAGAGCAGATTTAGCCTCAGATGAAACTCTAAGAAAGGAATAATATAATAAATTTATGCTTGTTAATGTAACTTGATGTGATTTCTCATATAGAAAAGTCAATTATGACATTATGAAGTTTTAGTAAATTCCTTCAGTTCTCCAAAGTTGGTTTTGGGATAAAGAGATACAAAGTATATAAATGAGCTTAACATCATGATTAAGGCATACTATTTTCCATTTATTTGTATTTGAAGATTTAATTCACCATCTTGTAAAATATTATGAACACAGACCAAAATTTAATACATGTAAGAATTGATATGGAAAATTGTGGAACCATCTGAATAAATTTTTAATTGTCAAGTAATTTATTCAGTGTCTCTAAGTGTTCCTTCTGTTATAGGTATTATGAGAATTATACAAGAAATGCAAATTGTGGTCTTTACTCCAAAATGCATCTTGTTGAGAAGTAACATGTATACATGAACCAGATGACCTATGGCTACAGATGCTAAAGGTATTGAAATTAGTGGTATATGTCGCGAGTTGGTCATGGAGAAGGCCTGAGATTCTGCATTTTTAATGAGCTGCCAGGTCAAATGATTCTGGCCTATGAACCACACTTTGAGTTGGAAAGATATAGATCAGCACTATCCAATAGAAATATAATTTAAGCTAGAAATGTGAGCCACATATGTAATTTTTAATCTTCTAGAGGTCATATGAAAAAAGTAAAAAGAGATAGGTGAAATTGATTTTAATACTTGATTTAATCCAAAATATATAAAAATATCATTTCAACAGGTAATCAAAATTATTAATATATTTATATATAGTTGATCTATTATACATTCATTTTTCACTTTAAGTCTTCAAAATTCAGTGTTTGTCTTACACTTACAGAACATCCCAATTCAAACTAGCCATGTCTCAAGTGCCAATAGCACATGTGGCCGGTGGCTGTGGACCAGACAGGGCAGACAGAATGTGTGCCAAGGGACCACAGACAGGACAAAAGAAATTCAATGATCATAGCAAAGGAAATGGCAGGAAGCTTGATAGTGAAGGCCAGATATGATTTGCAAAAAAAAGCTGGTGGGATTTAGAGTAGAACAGCTTCAAATGAGAGAGTATCTGATAGATTAAGCTCATTCAGAAGTTTAGTGATACCTGGACTTCACAGTTTCAAAGGGAAGCGAACTAGATTTATGTTATAGCCAAAACCCCACTGGGACAGATAGTTCTCACCTTACTTCTGTCTTGAACTGTGGATGAGGTATTACAAAGCTCTGGTGTCTAATTTGTTGGCATATGAGGAATGGAAACAATTTATGACGTTGACTTTTCATATGCAAATGGAAGGTTCATCTGGCTCTGTGTCTAAATAGAATGAGCCGATGCCCAAGAGATGTCACCAAGATCTTGGTGTTGCATAAAGCTGTTTAGGTCTCCATCAGTCCTGTCAAATTCCCTTGCCCTTTTTAGAGCATATGTTTTTAGAAAGAAATTTGTTGGAAAGA
Source organism: Eumetopias jubatus (assembly GCF_037043125.1). Taxonomy (NCBI): domain Eukaryota; kingdom Metazoa; phylum Chordata; class Mammalia; order Carnivora; family Otariidae; genus Eumetopias; species Eumetopias jubatus. Next base: position 26,833,907 of record NW_028274810.1, on the reverse strand, counting down.
GGAATTGATGGATCCTGGGCTCTGTGGCTATCCACGAAGGTGATGTCCTTTAAACTGAAGGTTCCTGTGAAAATATAAGGTCATCTATATGCAGAATCAAGGGCCTAACATCTAACAGATAACCAATGGGTGATTGATGCTATGACTATGATCACTCTTGTCAGTATCATTATCATTACGTTAAAATTTGTTACAGCCCACTTGCATTCAATGGCACAGTGCCCGGGTGGCAGGTGCACACTCAAAAGTGCACTCAAGTTCTACAGCCTTCCCTACAGCAGGCAAAGCTTTCTCTCCCACTCATTTACTGAGTTACTGAAGATGGAATGCTGTATTCTGATTACCCTAAATCCACAACAAAGATTCTTCACCTGGTTAGTTCTCCCAGAAGTCACTCCTGGGCTCCAAGATGCCCAAGCTGACCCCAACAGACCCCCCGGCAGGGTTTACCATTCCAGTGCAATCATTTTGAGGCTAATATGATTTTAATGGCAGTTTTTGATTTATGGTCACAGAGTTTCTCACTGACGGTTGATTGCTCCTAGGGAATGTGTTTTTTAAGAGGGAGAACCATAGTTAAAGATCTGCATAGAATATTTTGTGACCCCCACCTTTTCTTAAAGAATATTCATTTCCTTATACCCACAATGATGTTTGCTTGAGGCAGTTTAATGACTTTCTCCCTTTCTTAATATAAAAGAATAACTGGAATAACCTTCTTATCTCACTGTCTGAGATTCTCACCATCTGTAGCTGGTGTGGCTTGTGTTCAGACCTTAGAGCTAACACTCCCACCTCTTCTGCTTATGTTCAGAGTAACTTACCGTTAGCATTGTTATGAGTCATTGAAGAGAATTCAAGTTACCTATTACACGATTTAGGGAAAAATAGGCATCATATACCTCATTGAAGAGCTGACTCACAAAAGCAGCAGTTATGTTTCCCCCATTGAACTGCTTTAGGAAACGTCAAGAGGGCACCAGAATTGGGCAGTTCTCTGCTCCCGCGCACGACAAAATTCCTTTCTTCAGCATTGTTTCTATACAGTTTCAGAAAAGTGGCCAAATGTCAACTGCTTTCACCATCTCTGGACGAGGTTTTAATTAACCTTTCATTGGGAGACGACCAGCCCTTTCACACACCTTCCTGGAAAGTGTTCTTCTAATGGTGATAAAATGGGCCATTTTGTTCACTGAGCTGTCAGAGGTGTCTGCTCTGCGCAGGGCAGGGCTGAGTCTGCCCAGGTGTGACCCAGGTGTCCGATGGCAGGCTATGATCTGTCACAGTCTTCATTTGGGTTCAAAAGCGTGACCACTTGCATCCTTACTTCCTGCTAGCACACCTTCTCCTCTTTTTTTCATGACTTTCTGCACTAGTTGGCTCCACGTTATATGAGTTTCTTAAGTCATAGCGATGACAAATAGTTGAATATGAAGCTCATCATAGCTGGCAATGAAAGTATCTTCTGTGGGAGGCATGTGTCTGTGTTCTGTTCACTTACGTTGGTTTCCCTTTTAGAAGATATATTTGAGACTATCTGAAACAATGTGGGTCGAGGGCAGCTTTGAATGAAGAAACAAGAGCACTGTTTTTTTTCCCCCAGTTAAGTTTAAAAAGATTTATTACTCAACTACGTACAACTCTGCTAGATACTGCAGGGGATATAAAAGAGATATAAGATAGAGTCTGGCTTTAGGGAGTGACGAGAGAGGGCAACAATTTTGAGCACTTACTGTCTGCAGAGCACTGTGAAAGAGATAAAGAAGTAAAACACAAAATTATACAGGAAGATTTATAGTTAAAATGATAAACGATATGTGACTGCATATTCAGTGAATGGTATAAATGATCAGAGACATAGTTATTCTGAATGAGGAGAGACTATTGTAGGATGGAAGAGGACCCAAGAAGGCACACCTGGAATAATTTTTCCAAAATGTCAATCTGATGATATCAGCCTGTCCCACCCCATTTAAAATCCATCCTGGGATTCAGTGATTTTTCCAGCTCTACTTCTGCAGCCTCATCTCTTGGGCTCTCTGTCTAGAATTTGATGCTCCTGCCATATTGAAAATTGATCTCAGTTTCTCAAAAGTTCTAGTTGGTACACCTCAGAAGTTTTACTTAGGCTTTCCTTCTGCCTAGGGCATTTAAAAAATTTCTCTTGCCTTGCGAATTCTTATGAATTCTTAGAGCATTTCTGAGATATGCCCTGGGTTCCATATCTGGATTAGGTGCTTTCTCGTCCTATTAATTTTACTGTAATGACTGTAACTTCCTTGTGTTTCTCCCCCACAAGGCTCTGTTCACTGAGAGGTGAGAAGCCCATTCACTGCATCACAGTCCCTCCAAGGACAGTGACTGAGGTCCAGAGGAACAGGGCTTTGCAGGCACCGTGGGATTTTCACAGCCTGAAAGGAGCAGGCAGGGCTGGAACAAGGCTGGGAATGACTGACATTTTCCCAGCACCCTCCTTAGCCCTGTGATGGAGACCCTGAAGCTATCACCTCTTCATATCTTTATGTGAACTTTGCGAAATCATTATTTTTACGCCCATTTTAGAGAAGAAGGAACTGAGGATCAGAAGGTTTAACTTTCTAATTTGAGATGACATAGCTGGTCAATTGTGAAACTAGAATTCAAATCCAGGTCTGCTTGGCCCTATGGGTTTGTTTGGGGAAATGTTTATTTATATATTTAAATTTTCTTCATCATATTGATAATTTCAAAATTTAAGTTGGTGTGATGCTAAGCACTTGGCATGGATATACACACACACACCAGATAGGAGGTACCATAATTATGCTTGCATCACAGAAAAGGAGACTGAGGCTCAGAGAATTTGGCCAGCCCAGAGCTACCCAGCTAGCAGAGGAGGGGTGCACAGGGCATGAACCTCGGGCTGTAGGCTCTGGAGTGGGTTAATCACTCAGCCTCTCAGATCCGCTGCCTGGATTCCAGTCCTGCCTCTTACAATTCGTCCAGTTCTGGGTAAGTTACTTCACCTCTCTGATCCCTGTGTCCTCATTTGAGGTTTTGAGGACTCAATATAAAATCCTTAGCACAGAGTCTGATGTAGAGTAAATAATAAATGTTAGCATTTACGTCCTTCTTATTAGTTATTATTATTGCTGAAGTTCTCATTTCATCAAAGATCAAACCTTTGTTGCCTCTTTGATATAGCACAATATTTTTTGGCGGCTTTATTATTTAATAAATTTTTGAGTTAAGTTTTATGAAGAATGTTCCACGGAATCAGAATTTGAAACAATCATTACTAGATTTTGTGATGAATTGCATTTCAAATGAAATTTCAGAGGCCATGAATTTTGACAATAGAGAGAGTGGGCGAGAAATATGCCTTTTTCAGTTAGGAATGTATTAACAGGTTTACAAAGCCTTGGAGAAAAATCTAGACAGCAGCTACAGGGGTAAGGAACGGAGTAAGGGCCCATGTCTGGCTTCCTTCACAATTGAATTTTTGCATACGTGTTGGTGGGACTATTCAGCGGGCTTCATCATCTTGTCTGTAACAATTTGAGTACTGGCCTCCCCTAATTCTTGATTCGACTTAATGAGATATGTTTGGGATTTTTCTGCTTGGTATTGGAGCTGTGTGTACACATCAATGCAAACCAGGTAAGTAGGAAAGTCTCAGTTCAAAATCGGCCTCTACTGAACATAACTATCAATAAGCAACTATCATAGTTTCAGCGGAATTTTACCTTTGTTTTACTGTAAGATATTAAAATCTGTTACCGTACTAATTGGTGAAACCTCTTGAATTTCGTGTAATTAAAGGATTATGGGACTGAGACCCAGAATATGTTTCATCTTATTTCTAATACTGAACAGCAGTAGAAACACTCTCACATTTCTGGGCTTTAATCTTCTCATATACAAAATAAGTGACACAGACAGGATTAGGGGTCAGTAAACAACAGCCTGTGGGTCAAATGCAGACCACATCTGTTCTGTACATACTACCACACAGCCCATTTATGTAGGCAGGTTCTATGGCTCCTTTAGTGATGCAGCAGCGGGGTTGAGTAGTTGCAACACAGAGCGTGAAATTTTGGTGATCTGGTCCTTTACAGAAAAAGTTTGCTGAGCCCTGAGTTTGACTATCTCTAAGATCATTTCAAGCTCTAAGTTAGAAACACAGCTCCACTGTTGATCAGTGGAGTGACCTTGAACAAATCACTTAACCTTTCTGGGTCTCCGTTCCTTCATGTGTAAAAGAGGAAGGATAATAAAAGAAATGACTTCATAGGCTTGTTGGTTACATTAATTGAGATAACCTGTGTAAAGAGCATAGTGCAGTCCAAGTACATCATAAAGATGTACCAAAACAGCCATCATCGTCATCTTCATTCTTATTAATAATGGTGCTATCATTTTCTATTTCATTAAAAAATAACAATATACTTCAAGTTATATAGTCTATACAGTTTTATTTTAATATTTTTTGGGCTTCTATCTCATGTCAGATTTAAAGCTATGACCAGGGATCTCTGGAACCAGCTGTGGTCATGTCACTCCAACATGCTGGGCCCTCCTCCCTTGGACAATTCTGGGGTCTTCCTCCAATCTGTGCACGATGGCTGGAAAGAGTACGTGTAATCTTGGAAAACAGAGACCTCTCTACGTATTTTACGTAGTTCAATAGAGCCACCATTCCATGGGTTTAAGCAGGGAAATGGCATAATCATAAAGCTTCTACACTGATATTAAATCCATAAAGCTCCACGTGAAAGATAATGATGATGTTACTTCAATCGTTCAGTTGTCTCTGGGCTTATTCCTGGGTGCGACAGATCTCGTTGTCCTTTATAGTTGAAGTTCATTTTCCCCAAGCACAGAAAGGTGCAGAGAGACTATTCTTGGTTCTATTTTAGCTTCTTTGACCAAACACAACCACGGATCTCTGGGGGTGGAATTGATTTGCTGAGTCAAGAATCTAGGTATCTGGTAGCTCAATATTTTCCTCTGTGGACTCCAAGTCTGGAGAGAAGCTGCAACTGCTCCAGGAGCACCCCAGGAAAAGCTCCTCTACTTCCACAGAGGGAAAGCCAAATCCTCCTCTGTCTGCCTCCCAGCCCAGAGTCAACTGCTGAGTGCAGGCCAGTGCTCATCTCTAGGGCTGTGTTACATCTGCCTCCATAGACAGAGCTACTGTTTGCATCAGAATAGATGCTAAAATCCTTTCCAAAAGAGCAACATGATAATGAGCTCAGATATAGATGAAGTGCAATATCCAACACATGATTTTATGTCAGTGTTACTCAGTGATGAGGCCGTAAAAAAAAAAAATGAATTCTGTTGTGGTGAATGTCCATACTTTACACTGAAGGTTCAAAAACCCACAGTTTTTGGAGTGTTTCAAACCATAGGGAATAAAAATGGAAGTTTCCAGTAGCTTGTCTCTGCAAAGAGAAAGTGGAAATTGAAATAAAGAGGGCAAGCAATTGGGACTCCTGAAGCAAGCAGGCTTATGTTCCTGATTTTCAGTGCCTTATTCAATTTTGATCAGACAAAACAAGTTCTTCAAATGTGAGTCAATAGCATTAGCTTCCTAATTGCTTCTAAATTATTTTTCTTTTTTCTCTCAGACATTCTTATTTGATGTCATTTTGAACCCTGGTTTTGTTTTTTAGAAATATGTTTATGCAGACAGCTCGGCACGGTGGTACAAACATTGCTGCGAGTCCAAACTGGATGTCTAGATGGAATGTCCTTCTGTAGAATTTCACCTCCTGCTGGATGAACAAGCACTGTAATATTTGGCCAGATGAAGGGAGGCTGGAGATGATTCACATATGGATGACGCAAGTGAGCTCTCTTTACCTTTTGGTTTAATCTCTGATCTGCAATGGATGTTCCCTCCAATACCTTTTGCCCTCTTTTCTCCTACCACTGTGGTCAAGCTACATGCTGGTGAGTGGTCAGCAGCTAATACTGGATGCACTATAGTAAAAACAAGACACAATAAATACACAAAGAAAGTATGGAAGGATGATACCATTTAATACCCATTGGGTTTGAGAATAGTTTCCTTCTTATTATTTCTGATGATAATTATGTATGTGATTAGAAATTTAATTTGGTCATTTACTCATTCACTCAGAAGAATTCCACTATGGCCTACATTATTTTGATCACTGGGGATACAGAGAGTATGAGAAGTCCATTTCCTTGTCCTCACAGACTTTATTGGTCTGGAGTAAAAGTAGACATAGAGACAGGTGCTTAGTGAAGAAAGAAGATTCAAGACTGAAATAAGCTCTTTCTACAATTATTTTCCAAAAGATAAAGTATAATATAATCGGATCTCAGTGTCCCTCTCTCTCTCCCTTACCTTCACCACTACAGACATGACAAATCTGTTATTTCTTTTCAGTACCTGATTCTACCATAAAGGTTTTATTGCTGTAGCTTCTACCATAAGAGCTTTATTGCTTTGGCTTATAGCTTTTCCTATACAAATGCTGTATATTTGATTGTATGTGTATATGAACAAGAGAAAGAGGGACTCCTTAGGTTGTTATATGACTTTTAATTGTGAGCGAGATCCAACTCCCTTCCCAAAGGATTAGATTAAAAAACAGGAAAGAGAGCAATGATATGTCATTTGTAGGGAAGAGCTGGTGAAGGAGAGTGTGGAACTCTTCTGCAGAAATTGGCCTGAGGATTTCTACATCCTATGCACTCTACCATTCTCTATTCTCAGGATCTTCTCTTGGACAACTGACGGTTCAGAAGAAATCTTTCTTCTCATCTTTCAAATTTCATTCCCAGCACAGGATCCATATTCTGGAATGATTAGCTTATTACCTTAATCGCATTAGCCTCTGGACCTTCTTTCTACTCCAGAGTTAGAGAAGCCTGAACCTTACTCCATAGACTTCATTTATTTCGGCCCCCTTCTCTTTCAGCTTAAGTGTCAAGGGCAAATGGCAACTTGAGTATCATTCTTACAGCTGCATAAAACAAAGAAGTTTTGCAGTAAGCCATGTTGCTCTTCCATGCTATGAAGCTGGCTGTGCAGTACTGGATCCAGACTTGTCCAAATGGAAATTTCATCGTGGTCCAATGTCCAGTTTCTTACACTGGAACCTACTTACTAGGGTGGGTTCACCAAGTTGCTTCTTGCACATAACTGTATTCAGAAGACCAGGGCTAGAGCTTCTTGGACGAGGTTGTTCACTCATTTTTTCCCAATATTCTTGTAAGCAATTCTAGAGGAAGAGCACAAATAGGTAACCGCCTCAGTTATACCCAAGTTAACTGTGTATATTAGACTTTTAGCAATGTACCATGGTCCAAAGAAGTTACTTCTAACAGGTGTTCAGGAATGTATAATATCATTTTCATGTGTTCACTCAGAGTCACAGAGAAATTTGTTTTGCTCTGGCTTTTTTTTTGGAGAAGATTTCAACTGGGATGTAGGTGGCTGGCAGTTTTTCCATCATAGTACTAAGAAAAAATCACAAGTGTCTTTGAGAGTGGCCTTATCCCCACTGTATGCACATCACAGTGACAACTTCACCTCCCCGTGACCTCTGGAAGCTGTTATTAGAAAGTGGCTAGTTTTGCCATTTTTGTGTGTTATGTCTAAGGAGAAATAAAACGGAACAGTTCTTTACTTCTGTGGATTGTGACCCTTGATACCTGGAGTAAATATTACCTTATGCCCTGAGTCAATCACACTTGAAGGTGGTACTTGTAGATGTCCCTTGAACTTCTTCATAACAATGCATAGCTCCAGGGCCTCAGGTCAAGAGGTCAGCAAAGCAAAAAGGATATAATTAATCTTGAAATACCTATGGCTTCTGATATAGATATTTTTAATGTCTCAAGAGCCCAGGTGTTAGTAGTTGCAGTCTTACTGAATACACCCCCAAAATGTACTGACTTAGATGGGTGATTGAAATAAGAAACATGGCGATTCATTTCAAAACTGAAGTCATAGGAAGAATGAGAAATAAGTCCAAATAAATAAAGCTGAAATAAATAATATATTAAAAAGTGGTTAGACTTCCATAAGATTTAAATATCTCAAACAAACAAACAAAAAATAGTGACTTTATCCTTTAATGATATGTAAATCACAAGATTTCCTCTAAGCAGAAAGTTGCTACCATTAATGGTAAGAACAGAACACCCCATACAACAGGGGAGGTAATGTAGCTTAATTTTCCCTTGGACGTATAAGTCAAAATGCTAGAGCAGAAAGTGCTGCACATATTTTAACAACCTGCATATATACAAAATACAAATGGGAACAAATTAGGCTCTCCTTCCTAAAGGTATCTCAGGACAATTATTTGCAAATCAACTTGTGAAAGACATAGAAATATTGCTTTCTGGTTTGGGTCTTTCTAGAAGTGGCAGTTTTGTTGGTAATTTTGAGTAATTGGGAAGATTGCTTCATAATATCTAGTTTAGTGTGGCAGCTTCTAAGAGCCCACCATGGGTACATGAGCTGGGCTTTGCATAGAAGGGAGCTAGGAGCTAGTGCCTCTCTCAAGACCAAGCCTAGCCAAATTAGTATATTTTCCCAACCACATGCATTTTGTATTTGGCTCTCTTTCATTTATTTCAATCCATGATTACCAACCTTACTACTAGTTCAACTACCAATGTCACAATTTTTGGCTGCCCCAATTTATGATCACGACTTTCTGGTTAGCAGCACTCCCTTCCCCCACCATTTAGTCTTGACACTCTCCCAGAGGTGACAAGTACTGAAGTAGAATTATAGGTAAAGGGCACAGGTTGAAGGAATTGGGGTCAATTCCCAGCCTTGCAACTTGCTATTTATACGACTTCGAAGAATCTGTGCTACCGTTTCCTCATCTACAAAATGGAGATAAAAAATCTTCCCAAAGGATTGTGAAAATTAAATGATACAATAAATGCACACAAAGTACTTGACTCTATGCCTGAAAAGAATAAGAACTTAATAAAGAGTAATAAGATTAGATATTTTCATTGCTCTTGCTATTACCATAGACTACCTGAGGTCCAAGACCTTCCTTTTCATATCCTTTGCCTTATTCTACCTGAGTCTAGCTGCTGTGAACTTATCACAGAGCCTCTAAATCCATGGCCTCTAGGATATCCCAGACTGGCAACAGGGAAATAGTTCAGAGCCACCTCGAAGCTACTGACTTGGTAAAAATCCACCTTCAGAAGGAAACCTCTAAAGAGCGATCAAGTCAGAGAGGTAAATGTCAGGTTGCTGACTCTTGGAGCAACAAATCTTGCATCCCTAGTGTGAGTAGACATTCTAAGGTTGTGGCTGGCTTGCCTATCTCTGAATGCTTTACTGGTTACGGAAGCAATTGAGAAACTGTCCCCCACTTTCTCCATCTAATAGTTACACTTCCACACTGAGAACTTGGCACCCTGGGTCTTATCCTCAGACACGGGACCTGAGCACTGGGTCTGTCCTGGAGGATAGCCTGGTTCTATAACATCAGAGGATGGGATCCTGGGAATGAGGCTGGGAAGGACCTTTCCTGTAGTTTAGGTGTGAGGTGAGCAAATAAAAAATGGTAGCACCCTTTCCCTAATTTCTTGGTAAATCCCCTAGTCTCACTTTCACTTTCTTTTCTTGTAAACTCTAGTAATAATTATTGTCTTATTTTTTTAAAGGCTCCTTTATTGAGAGTGTGTTTAGAGAGAGGGATTATTCCCCCTGCTTCCTAATAGCTAAGCTTCTGAAGCCCCCTCAGGATTTAAGGGGAACCCTCTGAAAAAGTACATCAACAAAGCTGTCCCCTGTCCCCTGGGGTTGCAGAATGAGGGCAAAGACACAGAAACAGCAGCTGGTAAGGTATGGCTTTTCCAGGTCCATCCTGTGTAATTCTCTTGATTCAGCCCTAGGAGACCCAGGGCAACCCTGCATTCCCTGCGCTCCACTGACACCTATTACCCCACTGTCTAGGTCTTGTAAGTGGAAACCTAACACTTACCATACTTGTGGTCATATCCAAAGCCCCCACCAAGTAGATTTGTTACAATCTGTGGGAGATTTCCACAGTTTTCCCAGCAGTGTCTCCCTTCCACAAAATTTGGAGGAGCGAGGAGCAACTTCTGATTTTCCAGTTAGCAGAGGTGTTAAAATCACGCAAGGCCTTTAGAGGAGAGGAAGAGGTGGCTTTAGCACAGTCACATTTCAGAATTGAGTGTTGCGAGGGGACCCTTCCATTCTAGACCGGACACCAGCACATGTGCAATGGGCCAGTGGCATGGAAAGGCAGGGTATACAGCAGTGGAGGCTTGCACTACCAAAGGCTCAAAATTCAAGGCCCTGGGCTACTCCGGGCCCTAGATTCACTGAGGGCTAGAAATCTCATGTATAGTCTACAATTTCTTTTAATCACTGGATCCTTTGCAGTAGATAAAATACGCGTTATTAATTCAAACTCTTTTTAAAAAGATTTTATTTATTTATTTCAGAGAGAGAGAGCATGCATGTGGGAGAGAGGGAGAGAGAGAGAGCGCGCATGCGCATGGGGTTGGGGGAGAAGCAGATTCTCCGCTGAGCAGGGAGCCTCATGTGGCTTGTTTCCAGGGTCCTGGGATCATGACCTGAGCTGAAGGCAGATGCTTAACCGATTGAGCCATTCTGGTGCCCCTAATTCAAACTCTTGAATGCGCCACAGATGTTCACTCTTACTTTCATTAACTTAAATTATCAACATGGTTCGAAATAATAAGATTTTTTTTCCCTCCTAATGCTGTTTCTTATCTTAGACAATGGTTTGAAATAAAATATCATGGCTGCTACTTGACCTTAATCTGCTTTTAAACAGTCATACTGAATTCCTGAAAATGCAAACTGAGGTGACTTCCAGACTTAGCTTTCACTATTGAATAGGGAAAAGCATGACTTTGCCATTGCTAATAATATACAGACACACACACACACACACACACACACACACACACACACACACACCCACACCTGTGTATACATATATATTTATGAATGATATATATTGCTTTAAGATCTTATCTAAGAAATTGGAAATCCTTTGTAACTTGCTCCTTTGATTTTTTGGCATTCTGACATTTTTACAGATGAACAATTGCTCAATATGTAAAGTTTAAATGGCTCTCTTTATTCAATAAAGTATTGTATTATTGAATGAATTACAAAGAGGCAGTATCCTTTGCACATTAACTTTGAATCTGCTGCTTAGAGCAAAATCCTGGTTTTCTTTCAGATGCTAATAACATACCGTCCAGGCAAAGGAAAGTTATTCTCTAAAAGGATTTGGTAAGACTTGGTTTGCTTTCATTATTTATTTTGCTTAATAATGATTTCTTAACAATAACAGGGTGACTTTTTCCCTTACTGTCCATTATGGTAATTTTAACTCGATGCTTTTCTGCCTTGGGTAAGTTAGAATATTATTGATTATGAAATAACTCAATGAAGAATATAATCCTTTTCTGATGGTTCCTGTTGATGGATGTTTTATTTTTTTATAAAGAGAATGAAATGAGTTAGTCCTTTCTTGTGCCCTGCTTAACTATGGTGACTGTAGTAGGTTTCGCAAGACGATGTTTGAAGAAATCTGAATCTGTCAGTCATGAATGTTAATAAGTTTGAATAATGGATGGCATGGGTGTAAATGAAAGGGAGTCTGATCATCATCCTTTAGGAATCTTCTGGAACTAGTTGTAGGGATACCCATTCGTTCTTCTCTATTGAAAGTGCTGTTTGAGGTGAACAACAGCTGAGAAGTGAAGATAAATCACATGTGGTATGTCGGCAAGAGCCAAATCTTGTAAACTGAAACCGCAGTAGGTACTTCAAGAGTTTAATACAGGGAGGTGGCTACACAAGTGTTGAGGGAATAAAGGTGCAGAATGAAACACTGAGGAAAGACGAGGACAGCTCACCTCCTGGGCCGAGGGAACAGAGGGAGAAGGCCAGATGTGCCAGAGCCAGGAGCTCTGAAGAACTGGAGCTCCAGCTTCTGAGGAGGGGATGTGCCAGGCTGCTGGGAGTACCGCGGAGGCAGTAATATAGGATCAGCTGTGAGATTATCAAAAGTACCTAGAGGTTGAACCAACTGCTGCTTCTGGAATAAAGTATATTGCTGAGGGAATACGGATGGGAATCACAAGAAAACAGGGAAAAAGAAATCCTTGTACGGGCGCCTGGGTGGCTCAGTCGTTGGGCATCTGCCTTCGGCTCAGGTCATGGTCCCAGGGTCCTGGGATCGAGCCCCGCATCGGGCTCCCTGCTCTGCGGGAAGCCTGCTTCTCCCTCTCCCGCTCCCCCTGCTTGTGTTCCCTCTCTCACTGTGTCTCTCGCTGTCAAATAAATAAATAAAATCTTAAAAAAAAAAAAAGAAAGAAATCCCTGTACTCCTCTTCCAGCCTTCCATTCTCTGTTTAGTGCTCCCTATGCGTGGAACTCTAGGGAAACTACAGGCAAAGGAAAAAATGTCGTTTTCAGAGTCCCAAATCCCAGCATCAAGAGAGTCTGCAAGCGAGGGTCTGAAGTTGAGTCACAGTAGCTGAATCGCTAGTCTGCATGGTTTTATAGAAAGGTAGCTTGTGCCTAGGCTCAGGCCTAAGATCATAAAGAGTGTGTCCCTCATGGGGAAGAAGGAAGAATGGCAGAGTGACTGGAGCTTACTCATCTGTTCCTTATTGTGGCACTTATAATACCTTTCCACACAATGTGCCCAATCAAATGTGATTCAGCCTTGCAGCTCCAAATACTTTAAAGAACATGTAAGTCCCCTCCCCTTTCACCTCCATCTTAGTCTCTGATGCCCTTGTATTCTGAATCTCTGTAGAAAATGCAAGAGAAGACAGACATGAATTTACAAAGTCACCTTAAGTTGGCCTTCCACTTTCCCGAAGCTTTGCGCCATGGCTCCACTTCGATGTGTCTTAAAATAAAAGAGTTTCAGAACTAGAAATGACCTAAAGTTCCAGAGCAGACATTTTTACAGATGGAAAACTGAGGGCTAAGGAAGTTAAGTGACTTGCCCAAGAATCTGTTTGATAGCAAAGTTAATTTTGGCTTCTGGGATTCCTAATTCTTAGTGTCTGGCTTGTTCTACCATACCACACTGCCAGCTAGGCTGTTATTTCATGCATGTTTGTTATCAGTACATTTATTTATTGACCTTAATCATTACTATGAAATCAGAAACAACTGCATTATGATTATGTGCTGTGCTGCCATTTGCTGTCATTTCCAAAGAAGATACCAAACCTAGACCCATGTCTCTCTGTCATGTCATTGTGCCATTACTTTTGGTCATGATTTTTTTTGAATTCTAGGTTTCTGTTGGTAGTAAAATGATATGTTGTGTCTCACCAGCTGAGAAAACAATGTTCATTGCTACAAGAGCTGAATATGAAATATAATTTTGTTAAAATAGGGCCGGCTGGCCAGATCAATTCTGCTGCTGTCCTAAATATTACAAAGAGCATGGTTGGATCTTTTTACACTTTAAAAAATGTTGTCTGAATTTTTTTTAACATATCGCTGTTTTGCCAGCTCAGTTTTTATAGTGTATATTTAAAATAATTTTTTGTTCTTCCTTCTAATATGCATGCTTTCAAAAACCGTAGCAGAAACCTTTATAATTCCAATAAGTTACAGTATAAAAATTAATTGCTTTAAAAAAATATTAGCATTTGATTGGGTTCCTAGCTTTTCAGTTTCCTATAACTCAATTCAATAAATTCTTATAAATTACTTACTTTATCAGGAGGCTGTAATTATTATTACCAAAAGCAATAGTGAAGTATGAGCAAAACTATCTTTGTCTCAGCATATACAATAGCTTCACAAGGTTGTCCACACTCAATGTCTGTTTGTTCGGTAAGAATTTCTGCCCATCCCGTGACCGGCTAAAACTTTTCCTCCACGACACCAGTCATTCTTCACCACCCTGAACATAAAGGGTGTAATGATTAGCTTCAGGAAAGTTTTCACAAAAAAGACAGCCTTTGAATCATGTTTTGAAACAATGAAGGGAAGCATCTGTAGCGGAGGAATCGGCACGTACAAGAAAGGTAATATTGCACTGAATTTAGGGAACGGCATTGGTGTGATGAAGATTGGGGCAGAGAGGTCTTGTAACCAATTAGATAAACACACCTGAAGCACATGAGAGAGATCCAGGCTCAAGATGAAGACTTGGCATTTAAGATGTGTCATTAAAATCAAGGGAGTAGATACAATCACCAAAGGGGAATGAAAAGAAAAGAGGCCAAAGACAGAAGCCTGAAAACCACTAACATACTGGGTGACAAGAGGAAGAGAAGCCAACCAAAGGATCTGTGAAGAATGGCTGCAGGAGGAAGACCAAACCCGGGACATCCCTGGGTAGAGCTGGGAAGATGGCCTTTATTCTATGGCATGGCACATCTGGAATGCTATACCCTGCCGACATAAAGAGGAAAGTGGAGGCCAAAATTCTCACCAGGGCAAGAAGAGAAACTGGGAAACTGGCTCAGCTATCACAGACAATTCTGGAAGGACGGCAGCATGTATATTAAGCATAGTATAGGAAGAATACAATATTCTCTATGCTAATTCTAGAAATGATGTTTAACCTGTGGCAGTTGCTAGGACTGAACAACATCTGGACATCAGTCAATATTTGGAAGACAAGTGACCTAGTAGGTATCCTTAAGAATTTTATCCATGTGTGATAAAACCCTATCAGAGAACCAGGGACACAAGAAGAGGCTATGTCTCTCAAGAACTTGGTGAAAAGTAGGTGGGAACCCAGCACATCAACCAATGAACTAGCACTCTTGAGAGGGACTCAATATGGAGAAGAGAGTGAGGAATATCGCAGGGCACCTGACCAGCATTAAGAAACCTGAGACTGGGTCTGAGGCCCAGTCTAATAACCAGGCATGCGGTGGGAAAAGGAAGACTAATATTTTATTCTCTGTATGCACAATGGGACACCATTAACATTTGTTTCATGTAAACTCCACCAGTAAGCTTTAAAAAAATGAATTTAATGCAATCTGGCTAATTATATCGATAACACAGTACTTTACTATTACCAAATTTGCAGAAGTATGAAGTTTACACTCCTCCGTTAGCTCAAAAATGACTTTCTTTAAAAGAAACACATGTAAAGGAAATAAGCTGGAGGCCTCAAATAAAATTATTGGATCCAGGAAGGTAAAAAGTCATGGGTGGTGCCTTTTTTAGGTGTAATTTTCTTAATTATCTTTGGAGATACTCAGTTTATACTCAGAGGAAGAAAAACTTCAGTCCTAGTGAAAACATGAAATTGTTAAAGGACAGAGAGAGAGAGAGAAGAAAATACAATCTATTTGAATATATTCAAGTGGAAGAGAATTTTGATTAAAAATTTTGAGATTAAAGTCAGATAAATTGGGTGGGGAGGAAAAGACCTTTTTAAAAAGCCAAATAAACAAGAGTTTCCTCTTTGAACAGGAACCTGTCAGGTACAAAGAGGACATTTTAAGGCCAACCTATTTACATCAGAAGAAGTGTTGATCAAGTTTGCCCTAGAAGGTAAGAGGAAAATTGCTGATTTTATCCTGCCTGCTACACCCCCAGCTAATACAAATATTATCGTCAAGTCTCTTAGGTGAACTAAGAAAACTATGAATGTGTATTAAAATTCCAAAAAAGAATCTAGCCCCACTGCCCCAAATTAGTCAGTTCTTTGACTTCCAAAATGAGCCAAACAAAAGGTACAAGAGAAGATACTCTGCTAATGATGATGGAAATCGTTACAGCAGTCTGTGGAATGTTGACATATGCTTTTGCTTGTAAAGACTTTTTTATGTGATAGAATTGAAAGTGCACGTATAAATATAATTTCTGAGGTGAAAAGATGAAGTCTGTGAAGCAGATACTTCCCTTGACTGATATCTGTCTGCTTTCTGTCCTCTTGTACTCACGTCTGCTACGTACTCGTGGAAAAAAAAAATCCTTCGAGCCACATTTTACCTTGTATGCCAGGTTCAAAATGAGGGAAAGAAGTTATCAGCTTCTGGCCAGACGAGGAAGAACCATATTGTTTTATTGTAGTAAAGCTCACTTGGGTCCTAAAGGTTTGAGTACCAATGGTGCTTCCATTAGAAAGTTCTGTATTTTTTGGTAAGTGCTGAGCTCAACAGGTACTTTGCTTCACCTTTATTCAGAATTAACACCTAACAGCCACACAAGTGACATCCTTTAATCTTGAAACATAACAACTCTTTTAGGTAATTTTGCAGTGATATGAGAATTAAAACATAAATCTATTTATAGTACTAAAATAAGAATTTAACAATGCAGTATCATCCTATATTTTTGGCAATATCTTCACTCACATTTATTTATTTATTTATTTATTTATTTATTTATTTATTTATTGTCTACAATGAACTACTCTTCAAGGTGCCAAGGACACAGCAGTGAAAAAACGAAAAGAAAAAAAAATCCCTGCAATAAGTTTACATTTTAGTGGGAGAGATAAATAATAAATAAAATAAGTCAATTGAAAAACGTGTTAGAAGGTGATAAATGCTTTGGAAAGAATTAAAATGGGAGTGGAAGAGAGAGCATTTAAGAATCGTGAGGGCCCAGGGTCTGGCTCCAGTTTTAAAAAGACTTCAGGAAAGGCCTGAGAAGATTTGATTCAAGACGGAGATAGGGAGCAAACCATGCAGATATCTAGAGGACGAGCAAATCTGACATAAATTTTCCCTGATGTGTGTGAGAAGTAGCGAGTTGGACAGCGTGACTGGAATGGAGTTTTTGGAAGAATAAGAGACCGGGTCAGAGAAGTAAGACAGCCCGTGTCTGTTTTTACTCTGAATGCATTAATAATAGATTGGAGGAATAGTAGTGAAAGAAGAAAAGGTAGTTAGGAGGCTATTGTAACAATCCGGGTGACAGATGATGGTGCTAACAAGAGAGGTGGTGAGAAGGTGTTGGATAAAATATCTATTTGACAGTAGAGCCAACAGAATTTCCTGACAGAGCAGATGTGGAATAAAGTAAGGTCTTTTGCATGAGCAACTGACAGAATGAAGTTACCCCTCACTAACATGAGGAAAAGTGTGAATGAAGCAGTTTGGAAAGGTGAGAGACAGCAGGGATTCTATTTTGGGGCATGTTAAATTTAAAATCTCTATGAAACAACAACAAAAAAAAACCAACATAAAATAAAGTCTCTATGAAACAAAAATAGAGATGTGGCACATTTATTTGGCTATATGCCCTTGGGATTCAAGACTGAGATCTAGGCTGGACATGTACATTGGACGTTATTGATATTTGGATGTATTTCGAGTAATAATACCAGATGAGACAACCAAAGATGTGGATTTAGACAGAGAGGGGAGGGGCAAGAACGAGGGCATTCCACCATTTAGATATTGGGTTGACAAAAGCAAAAGAGGTTAAGGAGAAGTGGCCAGTGAAAGAGGGAAATATGGAAGCCACGTGAAAATAACTTCTCCAGAAAGTGGGAGTGATCAGCTTGTCAAATGCTGCCAAGAGCTCACAGAAGGTGAGAATGGAGAACTGACTACTGAACTTAGCAATATGCGGTAGAAATTTCCATGTGACAATGATTGCTTCAGGACTTGAAAACCAGGTGTTATGATTAAATAACCCTATTTATCCACTGCCAGGTTGCCCATGACATTAGAATGTCGTGGTGATATATTTTAGGAATGGAGTTTTTCCAGTTGTGCATGGGAAGAACATATTTCCTCAAGGGTAACTATTGCATTGTAAATTGTCTCTTTTTATTTTCTTACAGCTTTATGAGGTACAAGTGACACAAAATAAAGTACATATATAGTGTACAAGGTGACAGGTTTGACATATTCCTATATATACATAATTGTATATATATGTATATATATATATATATATATATACACACACACACACACACACACTTGTGGAACTATCACCACAATTAAGACAATAAACATATCTATTTGCCTCAACGTTTTTCTTATAACAATTTGTAGTCTATATCCACCCCATGTCCCACAACCAATGGATCTGATTCCTGGCACTTTTATATTTACCCACATATTTTTTCCAGCTTTATTAAGATATGATTGACAAAAATCATACATATTCAGGTTGTACAATGTGATTTTTAAAAGTCTACAACACGATGACTTAATATACATATACTTGAAATGATTTTCACAATCAAATTAACTAACACATTCATTACCTTGCATAATTACCATTGTTTTCTTTTCTGGTGAGAACACTTGAGATCTACTCTCTTAGCAAATTTCAAGTACAAAACACGGTATTGTTAACTATAATCACTATGCCCTACGTTAAATCTCCAGAATTTATTTATCTTATATCTGAAAGTTTGTTCCGTCTGATCAATATCTCCCCACCCCCTCACGCCCCACCCTGCTTTTACCCCTGGAAACCACCATTCTATTCTCTGGTTCCTGTGAGTTCAATTTCTTTTAGATTCCACATATAAGTGAGATCACTCAATATTTGTCCTTTTGCGTCTGGTTTATTTCACTCAGCGTAATGTCCTCCAGATTCATCCATGTTGTTGCAAATGACAGGCTTTCTGGATTTCCTTATTTTTTATGGCTGAATAATATTCCATTATATTTATATAATCACATTATACATATATATATTATACAAGATACATATATCACATATTCTTTATCTATTCATCCATTGGCAAACACAGGTTGTTTCCACATACTGGCTATTATGAATAATACTGCAGTAATGAAACTGGGGGCATAAATATCTCTTTGAGATACTGACTTCATTCCTTTGGATATATATACTCAGAAGTGGGATTTCTGGATCATATGGTAGTTCTTTTTAAAAGTTTTTTTGAGGAGCCTCTACGCTGTTTTCCAGAGTGGCTATAACAATTTACTTTCCCACTGATAGTGTATAAGGATTCCCTTTTCTCCCCATCCTTGCCAACACTTGTTATCTCTTGTCTTTTATAACAGCTATCTTAACACATTGTGGTCTTGATTTGCATTTCTCTGAAGATTAGTAATGTTGAGTACTTTTTCATGTACCTGTCGACCATTTATACATCATACTGTATACCATACTGTTATATGTATATATCACACACACACACATATACATATCATATAGTATATATACCTATATATATCAAGGTATACCACCAAAGGTACCCAGAATTCTTTTTGAATGTAGAACTATTGTAATAATCAAAATATCATCCCTTACTAAAGATGTAAGTGCCTCTAAAATTGTCATGCTGCATATTACACTCCCCTGGAAATCATGTGCTCCAAAAATTCACAAGGAAGTTTCAGGAAGTCTGATCATAATGGTCTGTGCGAGATTAGTCCAGGGCACTGAGACTCATTCCCAGTAAATGTGCAGTGGGGCTTTTACATGCCAATAAGGAAAGAAGAGACAAAGGCAGGCCTGTTTTATAAAATCAAACTTGCTTGAGTTCTAAGAATTAAGAAAGGGTAAGATATCTATAATCACAGTGATCTTAAGTGATTTAAGAAACTCAATTCGTAAAATATATTTATTGAATTATGAATTAATATAAAGATTGCCAAAGTGGAAGCATTTCTTTCCTAAACGATTTTGCTTGTACAGTTTATCAGCTTCTAATGCTAACTAGCTTTACCTGTAAGCTGAAAATTGCATTGCAGAAACCTACAACCCAGTGAGTTAAATGTCTTTCATTTATAACTGCTCAGTGAGCTAGGAAAGACCCAGGGGCATTTAGGAGTCAGAAAACCTGCCTTTCTTCTGGATGTCGTAATTGTAACTACAGTGCAAAGAATAAATGATAAATGAGACAATGATAGATGAGTATGGTATGAATTATATTTAGAAACTCAAATATAAACACATCATATTATTTTGTGCCAGGACTTTTTTTTTTTCCCCAGCCCAGAGAAGGGAGCCTATTCTTATAAAGCAAATTGAAGAAGAAAAATTGAAGACACTAACAAATGAAAAAAAATGCATGTGGAATTCAAATATGCAAATGATAAATATTCCTTTTGTACATGCCGTAGATGGAAGAACAGAGTACATGATCACGCCGCAGATGGAAGAACAGAGTACATGATCACGCCGTAGATGGAAGAACAGAGTACATGGTCACGCCGCAGATGGAAGAGCAGAGTACATGGTCACGCCGCAGATGGAAGAGCAGAGTACATGATCACGCCGCAGATGGAAGAGCAGAGTACATGATCACGCCGTAGATGGAAGAACAGAGTACATGATCACGCCGTAGATGGAAGAACAGAGTACATGGTCACGCCGTAGATGGAAGAACAGAGTACATGGTCACGCCGCAGATGGAAGAACAGAGTACATGGTCACGCCGCAGATGGAAGAACAGAGTACATGCTCACGCCGCAGATGGAAGAACAGAGTACATGATCACGCCGCAGATGGAAGAACAGAGTACATGGTCACAGCTGGAATTCACACTGGGATCTTATACAATGTAATATTAGCAGCCACTTTCAGATCAGGCACACCCCAGCTGTTCACTTTACAGAGCTTGCCTCCACCTTTTCCTCTCCCGTCCCCTCCAGTAACCCTTCACTCTAGCCTTCTTCATTTTTTTTAAAAAGGCAGAAATGAAGCTAAAACCTTTTGTGTAAAGAAAAAACATGATAAAGCAGAAGGTAAAGCCTAAGCAGTTATTTTTAAAAAAGATTTTGCTTTAATAATTAGAAATTCTTTCCCTCCAGACCTATACCGCTTCAAAACACTTACTCTGCATTTCAAAGACAGCCATTGTCTTCTGTGCATGCGGGAACAGTTGATATGACCCTCATGTTTTAGTGGATGAATAACAGGATAAAAACTTTTGCATTGTTTAATCTCCACTCTCTTGTGCCTGATTTTTGCATTTTGTTTGAATAAACATATATCTAGTTATGCTGTCATAGGAGTATCAGGCTCTGCAAAATTTACAGAAGTATCTACTCTAAAAAAATACTTCCACTTCCTAATATATAATTGATTTGTGACTATGAGCAACATTTTTTTTCCCCATGGGTGTAGTGAGGTGAACAGTGTCCTCCAGAAAGATATGTCCAGGTCCTAATCTCTGGTTTTGTGAATATATATTATTACCGTATTGGCAAGTGATGTGACGGTTTTGAGAGAAGAGCTTGTC
Organism: Eumetopias jubatus; assembly: GCF_037043125.1. Classification (NCBI taxonomy): domain Eukaryota; kingdom Metazoa; phylum Chordata; class Mammalia; order Carnivora; family Otariidae; genus Eumetopias; species Eumetopias jubatus. The sequence goes on along the minus strand of NW_028274810.1, from coordinate 26,812,722 downwards.
CTAGGTTGTGCTGGTGGGGCTCTAAGTGCAATCATATGCATCTTTATAAGAAAGAGGCACAGGGATTTTTGAAGGGAAGGAGGCAATGTGACCACAGAGGCAAAGATTAGAGTGATGTGGCTATAAACCAAGGAACTCCTGAAGCCACCAGAAGCTGGAAGACACAAGGAAGAGATTCTCTGCTAGGATGTCCAGGAAGAGTACAAACCTGCTAACACATTGATTTTGGATTTCTGGCCTTCAGAGCTGTTGGGGAATTAATTTCTGTCATTTTAAGACACTCAGTTTATAGTAATTTGTTAAAGCAGCCACAGGAAGCTAATACATTTGGATTCCTGAAAATACTGTTACTAGCTAGCTAAAGTTTGTGTCTTAGCCTGGATTCTGTAGAAAACAGTGGAAAAGGATTCAAGTGTGGATGCTAATGTAAAGCATACAAGCAAGGTAAAGAACAAAGAAAGTGAAGCATGAACAAATGTGAAGCAATGTAATGTGATATGTTACCATTCTGGCCACTGCTTAGGACTAACTGCTGAGAGAGAATATGTTTCCCAACGGGTGCTTCAGCTCATCATTTGGACTTCTCTGAAAAGCTGCAAGGAGGAACCTTGTAGTAGTTCGTGGAAAGGTGAAAGGAATGAACGTTTATCTACTGGGCTCTATCTCATCTCCTGTCTCCTTAGGTCAAGAGTCACTGACAACAACTCAGTTCTGAGTTGAGTGATCCAGCCCCTCCGTGGTGACTCAGGGAACCAGATCCTATGGTATGCAGTGTGCTATTTCACGCACAGGAGTATGTATAGGCTGGGCACGTGGTGCACAAAAGCCATTCAGGCTGGGGCTTTAATTTGGAGAAATGGTGGCCATGCGGGTGGCAGATGACGTGGTGGCCTGGGTCTGAGAGACAGAGGAAGAAAAATGAAGAGACGAAAATTTTGTGCCTGGTACTCTCTCTCTGACACCTGGGTCAAACTGCTCGGACTCATGAGCATTATGGAAAGTGATAGACACACAGGTGTGATATATTTTATACGTAGGCTGAGGTCTGAGAAAGGTGTATCTTAGGATGCTTTCCAGCATGATAAAGCTTTAAATAAAAATAAGATCATTAATTGATAGAGGTCATCACTCAAGATGCATTGTTTTTGCGTTTATTTTTTCTATCTGGTTATTGTCATTAAATGGTGGTGGTGTGATGATAAATATTTAGCAACTAGGTCTTTTCCAAAATGCATTATCTATACGTATACGACTTTATCATAAATTTTACTGATATAAGGAATGCATTGTATGTAATTTACAAATAATAATTACATGTACTCTTTACTGTAAATTCCATATAGCCAATTGATTCCCACAGAATGCTTTCTTTGATTTTTGCCACCTCTTGTAGAATAGCCAACCTATGGTCGCACTTGATGAATGAGTGTAGCTCTGACATGTAATGTTAGTTGATATTTTCATTTATGTCAATGAGTAAGACAAAAATGAAACAATGAAGACGTATGTTGGAACGTCACTCATTTATCAATGACAAGTGACTTCTTCCCTGAATGGGATAAGAGCTTTCAAGTACTGGAAGACTATGTCCTCCATTTTTTGTGCTATTCACAGCATAATGGCTGTAGACGTGGCACACATTTAAGTTTAATCTTCATTATTAACTTGTTCTCCACCATTGTCTTCAGTCTAGTCAATCGACACAACAATAAATCAAGCCATGATTTGTAGCGTTTGCCAATTTTAGTGGTGTGAACACTTTCATCGTGGCTGATTTCAAGCTATCAAAGTGATGCCACCAAATGCAGAGTTGGCAGCACTCTACTACGTAGCATTTCCACTACAGAGATTCAATAGGCAGATGTAAACTCAAGAGCAGAGACAATGGTAAAATGTAACCAAATAATTAGGAAGTGATGATTTTTGAGTATTTATAACCACCTTAATATAATTTATTTATTTCTAAGTACAATTTATATAATCTAGTTTTTAATAGTCTGTGCTTAAAAAATGAGCTTGCAAAATTCCAAAAAAATTCACTGTTGGCTCTAGCTAGATAAGCTAGTTCTAGTAGACTACTGGGGATACCACTGAATTAAAGGAAAACTGCTAATGGCACCTCCCCGGGTGGTTGTGAGAATCAGTAAAGATATTTTAAATGAAAATATTTTGACACATAGAAAGGTGCTAAATAAATGCAATATAGTCTTACTGAGAATAATTATCGAAAAGCCCAATTCAAGTATGTTAAGAAGTAAATATTTGGTTTTGGCTCTTCAGGAAAAGAAACATGGATCAAATTGAAAAAAAAATTTGAATTCTACTCACTCTGTACATACAGAGAAAATTGGATACCTAGAATTTCCCTTATCTACTGAAAAATACAACATTAGGTATTTTCAACTTTCTTGAAAGTAATTTTAACTTTTTTTCTGCTGAGTTTACTAAAAGCAGTCATTTATTATAGAATGGACAGAAAAGGGTGGGAAGATAAAATCATAGATTTAGTTTTGGTGACCTAAGTATGAACCACCTGGTTGTATCATGTTTTGCTTACTTTTTAGTATCTATTTATTATTATTTTAATTAACACTTGTAATGACTGCTCATATTTCTATATCCTTCTAACATATTAAAACACCTTATTTACCTTACAGGTATTGGTTAAACAGTTATTAAGTATAATACACTATTTCACTTAGGAATCACAATAACTTTTGTGGAATAGGCAGAAATTGTTCACATTCTTAACAGTTGAGAAAACCAAGACTCACAGTGGTTAAGTGATTTTTCTCCAAAGTCAGAGCAGAACTTAAAAAGAACTCTGGTCACTTGTCTCCCAATCCTGCAATTCTAATAGTTTCCATGTTATGACTGAAATTTAGTGTTACAGTAAGGTAGACTGTGTTGAATTGTAGAGAGCTTTTAATGCCAACACGAAAATTTTATTAAGTTTAATTGGATTATCTTTCTGATTAGAAAACCATACCATATGCCCTGGTTAAAAAAAAATTATAAACTTAGAAGAAAAGCACTAACAACAACAACAATCACAAATCAGCTTTTTTACCATAATACCTATGTGTAATCTATCACAAACATTTGAATGTGTTTCCTTTCACACACCCAATATGCATACACATTATGTAATTGGCATTGTTGTATTTATTATCTATATACCACCTTTTATATAATCAGTATAAAACAAATATTTTATGTTGCCATACATGCTTCAAAAGCATGGTTTATATACTTGTGTAATTCACTGTATAACAGTAACATAAATTAATTTAGCTGGACATTAGGTTATTTCCAATGTTTCATTATTGTAAGTAATAAAGGAATGAAAATCTGTATTCAATCTTTGTCAAAACACTTGATTATTTCCTCATACTGTTTCTGGGAAAGAGACTTTCAGTCCACAGGGTATGAAATTTTAAAGGGCTCTTGGTACCTATTTCCAGTTTTGTTTTGGTTTTTTTTCTGAGATCTTGAACCGAATCGCCCTCCCAGCAGTCCCATGTAGGAGCGTGTGTTTTCGGCATTCTTGCCAACACTGAACATTCATTTTTTTAAATCTTGCTATTTGATACTTAAAAGATAGACCTTGGATTCTGATTTGATATTCTTTGATTACTAATAAGCTTGATTTGTTATGATTATTTGTCCTTTCTATGTATTTTCCAGTTATTATTTCTTTACCTGGGTTCGTTTTATTTCTTTCGAGGGGATGTTGAGATATTTCCATTTTTCTCCCTATTCTGAGACCTGTAGAAAAATTTTGAACAAGGAGGTGATATATGATCAGATCTGTTTTCTTTTTCTACTGAACAGTGTAAAACATTTTGAACAAAACATATGGGGATAGATTTAAGCATATTTACATAGTACTAATCTCACATGTACTGCATTTCTCCCTTTTTAAATTAAATTAAATTAAATTTTTTAAGCTGCCAAGTGGCACAGACTGGCAATATACATACTCCTTAAGTTACACAACAGTCAAGCAGCTAAAGTCACGATTTATGTATGTGTGCCCAATTAGAAGAGGGGCTAGTGCCAAGATAATCACAAATTTGCCATAAACCAAAGTTTATTACCATTACACAAGAAGAGATATTGGAAGAACTTCTTTTATTTGTTCCAGTTATCCTGAAAAAAAGAAAAAGATTATGCAAAACACATTTCAGATAAATGTACAGGTGACATTTATTGAGTGTGGGCCGGGCATGTAAACACTTCTAAATGTTTCACGTGTATTAACTAATTTAATCTTTACAACAACCTATGGCATAGCCCTTATCTTCAGCCCCATTTTATGGATTAGGAAACTGAGGCACACATTCAAGTGACTTTCACAAGATGATTATGAGATTTGATCCCAGGCAGTCAGACCCAGAAGGTTATGTATGTCACCGTTCCTGTTAGAAGTGGAAGGAATGTTTTGATTCCATGTAACCACAGTTATTTAACACCTGTAGTATACTAAACACTGTACTCCATTTGTGGGGATGAACGATAAATAAGGTATGGTTCCTGACTTCTAAAGCACACAACATAAATGAAGATGTATGCCCATAAAGAGTGATAACCACTGAAAAAAGCAGAGAGTTCTATGGAAGCACAAGGGAAGTGTATTTAGCTCTGTCTCTTGGAGAAGATATCTGAGCTGAGGCTTGAAGGATCAGGGGTGGTTCGCTAGGTGGGGAAAGAGGGAAGAACTATCTGGGGGAGATGAGATGCCTCAAGCAAAAACACAGAGGCAAAAAATAGCTCTAATTATTCCTTTGAGGGTTTGGTGAAACTATGAGCTGTTTGGTCTTATTGGTATGTGAAATACCCATGTTAGGAAAACAACCCACGGAGGTGGGTAACTAACAAATTCATAGTCGGCGCCTCTCGTGAGTTAGTTTTGTGCCGAAAGCTGAGAATAATATCACCAAACAAATCAGAAACGTTTTCTGCACTAAGGGGGAATGTATCAGTCATACAAATAAATAAGAAATGAACAAATATAGGTTGTGGAAGATACTGTGAATGAAGTAAATAGGAAATAGGGTGTTGGAGAGAGAACAACTGGGAATGTGTTTTAAGCGGGGTGTCCAGGGAAAGACTAGGAACTAATCGTGTGAAGATTTAGGAGAACTTTCCAGGTAGAAGGAACAGCAAGTATAAAAGTCCCACGATAGGAAGGAACTCCACATGTTTTAGAAAATGAATGAAAGCCCAAAAGGCTACATTATCGTGAGCAAGAAGGAAGGTGGCAGATGATTAAGTCTGAGATGCAGACAAAGCCAAATCTTGCAGCCTTTTGCAGTTCATGGTAAGAAGATTGTATTTTGTCTGAGGTGCAATAGAAAGTTATTCAGAGGCTTTTAAGTCACGGCCGTGGCTTTGTCTCATTTCTCACTCAGGCTGCTGTGGGGAGAAAGGTTGAGGCAGGGACACAAGAAGAAGCTGGGAGATCCTCAAGGAGGCTCTGGTTAGTGGTGCAGCTGAGAGATGAGGAGGGATCTGAGGTCACCGTAAGGACCTTGGGCTTTCTCTCACAAGTGACAGACTCTTTGAAGAGGATTTTTGCTGGGGAGTCATGCGGTGAAATTTGGGGTTTAGATGTATCGCTTTACTAAGGTTATGGAAAACAGGGAAACAAAATTGCTTGTCAGGAAATTTTTTCTAATATGTGAGTAAAAGGAACTACAAATCTATATGTGTGAATATAAATATGTATATATTTTTCCCAAATGTGAATTCTTCTCGGAAATACAGAAGACTCTCAAAAGACATTATAAACTGTTTGATCCTTTGACTTCTTTCTCTCTTTCCTGAGGGCTCAGGGCTCCATGGCATACTTCCAAAATAGATTTTTGATCATCTCCAGAGTGGATTATCTAGATTTCTATATCAGAGAGGAGCTAATGTTATTCCATCGGAGGAAAAACAGTGAAGGGAAGACGTTAATACATTTGTTCTCTGAGTAGTGGGCAATGGGCAATGATCCTCCCTAGCCTGGCTCATGAGGCCCTTGACAGTTGTCACCATTATCTTTCATTTGGTGATGTGGTTGGTCCCCAGAATTGCTCTAATATCCTGGACCCCTGTCCTGGACCTCTGGTTAGAGGGCCCCACATGTTAAACTTGTCAGATCATTCCTTGCAGATAGCATGAATGCCATAGATTTTCCCAAGATAAAATACTGTTTCCTAGGAATTCTGAGCATCCATTTTCCTGATTCTCTTTCCGTTCCAGCTTATAATTCTGGAAGCACGCAAAGAAAATAGTGTTGTGCTCACCACAGTTGTATACAGCAACAGAGGAATCTAAATCTCTAGATTTAGGTGTAGCATGCATACAGCATGATATGTTTTTTGTATTGGCAAATAGATGGACATGAAACCAGATTTGGCAATAGTTTCATTTTTGCGCAAGTATTTAACAAGATTTTTTAATTGAAATTTAAAATTATTTTTAAAATTAAAACTTAATTTTAATTAAAATGGTAATTTGAAAATTTTGATTTAAGTACATTTCATGAGAATTTTTTTTAAGTCAAATAAAATTTTCAACTTTATTTAAATATTTTGAGTAAAAATTTAATGTTCCCTAACAATGATTTGATTTTCCTTTTATTTTGAGTAAATGATTTTTAATATTTTAAAAAGAAATAATTTGGAAACATTTGTTAATAATTTTAATTTTTTACATTATCTGCATTTTTGATGAGAATACATTTCACATTATATACTTAGAATACAATTGCATTTAATTTTTTGCTTTTTAAGTTATTAATGGAATGAATGCAAATATGTAAAAATCTTTTTTTACAACGTGGTGATTTTGCTGAATTGAAAGCAAGCAAATGTCATGCAATATATATAAAATAATGTATGAATTATTTGTCTTTATTTCTTTGCTATTGTTTTTATTTTTATTTTGGTCCTTCCCAGAAATGTTCGACAATAATTAAAGTTAGTTGCCTTTACTATTTTGCCAACTTTTAGTTATAAAAAACCATAGCCTTACACATATATTTCCATTTTATTGTCATAAAGATATGTTTTCAGGGTAGGAGATAGAATTGGGTATTTCACAGTTTTTAAGCTTGATTTACAATTTTTAAATATTTAGACATATGATGCAGGGACCTCCATCTGTATCCTTGCCCTAGGCCCTGCAAATGTTGGAGGAGGGCCTGTTGATCCCTGCACAATCCCTGCTGCATAGAGCCTTCCCAGCTGCCTGCACACCCTGTTCTCCTCTGCTTGGCTCTCTTCTCATCCTTCCAGACTCAGCCCCAATGTCAGTATTCTGCGATCCCTCTACCTACCCTTAGCCACTCCCTCTCGGGGTTCGCCCACTGTACTTTCCATGTTTTCTTATGATTATCCATTTACTTGGATCCATCTGCTCTACTGTGAGCTCACTGAGGCCAGGGATTCCTCAGTCATCTCAGTCTTATTAATGTTTGTCACGAGCCTGGCCTGTAGCCTGTGCCGTCTCTGTTTGATAAGAAAACGAACACTCACCCCCATGCTCCCTCTGCAGAAACCCTTTATTTTCCGGTGTGTGATGGGACATAGAGGCACACGCCCAAATACACATGCTCTCTCTCACATATACAGTGTTTTTGGAGTCTGCTTCCCAAATCAAACAATATGCTTGTGCTATATAGATTTTAAAAGCTAGGATCTATTTTCCTTTGTAGGCCAAATTCAAACCTTCCTCTTCCTACGTTTAGAATGGCAGGTATAAAATTAGCATTATCATGTGCTCTTAAGGTTGTGAGCACTTGCCTTCATTTTTTGCTACGTGTGTTATTATTATTATTTGAACAGCTTAAACTTCCTTTTTGTTTGCCACTCAGCTTGTTAACACTACAAAAGGAAAATTTAAAAAGAAAGAGTTTGCAGTTTTGTTTAGATTTAATTCAAAGATCTTTATTAAGCAAGAATCTTCAAGTGTGACTGTTTCAGAACTTTTCTCTATACCAGTGAATACCAAGACCAAACCTACCTTGCTTCCCTGCGCTAGACAATTCTTTGACCAAGCTTACTTTCCTATTTCCATGCCAAACAATACTAGGGCCAGGCAAAAATAATTTAACTACTTGCTCCAGGAAATACCTGCTACTGGAAGATAAGACTTGAACCAACTAAAAGAGATTACTTATCAAGACTAACAGCTTGCTCATCAGGGCCTGTTTCAAAACTCTTACCTCACTCTGCCCACCAATCCAAATCTATTATATCACAAAATCTGCAGAATCCCAACTCATATGGCTCCTTGCAAGACCTCCCTTAAAAATCACCCCATAAACCTTATAAATATCCTTCTCTGACACCCTCCTTCTCAGCTCAGACACTACTAAGACTCTAATAAGGGGATAGGCATTACTGTGTTACATCTAATACATTTAGCTTTGTTTCATCAACAGGTTTTTCAGGCCATCTTTTGGGGATTCAGCAGTAAAAATATATACCAAATATGGCATCTCAAGATTCTGGAACTGGGATAGCACACTTCTAGGAGACCCCTTAAGCTTCCTGTCTGGGGTTTCTCTGTGATGGATGCCATGTTCCACAGTGGGCCTGAGCTGTGATTTCTTTATTTTCACCTTCCAAACATCTCCTAGGAATAAGAAGTCCTTGTTTAGGAATCCTTTGCTTATCTGCTCAGATTGAAAACTCTTTTCTTTGGAAAAAAGCCATCTAGTGACTAAAAAACACTACTGTGTGTCTCTGTCTGTCCTCAACACTTCCTTTTGCAAGTATGTTAAGAAGATGATCAAAGGAGGAAGATGGGTGTAGGCCGGATATGTCCATCTCTGGAGGAGTTCATACCAGGCTCCTTACAAGACAAACTTTACCTCGGGTTACCTGTGAAAGTTTTGTGAGATCTTGACTCAGTCTTAGTCTTGATTTATCCATGAGAATCTGGTTCAAGGCAGGTTCTGTACTCCAAATCTTCTGTCTACATTTGAGATGGCTAATGAATAGGTTAGTGACTACAACAGACTGGATGAATGCCTGTGTCATCCCAAAATTCATATATTGAAGTCTTAACCCCCCAGTGTGACTATATTTGGAGAGAACAGCTTTTTTGGAAATATTTAAGGTTAAATGAGGCCATAGGGTAGATCCCTGATCCAACAGGATTAGTGTCCTATGAAGAGACAGGAGAGAAATTGCTGTCTCTCTCTGCCATGGGAGGACACAGTGGAAGTGGCCATCTGCTAACCAGGAAGAGAGCTCTCACCAAGAATCAGATTGGAGGGCACCTTGATCTTGGACTTCCTAGCCTCCGGAACTGTGAGAAAATAAATTTTTGTTGTTTAAGCCACCAAGTGTCTGGTATTTTCTTATGGCAGCCTGAGCTGATTAATACAGTAGCCTAAAATACAAAGTGCATAAGCAATATGTTCAGAAGACAATTGTTTTCATGATGGTGTCTCAGTCTCATTCCATGTCTCATTGCAGTCAGAGAGACCTGAGAGGGACAAGCTCAAGGGACCCTGGGGAGAATGTTTTGCCAAGTCAAGGTCGTTGAGCTGGATCTCAGCAGAACTTTTGGAATTTTGTTTCCAACATGTATTTTCATTGTAATTCATTTATTTATCCGTTTCAGTGGCATAACTTCGCCAAAGATAATTTAGAATTACAGTGGTTATTTTGGCCAAATTTGGCTTGAAAAAAATTATTCATTTGAGAAGCACTTCAGAAGGAAACTGGTCTTTGTTTTTCATTAGTGTATGAAATCTTCCAAAAGAAATCTAGTTTCCAAAATTAATACTTACAAAAGATTCTTTAGCCAAGGCACATAGGAAGTATAAAGAATTTAAAATCCTCTCTTATAACCGTCTGAACTGTGATCTGAATATAACTGCCTTGATTCCTTTACTCTTCCCCCTCCTTCCAAGGATCCTACGTTACCCATACTACTACCTTTCTCTCTGACTCATCTCCTTTCCCTTCTAGTCAGCAAGAAACTCCCAAGTCTCAAATGTTTCTTAATGTTAAATTCACTTCAGAACAGATCAAGTTCTCTTATGGCTGATTTGAAACACTGGTCTTTGAATTGGGAGCCATTGTTAACCACTTTCTAAAACCTACACACACAAAATGGAGACAGAAATTTACAAAGGAATTTAGAGTTGTTCTAAAAACAGATAATTTGGGAATCCCAGATTGAAATCTGTTGGCTCATATGTTAATAGGAATCTCAGATGCCAAAAATTGAAGAAGAGTAGAAAGTCAGATTCTGAGAATGACCTAATAAACCCTTGCAGAGATTAGCTTGAGCAAGAGCTGTAAGAGGCGAGCCTCAAAGTCTATTCTGCGAAAAAGGATTGCACTGTAATCTTGTCCTGAAAGCAAAGAAAGGATGAGTCTATCGGTGACTTCAGGAACAGGATCTTTAACACCTTTAGACAGCGGGTCTAAAGGTGTTAAGTAGATCCTGAAGCAGACGTGACCCCCAACTAACTCTCACTTTCTTTGAACAGCCTTCAGCCAGAACCGGGGATTTAACATGAAAGCAAAAACAGGAATGAGAAACAGCTCTGGTGCCAGATCTCCAACTATTCAAGAAAGAACCTGACATAGTCTTAAGACAAAATCAGAATAAAGTTAAGAATAAATGAGTGGTCTTCCAGATAAAGCAACTGGATGTTCCCACCCAATCAAAAGAACCTGGGTAAGTTTATTGATAAAGACACCCAGAGGCAATAGAAGCAGAAAGAACAATGAAAAATTAATTAAATTGTGCTCGTTAAGAAACTAGGGAAAAAATTAAAGTGGGTGGACAATGACAATGCTCCCAAAGGGAAATCTAGTGTTCATTTTCCCATTTTTACCCTCCAAATCACATGGAGAAATTTCTGCAAATAATAAAAGGACAGTCTACCAAATTGTTTATTGACATCACAAACTCTGCCACCATCACCCAACATTTCTCTTAGGATTAAGTAATAATCTCTAGACGTTTCTTCATCTCAGTCTATAATCATCACCCTTGACTTTTAACCAAAGAACACTTTTTTTCCTCCTCTGTGACATCACACCTGTGAACTTAGTAAGGAGGGAGCTAGTGGGAAAATGGAATTTTTAGATTAAATGTTCTACTCTTTGTATGAACGTGCCTCAAAAAATCGAAAATAGAGCTACCCTTTGACCCAGCAATTGCACTTCTGGGTATTTACCCCAAAGATACAAATGTAGTGATCCAAAGGGACACCTGCACCCCAATATTGATAGCAGTAATGTCCACAATAGCCAAACTATGGGAAGAGCCCAGATGCCCATCGACAAATGAATGGATAAAGAAGATGTGGTATTTATATACAATGGAATATTACTCAGCCATCAAAAAAATGAAATCTTGCCATTTGTAACAACATGGATAGAACTAGGGGGTATTATGCTAAGTGAAATAAGTTAATCAGAGAAAGAAAATTATCATATGATATCACTGATTAGTGGAATTTAAGAAACAAGGCAGAGGATCATAAGGGAAGAGAGGAAAAAAATAAAACAAGACAAAACCAAAGTGGGAGACAAACCATAAGAGACTCTTAATCATAGGAAACAAACTGAGGGTTGCTGGAGGGGAGGGGGAAGGGGATGGGGTTACTGGGTGATAGACATTAAGGAGGGCATGTGATGTAATGAGCACTGGGTATTATATAAGACTGATGAATCACTGAACACTACCTCTAAAACCAATAGTACATTATATGTTAATTAATTGAATTAAAATTAAAAAAATAAAAAAATGAAAAAAGAAAAAAATAAATAAGTGTTTTACTGTTTGCCTCTTTCGTGAAACCTTGAGGACTACCCTACTTATAATCAGATAATAGGTAATCTGGGTATGAATATATTGATATTTTTGTGTTTTAAGTAAAGTTCTAATTGAAAATCTTCTCAAGATATAGGACTACTTGTGGTAAAAATAAATAAATAGATAGATAGATAATAGAGAGATAGATCGATAAATAAAAATCAAAAAATTGAAAAAAATAAGTTCTACTTGTGTTGGCAAAATTACTGGTGCCAAACTCATCAGTTCGGACTCACCCATACAAATCTCTATCCAAGCTTGCACAGTCCTGTTTAAAATGAGAAACTAAGCAAGACTAAAATCAGTAGCTGAAAGACTACTGGGGAAAGGACTCATCATACCTAGTACTGATCTTTGCAATTCTCCTAAGCTTCCAGACAATAAACTCAATGGGAAAGCAGGCAGATTGGTTCAGGACTTCAAGACCATAAATAAAAGGAGTCCTTCCCTCTTCTCTTCCTTGTGGTATCAAACCCATTCATTTATTTTGTCTTTGTTACCCCTTGGGGTAACTTTTTTTTTCAACAGTTGTAGATCTGTGTTTTGCTTTTTTGATTGTCTTTAGCTCAAGATAATTAATACCTCTTTGCCTCTTGCTGGAGAGTGAAAAATATACCTGGGCTTTTCAATTTCTGGTAAAGATGAAGTAGCCCCACTCCCCCAGGTCCTCCTTACAACTAAAACTCTGTGGACATTACAAAACAAACAAATGTAGAAAGACTAAAATGAGGAAAGAAGGTGGACTGTTTCGGGACATCTCTACTTGAGGACGGACACGGGGGCTCCACACCTGGTTTTCCATATTGCCTCCTGTATATCTCACACAGGAAGTTCCAAAAGCCTTCAAGCCAGAGCCATGAACAGGCACAGACAAAACAATTCCAAAAAAAGACCGTTGCGCCGAGCCCCAGGTTCGGGAAAAGGGTAGCCTAACAACAACAACAACAACAAAAACCTTTTTTCGGCAATTCCTGCACTATATCGGACCACCAACAAAAAGGCCCATTCTTCCACTGCAGTTTTGACAGGACTGAGCAGACAGCTGATCTTCCATGCCACACTCCAACCCTGAGGAAATAAATGGTGATATTCAGATTCCCCTGCGCAAGGTGTCAGCAGACCCGGGGAGCTAATCTGTACCTTTCCCAGTGGAAGTAAATGATGGTGCTCTAACTCCCCTGCTGGGGTCATATAAAGGGACTGAGCAGGGAACTGATCTGCCATCCTCTGTCTAGCAGAGGTAGGCAACTTAGGATTTCCCCTCTAGGCAGTGCCAGCCAGGTCCAGTGGCAAGCTGAGACCTAAGGAGAAGATGCAAGACAGGGCTAGTCACCATGATGCTTCACCATCCACCCCCAGCATCATCGGGCCCCAGCCATGACCTGAGCCTCCACCACTCCTGGCATACATAAGACTAGGCAAGGTGCTGTGAATGGAGGCTAATCCCCACAGTACTCCACTTGCATTCCACCTCTGGTGTTAGTGGGTCCAGCTAGGGCCCTAAATGTCCACACCATCCACACACACCTGGGGGCAATGCAACTGAAGGAGGAGGAGTATATCAGGGCTAATCAGCACTCTGGTGCCCCACCCTATCCCCAGTGTCTGCGGGTCCCAGTGGGAGCTGACCCTCCATCCCCATCTGGCAGCAGAGACACTGAAGGAGGCAGCACACATGAAGTGGGGGTCAGTACTCCTCTCTCCACCCTGCGCGGATCTGAGCATCCCCCGACACCTTGACTAAGGCAGAGTGAGGTGAGAGGAGGTGGGGCTAGCTGGCATTAGTACATATGGTTTTGTGCCAGTAACTTTTGGAGTGGCTTATTAAATAGCAATAGATAACTGAAATCGAATTTGGGTCCCGGAAGCAGGGTGTAGCTATACTAAATCCTAAACTATGTGGCATTGATTTTGTGAGCAGGTATCAGGCAGAAGCCTGGCAATACTCAAGAAGGTTGCCCGGGAGGGCATGAAGGCATGAAGATATTGGCAGAAACCGTCACTTGCAGTAGCGTGGGAAATAGGAAATATCCCTGATGAGCTCCATGGCATTGGTAAGGAGATTTCTGGGCCGTGTTGAAGGTACTGTGTGGCTTCTTCTAGCTGCTTATAATAAATGTGAGGGAGAGCAATGAATGAACTATTCTGTTTTAAGTAAGATTTAGAGGAAATCCAGAGGCTCCGGATACTCTTTACGGCCAGCAGGTTCTCAAAGTAAGACATAGCTGATGGCAAAGATAAATTTCAGGGCGCCACCAGGAAAAAATAAAGCCAAGAATATGACTAGTAAAACCCGTTGTTAAGACCTCAGAAATATTTAAGTCAGAACCTCAAAGACCCTTTCCATTAGACAAAATGTCTTCTAAGGGTCTTAAGCGCAAGTCTCGCACATCCTCTCCATTAAATCGTAGGATTCCTAAGCATCAGAAAGGCATTGTTCTATAGCTTCAAAGAAGACCCAGGGAGAAGAGGGCCTATTCTGAAGATCTGAGGGTGTACTTTTGTCTAATGGTGTGGATTATAAATGGATACACAAGAAGTCCACAAATCGGTGAGTGGGTGGGCCTCAGGTCACCTGGAGGGGCTTCCGTGGCTCAGCCTGACCACCTGTCTCCGAGGTGCTCATCACCCACACCTTCCCCATGCCCTGTGGCTGAGGGTCAGAGGCTCAGTGGACACACCTAATGCCTCTCAATGGGGTGCAGGCTGCCTGCTTTTATCATTTAAAAGAAAACCCAGAAGATAATAAACACTCAGCTCTCTACTTGTGTGCAGTGACTGACTCTCATTTAGCTTGATTTACCCAATTTATTCATATCAATTAATTGGATAATGAGTCACCAGCAGTCTTTAGGTTTTGCAGAACCATTATCCTCATTTCCTAATTTACTTCAAGGGAAATGTATGTAAACATTTTCTGAAATATTAGGAGAGTATATCCATTTTTCGACACACATAGATTATTATTTTTTTCACTCCAACTGCCATCCCAAAATATGCAAAAGTGTTTTGTAAAATCCTTTTAGGACTTTTGTCTATTTATAGCTCCCCTCCCACCATCCTTTGAACACTGTTTTGATGTGCTCTTTCTAAAATGCAAATCTGACTCCCTCATCTTCACTCCCTGGCTTAAAAGCCTTCATAGCTGCCCATTACCTTCAGGATAAGGATCCTAAATGTCCTCCTTGCTCTGTGCTCTGCCCAGGTCTGTCCATCACTTACTACCCAACTCCAAACTCCTGGAATTTTTCCGACCTGCATTTTCTCCCCTGTCCTCCTGTCTTTTACACAAGTAGCTCCCATCGTGTGGATGGCTTTTCACCAGGTTTCTGGCAGTCTCCTCTTGAGCCCAACGTCTTAGAAGCAATTCCTGAAACTTCTTTCTACCTTCTACCTTCTACCTAGGTATCCTTCTTCTGCGACTGTCTCTCAGAACTGACACACTGTGTGGCTCTCACTTTTCGCAACTGTCCCAATTAACAGGGAGTGCTTTGAGGACAGGACCTGCCTTGCATTTGTAAATGCTCAGAGCTCCAACTATTGTCAGGCGTATAGGGGGCACTGGGCTTCTTTTTTGAATGAACAGAATGAACGTATGGATGGTTCCAAAGAAGTGCATAGATTTTCACAAGTGACGTCCTTGTGAAAGGACAGGGGTCCTCCCTCACTCATCTTTTAGAGAGGGCAGGGAACTGTCTTGTCTCCTTACTTTTGGAGAAATCTTCACGTCATCAAGCTTCAGATATTTCCAAGGAAGGGCTTTTAGGAGGACACATCCCGTTGGAGCCTAGAAAGTGGCAAGAAGTGATAAGGCTGCCAGAGAGAGATTGTCTTTTCAGGCGATCTTATGGGATCACCAGGTCTCCTGGCAGAGGGACACAAAATGGCTGTCTCTTTGATTCTTTTTCAGTGAAAATTCATTAATTTGACATATAATTTCTTGAGCATTGACTATGTGCCTGGCACTAGGGATTGGATCATGAACAAGATGTGTTTGATCTATTCTCACCAAATTAAAGTGGATCATAGCAGACAAACATAAAAACATTTGCAAACAAATGACCACTAAATTCCAGTCAGTCGAGATAAAGGCCATGAAGGGGCTGCAGAGCGCTTTGAGAGTCTGCAGATTTCAGATTTTGCAGAAACAATTAGCTACATTTGTTCATTCAAGGAAATGTTTTATGCAACTTAACTTCTTCTGTGGAAGCAGTAAAAGCTTCCCCCAGAAGTCTAGGAGTTTAGGATAGTGGGTGGGCAAAATGAATTCAGGAACGGCACGCACAGAAGCCTTGTGAGAGAGAAGAATGGAAAGAAGGCTATTATCACCAGACTGTGGTGACCATGGAAAGTAGCCTGAGATCAGACTGGACGACACCCCCTGTAAACACTCGCTGAACAAGTTCTGATCTTTTGAACTTTTGTTGCCTTTGCGACAGTCTCACAGATTTAATCCATAAAGAAAATAGAAAGCCCCTGAAGATTTCAGATGGGTAAGTTTGAAGTTCACATTTTTGCTCATTTAGAGGTATCATTCTGGCTGTTATGTGGAGAATAGTTTGGTCTGGAGCCGCAGTGGATGTGGGCAAGTCATGAGGCAGAAAACTTATCCAGGCAAACCTGTGACCATTGCTGTGATTGTTTGCCCATGGCAAACAATGGCAAACTTTCTGTCCTGGTCTCCTCAGCTATTTTCTATATGGTTCTTACACTAGAGGCAACTCAGTAGCTCAGTGCCAAGTACCAGAGCCCTGTGAGGGGAAGAAGGTACATCTTACAGTTGGGTTTCCTGGCACCCAAGGTTACATCCTTCATCTACAGGCCCTAGTGTTGTTCACAAGACAGGATATCATAGGAAGAAGGGCCACGTCAGTGAGCCAACTCAGTCACACATGAACAGCCATTTGGAGATTCTTGCGTTGATGGTATCTACAAATAAAAAGGTGTTAATAATCAAGTCAAATTCTACCTTGGACAATTCGATTTTAAGACAGGGAAACCAAAGAGATGCATGAAAGAAAAAACTGGTTTTGTTTTTTTTTTTTCCTTTCCTTCTTTGCCTCTTTCTTTCTTTCTTTCTTTTTTTTTTTTTCTCGAGAGAGAGCGTGAGTGGGGGTGTGGGGATAGAGGGAGAGAATCTTAAGCAGGCTGCATGCTCGATGTGGAACCTAATGTGGGGCTTCATCTCACGACCCTGAGATCATGACCTGAACTGAAATCAAGAGTCAGATGCTTAACTCACTGAGCCACCCAGGTGCCCCCTTCCTGCTTCTATTCTTGCTAGAACCTACACTCCCACCTTACATACACCTTAATATATGTCCTCCTTGTAAAGGTCAAGGAGTTAAAGATTTCTTTGGAGTTTTCCAGCACAATAGATAACATCTGAGGAAGTGACCAGGAAAGAACGTCATGAATGTTCTCTAAGACTACTAACTCCAAACACCTTGATGCCGAGAGCCCTGGCTCCAGGACATAAGGAACTTATGGAGGACACCTGAGCACTTGTCTTTGTTCATTCAGTTCCTGGATGCCTGAGAGGACACGTACACCAGACCATCGTCCTCAGTAAAAACCCCAGACCCTGAGCAGAGACGAGACTCATGCTCCTTTCCCTTTCCGAGTCTCCCAGAGGCTCTGTCTATATTTGCTCTAAGTAAGTCTTCAGTAAATTCTGCTCTCTCTTCCTGCTGGCTCAGGTTTCATTTCCATCCTGCGTGAATCGAAGGACCCTCTTGGCCGGTTTTGTGTGACCCGCTCTGGGTCCTTATAGGCCTGGCCTGCCTGCATCAGTTTGACTGAAATAGCCCTCCCTACATTTAAGTGGCTGTCTCATTCTGCTGAAATTTTGGCAATTCAGTGGAAAGGAATATCACCGAATGACCCTGCTACATTGCAAGCATCTAAAAGAGGAATATAAGTTTTTTTTTTATTTCCTGAGTGGCAGGTCCTTATTCATCTTTGTTTTCCTAGCATCTAGAAATGCCTGGCACTTAGGAAGTCCCCAGTAAGCCCTAAGCCTTACAGCACACTTAAGAGCTTGGGTTTTACCAGCAAATGAGGGTTCAAGTCCTGAATCCACTACTTCTCAACAGTTTCCAGGGCAAGTTAATTGACCTTTCCAAGCCTCAAATTTTGTGTCAGCAAGATAATGATTCAGTGTTAACTTCTAAGCTCATCACCCAGCAAATATGAAGGACCTAATATATGTTAGCACTTATTAGTAATGTTTATTGAATGCATGAAGGGATTCATGATGAAACAATTAAACCATTTATGAATCTGATGATGAAGAAGAGCAAAATCTGCTGAACTTAGGGGCTCACCATACTTCATACGTTCTTCAGCGTCTGCAGCTGTTCTGTTTCTGGGATAAGATTTGATGTTTTTAATATATTAATTTACATAATAATGGATCTTTTGTGGTCATCAGAATGAGGCATGGATGGAAACGAAGCATGTTTTCTACAGCCTTCTATAGTCTGGCTGAGGAGCCAAACTTCTGCTGCTTAGATGCAGATATGGGTTACTGGGGGACCCATGGCTTTGGGGTAATGGGTGGTCCAATCTGGTGGGAAAGGCATTCAGCCGGCATAGACAGTATGTGTTGGGAGAGACACTGATGATGGGTCTGAGTGCATGTTTACCAGAAATGAAGTATTTCAAAATTAAATACAAATTGATTTATGTGACCTATGTTATTTTCTACTCTGCAGAGAAGCAATTAAGCCTAGATTTCCTAAGAGACGGCAAAGCATTAAGTTAGAGATTATTGCAAAATTTTTACATCTGAATAATTTTCAAGGATGGATTTGGCTAGGGCACCTGCATACATTGCATTATTCATGTTTTGTGTCTGCTTTTCCATAGGTTTCTAAAACTATACATTTTCAACCTTTACAAATTAAAGTAAATAAAATCACCCATAATCCCATCATCTTAACATAACCCTGGCCAATATTGGCATTTGGGTATATTTCTTTTTAAAATATCTTTTCTAGCTACTTTTTTATTTACTTGTAGCCAACGTACACATAAACATTTATATAATATCTTTCTACTTAGCATTTATCATAAAGATTTTCTCACATTATTGTATAGTAATCATAAGCATCATTTTATTTTTATTTTTATAAAAACTTATTCCCACTAAAAATGCAAATGGTGCTAAATTATTTTATTTGTAAAGATTTTATTTATTTATTTGAGAGAGAGAGAGAGAGAGAGAGAGAGACAGACGGAGAGAGAATGAACAGGGGGAGGGGCAGAGGTAGAAGAAGAAGCAGACTCCCCGCTGAGTGTGGAGCATGACTCGGGGCCCGAGTCCAGGACCCTGAGGTCACGACCTGAGCAAAAATCAGATGCTTAACTGACTGAGTCACCCAGGCGCCCTGTCAAATAAATTTAAATTAGAGTTATAGCTTACATGAGTTTAAGTTCTAAAGCCAGCATACAAGTAAAAAATTACTTTTAGATGAATTATTCTTTGGACTTATTTAAAAGACTGCAAAGTGAGCATATTAAGCACAAACTTCCTCAGTCAATGCTTTTCTATAACCCTCAATTAATTCTTCAATTTCCTCCTCAAGCATGTTGACAAAATTATTTATCTAATTATGGAAATATTAGATATTTCCATAATTGGAAATATTAGAAGTTATATTCACAGGAAAAAACTTAAAAACATGCACTTCCCTAAGTTTCTACGCAGCAACATTGACTATCTCAGGCATGACTGCTTTTACTACCAGAAGGAAAGGCCCACTGAGAGAAATGGCTGGTAAAATTACCAGTGTTATTCAAGTATCTCTCCCCAACCCCCTGCCCCTGGAAAGTTGAAGTTGATTTTATGTGACTTAAACAGAAGTACTATGCAACTCTGTCATTGAGTATACTGCCTACCTTTCCACCTTCTCTCTGTATCAAATCCCAGAAGTAACTACCTTTGAATGAATGTTTTTAATGTGTAGGCCTGTTGTTTAAGGCCCCCAACATTCATTTCATAGATATTCAAGGGTCTAACCTTTAATTGAACAACTCAATATGCTTTTCATGTAGTGTTTTCCACACATGCAATGAATGGCTCCTGTAATGAGTAACAATAATGACTATAATAATGACACAAAGGTCCTGAGGCCTTATTCTGTATCAGGTTCTGGACTGATCACTTTACATGCATTATTTTGTATCTTCTTCACAAAGACCTAGTGAGGTAAATACTATGATGAGAGGTTAGTAATTTGTTCAACATCATGGAGCTAATAGCCGGTAGAAATGAGTCTATAATCCTAGGTCTGTACAACTTCCAAGAGCAATATGCTAACCATTGTTATTAACGTCACTGTCCACTTAGATAATATGCTGATACTTTTAAGTTCTTTTTAGAATCTAATGTTTTTATTGAGATACAATTGACACGTAATATTGTATTAGTTTTAGGTGTACGGCATAATGATTTGATTATGTATATGTTGTGAAATATGCACACAAGTTTTTAACATCTGTCACCAGACATAATTACAATTTTTCAATTCTTTTTCATGTGATGAGAACTTTTAATATCTTCTCTCTGAGCTACTTTCAAATATACAGTACAATATTATTAACTACAGTCATGATGCTGTACATTACATCCCCAGGACTTATTTATCTTGTAACTGGAAGTTTGTACCTTTTGACCCCATTCACCCTCTGGTGCCCACCTTTGACAACTACCAATCTGCTCTACGTGTTGATGAATTCGTTTTTCTAGATTCCCCATATCAGTGAGCTCACACAATGTTTGTCTTTCTCTGACTTATTTCTCGTAGCATAATTGGTCCATCCAATAAATACCTTATTTCTTGATTTATATTTTTTTGTAAGGACTCCATGTTATTAAATCTGGGAAATGTAACTTGTTTATACTTCTATGGTACCCAACTTGCCCAGGTTTGTCTGGGGCTTTCTCTGCATCCCAGGAAACTCGTCAGTCCGGGGCAAACTGCCTCTTGGCACTTCTGCTCCACATTCTAAGTTATTTGACCAGATCTTCTAATTGTAAACTTATAGTTCCTAATTATTAACTAATAATTGTTCTAGGAAGAATTTAAAATATACTTACATACCTATTGCTCCCTAAACATTTGACAGTACTTCTTGCTTCCCATTATGCAAAATGAAAAAAATGAGTACGCAAGCATTCCTCTTCTCCTTTCTTCTTCCTATCCATTTCCAGACTGCTACCAGCATGTGTCATGTAGCTTCCGTTGTGTATACCTGAAATTCAGTCTTCTGTTCTTTGCCTAGAGATTGTTTCTAAAAATGGAAAACATATAAACAGCATTTGAGACCTTCTGATTAAGTAAATAATATTCATTTTTACTCGAGCAAGTCATTGGATACCTAGAGAAGGAAATGCCACTCTTGCTCAGCTTGTGCTACGTATGGGAGTCTGTTCCTTAAAGTAGTTTCTTTCTTGAAGCATCTAAATCAAGGGAAAAGTCATTTTCTCTGTCAGTTAATGTTTCCATTTGTGGTACATTTCCATTTGTTTCATTTGGAAAATTATTTTATCGCTCAAATGTTTGTTTTTGTTTTCTGTGGAATTCCTGTCTTTCTTTTCCTTTGTTAGAAAAAGAGGCATATGCCTCTTTCAACTTATCACTGATATCTCACAGCTTCTCAAGCAATCTCTCTGCTGCGCTGAATCCATAATGTTCTTCCTGAGGGGACCATGGCCCTACACCGCCCCTTCCTGTTCGCATCATGTCGGTCACGTTCTAGGTGCGCTGAGCAGCTTCCTGAAAGTGTGTTTTGAAGTCCTTCTGGATTTGCTCCCACTGTGTGCTTCTTTACTTTGCTTTTTGTCCATACAATTTCGTCTACCTCTTCATTTTGCTAAACTTTATCTTTAGATAATATTTCAGAACATGTACATAGAGGTAAGAATCTCTTATTTCTTGACTAGCTTAAAATATTTCTTTTCACCCGTCCCTTTAATTGACAGTTTGAATAAGAATGAAATTGAAATTCAAACACATTTTCCTCGAGATCTTCAAAGACCGTATGTCATCATTGCTGATAGTATCATCAGTATAATCATTCCTTTCAAAGCAGCTTCCTTTCTTCTGCCTTCTCACCCCTCCACCCTGATAGTATTTTCATCTCATGTAATCTTCCTGTTTGATCTCAAGATGTTTATGTTTTTGAGTATTTTTAAGTGTCACTTTGCTTAAAGAGCTCGAAGAGGATATATACACACACAGACATGTACACACGCTCATACACGTACAATTTTCTCCCTGTCAGCTAGGATAAAATGTTCGGTAAAGTTTTCCTTTAGTGAGCTCTAGTTTCAGAAGACTATTCCCATGCATGGCTTCAGACACTCTTCTAAATTAAAGCCCTGCCTTCATCTTCTGTTCTCTCATCTTTGCACCCTTGTGGGTTTATCATGCACTCATATTTCAACATATATTTTATGACTGTAACACTACAACTGGCAAGGTGCTCTATTTTTCTTCTCTTTATGTACCATACTTTTTAAAAACATTTGGAAGGATACTAATCATTCAACTTCTCATGACATTTTTGATGAGTGATATAAAGTAAGTAGAAAGAGATGCCTTTCAAATGGAGAGTGGTGGAGTTTTTTGTGTGTGTGCATGAATGTTTTAATACGATTTCTCCCACACTGTTCCCCATATCTTCACTATTTTCCTAGAGTAATGACATGGATATAAAGGCTCTCCTAGATGTAGCAATTTTAAGAGAATACTTACATTGTGAGATTGGAATGGCCCGGAGCAATGCCTTTATTTCCTTGTCAAATCTCATAAACTGCAAAGGTATTAAAGAAATGGTGTTGGGGACTTTGAGAGAAGAGTGTCT
This sequence comes from Eumetopias jubatus, assembly GCF_037043125.1. Taxonomy (NCBI): domain Eukaryota; kingdom Metazoa; phylum Chordata; class Mammalia; order Carnivora; family Otariidae; genus Eumetopias; species Eumetopias jubatus. Next base: position 26,790,012 of record NW_028274810.1, on the reverse strand, counting down.
TCTTTTTTTCTTTTTTTCTTTCTCTTCCCTCAACACTGTTTTGCTGAGCATGAGACTGCCAGAGGGGCTGGGCTTTGAAGAGCCAGGCAAGTGATTTTCCCCTTCCAAAGACAGGCTTGAGGTAGATGCTCTGAGAGAGTACATGGTTTTCTCACAGTCAAGAGGCTTGGCCATTCTGCTGTCCTGGAATTGGGGGTTAGCATACAATTTCTCTGAGAGAATGGGATAGAAAATGTGTCAGTAGCTCTCATGAGATAAGGAGGAATCTGATACATTAAGCAATGATAATAATAATAACTAATGGTAAGAATAATAGTAATCATAATTATTAACTCCATGGAACACTTGTGTGCCAGCAACAATGCTAAGTATTTTACATCTATCATTTTACATAACTTTTACAATAATGTTATGGGGTTAATGGCTATTATGGTCCCCACAGAAAAAATGTAGTTTAGAGACGTCAACATACTTGCCCAAGGCCACATAACAAGTGATGGAGCAGTGATTTAAATGGTGTCGCTGAATCACAGATCCTGAGCTTGTATGCCCTACTGTGTCATTTGCAAATGCTTACTACCATTTTTCCAATTAGTTCACGGGATAATTATGTTAGAAAAAAATTTTAATAACAAGATTTATGCCAGGAATTAGAAGTCCAAGCCATCAGATTATGATCACTACTTTTCTCAGAAAGCCAAAAAAGAAAAAGAAAAACAAACAAACAAAAACTTTTCTCAGAGTCATTTTGATGTAAAATCTAGCAATATCTGTTACTCCTCCAACCTTTGAATATCTTAACTGGCAAGAATGCTTTTAGGCATTTTTACTTTTGGAGATCTCCCCACCCCTAATCATATCAAATGTATTCTAATGTATTCATATCCTAGGCTCAATTTAACTTCTATATAAAAAATAAGAATTGAATTGAGGAAAAGTTGAACAACAAGCTGACTGAATAGCTGACACATTACGTTTCACAGACATTTAATTCATTCTTATTTTGTTCAGGGATTTTTTTTTTTTTTAAGCTAAAATTTCCAGTCGGTACATGATTTTTAGACTCAAATACCTTTAAACACCTTTGCGTAGCTCATAGGATTGAGACTACAAGAAGAGGCAAAAGCAGGTACTTTGTGGGGTGGGGGGTGAGGTTGAGGGGGACAGGTGATGGCCTGCCATGGTTCCAAGAGCACTAGCTCGGTCTATTCCTAGCTGTAGCCTTACGGGAATCAACTTACCTCTCAGGGCCTCAGTTCCTGTGCTTAAAATGAAAAGCAAATAATCAGATTATTACATTGATAATCTAAAACAGTTTTTCTATTCAAAAAAGTCTTTATCGAGGGCTTATTATAACACAGCAGGCACTGCTCTAATGCTGGGATGCAGCAACTCTCATGTAGGCTCTACAAATAGCCTGCCCTCTTGGACATCATATCCTAGGGGAGGAAACAGTAGTCAACATTGTATGCACACTCAGGTAGTAATAAAGCCTAGGAATAAAAGTGAAGTCATTGAAGGGGATAGAGAATGAAAGGGGTCTTTGTTTCAGAGAGAAGGTCATAGAAGTCCTCTTTAAGAAGGTGACATTTGAGTGGAGATAGTCAAACCATGTGTGCTTAACGTTTCCTAGAGGACAAGGAAGGATATTAAGATTGGAAGTTGTGAGAGGGGTATTATGGCAGCATGACACAGACATGACACAGATGTTTCTAGAACTTCATGCCATTTTTTTGATTCCCCAGGCTGGCTCTGTTCTGTGTGCTTAGGAACTAAAATAGCACAGAATCCCATTTGGTGTCCATATTCTCCTCAAGAAATGTGTTAGAAAATTACAGAATTACAGTCCTGTGCAAAAGAGTTTTTTTAAAAAAGTTTACCTGATGCAAATTCAAGTCTGTGAATTTACAGTAAATGCCAATCTAAGTTTGCAGTAAATTATTATGGAAGCCATAAAGTAGTACATAATAAGCCTGAAAAAGACATGAAGTGATGATTTAATTTACCTCTACTGTATAGTGGTGTCATAGATAAATGTCATCAACCCTATTTCATGGATGACACCCAAGGCCACAGGGATATTAAGTGGAAGACACTGAGTTGTGATCTTGGGCTCACCCCAGCAGAGTGTTAAACCTTGCACCTTAGCTGCTTTTCAAAACATATACTTTGTTTTATATGCAGACTTTCAAAAAATTGAACATCACTATGAGGTCTGTGAGTGTGAGTCACTTACTCACAGAGGCAACCAGGATAAGGTTCCCTAAGGGAATCCAAAGAATGCATCAGTTAATAACTGTTGGTGTGACAGCTCCAGCCAGTGAATAGAGGTGGCAGAGATATGGAAAGAAAGGGTCTAGGTCCTCAGGGAGCAAAGAAAAGAAAGTTCAGCAACGACAAAAAAAATCACACATGATTAAATATCCAGAGTATTTCTCTTCTCATGTCTCTTAGGGAAATTTCTGGCTTTAAATGCTTTGCATTTCCTCACTTCCAGCTCCTGAACTTTGTCCCGAGCTTTGGCATAGAAAGAAAAAAAGAAGCTAAAAGATTTACACTGGAGAGAGGAAGGGAAAGGATAATGAGTGGTTCTTAATCTATTAGAATCAACCCAGGAACTTTGAAAAATCCTGATGCTCATGCAACACTCTGGACCAATTTCCAATTTGCATCTATGTTGGGGAAAAATTGGACAAACAAAAGAAAAAAATATATAAAAAAAGGGAAAGAGGTTAGACTGGTAGAATGAAGGACCTTGCAATTCAGGCTTAGGACATTTTGAGGATTGAGAGAATATGGTGACAAAAAGAAAGATTTCAGGAGAGCCTCTGTCATCTGTAAGGATGATCTTGCGAATGGCAGAGCTGGAGAGAAAGGAATTTGAAGATGTTTGGCTCCTCAGTAATAACATATTCCCTCTTCTAAATCTAAATCCTCCAGTAGTTCTTTAAGAATCTAAGTAAAAATCAAAATTCTTTCTAAGTTTTTTTTTGTCTAAAAGATGGCTTTTTTTTTTTCCCCATACCATGTAGAGGACACATGATGCTTCACTTATTTTGGTGCAACAGAAGTTTGAGGGGGTGAATAAAAGTGAACTAAAAATAGTTATGTAAAGGCTTATTTGCTTCCTGATTATTTGAGAATTAATGATTAGGAATAATAATAACAATAATGATAATCATAGAATTATTGAGCAGTTAGCTTGCCAATATTCTTCTATTAAACATATTAAGTAATATGGCCCAATAACTATATTATTTCTATTCTCAAATGAGAAGATGAAGTAAAGAGAGATTTCAAAAATTTCTCCAGGTCATACAGTTAGAAAGTAGTAGAGCCTGAATCCAAGTCCAGAGAGTTTTATTCCCAGTAACTGCTTTTAAACATCAACCTCTCTGCCACGAAGGAAAGAGAACCATGATAACTCCAGAAGGGAGTATTTTTAGAGGGTGGATAGGAGCCATTTAGGAAAACGAAGTTCAGAAGGCTGGAAGGGAATAGGTTTGAGAAGTAAAAGAATCAAGAGACAGGAGCAAGGATCAGAGGAATAGAGAGCCTATAGTGGAAGACTCCAGGCAGTGGCTGAGTCTCTGGTTTATCAATCAGGAGGAATTCGCAAACCAAACAAAGAAACTGAAAGTTGCTTTTGCCACTATGTTGAGTCATTAATTCCATCAACTTCTTTTTTCTTTTTTCTTTTTTTTTTCCATCAACTTCTGATAATGAAACAATGACCCTGGATCCAAGGAGGTTAGGGACTTAGAAAGAGAACACAAAACATAACATACCATAGAAATTAAGTGAGAGAGAAATTTAGAGAATGATGCTCAGCTTTCTTAAATAAAATGAACACTGCAGATAAAACCAGATAGGTCATACATTTCTGCATTACTCTTCCATCTGCCATTCAGGGGAGATAGGAACCTGGAAAGGTATCTACTGTTACTCAGAAGTTTATTTGATATGAAAATAAAGAACTAAGGTGTTTACATTATCAGTAACACTCTTAGTTTATTTTTGTCTGTTTGTTTTTTAATTTTATTTTATTATGTTATGTTAATCACCATACATTACATCATTAGTTTCTGATGCAGTGTTCCATGATTCATTGTTTGCGTATAACACCCAGTGCTCCATTCAATACGTGCCCTCTTTAATACCCAACACCAGGCTAACCCATCCCCCCACCCCCCTCCCCTCTAGAACCCTCAGTTTGTTTTTCAGTGTCCAAAGTCTCTCATGGTTCGTCTTCCCCACCAATTCCGCCCCCCTTCATTTTTCCCTTCCTACTATCCTCTTTTTTCTTTTAACATATAATGTATTATTTTGTTTCAGAGGTACAGGTCTGTGATTCAACAGTCTCACACAATTCACAGCGCTCACCATAGCACATACCCTCCCCAATGTCTATCACCCGGCCACCCCATCCCTCCCACCCCCCACCACTCCAGCAACCCTGTTTTTTCTCCTGAGATTAAGAATTCCTCATATCAGTGAGGTCATACGATACACGTCTTTCTCTGATTGACTTACTTCGCTCAGCATAATACCTTCCAGTTCCATCCACATCGTTGCAAATGGCAAGATTTCATTCCTTTTGATGGCTGCATAATATTCCATTGTATATATATACCACATCTTCTTTATTCATCTGTCGATGGACCTCTTGGCTCTTTCTATAGTTTGGCTATTGTGGACATTGCTGCTATAAACATCAGCAATGTCTCTGCTGATTGCACTGGTCTGAAACTCCTTTGGATTAGTTGAGACACACCATTCTGGGCCCCATTAAATACCGTAGAGGCCTCTCCAGTCCTAGCCTCTGGTCGAGATAACACTGATGCAGAAATTAGTCTGTAGGAACTCTGGATCCAGCTCGGATCAGAGCGAGGGTGCAGGCCAGCTTAGCGCAGGCGAACATCTTACACTCTTCAGGGCAGCACGGCTGGAGGACCTGATGATGATGGCCGACGTGGGCTCCCTTAGAGGGAGGGAGAGAGTGCTAAGCAGTGGGAGGGAAAGAAGGAGAGGGGGAGAGAATCCTCAAGCAGACTCCCCTCTGAGTGCGGAGGCCTACATGGGGCTTCATCTTAGAACCCTGAGATCATGACCTGGGCCAAAATCAAGAGTCCGCTACTTACCTGACTGAGCCACCCAGGTACTCCATGACTGGGCTTTAGAATCAGCTAAACCTAGGGCCACCGGGGTGTCTCAAATGGTTAAGTGGCAACTTAATTTCAGGTCATGATTTCAGGTCCTAAGATCGAACCCCGTGTTGAGCTCCATGCTGGGGAGCTCACTCTCTCCCTTTCTAAAATACAATAATAATAAGAATAATATAATAATAAATTATAAAATAAAAAAATTAGCAAAACTTGTAATTGAATCCCCACCTTCCCACAAACAGATTCTGTGACCTTGGGGAGCTTATGTAACCTCTTCTGCACAACAGGGATAATGGCAATATTTAAATAATTCAAAAGGCAGTTAAAATACTTAGCCCAGGGCTTGGCACTCAGGGGGTGTTTGATAAATAGCTGCATTTACTATTATTAAGACTTAGGAGTTTAGGGCGCCTGGGTGGCTCGGATGGTTAAGCATCTGCCTTCGGCTCAGGTCATGATCCCAGGGTCCTGGGATCAAGTCCTGCATCGGGCTCCCTGCTCCTTGGAAGCCTGCGTCTCCCTCTGCTCCTCTCTCTCTCTCTCTCTCTGTCTCTCATGAATAAACAAATAAAATCTTTAAAAAAAAAAAAGACTTAGGAGTTTAAATGGAGAGGTGAAAAATTAGATACCATACCCCCATTATCCCAAAATTTAGTCAGAGGTGGCATTAGCTCCTAATGGCTGAGGATGTTGTAAGATCAAGACTGTTTCCTTCTATGAGAAGGAGCAACCATGAAGAGCCTCTTCTATGATCAGCATTCATCAGGATTTTATGGGAGTACAGGGTCCAATTTGAGACCCTTTGTTTGAGGCAAGATGTAGAAAACTTGGGGAGAGCTCAAAAGAGAATGACTAAAAATGATTAGTTTAGAAAATGGGTCCTTTGAGGAAAAGCTAAAGAGATTTAGGTTATTTCTCATGGAGAAAAGTATCGTGGGAGGTGGGGAGAGGGATGGGGAAATGTGAACACAGTGGATTTTATTTAAATTTTTATTTAAATCATTAGGCACAAAAACTGCATTTTAAAATGTGGTTCTTATGAAAAGCCAACTCCTGTAAGCTCATGTTGTTTACAATGCAGATAGATGCCTAAATGCTGAGTTTTTTTCTCAGAAGATATGTGCTGTACATTTTAAAGCATTTATTTTTTTCACATTACTCTTGCAGTTACAAAGAAAATGGAGTAGGGTGGGTTTGTTTTTTTTTTTTTCCTTTTTTGAGGAATTATTAAAATCAATTGAAACAGAGACTTTTAAATTCTCTGGGAGGAAAGGCCAGTTATGTCTTAATTCAGAGGTAGTTTTCCCCCAGTGTATTAAGATGTATTAACAACCATCTCCCAAAATAAGGCAAGCAAAATGTTTATTTAACCAAAAATAACAAGTTTTATATATTAGTTGTACATTTGTTTTCATCACCAAATGACATCTTTACTTCTTAGCAAAATAAGTATGTATATTTATTATTTTAGTCACACTTGGGAATTGTGCTTTTTAAGAAACAAAATAAAATGGACATCATTTAGTCAGCTCAGTGGAGAAAAAGTTGAAATATTAAACTGCATGTTGTAGTCTTGTTCTCCTTTTTCTTTTTATTCCTGTTCTGGGAAAACAGGAGCCTCTTTGTTTTTTTAGTTCCTAAACGTTTTCTCAATTTAGAACAAATTAGTTCAATGGAGGTAAACATTCTTCCTACACCTGTGAAAGAGTTGCTGCTGCTAAAAATTAGATTATTGCTTTAAAGATCCAGGGTGAGTTCAGGTGTTCAAACACCTTTCCCTCATCCACTGTAGAAGTTCCTTTCAAATCTGATCAACACATCCTGGTCTTAAATGGTCCATCCTCAGTGGTGAAGCTCATTCTCCTTGATTTCAGAGACCTGTGTTCCATTTTCCTCTCCCAGTCAGTTCTGCCCACAAGGGAGTGTTAGCAAGAAAGGAGCTGGGGAGAGTGGGAGTCACCTTAAGACCCATTAGAGTATTTTTTGTAAAAGGTACATGAAGAAATTATACTTTGTAATCTCAGTTCCAAGAGAATAATCTAAGTTTTGACTCCTCTTAGATAGAAACTGGTTTTGCTAGGTCTAATGAACTTTTAAAGAGCAAGAGAAATCAACAAAATCTCAAAATCATTATACGATTTTTTAAAAATCAACATTTTAATTCACCCCAAGCTTTCACAAAATGATAGTAAGTTTTTGTTTAACCGATTCCAACGAAAATAAGAAAAATGGACACTTACTTATAATCATAAGCCTAATTAGATCTTAGCTAGAGTCATCTTTTCATATCCTGTAATATGGTAGAGAGAGGCAGTGCTCCATCTAAGCTCTCTGGGAGCAGGTGACCCAGCAAAGGTAAGGGGTTCTCCGTGTTTTGCAGCTAGTTAGGGAGTAGGGCAGGTGTGGTAACTCAGAATAGTAGGAATCCACTGGGCAGTATTCTTCCTACCCCCCAACACCATTGCTCCAATAGAGACTGCAAACTGAGTAATCATTTTCTCATTAGATTTGAAAGAAAATTGAGGGATGCTCCGCTTTGTCTGCTCTTGCTGGGAATGAATTTTTGCGATTGACGGAGGTGGTTCATACAAGCTCCTTGGTATTAACTTCTAAAAAGGTTAGGTGGTACTTGCTCCAAGAGGCCCAAGATAGGACCTAATTTGGGCTTGAATGTACTGGAACTCTCCTCCCATCTCTGTGTTGGGGAAGTGAAGCTGCTCTTTGATGAACAAGCTTTAACTTCTTGTCAGTGCTGCAAATGCCCAAGGAGATTTAAAACCAGTTGCCACTGTAAAGGGCTTTAGCAGTTGAGTCAGGTGTAAAAAAAAAAGCAATCAAAGTCTGTCATTTCTGGTATCTACGCACACAATGGGAGCTATTAAAAATTCATAGAAACATAAATAAAACTAACCCCTTGAAGTAAATAATTAAAGGTGGATTATGACTTGAAACCTTCTAAACCATACAGTTGGCATATTTGCAAATTAATATATTGGGCTGACTTTGGTAAATTCCACAGAATGAGAACCAGATTTTCAATGAGGTGAGGTTGTATAGTATATTAGAGTTCTCCAGAGAAACAGAACCAGTAGGAGATATATATATATATATATATGGAATTGGAATAATATATATATATATAGGTATATATATATGAGGAATTGGAATAATTATGAGGAATTGGCTCACATAGTTATGGAAGTTGAGAAGTCCCACAATCTGCCATCTGCATGCTGGAGACCCAGGAAAAGCCAGTGGTGTAATTTAGCACAAGTTCAGAGGCCTGAGAACTAGGGGGACCAATATGAATCCCAGTACAAGGACAGAAGACAGATGTCCCAGCTCAACAGGCAGGGAGGAAGCAAAAAGAGCAAATTCTTCCTTTCTCTGCCTTTTTGTTCTATTGATGCCCTTGACGGATTGGAATGTGACCACCCACATTGGGGAATGCAATCTACTTTCCTGAGTCTGCTGATTCAAATGTTAATCTCATCTGGAAACACTGTCACAGACACACCCAGAAATAATGTTTACTCTGGGCACCCCTTGGCTCAGTCGAGTTGACACTTTAATTAAAACTAGTCACCTCATGTGGTAAGAACACTGATGTTAAGAATGGAATCTTCCTGCAGAAGAGAAAGGAAGACTTCTACCTTAGTGTTTACAAGGGTTTGATAAAAATGTAGTCTTCAAGGCAACTAAACAAACTTGCTAAGTGTCATCAGCATTAATTCTATTTTTTGCCGTATTAAATGTTGTTATATTTAAAATTAGAATATTTATTAGGATAATTTATTATTAGTCTTATTTGATTTTACTGTCAGCCCTTCCCATCCCCTAATTTCTTTCTTCATATATACTACCTAATCAATGAACCTGTATTTACTGAATATTTGTATCCCTGCATATGGGAAATTTCTCATTTTAGTATTTGACACTTAAATTAATAAAAAGACCATTAAAGTTCGTCAATACTATGATGCATTTGTGAGGCATATATTGGGGAGCATCTTACCAGTGGTACCTGCATGTTTCCTCTAATCTCTCACAAAGGAGTTATCATGGCCACACAAAAGGAAAAAGATTCTTAAGGGCACAGTTTTAGAAACTTTATCCTTTCCCAATGTTAATGAAGAAGACTGCTTTATAAGACAGGATCAAGATATGACAAGATGCCATTAGATTTTTATTTTAAAAATCTTTATATTTTTATATAAAGATTTTATATAAAAAATTTTATTACTCTTCAGATTATTTGAAATAAATATTCCCCTTTCATACTTTTGTTTTCTTATTTGAAATTAAAGAATTTTCTTCATCATTGATTCTATTGTTTCAAGCCTGCAGCCATTTAAATTAATTTTTATATACTGTACTCAGTTTAGTAAAATATTTAGTGTTTTTATAATGATGTAAACCATTAGGCTGTAATTACACTAACCTGGTACAGAGACTAATAGTTCCGTTGGAATACAGCACTGATGCATGATGGCCTTATTAATATAATAGTCCTGAAACACTAAGAATATTAAAAAAATTAATCATTGTTACAGTCTGTATTTAGTTACAGGTTATAAAGAAAACTACTTAAAATTTTACTGCTGTTCTTATAGCCTCCTGGAGAGGCCCTAAACAATTTCAGTAAAGGTTCAGAAAGTTTTGAGCATGGCTTCACTGCACCTCCATGATCTGGCTGTAATTTAGTGAATTTTAAAGCATCCATAATGTTACAAATAGAAGCCAGGCTACTTGAATGATGACTTAGCGTTGGTCTTTTCAGTCATATGTATCACCTCATGGCTACTAGATGCTGTAAACAAGGCAGATGGATATCAGTGGGAGCTGAATTCTATACCCTACCTTGTTTACTATCCCGACTAGATTTTAAGCTCTGATGAGGTCAGGATACTTTCAGTGTCTTCTTCACCTGGAGAATGCAATCCATGGAAGGGGCTTCATGAAAAATGTGTCATATGAATACAAGCTCAGAATCCCATATATTAGTTTGGCTATACTTTTGTATGATCACTGCACGTTCGATGTCTTCCACTCCCTTTCTGGCTTCCTACCTCTTTTGCTCTGCTGACTCAGACACCTTAACTTACCTCTTTCTTCTGACATCTTTCCAGCCAGAGAGTGAAAGTGGTAAAACTCCAAGACTTATATTTTGGATATTGAGGGAAGGATGCACATCCATTTTACTTTATTAGAACTCTTTACTGGAGTGTCTAACATTCTTGAAGCTATTAATAAAGAGGAACTTTGGTTCTTAGTAGTAATTCTAAGTAGGAGGTGGCCAAGATTCTACTCACTAGATAGCCTGCCATCTTGTAAACCACCTGCCAATTGCATAGGATTTGGACTTGTTAGCACCATCACCTTGGTGCAGATGACCCACCTGCTTCTCTGAAAATCTCCTTCTGCATATCTAACCCTCTTGTCCTGCCTTCCTATTTTTGTCTGGACTCTCAATGTTTTGGGTTTGACAATTTTAGCCCATAAAATTAGGGAGGATCTCTCTTTCTGGGGAAGAGAACCAATGCTTATTTCTCTCTTTTTGCACTATTGTATATAGCAACTAGTGCCTTTTCTGGTTTTAGCTTTTAGCCCTCAATAATGTTGACTAACTGCTTCTCTAAGTTTTGATCAGGGTTCTAAATGAGAAAATCAGACCTTGAGCATTTGGAATTTAAATAGCCTGGGATCCACCCGTGATTGCATTGAGCATCTATCTAAATTAACTTCTCTAGAATCATTGTATAAAATCCATCTACTAACTACTTGTAGCAACTCACAAATGTAAAACAAAACTGCATAAGATATCATAAGCCTCATTATTACCTCAAAGACACCTGACATGAGGGTGTTACTGGCAAGGATAGGTAGGCTGGATGATTTTCTGGAGAATAGCCTGCTGATGGATACAGAAATGTATGTTTAATTATTTAAACACAGACTATTGAGCCACTGCTGTGAATAAGGTGCACATTTGCTGGCGAGAAAAGATAAATAGTGATGAATCTGACAGTCATCTCATCATCAAGGACCCTCAATCTAGAGGAGGAAGGAGGTATATTCATTAGTATAAAAATGTGTACAGTGTGAGAAGTAAAACCCATTAGATGATAGCAGTTGCCTTGAGGTAAAACACAGAAATTCAGGATTGGACAGAATTTAAAATTTAGTTCATCCATTCTCCCCCTAACCTCCCCAAAATGTGGCTATCCAGCCTTGACTTAAAAATCACAGGGGATAGGAAATACACTTCATCGCCCAAGGCAGCCTATTCCAATTTTACGTCTTAGAGTTCAAATCTGTCTTCCTATGATTTCCACTATGGGTCCTACTTTAAATCATAGGATCCATTCAATGTTAATTCTAACTTATTCTTCTGACAATTCCCAAAGTGTTTGCCAATAGTTATGATAATATGACTAACATTAATTGAGCAAAGAAAACAAAGACATTGTTTAAAGCCTTTATCTGTGTTAATTCATTTAACCTTCACAATAACTCATGAAATAAAAAGTATTTTTTACTACCATTTTACCAATGAAGACATGGAGGCACAAGGAGCTTAAGTGAATTGCCCAATATTGCCCTTTGGGTGAGTACTGGGCAGAGATTTAAAGCCAGGCATGAAGGCTTCAGAGCATACACCGCCTCCCTCCCTTCTGAGTTATTTTTCAAGAGAAATCTCCCTCATTTTTCTATGGCACATTTTTAATTCCCTCATTATCCTATTGCTACTATCAGAGGGGTTTTTGTTTTTCCTACTTAATTTGAAGTTTAAAGGCATAGTTTAAAATCTAAGGACTAGTCTTTACATGATTTGCTTTAGAAAGTTCCACAATGTGTTTAAAATACAAAAGCTTCTCTTTGAAGCTGTGATTAACTACATAACCACACTTTTGGTTGAAGCTAGGGTGCTGATCAATATTTAATAATGATTTCATGGTAAATGGGTGGGTATGCTCATTAGAACGGTGAGAAAAAGATGCATTTTAATGGAGAATTAACAAATGGAGCTGGAGGGCAGGGGATATTTGCTTTAGAGATTTGTTGAAATTTAAAATAAGGTGTCTTAAATATAGCATTCCATGCATTTCTTTTAAATGACAAATTGTGTCCTAGATCTAAAAGTGTTACCATTATTATGATGGATGTGATCTGAGATGAGGGCTGAACAGCTTAAATAAATTAACATTGTGAAAACATGGCTCAAAACAATTTGGAATGGCTTCAGCTTTTAATTCATTCAGAAACAAGATGTATTTCCTACGTTCTTAAATTCAGCAGCATAATTAAAAGTCTAGAATTTTAAGTAAAACTTTTGGTAAGTCCTCTACTTTTTCTTTTCTCCTTTCTTTTCTATGGAATAAAGTTAGCTCAAGATCTCCTTCCCCTTGGCGACAAATTCTACCTTGAGAAGATCTTTTTTTTTTTTAAAGTGGTTGCCATTTTTTTTAAGAGTTTGTTTATTCATTTGAGATACAGAGAGAGAGAGGGAGTGAGAGCGTGAGTAGGGAGAGAGGCAGAGAGAGAGGGAGAAGCAGACTCCCTGTTAAGCAGAGAGCCTGATGTGGGGCTCAATCCCAGGACCCCGGGATTATGACCCAAGCCGAAGGCAGATGCTTAACCATCTGAGCCACCCAGGCGCCCCCAACCTTGAGAAGATCTTCTTAGATCTAAAGAAGATCTCCATTGGTTAAAAAAAAAAAAAAAGTAGTAACCACTGTAATACTGTGGAAAACAGAAAGAACAAGCTTGATGGGTCATCACTGCACAGCACACTAGCATGCTGAGTAAGCAACAGTTGATCTGAAAACAAAACCCACATTCCATGTTAAACCACAAAGATAGCAGAAAGGAGAGACTGAAAGTTTACAGATTGTTGAAAGTCTGAATTAGCATCTATTAATTTGCAGATAAATATAACCTAGTTAGAATGGACAACTCTGAAAGCAAAAGGGATCCCTCCCTATCCCATGGAAAGCAAGTTGGCCCCGAGGTGCAACCAGAGATAAAATGGATTTTCACCCCAAGATCATATTTATATTTTTAAATGCTGGAATTTTATAATAAATATGAAATGGAAAATGATTTACTTCATATTTATTTTGCTTTATTTTGTTCATTTTTGTCCTAAGTGACAGAAAATTGGTTAAACTTCTTCCATTTGGTATATTTGCTGTGTCAAAAGAAAAAATTAAAACATTAAATTTCAAGGGAAAAATGAAAGGGGGGAAATCGGAGGGGGAGATGAACCATGAGAGACTATGGACTCTGAGAAACAAACTGAGGGTTCTAGAGGGGAGGGGGTGGGGGGATGGGTTAGCCTGGTGATGGGTATTAAAGAGGGCACGTACTGCATGGAGCACTGGGTGTTATACGCAAACAATGAATCATAGAACACTACATCAAGAACGAATGATGTAATGTATGGTGATTAACATAACATAATAAAAAAGGAATTAATTAAAGTTAAATAAAATGTAAAATTAAAAAATAGGTTAAATTTCTAATAGCAAGTAATCCTAATTTTTTATTATTATTTATTTGAGAGAGAGAGCGAGAACATGAGGGGAGAGGCAGAGAGAGACAGAGAGAATTTGGGGCCGACTCTCCACTGAGCACAGAGCCCGAGGCACTCGATCTCATGACCCTGAGATCATGACCTGAGCCAAAACCAAGCACTGGCAGCTTAACCAACACCGCCACCCAGGCACAAGAGATCATTTTTAAATCTAAGCATATATATCCACCAAGATCTTATGATCTGTTATTTTTAGTTATTTTATTTGGACCAAAGATATTTTATCTAAAGCACAATTATGTTATTATGTTTATAGTCAAATAAATTTAGGAAGAACTACACTGCTGTTGGTGTAATTCTCAATTCAGTAAAAATGTTTAAGGACTTTCTGGGTGTCAAGGAGATGTATGACATATCAGAAGGAGTGCAGGGACTACGTGGGCTGCTGTTCAAATCCCAGGTCTGCCACTCATAAGTGTGCAATCTTGAAAAACCACAGTCCTCTGTAGCCTCAGTTTCCTTGTCTGTAAAATGGGGATAATCGTAGTAAGATAGCAGAGCTGTTGAAATGAATGTGGGATGAATTGTCTAGGTGGTGTTATCAATTTTACATGAAAACTTCATTTTAACTGTGCCAGAGGCTGGAGTAGAATAAATTGGTGAAGACCTTAGTTCATTCATATGGAAGAAGAGTCAGAGGAGTGAAGGAATGTCTTGGCAAAAACAAACAAACAAACAAACAAAAGAGTTTGAACCTCTCTCAGGCAGGCTCAGGTCACCATTTCTTCCCCACCTCTCTAGTCTCTGACCATGATAGTGTGGAGAAGGAGGAATGGCAGACTTTTGCTGTGAGGGAACAGGTGCTGGGATAAACCTTCCCTCTCCCCGCTTCTGAGAAGAAGAGAGGTCAAAAATTGACCAATCCCACTTGGACTGTATTATGGGCTGATTGTGTCACCTCAAAATTCATATGTTGAAGTCTGAATCCCTAGTATTTTAGAATGTAACTGTATTTGAAGATAGACCCTTTAAATAAGTGACTGAAGTTAAAATTAGGATGGCCCTAACCTAATCTGACTGCTGTCCTTCTAAGACAAGGAAATGAGGACTCAGAGATGCCATGGGTGCACGTGCACAGAGGAGAGGCCATATGAGGACCCAGGGAGAAGGCAGCCATCTGTAAGCCAAACGAAAGAGGCCTGGAAACCTCAGAACCAAACCTGCCCACACTGTGATCTTGGATCTCTAGCCTCCTGAGCTGTGAGAAAACAATTTGTTTTTTAAGTCACCTAGTCTGTAGTATTTTGTTATGGCAGCTTTGCAAACTAATAAAGATTCCAAGTGTTGATACCTCTCTTCTCCACTTGAAACTTCACCCACTAGCATACAGAAAAATAAAATAAACTTGACCCTTGACTCTGACCAATGCAGGAGGAAGAGTGTAATGAGAGGGAATGGAGAAAAGAAGAAATTGTCTCTCTAATTTAGGAAGTAAGGAGAGGTCTTCTGGGGGAACTCATGCCTGCCTGAATTAAGTCACGATGGATGAATAAGTTTTAGCCCCATGAGTAAATACAGGAAGGTCATTATTGACAGCACTACCCGAGTGAACTCATGGAGGCAAGAAATAACATATCTGACAGACAAAACTATCTGAAATTTGATATTAGTAGACAGTAAAGCATGAGACATGAGTGACAGGAAAGCCTGGAGAAGGAAGTAAAGGCAGTTGCTATAGGATTTTCTTCTAAGCTCCAGGAGACTGTATCTGGGTTTTCAGTCAGAGATATAGGTGGTCCACTGTGCATCTTAGAGAGAGCTCTCTGGCTGCCGTGTTAGGATGGATTCAGATTGGGCATGGTTAGAAGAGGATGAGATAGGCATCTACGGCAATCAGACACACTAATGAAGCCTCAGTTGGGCAGTGATGCCACCTGTGGAGTGGAAGTCACGGATTCCAGCCAGGCTTCCAGACGAGACTGGAGAAGCTGCGGATTCCCTGGATGTACTACAGGAGCTGTGAGGTTGGATCCTGCCACTGACAGAGGAAAATGTTAAAAGGAGCCTCTTATTTGGAAGCAGATATGTTGAGTCCTCCATGTCTTCCTTTCTTTTCATTTTGCTAAATTAGATACATTTTTTCAGATATTTAAAATTTTATTCTGTCATCTAATATATCCAAATTTCTTTAAACTTTGTATCTGCAAACTTGATAAGCATGCTTTCTAGGTCTTCTTTGAAATCATTGATATATCTTTGAATGACAGAGGGCTGCATACACACTGATTTGTTTTATACTGCCTTAACACTTTTGAGTTGATATTGATTCAACAGTGTACACCTTTTGGATATAGACCAATTAACTATATTTTCTAACCCATATTTTCCTTTCCTATCAATGTCTTGCTGAAATCCAGATAACTGTATCTTTGGTAATCCTCTCTTCACCCCTCCACCTCCCAGCACTCCTGAAAATTCTGAGTAATCTGATGAACTTTTTTACAAAGAAATAGTTCATGTACTATACTATATCTTACAGACAACTGTGAAAAACATTTATGTCTAGTCTATATCTGAAAAGACTGTTAGGAATTATGCCCATTTCAATAACTGGAAACTGATAGAAAAATGTTTATATCTCTATGATCAGAGTTTAAATATATATTGGCAAGAGTTCCATTTGAAAAAACATCACAACTATCTCTACGTGATTAATCCTGCAATTCTGTGTGAGGTAGCTTTGCCATTGAATCAGTCAGGATTTCTTTAAAAAACAATCTTCTGAACCACTAAAGTGCAAAAATTATTATGCCTTAATTTAGAATTTTTTTTCTATAAACCAAATGGCCTGTAAATTTATAAGGTAGTAGAAATCGAAACAAACCTATTAATTTCATGTTTTTTACTTCAAATTTGTATGTCTACTAGATTCTTCATCACAAATGATTTGATCGATCCTCTTGAGCAAAGAGGTCACTTAAGAACAGTGGTTTTGCTTCCATGGGATGTCTAGTAATGTCTGGAGACATTTTTGATTGTCATGACCCAGTGGGAGTGCCACTGAGATCTAGTGGGTAGAGGCTAGGGATGCTGCCTAACATCCTATGATGCATACAGCACCTTCCAACAATAAAGAATTACCTGGCCTACAATGTCAACCTTGTGGAGGTTGAAAATCCCCACTTTAGAGGTGCCTGATTACTGTGTACTGCTTTGCATGGTGTAGCACAAATAACCACATCTATGCTACCATAAGACAAATGTTCTTAGAAATAAGTTACTAACCCGTAGCCCAGAACATCTGATTGCTTTCCAGTGGAAATGGCTCTTTACTTAAAGGCTATACTATAGTTCTCTACGGTCTTTTTTATTCAGTTTTTTAATCATTTTTCTTAAAAATGCTTTAGTATCAATTCTATGAATTATTTCAGCCATTAGTTCTTTTTCAATTGTTAATTTAAATTTTACATTATTATTGTATGGTTAGAATTAACATAACCCAACTGCTCTAATCCCACCCCCGAACTACTATTGTTGTTGCTGTCCAAGCTTAGTCCTAAGTCAGGTTTCCCAGAAGCAAGCCGTGAAAGGCAGATTCCTGTGCAAATGATTTATTGAGGAAGTGCTCCTTGCAGAAACTAGCAAAGTAGGAGTTGGAAAAAAAACAGGGGAAAAGGGAAGCAGCTAAGAAAAGAGGCAATTTCAGGACAAGTACTGTGGAGGGTTGCTTCTGTCTCTTCTGGTAGGGGCGTCTCCGGAGTGTAAGCTCTGCCTCAGTTACCCCCCTGCAACAGCCTGGAGCTGGGCTTTCATCGGTCCTCACAGATCGGTCATTGGCTCAGAGCCTCCTTCATGGTTATAAATTTCCAGCACCTCCCCTCTCTGTGCTTGTGGGCAAAGCTACTCCACTGGCAGGAGAAGCTCCTCAGACAAGAAAGGGAACATGCAGGGAAGGCAGGAGGGAGGTTCCTAAAAGTTGTAGGAAGGTGCAGAAGACATCTGGGAGGACTACTGACGGTGCTTTCTGCATCCTAAAGTAACATATGGTTCTACGGTCAATCCACACGGAGCGCCAAGTACTCTCCCTGAGGGACAAATAACTATATAAATGTTTAGACTCACAAGGTAATAGTTTCTGAGAAAAGTTAGCTTAAATTTTACTGCACGACTTGCTGTCACTTTATAATAATTGCATTTTATATCATAGTTTTAATGTGAATTTCACATTTCCTATTTCTCTTCTTATATGTTCTTAATCATAATAACCATAATTTCTGTACTTCAGTGGGATTAGCATTCCCCCATGAACTAGAACTATTAAGTTGTTAACAGTCTCTCTATGATTTTTCTACTTGACTTGTTATGACACGCTAATAATTTCATCAGAGTTTAGGTATTGTGAAATGTTACAATTTATACTGCTGGGCTTCAAACACAATGCATCAATAAAGCAAATTGTTCACTGAAAATAAAATACTAAGTAAGTTAATACCACATGAATTATTCTATATTACTTATTTATTTTTTAATTTTCATTTTTAAGGTTTCCTTTTATTTGATTGTATGGAAATTATGAAGCTATCCTAGATGCTTTTTCTAAATTATTTCTGATTCTTATATTTTGTATAAACATCTTTTGTTGCTCTGACCATACTTGCTTCAAATATTACATAAGCTGAAAATTAACTTACAAGCCATGTACATTTCAGCTTTGATTCTTTCACTTGTAAGAGCTTAATACATCTGGGGAACAAAAAGTGATTGGCTTTTGCAACCATACAAGGCTCCAAATGGCTAGATTCCAAGTGTGCTTCTACTGAAGGCCATAGACAAAAAGCTCTTTTTCTTTTTTTTTTTCAGAGTTCTCTTCTACTTGTAGACTGAATCATTGTATCCTGAATTTATCTCTTTTCTAAAGAACTTTGCTGAGAGTGAGGAAAAATAGTAACCACCACCATTTTGAATTTTCCCTACATTTCTTCTTTTTGCTATATCCTTAAGGATACTGTCTGCCTTCTAAGACACCACTGGCTGAAGCTGAAATAAATTTTTTTTAACAGCAAAAGATTCGTCATCTTTCCAGGTTCTAATATTTGAGATCTTCTGATCACGTTATATTTTAGGGTTTATTATGAGAGCTACTCTAGTACAGGTATCAAATTCTATAATAGAATATAGGTTTGGCAGAAAATAGAGATCCCAAATCACTGTGGGGTGGACAATACAGAAGTATTTCTCTTTCTCTGTATCTCTCTCTCTCTTTCTCTCTGATAATAATCTGGAGGTAGGAAGTCCAGGGCTAATATGATAGCTTTGTTCCACAAGGATGTATGAGGGTCCAAGCTCCTCCCATTTTGTTACTCTACCTTATGCTCAAATAACAGTGTGTTAGAAAGGAGGAAATGAGAATATCTTTTCTCTTTAAAGACCAAAGGGGAAGTTATGCTCATTTCATTCATACCCACTTGTCAAAACTTTACCAAATGGTCACACTTAAATTGAAAAGATCCTGGGAAATGTAGTCTTTATTCCGGGCTATACACCAAACTACACATTCTATTACCATGGACGAAAGGGGATATGGTTCTTAGAGGACCTTATCAGTCCCCACCCTATAGCCATACTATAATGATATATAGTTCAATTAAACAGGAATATATACAATAATTATAAACTATGCAACTGATCACATGCCTCTAAATATATAATAGAAAATTTAAGAGAATTAGAAGAATAGATGAATGATTACATTCTCATGATGGGAATAAATACACTCTCATAATGGGAATTGTCTTATTAGTAGTTCAACTTACAACAAATTGCACATGCTTAAAGTATACAATTGATAAGTTTTGATACATATATATTCCATGAAATCATTATCACTATCAAGATAATAAACATATCCATTGCCTCCAAAGTTTCCTTAATGCCCCTCACCGCCACCCCTCCTGTCTATTACCACCTACCTCTGTCCGGGCAGGCACTGATCTGCTTTCTGTCACTACAAATTAGCTTTTATTTCCTAGAATTTTATATAAATGAAAACATACAATTTTTTAAAAGTCTGGCTTCTTACATTCACCATGATTATTTTGAGTTTCATCTATATTGTTGCTTACATCAATGAGTTAATTCTGCTTTATTGCTGAATAGTATTTACCTTGGTTTGTTTACCCATTCACCTGTTACTGGGTCTTTGAGTTGTTCCAATTCTTGGCTATTACAAGTAAAGCTGTTATGAACATTTGTGAACACGTCTTTACAAGGACATATGCTTTTTTTTTTCTCTTTAGTAAATATCTAAAAGTAGAATGGCAGTATATGTGGCAGAATTTATGTTTAACTCTATAAGAAACTAAAAAAAAAAAAAATCTGTTTTCCATTTTCCATTCTCACAGTCATGTATAAGAATTCCAGCTCTTCCATATCTTCACCAGCTCTTGGCATGGTCAGCCTTTTTAATTTTAGCCATTCTAATGGGTGTGTAGTGGTATCTCATTGTAGTTTTAATTTAAATATATGTAATGACAAATGATGATGAATGTTTTTTCAAGTGCTTAATAGCTAACATGTATCTTTTATTGAAGTGTCCGTCCACACTTTTATCCCACTTTTTTAGGTTGTTTCTTTTCAAGTTTTGAGAATTCTTTATGTAATCTGCATACAAGTTCTTTATCAGATATCTGATTTGCAAATATTTTCTCCAAGACTATGCCTTGTCTTTTCATTCTTTTAACAGTGTCTTTTAGCAAGCATTTTTTCTTTAGAAAAATAGACCTTGTTTTGGGTGTGCATCTAAGAAATCTTTGCCTAATCCAAGATCATGAAGATCATCTAGATTTTTTTCTAGAAAGCTTACAATTTTAGTTCTTACATTTAGATCTAAAATCCATTTTGAGTTTTTTTTTTTTTATGATGTGAGGTATAGATTGAACTTCTGCTGCTGTTCTTCTTGCATATATATGTACTCAATATTTTTAGGACCATTTATTGAAAAGACTATTATTTTTTCAACCGAATTGCCTTTCATGGTTGTCAAAAATCAATTGGCTTGACTGTGATTCTATTTGTGGATTCTATTTTGTTTCATCAATCTATTTGTCTGTCTTGACCCCAACACCATGCTCTCTTTACTACTGTTTATAGCTTTATAAGTAAATAAACTACAATAAACAAGCTTTATAAGTACATAAGTTTCAAGACTTTAGATAAATCTCGTAGTGAGTTAGTGTAAGTCCTCCAACTCTGTTGTTTTTCAATGTAGTTTTTGGCTTTTCTATTGCCTTTGCTTTTCCATGGAATTTTTAAAATCAGCTTGTCTTTCTACCAAAAAGCTGCTAGGTTTTCGATTGGGACTGCATTCAATCTATAGATCAATTTGGAGAGAACTAATATCTTAACAATATTAACACTTTCAATCCATGAAGATAGCATATATTTTTTTCTAGGTCTTTAATATCTCTTAGCAATGTTTTATAGTTCTTGTTGAACATGTCTTTCATATTTTCATATTTATTATTATTTCATTTTTTAAAAATCAGAAATGGTTGTAAATTTTGTCAAATACCTTTTTTGCATCCACTGAGAGAATCCTATCAATTTTCCCTTTTAGTCTGCTGATGTGGTAAATTACACTGATAGATTTTCAAATGTTAAATCAATTTCAAATGTTTTTATTCCTGGGAAGAATCCAACTTAGTCATGATGTAATATACTTTTCATGTATTGTTGGATTTAATTTGCTAACATTTTGTAAGACTGTTTGTATCTTTGTTCATGAAAGATATTAGTCTAGTTTCTTTCCGTTGTCTTTGTCTGGTTTTAGTATGAGAGTAATGCTGGCTTTGCAGGATGAGTTGAGAAGGCTACCTCCTCTTTGATTGTCTGCCAGAGTTTGTGTAGAATTTACATTATTCCTTCTTTATGTTTGGTAGAATTTACCAGTAAAGGCATCTTCAGCTCTCTTTGTCAAAAAATTTTTACTAGAAATTCACTTTAAATATATGTATAAGGCTATTAGGTTATTTGTTCCTTCTTGAGTGTGTTTGGTAGTTTGTCTCATTCAGGGAATTTGTCCACTTTGTCTCAGTTATTGAATTTACTGACACAAAGTTGTTCATAATATTGTCTCATCAGTCTTTTAAAATCTGTAATGATATCACTGCTCATTTATGATATCAGTAATTTTTGTCTTTTCTCTTTTTTTTTCTAATTAGCTTGAACAGAAATGTATCAATTTTATTGATTTTATTAAAAAAACAACTTTTGGTTTGATTTTTCTCTATTTTTTCTCTTCTATTTTATTGATTTGTGCTCTGATCTTTACTTTGGGTAAAGATCTCATCAGCTTACTTTGGGTTTCATTTGCCCCACCCCGTGCCATGAACTGAGGTCATTGGTCTTAGACCTTCTTTTTTGCTAATATAGGCTTATAGTGCTAAAAGTTTCCCTCTTGGTATTACTTTAGCTGTATCTTGAAAATTTTGATATGCTGTTTTTCCATTTTATTCAGTTAAAAATACAATAGTAAAAAGAAAGCAAAGGAATGATAATAATAGGATCCAGATTAATGATTACTTTGGGGCAAGGAGAGGCAAGGTCATGAGATAAGGGGACCATATTCTTTACATATATTTTTTATAAGGAACTAGCTTAAGCTAACCAAATAAAAGCAGGTAGGCATGAACAAATCATAATGATGAGAGGTACCATTAACCAAGGATGTGATTAATCACATTCTATATAATATAGGTGGAAAAAGACAAGAGCCAATAATTTCACTGTTAGGTACCTAGTCTAAAGAAATTCTTGAACATAAAAAAAATGAAAGTTAAGCTCAAGAATGTTCAGAGCACCATTATTCATAAGAGCAAGAAAATAGAAACAACTGAAATACATAAACAATAGGTACAGAATGCTATGCTCACCCTAGTGAATATTCTACACAATTACAGTTATAGAATCCATAATTATGATTTCCTGGAAAAAGTAGTTGCTTAAAAATATATAGAGTATGACACCACTGATATAAAGTACAAAACTTTGCAAAAAGTTTTGTATATATTTTTAAGCAATTACCATATATGTAGTCAAAGGAAAATAAATTAATGTAAATTATAAACATCAAATTCAGAAGGGTGGTTATCTGGTAGAGAGAGAGAAATGAGAAGAGAAAGAGAACTCAGAAGGCTTGGACTATTTGGTAATAATTTATTTCTTAAACTTGGTGGTGCTTGCTTTATATGAACAAAAAGACTGAAAGATTATTCCTAAAACTACTTGATCTTTCTGCCACTGCCCATTCAGACCTGTACTGGAGAATTCATTTTTCTCTGATCTTAGGGTAAAATCTAAAGTGAGTGCCATGACTTTTTTTGGTCACAGATAAAAAAATTTTCCTGTTACTTCTAGTCACTAAAAATGTGTCCCTTTATTAATGGTATATCTAGTTCAGTGCAATAATAAAATACTGACTTTATGTGAAGATAAAATATCTTCTCTTCCCTAGCTGGGGCTTGCTTCAGGTTGGCCTTCTGCAGGGAGTGACTGAGATGAGCTAGACTTCTCATTGCCTTGTGTAAGTACAGGTTCCCCTCTTCCAGAGACCAGGTTGCTTCTGGATTCTCTAGGGTTGAATTGTTCTTTTGGGTGGGAAGGAGGGGAGGGAAGTAATAACTTACTGGATTGAGACAGTTGCTGTGATCTAGTGTTGGAACTCTCCAGGATTGAACTGTGATTGAAGCTGACTTTCTTGAGGCCCTTTTGTGTTTCTGTTGGTTGGAGAGACTGCTCTTCAGTTCCACTACTGGGAATCTTTGACTTTCAATTACCTTATGTGAAGGAACTCTCTTATCCCCTAGGCATCCAGTAGTCCACACCCAGCCTCTTTCAATCCTGCTGTCCTGGGCTTTGGTCAGGCTCTCAGGGTCTGTCGACTTCCCAGCTGGTCTCCCTGCTTTCACCTGTCCAGCCTCCAATAATTTCTCCATATTTCCATCAGCGTTAGTGATTGTGCCATCTTTCTATTTAAAATTTGAAGGCTACTTCTTGCTGTATAATATTGCCTATACTTTTTAGGATAACATACGGCAACATTCACAATCTACAAAGAACTTAACCTTTTTCCAGTTTTATCTCTTACCCCTCTGTGCCATGCACACTCCACTCTGGCCATACTGGCTTCTTACACATTTACTTTCTTTTTTTTTTTTAGTTTTATTTATTTATTTATTATTATGTTATGTTAATCACTATACATTACATCATTCGTTTTTGATGTAGTGTTCCATGATTCATTGTTTGTGTATAACACCCAGTGCTCCATTCAGTACATGCCCTCTTTAATACCCATCACCAGGCTAACCCATCCCCCCTCCCCTCCCCTCTAGAACCCTCGATTTGTTTCTCAGAGTCCATAGTCTCTCATGGTTCGTTTTACTTTCATGAATACATATGCTTATACATGCTGGGGTTTAGTTGTCTTCTATTTTCTGCATCTCACAGTTACTGCTGCCCTATACAATACACATTCATTAGAGTGCTCTTTATCTCAGAAATATATTATATATTCATGCTTCTACATTCTTTTTATCTATCTATCTATCACCTATCTATCATCTAATGTATTAATGTGACTAACGGTTAGTCCAGGCTCACAGCCAGTGAGAAGTAAGGAAATTTTCACAAGATGCTTCACTTTAATGATGCTATACTGTTTTATTTTAAATTTAATTTTATTTTTTAAAAAGGATTTTATTTATTTATTTGAGAGAGAGAGGGAAAGAGCAGGTGAGTGGGGGGAGGGCCACAGGGGGAGGGAGAGGGTTAAGAAGAGAATCTCGAGCAGATTTTGCACTGAGCGTAGAGCTGGATGTGGGGCTTGATCTCACGCCCCGAGACCATGACATGAGACAAAACCAAGAGCTGGATGCTCAACCAACTTAGCCACCCAGGCGCTGCTATACTGTTCTATTGTAATTCCACCTTTACTCCTCCTTAGTCTCTCTTTCTTCCATTATTCATCTTTTGGTAAATAGTTCTGACCAGTCATAGCCGACAATGAATAAAAGTGTACCACTGGAGGTACTGCAAAATTGCCAAGAAACTATACCATGAAGTTTTATATGTTCTGTGGCACATTCAAAGTAACAATTAATTAGAAAGCAAAGATCAGCAAAAAAGTTAACAATTGGGAGAAGTACTTTTACCTTATAAAAAAAATCATATAGATCCCTATGGCTTGGGAGGATTGCTCTACTATTGTATGAACAGCATGTGAATAAAATTATGGCTTGAAATTTGTCATGCTTGAGGGCATTTAAGGATAGTTCCATAGGGCGCCTGGGTGGCTCAGTTGGTTAAGCGACTGCCTTCGGCTCAGGTCATGATCCCGGAGTTCCGGGATCAAGTCCCACATCGGGCTCCCTGCTCAGCAAGGAGCCTGCTTCTCCCTCTGACCCAACCCCCTCTCTTGTGCTGTCTCTCAAATAAATAAATAAATCTTAAAAAAAAAAAAAAGGAGAGTTCCATAGCTGGTTTGTGTATGATGCATTACCATGGGGACTGTGCCACAAAAACAGCTCATATTGCTTAATCATTCATTAGTTCATTCATTTTCAGAAATATATACCCTGCACTAAACAGAGGTATGCCCATATTATCTTATCAATTCTTCCAGGTCCCATTAAGAGTGCCCTTTCTTCTCTGCAACCTCTGTTCCTGACTAGCCTAGGCAAAGCCATCGATTGCATCTTTTCTATTACCACACCATCTATATATACATTTACTGCAGCATTTACCATATTGAAGTGTGTATTTGTGTCTCCCTAAATGTATTTTGAGCCCCTTTGGGGCAGGGATCATGGCTTATTCATCTTTGTGTCTCTAACACCTAGCAGAAAGCTTGACACATAGCAGATGCTTGATAAATATTTGTTGAAACAAAATAAAATATTTACTATAGTTCTTCATCAAAACTCATAAAATTCACACTCCCTTCCTCCCCAGACACTTAACTATCTATATGAAGGGAAAACTTGTTTCAGAATAATGAATAGACAATATTATACTATGTAGAGCTGGCCCTGAAATAAAAGACAGCTTTCTGGCTTCCACTTTTTTCACTCCTCTCAATGGCCATCATCAAAATCACCTAGGACTTAAATTTTGAATATAATGATAAAGATTTTCCAGGCCTGGTCCTACCTTCCCACCCTGCTATATTGACATAGTTAACTGCTTTCTCTTGCATTCTCTGTCTTTCTAAAATCTTTCCTGTCATGATTTCCTTAATGTTGTTCTGCTCTGGGTTCTTTTGTTTTGTTTTGTTTTGTTTTTTGTTTTGTTTTTTCCTAACTCTCTCACTGCTCCTTCTTAGTTTCTTAGTAACTGCCTTCTTACTGTCCTCATTCTTTGGCACTCATCTCATCTACACATGCTTTTCTGGGATATCATTCCTGCTTGGGTTTTAATTATTATCTATATATTGATCACTCCCAAATCGCTTTCTGTAGCATACATCTCTTTACTGAACTCAGAATTATATAATTACCATTTATCTGTAGTTTCAAAGAGAACTTCACTAGAACATCTTCTCTGAGAAACAGAAAAACTTACTACAGTATTTTGTATCACTGTTTTAGTTCTACCAAGGCAGAACTCTGGGAGGCAGTGATAAATCCTCACATCTCCCACATACGATCATTTTTACTTGTTGGAAGACCCTCTTCCCTCTATCTTCACATCCATGGCCTCGGTGTACCATAGCAGCTTCTACTTCTCTCTCCCCCCCCATGCTCTACCATCTTGCCAGACCAATCCCTCCAAAATGTGAGCTGATGATGTCACTCTCCTGCTTGCAGTCTCTTCTTGGATCCTTGTTGTAATCAGAAAGAAATCCAAATTCCTTAGGACAACATAAAGATTCTTTGTATTTCAGACCATTTCCTGTCCAGCCTGACCTCTAGGCTTCCTCATGTCTTGCTCTAAGTCGCTTCCAAGCTGAAATACTGGTGACTCCTTAAAGTGCTCCCCTCCTCTCCCACCTTTGCAGATGTTGCTTGTCCACTTGGAACATCCTTATCTCACTAGTGTCTCACTTGGGTAAAGTGCCCTTCTAAATTTCATCAATCATTCACATTTATTCAACACAGATTTACAATGTGTTTGAGACCCTGAGCTCTAGAGATAACTGCTGAACAGATTTAGTTTCTTCTTTCATGAAGCTTACCTTTTAACTGGGGAGACAGTAATTAAATGGATAATTATAGTAATAAATATGCAATTAATTACAAGCTTAGGTAAAGGTCATAAGGAAAAGTGAAGAGTATGTTGAAAAATGACCACAGTAGAATTTCCTTTCCCACAATAGTTATCACATTGCATTGAAATTGTTTATTCATCAAGCTCTGTAACTAGGCTTGGGCTCCCTAACTATGAGCTCCTTGAGGGCAGTATTTCATTATTTCTTTTTATATTTGCACTGCTCAAAAAGGATTTGGGTCCCAGAAGGTGATAAGTGGTTATTTCTTGAACTAATGAAACCAAATTGTACCTACTGAAATAAAAGTTGGCAGGGAGTTGGCTATCTCTGGAAGTGTCATGCATTGTGACATAGGTGGACAGTCTATTGCTTATGAGTCTCATACTTTGGAAGACATGAATGAATTGATCTCTAAGATCTCTTCCAAATCTAAGTATCATGATAGGTTAGTGATCCATGGGGCTTAACAACTTAGAGAAAGGAACTTGTCTTGTATATGTTGCTGATACAACATCTAGGATAAGGCTTCCTATGAACAAAGCTTTACTGTGTAGGATATGAGATTACAGATGCCTGGTTTTTTGAGGTCCATTGTTGATTTCAGGATAATCCACAATACAGAGAGGGGGTCCACAAATGGACTCAGAGGGGGTGTGGTTTGGCAAGCTAAATAATAGCTTGAGAGTATAGCAGCTATTATTATTTTTAATATTTTAATGTTTTCTTTGTTAATCATAATGTTTATTCAATTCATGGGTCTAAACTGCCTGATGGGATTGTGCTTTACATGATATAAAATATTAGAGCACAAAAGAGGCCAATTGCAATTTTCTGGGCAGACACGAAAGTGCAAAACTAGGTGACATTTAATAAGCCAACTCGTTTTCTTCTTCCTTTACTGCTTCCCTCACCATGGAAGCGCAGGCCTGCTTTCTGAAATTGACAAGAATTGAACACCCTTTGTTACAGCATGAGATGCCTGATCCCATTCCAAGATTTTCTGTCTTGATGCCATAATACCCACCCCTCTTTTCTTTGAATGGCACTTAACACAATGTGTTTGTGACTTGCCATGTTCGGGCATGGAAATGATTATTGCCTGGTGGAGTGAAAAATTACTTTTCAGTGGTTTTTGTTTTTACTTGTTATGGCTCTGAATTTTTCCTGCTTTGCCATGACGGCTAAAATGTGCACAGCATTTCTGTGCCATCCGCAAACATATTTTCAGCATGCCTGTTTTCATGAAGAAAGTGAAGGAAGCATAAGCTTGGCACGACACTAAGTATGGGGTGTGTACATGAGGACCATCTGTTCCACATACACTCTGCTCTGCTCTGACATGCAGTAGAAAAGAAATCTGTGAAATCGGAAGGTGGGTTTTTTAAGGTGTTAACTACCAAATAACTTGGGTAATGGGTTTGGGGATACCACTCTCACTATTTATTGGGAGCTCTTCCTCTCTGTCAACATCAGCTCCATTTCAGTTAGTCATGGTCAGACCAATATTTACTGATTCGGTCAATGCTTCATAAGACAAAACTGTGTCATTATTTTTATGTT
Source organism: Eumetopias jubatus (assembly GCF_037043125.1). Classification (NCBI taxonomy): domain Eukaryota; kingdom Metazoa; phylum Chordata; class Mammalia; order Carnivora; family Otariidae; genus Eumetopias; species Eumetopias jubatus. The sequence continues at coordinate 26,761,487 of NW_028274810.1, read as the reverse complement.
GGGATTGGAAGAGGGAGGGATGCAGAGGGCTAGTTAGTAACATATTTTAGTTTAAAAATGTGTCAGTTAGCCATGCCATTAGGGAGAGGTGTTGCTGCTTTCTCTATGGTTCTCCTGGAGCTGGATGTGTATAATGGAGACTCTCGAACTTGCCTTGCTGCAGAGACATCTTTATAGTTTCTTTTTGGGGACTGGAATTCTGGGGCTGCTGCCAGATGTCACCAGAAGTGACCACTTCTTCCCAATGACTTCTTCCTTTGGAAAATCCATACTCATTCCACAAAACTACAGGACTGGTCTCACCCAGGACAATGAAGATTTGTGTCCTACTTCTCAATCCTAAACATGGTGAGCAGCCAACACAAGGTGTTCCTGAAACTGGTTTCTCCAAGCATTGGTTGAATATTAGTAGTCCCAACTTAATATCTGTGATTCAAATGAGAATCCTCATTCTCCTGGGCTAATTCTTGATCCAGATCTAAAAATAGAACTGATGCTCAATGAAAGAGAGAAAGAGAGAAAATTGCAACCCCATGAGGATCTTGTATGATGTAAGTGGAGGCCTAATTTTTTTTTTTTTTTTTTTTTTTTTGCGGAAAGGAAATGGTGGAGTTGGACTCCAACTGACTCTTATCAGGCTTACTGGTGACAGAAATGATGATCAGATGACTACCAAGCTGCACCAGTTTCCCTAAGGAGTCAGTGTTTAGGAAATGGATAACTGGCTGATTTGCATGAACTGAGACTGAAGCAAGCTCACATGTGGGCTGTCTTTGCAGAACAGCCAATGACAACTTGACATCTCCGAGAAAGAACTGGGCTACCCCCCGAGATGCCTGGACACTGTTCTCTTGCCTCGTTTGGCAGCTTTCTTCTTCTTCTGTAGGAGTTGGATTTTTGTTGCATTCCTGAGATCAACCCACAGCTCTTTTACTGAGGAAGAATACGATTTAAATACAAAGAGACAAACTGATAAGTCAAAGTCTGTCCCCAACAACCCATCATCTGGAAAATTATACCAAACTATTAACAAAATCTATTTCTACAATCTTAACGCAGATGGAGAACTTACCCAGTAAACATCAGGGGTGAAAAATAAGCTCTGTCAATTGGATTTAATCAGCAAGCATTTTTTTTTTCCTTTGGTTAAGAAGGGAACTAGTATCAAATATAACATAAAAAGAAGAAAAAGCAACTCTTTAGCTCACTAAAAAATGTATGTTTTAGAGCACCTATTATGTATTGGCTATTCAGGATAAAAAGATGAAAAATTTAAGTTCTTGTCTTTAAGTTACTTAACCGTCTTGGAATGACCGTTCAGTATGCCAACTTGTGAAATGGCTGAAATGGATGCATTCTCAAGATACTAAGGATGCAGACAGAAGAGAGCACTGAAGTCTGCCTGGATGAGGGAAGTTTCTGGACGAAAGAGTGCTGGGTCATGTCAGAGGACCAGAAGTATGGGGTGTCAGGGTGGCAGGTAAGAGGTGGGTTTTCTTAGGGCCCAGTAAGTGCCCACCACAAAAGAGATTGAATGGATTTCAAAGGAAAGCAGGGTTTGGTCTGTCTGGAATTCTGGGAGCTGATGATGGGAAGAAAAATGAAACTGAAGAGAGACATCCAGTGGCCACGTCATACTCACCTCTCATGACTATTCAAGCACAAAATCTCCTTAAAAAAGGAAATAACAAAGCTAAGTCTCCATGTGGGGGCGCTGGTCTGCCTGACTGTATACTCTTTTGAGTCCAGGGCTCTTCTCTTCATTCAAAGATCTTGGACTGTTGCAAGAAAGCAGAAAGAAAAGGAGAATTATGCCCAAATTCCTGTTTCCTCCTCTTTTGACAGCTCCCCCTTGAGAACTAATCCTGAATGGCATTTCAGTGCTCTGATTTTTACATAGAGCTTTGTTAAAAAACAAAATTCAGCTGAGAAATTTGAAAATCTAATTGGCTGTATTCAAAGATTCATGAATCAGGCAGCATCCCATCTAGCAGACAGAAAGAAGCTCTGAGGAGCTGAATAAAATGGAAGACTTTTATGGGCAGAAGGGGGAAAAGAGCAAATTGTTTCGGGCAAGGTCACCTTCCTTTAGGGGATGCAAAAGGTCTAGAAAGTAGATTACCTCACTGGCACTGATCAGGAAATTCGAGACTGACCAGTTAGGATAGTATTCCTGGAGGAAGTTGAAACTTCAGTTAGGTTAGGTATTAAGTCTTGGTTTGGGCTTAGCATGAATGACTCCATTTTCGGGCCTGTTATTTCTTTTTAACAGCTTCAACATACAGCAACTTCTATGGGGGAAAGGAAGGGATGGCATCTTTTGAGCAAATATCCTTAAGAATGTGAACCCACGTCTGTGATATCCCTTTTAGGTCTGGCTACCAAGAATAACACAGTAATAATAAGTTTCCACAATCAATGCAAAAAGATGTGGGATATTCTCTATCTCTCTTACTAATGCCACCATCTCCTTCTTCCACCTCGGTGCTTCATCATTTGGGGATTTAGGGAAGGACACAGATTCCAGACAAAAGAAGATTTTGCATTTTATTTTCCCAGTTGTTACCTGACTGACATTGGGGATGCAGATCAAGTAAGAGCTAGTGCCTCTCTTTCCCCTCCTTCCTGTCCATCATCCTGCAATCCTATTATCTTTAAAGGAAAAGAAATGACTTCTTTGCCTGGGTACTCATCCCCTATCTCTCTGACATGGGACAAGTAGACCTTCTATTTTCTAGCAGATTAATGAAGAGGAAGCATCTTGTTCAGCAGGCGTCCATGATTGGAGGTTGGTTACCAAATGTGCTTATTCACATTTTCACTGTGCTGGCTGGGCTGCCCGCTGTTCTACATTCTGTTTCTATCACTAGTTTCCTTTTGCCTTTAGCTCCTTCATTTGGCTTTATCTGTCTGTTTTAGCTGCTATCTATTTCTCCTGTATATCCAGTATAGATTGCAAATCATATCTGTGATGAGGGGAATTTTCATTTTGATGGTTTTGATTTTATTTCACAACACAACTAAAGCAAAATAGCCTTTTCTGCACAGCCCCTTCCCTTTTTGGATTATTGATTCAAACTAATTTCAGAAGTAACCTGTTTGGTATGATCTAGCCACATCACACATTCTAGCTTATCAGAATTCAAGTCTCATGACTAAATGCAATAAGAATGTTCAAATATATCCAAACAGAGTTAGGTTTCGAATTTAGATGAAAACCTTATGGTGTCAATCAAATATACATGACATATGTAACTTTAAATCCTTAGCTATTTCAGAGACTTAGAGAAAAGAAATCAAGGATCGTGTTGGTTTCTACTGACCTCTTCCTGGGGTGAGGCTTATAAACCCTATAATTGCATCACTCATGTTTCTATCATGAAATAGAAGAACATAATTTTAATATTTGAACAAAGGCATTGGATCTATGATCTGGAATTATTTAGCAGGTTTCAACAGTCACAGAATATTGCCAGGGTTTCACATGGTTTCACATCATTTCTCTTGATGTGTGAGGTGGGGTTAATCATGTGTTAATATTCAATGAAAATTCACTGGTGGAAAGAAATCTTTACCAATTAATGACTAAGCTAACGATTTCCTAATCTCTACTGCGAATACAAGAAAGCCATGGAAAGAGTGCACAATTAGGCTTACAGGAGAACCTGTAATACTCTGAAGACAAGTTAATTGTATCTTACAGTACGTCTAAATTTTACTGACTATTTGATATTGATGTTTTAAGCTTCTGATATATGGATAACCTTTCCAAAAGCATTTCATCTTTATCACTCTAGAAAATTTTCTTTTGTTCACATTCACCAAAGGTCTATACCCTAATCTTAAAGCATCCTTTGTTTCTTTGAATACAGAAAAAACTTAGAAATTTGCCAATTTAGTTCAAGTATTAATGCTTTTATTTTCAGTTAATAAAGGTGTTGGGGGGATTTGGTAGTGATAGATATTATATAATGATTTTGGGAATAACTAGGCTAATAAGCTTAACACAGGGACTCCGTGCCATGGTATATCTTGACTTTTTCTTTTTGCTTGCTCTAAAGTACAATAGAGAGGCTTATAAAAGCAGCAGGTAACAGAGGACTGACTTAAGGAGGAGGTCATTTTCAGACATAATTAGGAGCCTGCAAAACAGCGTGCTGCTGGCATTGGTTGAGAAGTTCAATGACGGTAGAGCCACTGTCTATCTCTTGGCTTTCTCCTCACGTGTCAACTCATGGTCACAAAAAATGTCTGCTGCCCTTGGGCTGAGGCAGGGAGGATGGGTGTGGCTGAAGGGGCATGCCACTCAGAGTCTTTTTATTTAAAAAGACTTTTCTTTACCCCAGAAGCCCCACCTGAGTATTTCTGCTTTTACATCCTATTGGCCCTGACTAGGTCTGAAGGGCATCCGTAGAACAACCATGGAAACAGACATGGGAGAAAGAGTTGTGGGCGGGGACAAGGATAGGTCACCAACAGCATCTCTCACAGAATGTGCTCAGCCCAATCACAGCGGTATGATTTATTTATTCATTTTTAATAACACCTTAGACAAGAGTTTTATGATAGAGAAAGGAAGTAGGAGCCATCTAGCTGGTCTTGCATATGTCCCCCTTTTATGTGCTGTATTTGTCAGCATCTCCTTTGATGGTTCTTTGGTATCTGGGTGGTTGAGCTTAACTAAACAATCATTAAATTAAGTAGAGAAACCAATATGAGGTGTACCCCATAGTGCAGTGTGACATGCTGTGATTAATTGTCAACTACTGCTGCATGCCAAAAAATGCGGTTTAACAAACTTCCAAAACTCAGAGGCTTAAGACGGTCACCATGTATTCTCAGGTGGTGGTGTGCAGCCCATCAGCCTGGGCTATCTTAAGAGCTCTACTGTGCCCCAGCTTCTCTCCAGCCTCCTGCTGGGGCGGGGCCAGCAATCCCAGGCACAGAGTGAAAGCTAGGCTCAAGCAGCAAGCCCAACACAGAAGCACTCTCCTCCCGGGGCTGCCTCCACCCTGCCTCCTAACATCTCCCCCGCCAAAGCAAGCCCCTCAGCCAAGTACTGAATTAAGGAGGCTGAGAAATAAATCTCCCCACTGAGTGAATGTTTTTGAAGACAAATTTTATCTGCCACAATCTTTCCACCAGCTTTGGGCCCAATGACTGAAAGATAGTGATTGGTCTGGTATATCCAGAATCGTAAGCCACTATTTTCACCACGTGTTTGAAAAACAATGATACAAGGATTGCTTCATATTCCAACCTTCTATTCTTAAGAAGTGATATATTTTAAACACTGGGGGTGATAAAACCTGCTATCCTGCCCAGAGTCATTATGAATTATTAACGGAAACTTGCCTCGCTGATACACACTGACTCCAATGAAGTTGGCAGAGTCCCAGACATCTTAAGGGAGGAGCCCCCGGAAATGCCACTCTCAAGGCAGATATATATTTCCAAGTCTTTGTGCAGGAAAGATCTGGCTTGGAAAAATAAGTTCGATATTATATAAATGTGCAAATGTCCTAAAGAGTTCTTTCTTTTCCAAAGGTTAGGGCACATATCTGAGAAGGGAATGACCCTGAAACATCATGCTGACAAGATTTGTGATATTTCGTGACTTAAGTGATCCTGTCATAAGGAGCTTTATCTTGTACTTTAAAATTCTTACTCTGTTATAATCGTCAGCCTCTCACTCAGCCTATACCGCATTATTGTGGATGTGATGACCTGGAGCATCCAGTTTTCTAGATGTTCCTTACTGTTTCCTCCTGCAGAGCAGGTCCGCTATGCTTCATAACACATTCAGGATGGAGAGTAACTGAGTAGTAATTGTAAGAGTAAGAATAAAAATAATAGATAACATTTATCCAACACTTCAGACACTTTACTACATGGAATAAATGGTATTGTTTCCCCTTGTAATAGATAAAGAAATGGCTGCTTTGTACATTTAAGCAACTTGCCTGAGGCCAGATAGTGGGTTTTATTTACTTAAAAACTAAAAAGAGTCTATAGGTTTTCAGTTCAAGCTAGAAATAAAAGATAATTAACGTGCTTTACCGTGTACTGAATAAAAAATATTACCATTGAGGATGATGGACATGTTCTCTATTATGAATAGATTAACTACATCTGGTACACAATACCACCTACATCACATAAATAAAGGAAAAAATTATCATTGACCTTTCTGGTACTTCGTGAGAAATAGAAATGCCAGTGAAGAGGTCTTCGATGCAATCTTGAAGAAGAAGAACAATTTTAGAAAGGAAATGTAGCCCAGAAATACTTTCAAAACACTGCAATGCAAATCACAGCACTGGTTTGTGCACTCCTTTGAGGAGGAGGTGGTCTCTGAAAGATGATGGGATTGACCCGAAGAATTACAATAGAAAGAGTTCACAGTATTAAACTACTTTTGTAAGTGGAGAAGAGACAGAACTCCATTTTCTGGAGAATTGATGTGCACAGTGAGCTGAGTGAATATCATCCATAAAGTCAAGAGGAGCTGAGCTGGTTGAACGGATAGGGCACATATTAAATTGATAGTGATTAATTAGTTTTATGTCACTTTGGCGCTTTTAGACTTGTTCATGGTGTGGTTTTCAATTATTTTAGTATTATTGGAAGAGCCAAGATTAGACCATAGTTATTAGAATTAGATGAGTTACCTTATTTGCAGAGTAGGATAACCTTTGCTATTTTCCTTTCACGTGATCAGTGCCATTTGCAAAGAAAAAAAAACGAGGTGATGTGAACATATACAAAGGCTTAACAGTGGACTAGATTTTTAAAAACAGGATCAGATAAATCATGTGCTCAAGAATCAAAAGCATATTTAAGGTAAGTTGTTTAAATTCTTATTGTTACTTGCTGTCATTTTTTAAGTTAGTCGTCGTAAGATGCAAAAAGACAAGTGGGAACTGGACATCTCAATTGCTGAGAAACAATTAGAAAATGAAAACATCCTGAAATCTTCACATTTGATTCAGAAAATATTTTCCCTGTGAAGTCACACAAGAGAATAGGCTTGCAGATCTATCTCTACCTCTACCTCTCTCTCTCTCTCTCTCTCTCTCTCTAGCTATCTCTATCTTTATCTCTATCTTAATCTATCTATCTGAAAGGCTCTCAGTGAAACTCTATGAATTGCTACAGGGATCAAATGGAGTACATTGCTGGAAGACATGTTTGTTACCAAGCTTTATTCTATTACATTGTCAGTTGAGGAGTGAGGTCAAAAAGGTCAATGATCCTTTGGATGTTATTAGCAAGTGTGGCCACATAATACCATGTTCCACGTAGACAGAAGGTCCAAGAGACTGTGTACCTGTGGAGGGGTCGGGGGTAAGGTGGGAGGGAGGGAAAGGGAGGTCTGGCAAATGACTAGTACAGATATCCTTCTTTCATAATGAACCTGGTGAGAAAGACAATTCAGTCTCCTGATGTGAATTCTACCCCCCCCACCCCCGTCACTTCTTCTGAGCTCTCATTCCACTAATTGATCTATTGTCTTCTGTATATTCAAACTCTTTCCCTTTAGCATATAAACAAAGAATAATCTCTCTTATTTCAAAGAAAAATAAAGACCTGCTATTGACCTCATGACTTGTGTCTCCCTTCTTTTCAGAGGCACTTTTCTGGAAAATGTATTCTCTGTTTCTATGTTTTCATCCAGTGAAAAATGGCTATATGTTTCAGTCAAGATCATTGTTGATTTCAAAATCCATCTTTTAACATCCTATGTAATTTATTTATTATGTTTATTGTCTGTCTTTCTCCCATTAGAATGTAAGCTCCAAGAGGGCATGTGTCTATTCATTTTGCTCTCTCACGTATCCCCAGATTATGGAATGGTGCCTGGCACAGATGGTGTTCAAACCAAATCTTCTGAGTAAGTGAATAAGTTAATGAGAAGGGAGATGTGGCCTGTTTAAGTTGCTAATGCTGTTACTGTCTGTCTTTCCTATCTGATGTTCTCCGGGAGCAGATATACAATGACTGGCTATTTTTCTCATGGGGTGCTTTTGTATATTCTTTATAGACCCCATTAGAACCCTCTACACTTCAGCGTCTGCATATGTCGATAATGCATTGTCTGGTGAATTGGGGAAAATCCTTTAATGACAGCTCTAATCTGGCTTCTTTCTAGACATGGGAATTCATAAAGCCTTGCACCCTCTCACTCAAGTCAAGAAAGGAAAATACAATTTTGCTAGAATAAAGATTATATGGAAAGAAAATTGATGATTATAAAGAACTAAGAAATTATGAGAATAAGTTTTATCCTCCAAATATTCAGCTTTAAAACCTACACGTAAGTCAGAAGAGAGATAACCTAACTCACAGGCCAGTGAATGAGGGTATTAACATATCTGAAAAAATAATATGCTACAGAGTTATAAGAATGGAAATACGGGAAAAATTTGGCAATAAACATCCAAGAGTAAGCAATTTTATTTTCTTCCTTGATCAATGAACATTTTCTCCTAAAAGCTTAAGTGCCTTTGAGATAAGAACAATACAGTGTAATTGCTTTTTAAGAAGTCAAAGAGCTTAAAACACGAGTCATTTCTATGAACGTCAGAAACAAAGAAAGATAAATCATGTGGCAAGTCAAAGAAAGTAAATAGAAATCATGTGTGTCATTTCAAGTCAAAAAATCCTCCCATGTTATTGCCTACCTTTTCTCTCTCTTCCCTCATCTGCTTCCCCAGTGGAGGACTCTGAAATATTGGGGAAGGTAAAAACTTCAGTCTTTGAGTCATGCCTTGGAAGAAAGCTAACTGTCCACAAACAGCCACATTACACCTTTTGTTACTGTGGTAAGTCACTGAAATTTTCAAATTTTTCTTACAGCCCTTAGACCAACCTGGACACAGAAATTATGACCTTGAAGAGAGGTATTAATGTAACAAAGGGCTTAAGATTTGTAACATTACCGGGGCACCTGGGTGGCTCAGTTGGTTAAAGCATTTACCTTCGGCTCAGGTCATGATCCCAGGGTCCTGGGATTGAGCCCTATGTGGGGGGGGGGGTCCCCTGCTCAGTGGGGAACCTGCTTCTCCCTCTCCTGCCCCCCCCGGTTTGTATGCTCTTTCTCTCTCTCTCTGTCAAATAAATAAATAAAATCTTTTTAAAAAAAAGGTTTGTAACATTACCTTAGCACTCGTTAGCAAAAAATAGTTGGAAAAGTATAAAAGATGGAAAGTCATGTTATACAATGGTAAAACATTTCATACTATCACCTGTAAGTCAGAAGACAGACAATGTACTTTCTGAGTTGATATCTCTAGATTAAGATTTCTTAACAGAAGCACAACTGACATATTAGGCTAGGTAATTCTTTGATGCGGGTGGCTGTCCTGTTAATTGTAGGATGTTTAGCAGTATCTCTGGTGTCAACTACTAGATGCCATCACATCTTCCTAGTCATGACATTGTCAAATGCCCCTGGAAGGGGTAAATTGCCCCGAGTGAGAACCACTGCTTTAGAAGAAGTGACTAGAAATAATAAGACTATTTATACTGGCCACTTCCCCTTTGGTGAAATATTAAAATAGATCAACTCAAGAAAGAATTGACTGTTTTATAAGCAGAAACAAGAGGAAATAGAGAGACTCTACATTTGGAGTTTCCAAGGCTAGGAAAGGTGAATTGTTCCTGGACTTCAGACAGTAAGAGATAAGTTTGAAAAATACTTTGAGCATCAAAGTCTCAGTAAAACTTCTCAGAGAACAAAGAGAGTTAGTCCTACAAAAGAGATCAGATAGAGTATGATCTTTCCACCTTTTATTTCAGATGGCCTAAAGGTATTCATCATTATACTAAAAGAGAGGGGCAGGGAGGCTAGAAGAAAATAAATCAATTTGGTTTCAGAATTATGCCTAAGAATAAACTTTGAGTGTGCTTCCTGGTACATGAAATTGACTGAAAGCAAATAGATCAGAAAACTGCTGAGGGTTTTTTTTTTTTTTTTCCAGGCTTTATGAAGATTATATTCTACTGGAAGAAAACAGGTAATAAGTCATCAAATAGTAAACACATAATAAAAGATCACCAAAATTAAATACTATTTTATACTCCCTTGTTTGGCAGAAATTAAGGAGTCTTATGATACTATTAAAGACGGTATGGGCTGAAAAAATATGGCTGTTCGAGTGTAAATTGGAAGACAGTTTGTTTTTGCCTCGCAAAGCTGAATGCAACCTAAGACCCAGCAATTCTATTCCTAGGTACTTACTCAAGAGAAACTCTTGCACATTTGCACCAGGAAATATATACAGAAATGTGCACACCAATACTGTTAATAATAGCAAAATATTGGAATTTACTATAGAAAAGAGGGGGAAAATTGGGGCCCCCGGGTGGCTCAGTTGGTTAAGCATCTGACTCTTGATTTCGGCTCAGCTCGTGATCTCAGGGTCCTGGGATCCAGTCCTATGTTGGGGCCCCATACTCAGCGGGGTGTCTGCTTAAGGACTCTTTCTCTTCCTCTCTCTCTGCCCCTCCCCCTGCTCACATGCTCTCTCTCTCTCAAATAAGTAAATAAATAAATCCCTAAAAGAAAGAGGGGGAAAATTGGTATATTTACACTTTGAAATATTACATGGTGTAGGAAACAAATAACTACAGACACCTGCAACAACATGATTAGGTTGTACTTGAGTACCAGGAGTGGGCCACAGATTACATTCAGCATAAAGACCTTTTATAAAATGAAAACCAACTTTAATAAAAAAAAAATCACTGTTCAAGTGTGTGTGTGTGTGTGTGTGTGTGTGTGTGTGTGTGGCGTGTATGTAGGTAGGTAAGAAAATGATAAATACAGAATTTAAGATAGGGGCTAGCTGCCTCTGAGGAAGGCAGGAAGGGGATTGATAGAGAAAGAATACATTAGTGGAACTTCATTTTAATGTTTTAGATCTAGGGGCTGGATATTAGGTTCAGGGGTGTTCTTTATAGAAAGAAAGAAAAAGAAGAAAGAAAGAAAAAGGAAAGAAAGAAAGAAAGAAAGAAAGAAAGAAAGAAAGAAAGAAAGAAAGAAAGAAAGAAAGAAAGAAAGAAAGAAAGAGAAAGAAAGAAAGAAAGAAAGAAAGAAAGAAAGAAAGAAAGAGAAAGAAAGAAAGGAAGGAAGAAAGAAAGAAAGAAAGAAAGAAAGAAAGAAAGAGAAAGAAAGAAAGGAAGAAAGAAAGAAAGAAAGAAAGAAAGAAAGAAAGAAAGGAAAGAAAGAAAGAAAGAAAGAAAGAAAGAAAGAAAGAGGGAAAGAAAGAAAGAGGGAAAGAAAGAAAGAAAGAAAGAAAGAAAGAAAGAAAGAAAGAAAGAGGGAAAGAAAGAGGGAAAGAAAGAGGGAAAGAAAGAAAGAAGAAAAGAAAGAAAGAAAGAAGAAAGAAAGAAGAAAGAAAGAAGAGAAAGAAAGAAGAAAAGAAAGAAAGAAGAAAAGAAAGAAAGGGAAAGAAAGAGAAGAAAAGAAAAAGAAAGAAAGAAAGAGGGAAAGAAAGAAAGAAGAAAAGAAAGAAAGAAGAAAGAAAGAAAGAAAGGGAAAGAAAGAAGAAAAGAAAAAGAAAGAGGGAAAGAAAGAAAGGGAAAGAAAGAGAGAAGAAAAGAAAGAAAGAAAGAAGAAAGAAAGAAGAAAGAAAGAAGAGAAAGAAAGAAGAAAAGAAAGAAAGAAGAAAAGAAAGAAAGGGAAAGAAAGAGAAGAAAAGAAAAAGAAAGAAAGAGGGAAAGAAAGAAAGAAGAAAAGAAAGAAAGAAGAAAGAAAGAAAGAAAGGGAAAGAAAGAAGAAAAGAAAAAGAAAGAGGGAAAGAAAGAAAGGGAAAGAAAGAGAGAAGAAAAGAAAGAAAGAAAGAAGAAAGAAAGAAGAAAGAAAGAAGAGAAAGAAAGAAGAAAAGAAAGAAAGGGAAAGAAAGAGAAGAAAAGAAAAAGAAAGAAAGAAAGAGGGAAAGAAAGAAAGAAGAAAGAAAGAAGAAAGGGAAAGAAAGAAGAAAAGAAAAAGAAAGAAGGAAAGAAAGAAAGAGAAAGAAAGAAAGAAGAAAGAAAGAAAGAAAGAAAGAAAGAAAGAAAGAAAGAAAGAAAGAAAGAAAGAAAGAAAGAAAGAAAGAAAGAAAGAAAAAGAAAGAGAAAGAAAGAAAGAAAGAAAAACAGGGAAAAAAGCGAGCAGAAGGAAGGAAAAGAAAAGAAAAGAAATGTACTAAGTTTTGATTGAATTGTATTGCCAAAAAAACCCCAAAAGTTCAGATTCAACCTGCTGGTTCTCAAGCTTGCTCCAGCAGAAAGCAGGCTGTGCAAACTGTTCTGTCCCCAGAATAGGGAATGCTCCCCAACATCCACTTCAAATGTAACCGAGGAGAATGACAAATAAGGAAAGATAATATGACGATAAACAAAGGAGAAGCTAGAGCCAGGAACCATGATGAATAATGGACAAAAATGTCTAGAGAGAGAAATCAGGGTTTAATTGAGAAGGGAATTCTAGTTCCATCTTTATATAAAAATATTCCATTTTATATACAAATTATACATATGTGAGACACATACATGTACATACTCTCACTCATGTATTTCTATACCTATGGATTTTAAATTTAGAAAATTTCAAAGACAATAACCATGATTCTTAAGAGCACCAGCATATTAGCCCCACATGGATGATTCCAGTGGGCATGTATCATCACTTTAAGTTCAGTCACGATGCCATTCATTAGTATTACAGCATGCTTGTTCTGTTTGAAGCAGTTTTATTGTCAATTTAATTTTGATGAAAATAAGAAAACTAAGTAAAAATATTTTTGAAAAAATTTTTAGACTAGAAAGAAACAAGACAAACCAGAAGCACTGTCAATATTTACGGTTCTTGTGAAATTTAATTTTACGTGCATGTTTATACATTTGTATTTTGTACAATGCCACTTTATTTCAGTGTATATTCATAAAGTGCAGAGCTGATATATGCACATTGAAACAAATGAAATGATATGAGTAAATAAAAAGTTAAGATAGTTTCCTCCCCAACCCCTCTTAAATTCTAATGTTTCTTGTTTAAATCAATATCAATAATTTTGTGGTTTTCCAGTCGTTTCTTCAGGTTCATAAAAACATATTAAGATAGATAAAACAGATGAGAGAGAGAGAACGCGCCCGCACCCGTGAGACAGATTTCTGGTGTTTTGCTTTGCTTTTGCTTTTTGTGTGTTCCTTTTATGTGTTGGTGTCTGAAAGTGGTATCTGGGCCCATGGTTTTACACCTGTCCCTGTGCCCCTCAGACATTCTGCCCTTTCATCCCCGGTGTCCTGGGAGGCTGATCTGTGCTGATCACACTGACGGCTTTTCCAGGGTTTGGCTTCTGAGTGGCACTTATGCCTCTTTGTTACCCTTCTCCCAACCACAGTCCTTTCCTCCATTGCTGCCAGGCGACTCAGGCTGTGTTCCTCTGTTTTTCTCTTTCACACAGAGAGGCAGCACTGGTTTTCTGTTGTTCTTACCCAGGTGCCCCATCATCCTTTGTTGACTCCCTTAGCCCTGCCCCCTCCTAGGTAAATAGTCAGTCCCTCACTGCATACTCATCAGTTAAGCCCTACCATTGTGCTCTTTCTGGGTGGGTCCCTGACAAATCCACACACCCACATTATACTATATCCTGGGTCACTTTTTTCTCCACTTAATCGATCATGGTCATCTCTCTAATTCAGTACTTATATCTTAAATTCATTGTTTATAACAGCTTTATTTTGTTAACACGTGCTTGTCTCATTCTGATTATTCCTTTAAAGGTGTCTGAATCTTTTGGTTTGGGAAATGTCATTTTAAATGGCATAAAATGAATATTTAAAATTTAATCTGACAATCTTTGGTTTTTCATTGCAGTATTTTGTCTATATTTATTTAATTTTTGGAATCAAGTTGATTGAGGTATAATTTGTAAACAATAAAATGCATATATTTTAAGTATACAGTTCAACAAAGCACACACCTATTTAACCACATCATAATCACGATATAAATAATTTTCATCACCCCAAAAGATTCCTCTGTGCCCCTGCTTAGTCGATCTTCACCCCCCACCCCTAGCCTAAACCCAGGAAACCACTGATCTGCTTTCTGTCACTGCATATTAGATTTGCCTTTCTTAGTATTTTATATAAATGAAAATCATTATACTTAGCATTCTTTTGTGTCTGGCTCATTTTGTTCAGCATAATGTTTTTGAGATTCGTTCATGGTTTCTGAATGTATTAGCAGTTTATTCTTTTTATGGTGGGTAAGACTCCATTTTATAGATAAACTACAATTTATTTTTCTTTTCAAAGAAAAGAAAGTTGGATTGTTTCCAGTTTGGGCTAAAACCTTCAAGCAGGAAGATCTAGCTACCCATCCCAAGTGCAGATTCCCACTATGTGGATGATGAGAGACCATACCACTGCCTACCATCAGAAGTAGGAGCCCACACACTTGACCCAACGCATCTTCTATGGGTTTGGAGTCACCAAGGAGGACTCACACACTAGGTACTGATTGTAACAAGATGTATTCACACAAAGAAGAGACACAGTGAGGTTAGCGTCTGTAGGATGCACTGGTCTCCCGTGGCCAGCAAGTCTTTTCCAATAGCTGATGCAGGCAAAGACCTGGTTTCGTCCTACAGGTGACAAACATTCTGGTGGGAATGGGCAGGTGCCATGTGATGCACATGCTTTAACAGTGTGTGGAAGTTCACAGCATACCCAGAATGGGGAAAAATTTCTCCTAATAAAGAAGAGCCAAGCAATACCTTGCACATGGCTTCCATGTAGAACGTTCCAAGCCCAGGGTACTGATGGACAATCCCAAAGAAGGGTGATTGGTCCCACAATGACTTCTTCCCCAATACCTCCCATGAACATTCTCATAGAAGTCTTTGTGTGTACAAATATTTTAATTTGTCTTAGGTATATACCTACAAGAATTGCAGGGTCATATGTTAAGTGTTTATTTAATGCCTTAAGAAACTGCCAAAGTGTTTTCGAAAGTAGTTGTGCTATGTACATTTCTACCAACAAGGTATGAGAATTCCAGTTGTTCCATATCCTTAACTAACAGTGATATAATCATTGTTCTAATTTTAGTCATTTTGTGTGTCTGTGTATTGTGATACCTTGCAGTTTTAATTTGCATTGACCTAATGGTTAATGATGCTGACCATCTTTTCCTGTTTTTACTAAACTTTCATATGTCTTATTTTATGCAGTGTCTGTTCAAATCTCCTGTTAATTTTTTAGGTGGGAATACTCAGGTTAGTAAGTCGTAAGAAATATATACTTAGAGCCAAGATCTTTGTCATATATAACTGCAAGTATTTTCCCCTTGGTTGGCCCCTACCTTTTCGTTTCCTTAATGCAGCTTTCAAAGAGCAGAAATTTTAAATTCAATGATTCCATTTTAAACTTTTTTATTTTATAGTTCATACTTTATAAATAAGATATTTTTAAATTTCAATGATGTTTTCAGCCATTACATTTTAGGGAAACTTGTTACACAGCAATAGATACCTGATATATTGACCTAATAAAATAAATAAGTATTCCCTCTTTTCCTATTTTCTAAAAGAGTTTGTATAGGATTAAATGATAGAATTCACTAGTGAAGTCACTGGGTCTAGAGTTTCTTTAATGTAAAGATTTTTAACTATAAATTCAATGTATTTAATAAATATAGCATTACTCGGGTTTTTTATTTTTTTTGTGAATCAGATTTGGCAGTTTATGTCATTAAAGAAATTTGTGCACTTCATCTGAAATCCCTGACATATTAACATTAACATAAGGTTATTTATAATATTCTTTTATTATTCTTTGAATGGTTTGTAGTTTCTGTGGTGATAACTCCTTTTCATTTTGAATATTAGAGCTATGGACTGAATTGTTTCCTCCCAAAGTTTATATCCTAAAGCTCTAACCCCCACTGTGATGATACTTGGGGAATGCATTTAGCTTTATTTAGATGAAGTTATGAAGTTGGGGCCCTTAGGATGAGATTGGTGCCCTTATAAGAAGAGACAACAAAGAGCTTTCTTACATTCTTTCTCTATTCCATGTGGGGACAAAGTGAGAAAGCAGCTGTCCATAAGCCTGGAAAAAGTTCTTACCAGGAATTGACCATGACTACACTCGTACCCTGATCTTGGACTTCCCAGCCTCTGGAACAATGGAAAATAAATTCCTGTTGTTTAAGTGTATGATACAGGAGATCCCTTAGAGTATGCCTTAGTATTACCATGCTCTGTGATTAAGGTCACTGGAAAACTACAAGAACCCAATTCAAGTAGAGCTACTAATGGCCCAGACAGTTCAGGCATGAGGTTTTGGATCATTCCACTGGGTCTTTACCAGCCACAACCAGTTAATGTGTTTGCTGAAGGCAAAGGGAATATAGAACAAGTAAAGAAAGAAGGTAGTTATAAATACCAGCTATAAATATGTGACCACTTATAGAAACGAGGACTGTAATTTTCATGAATATCTCCTCATTTTGTTATGTTGGATCATATGGCAGGAATAAGTTTAGTTTTGGAAGATATATATATCTGATATATATATGTATATATCAGAAACTTCAATAATAATATCCATCATAAGTAAAAGGAAAGAATACACCAGTTATAGGCTTTCTGGGCTCATCATTCTAGGATCATGCCTTATGAAGGATATTTTATTTTTTCAGAAATTTATTGGTCAAATTCACCTCTTATATATTGAAGTCAGCAATGTGTGTATATTATAATTGTGGGTTCCAGGTTAATACTATGTTTAATAATACTAGTATGTTTAATAAGTTTATGGCACTATCTTTTCACAAGGCAATGGGCTTTGATACTTTAGGGTTTTTGTTTGTTGGGTTTTTTTTAATGCAGAAAATTTGGGAGGATAGTGTCTTTCTTCTCTTGTACAGACAGAAACTCATGATGATGTGACGGCGAGGTGCACTGTCAAAGAAAGGGACTCAGCTTGCCTTTGATGTAAGCACAGCTCTTTTTGGAAGGTATTAGTTCCCTTAATACATAGAGAAATAGAGCACGAAGAAGCAAAGTTTCATTTCCAGAGTAGAGTATAGTGATTTTAAGTTTCAAAGGGGGAAATCTTACAGCCAGATGAGAGGAGGACAGGCAGCAGGGGAGACAAGGGGGGCCCAAGTACTTAGATATGACAGTAGTCAGGGATAAATAGTTCAATGCTCTGAGAATTTTTTCCTTATGGTTTTTCTATATATAAACCTTCAAACCACAGTCAGCATGTCTGCTAGAAAACCCACTGGACTTTAAGTGAGAAGACAGAATTCTAAGAGTGGATCTTAACAAATTGTGTGACATGAAGGAAGTCAATTAGCTCGAATGTATCTCTAAGATGGAGATTCTGACTATTGCCCCATCTCTGCCCCACTGGGTAAATGAGAGCCTGAGAAGCAATGCTGCTGGTTGCTTCAAAAAAGGCAATATACAGGACATTACTTTTCCACATTGGACTTTCCAATGGAATAAGCTTTAGAACTGTACCAAATAAAGGTTTCTTCTGCATGAAATGTGGCCATTATTTAAGGCTTTGAGAGCTTTGAGAAGAAAAGTAATGTCTGTCAAGCAATTTATTATTGGAAATTTATTATTAACCAAAGAAACAATTTATTACCCTGGCTGGTCAGAAAAACCTTAAGACTAAATATTACCAAAGCAATTCTAGCCTTTTACAAGACCAGAGAAACTGTGGAAAAAACTTACTGAGCAGAAATATTATATTAAGACAGTATCTAGTCTGAATATTACCCTCTCAAAAATTCTATTTTCTCTCTTTGGATCTTAAATTTCACCTCACTCTACCTGTTTATTGATTTCCTTTCTTCTGGTATCTGGATCATCTTTTTTCTAAGTTACAACCTATACAAAAAGTGTTGTGGTAAGTTTACTGGAATTAGAACAGGAGATAGAATTTTGTGACAGCTTTGCAAAATGCACATTTATCCCACGTAATGGGAAGGCTTATCTTAGCAAATCTTTCATAAGCCAATTTATTTATCTTTATTATTGCAAAATGTAAGTAAAGCCGTAGAAATTAACTTATTTTATATACCTCCACCCCCTCTCCTCCCATTACACACATCTAAGCCCTAGCCATATAGTAAGTCACAGCTCAAGATTGACCTCTTCCTCTAAGCTTTCCCTGATTCCTCTCTGGCTAAGCTGATCCCTAACCCCCAGGACACTAACCACTCATATGTCCCTTACCACTTCCTAACTCATATTTTGTTTGTCACCCTTCCTTACCTCACCTTACTGGAAAGGCCACATTTTATCACTTTTTTCCTTTTTTCTCCCTTAAGCTCAGTATTTGGCATATAGTGGGTGAGTGACTGTTCATTAGATGATTTTTGAATAAATAAATTAATAATTAATCCATCTATAATTTGAATTTACTGATGCCTTTTTCTAAATTAAAAAAAAACACTTCACATCAAGTATTAGTTGAATATTTACTTTAGAACTTGTAGAAGTTCTATGAAATATAAGTTGCTATCATCAATATTTGCTAACTACTTAATAGTGTTTTCCTTTTTAAAAAAATCTTTATTATGATGTAATTCACATATCATAAAATTTACTCATTTACAATGTACCATATTCCCAGAGTTGGGCAATCATCACCATTATTTAAGTTTAAAATATTTTTATCATCCCCCAAAGAAAACCAGTACTCATTTGCAGTCACTCCCCACCCCCCTACACCCCTGCACATCTTCATCCCCCAAGCCCTAGTCAACCATTTATCTACTCTCTATCTCCATAGATATGCCTATTCTTGACATTTCATATAAATGGAATAAAAAATTATGTGGTCTTTTGTAACTGGTTTCTTTCATATAGCACACTGCTTCCGTGGTTCATCTATGTATCAGTGCTTCATTTTTTTATAGTTGAATAGCATTCCCTTCTATGGCTATATCACATTTTATTTATCCATTTATCAGTTGATAAATATTTGTTTTGTTGTCAATTTAGGGCTTTTATAAATAATGCTGTTATTGAACATTCACACAAGTTTTGTGTAGGTGTATAGTTTCATTTTTTCCTAGGAACGGAAATGCTGTCACATGGAAGCTCTAGGTTTTCACATTTGAGGAACTGCCGACTTGTCTTCCAAAAGAGTTGCACAATTTTACATTCTCAACCAGCCACGTATGAGGATTCTAATTTCTCTACATCCTCGTCAACACTTGTTATTATCTTTTTGATTTTAGCTATCCTAGTGGGTGTAAAGTGGGATCTCATGTCATTCTGATTCACATTTCTTTAATGGCTAATGGTATTGAGCATTTTTCTTGTGCTTATTGATACAAGAATTTGTATATCTGTTTTTGGGAAATATCTGTCCAAATCCTTTGCCCTTTTTTAAAAATAGTTTTATTGATGTATAATTGATAATACAAAAAAGCTGTACATGTTTAATATAGACAATTTGATGAGTCTGGATAAATGCATACATCTGTGATACTATCATCACGATCAATGGATAATAAATAAACCCATCAACTTTGAAAGTTTCCTATATCCCCTGTGTGTGTGTGTGTGTGTGTGTGTGTGTGTGTGTGCATGGTGTTCATGTGTGGGTGCGTTAAGAACCTGAGATCTACCCCCTTAACACATTTTTGTAAGTGCACAATACTGTGTTGTTAACTGTAGGCCCTATGTTGTACAGCGCCTCTAGAATGGATTCATCTTATATAACAGAAAATTTATATCCATTGAACAATAGCTCCCCATTTCCTCTTGTCCCCAGACTTGGTAACCACTATTCTATTCTCTCCTCCTATGAGTTTGAATATTTTAGATACCTCATAAAAGTGGAATCATACAGTATTTGACCTTCTGAGATTGGTTTATTTTACTTAGCACAGTGTCCTCCAGACTCATCCATGTTTCCATAAATGGTAGGATTCTTTTTTTTTAAGGCTGAATAATATTTCATTGTATGTATATACCACACTTTACCTTTTCACTTATTGATGGGAATTTAGGTTGTTTTTATATCTTGGCTATTGTGAATAATGCTGCAATTAACAGAGAAGTGCAGATATTTCTTAAAATCCTGATTTCAATTCTTTTGGTTATATATCCAAAAAGTGGAATTCCTGGATCATATGGTAGTCCCATTTTTAATTTTTTGAGCAACCAACATACTGTTTTCCATAGCAGCTGTGCCAATTTACATTCTCACCAATAGTGTTTAAGTGTTCTAATTTCTTCTTATTCTCACCAAAGCTTATCTTTTATATATATATAATAGTCATCCTGACTAGTGTAAAGTGGTATTTCATTGTGGTTTTGGTTTGCATTTCTTGGTTTGCATTACCAATGATAAGTAATGCTGAACACTTTACATACCCCTGGAGGTATGTTTTCTTTGGAAAAATGTCTATTCAGATCGTTTGCTTATTTTTAAATTGGTTATTTGTTTTTTTCTATTGGGTTGTGGAAGCTTCTTATATATTTTTGATATTAACTTTTTTATCAGATAGATGTTTTGCAAACATTTTCTCCCATTCCATAGGTTGCCTTTTCACTATTTTGATGTTTCCTTTGCTGTGCAAAAACTTTTTAACTTGATATAGTCCCACTTGTCTATTTTTGCTTTTGTTGCTTATGCTTTTGATGTTATACCTAAGAAATCTTTGCCAAGACAAATGTCCAGAGCTTTTCTCTTTTTCTTCTAACAATTTTATAATTTCAGGTCTTATGTTTAAGTTTTTAATCCATTTTGGGTTGATTTTGGTGTATAAGAGAAAAATCCAATTTCATTCTTTTGCTTTTGACTATCCAGTTCCCTCAACTCTCACCCCATCTATTCAACATTGTACTGAAAGTCACAGCTAGAGCAAATAAGCAAGAAAAAGAAATAAAAGACATCTAAGTTGGAAAGGAAAAAGTAAAATGATCTGTAGATAACATGGTCTTATATGCAGAAAACCTTAAAGAATCCACATGAAAGAACTTTTAGAAACAACAAACCAATTCAGTAAAGTTGCAGGAGATAAAATCAGCTTAACGACATCAATTATGTTTCTATACACTAACAACAAACTATCTGAAAGGGAAATTAAAAAAAACACAATTCCACTTACACTAGGTCCAAAAATGTAAAATACTTAGGAACAATCCTAATCAAGGAGGTGAAAGACTGTACACTGAAGACTACAAAACATTTAATGACAGAAATTAAAGAAGACACAAATAAATGGAATGACATTCTGTGTTCACAAAAGTCCATACTACCCAAACAGATCTACAGATTCAATACTCTCCCCAGGAAAATCCTAATGGTATTTTTTAGAGACATAGAAGAAACAAACCTAAAATTAATATGGAACCATAAAAGACCCAGAATAGCCGAAACGATCTTGAGAAAGAAGAATATAGCCAGAAGAATCACACTTCCTGATTTTTAAACTATATTACAAATGTACAGTAATTAAAATAGTATGGTACTGTCTTTAAGACCAACATATAGACCAGTGATACAAAATAGCCCAGAAATAAACCCTCATATATGTGAGCAACTGATCTTCAACGTGGGTGCCAAGAAAACACATGGGGAAAGGCCAGTTTCTTCAACAATGGTATTGGGAAAACTCAATATCCTTTGTCTATTTTTAGGGTTATTTGTCTTCTTATTGCATTGTGTGCTTATATATTTTGAATATCAATCCTTTATGAGATGCATGATTTGCAGATATTTTCTCCCATTTTGTGGGTTGTATTATTTGTGGCAATTATGATTTTCTGAAGCTATATTGAGATTGCTGTTCAGAAGATAATCAAGTTTTGATTGCATTCAACAAATATTTTAAAATAGCCATTATTGACTTGTAACATAAAGAAAGACAGAGTCCTTACTTTCCAGAGCTTTCAATCTGAGGGAAAACCAGAAAATTACTTTTCATAAGTTTTTATTTAATAATAAGAGAATTTGAGGCTATGAATTTGTCTTGGAATATGGAATTGTCTATATTATACTTGTTAGCCTATTTATTTCAAATGTAGTTTTAATTTCCCAAAAATAGCAGAAAGAATTAAATTAGAGGAATCTTTAAAAGAATGTCAAGTGCAAGAGAAAGAATTAATATATGTACAAATTGCAAAGAAGAGGGAAATAAATTAATTTTCTTGGAAAACTCAAAGATTCAACAAAAATTATTATAAAAAAAGAATTTGGTAAATGCCTGGGTACAAACAGAATAAGCAATAATGAGCAGCCTCCATATGTACCAACAACAACCAGTTAAAAGATATGATGGGAAAAATGAGTCTGTTGACAATAGCAATGGGAAAACATAAGACATTTTTGCATAAATTTAACTGGAAATGTACAAGCTATATGAAGAAACTATAAAGCTGAAATAAGTGACACAAAAGAACAAACTTGTTTTCAGAAAGGACAATTCAATACCATAATGTTGATTGTATTTAAGCTAATTTATAAATTTAACATTATCCCAGTAAAAATACCAGCAGAATTTTTTAAAAAATAGACACATGTAAAGTTCATTGATAAAAAAAAAAACCTATAAAATCTAGAGAAATAAAGAATAATGGGAAAGGACAAACGTTATGAAGTATTCAAATATATTATAAACCTATATTAATTAAAACATACTCAGAAACTTTCAAGAAAAAGTGCTGAAAGTTCAGATCACACTGAAATAGTTTATTTGACAATGATGGCATTTCAAATCGCAGAGGAAAGATGAAATCCTTTAAAAAATGGTGTTGGACCTACTGGATAGTCATTTGGGAAAAAATAAAGTCTCATTGCAATTTACATTATTTTACTAAAAGAAATTTTAGGTATATCAAATATATAAATGGTAAAAAAATACTGAAAACCTAAATTCCTAGAAGCAACCATGGGAAAATTTTTTAAAATCTCAGAGTAAGGAAAGCTCTTCTAAGAAATACCCCACGACCTGAAGTCATACCATTAAAGAGTGATAAATTCCATTACATAAAAATATCTTGATTGTAAACACCACCAGAAACTAAATCAAAAGATAAATGCCCGGTGTAAAAATATATGAAATTCATCTCAGAAAAAGACATAATTAACTTGATACATAAGCAGTGCCTGTATGTAAGTAAGGATAAGGCAAAGAATGCAACAAAATGTGGGTAAATGATTTGAACAGTTTTTTCAAAGAAGTGGGGGAGTAAGTTCTTTATCTCCAAGATGACCAAGCTTACTCATCTTAGGAGAAATGCAGGCTAAAATTAAGAGATACATTTTGTCACTTAGATTGGCAAAGATCCAAAGTTTATGTTAGCCATAGAGTAGGAAAACAGGCAAACTCTAAATTTACAGGAGAGAGTGAAAAATATTTCAAGCTGTAGGAAAAGCACGTTGGAAATACTTATCAAAATTTAAATGCACATACCATTTTTTTAAAGTAGGCTGTGTACCCAGTGTGGGGCCCAACATGGGGTTTGAACTCACGACTGTGAGATCAAGACCTGAGATCAAGAGTCGGACTCTTAACAGACTAAGCCACCCAGGCACCCCATAATGTACATACCATTTTATCCAGCAACTCCATAGATAGTTTTTCTATATTTTTGGTTGTGTTTATTTTCAGATACTTTAACTTTTTCCTTGCTACTGCAAAAGTAATTTTGTTTCTCTTGCATCATCTAACTCTTGATTTTATATAAGGAGGTGTTCTTAAATCATTGCATAATTATTCATGTGAAATTATCCAATTATTTGTAACGGCAAAGTATTGAGAAACTATAAGTAATATAGTCTGTATTATATAAGTAATATATAAGTAATGACAGTATAAAAGTGTAAGTAATATATAAGTAATGACAAACTATATTTTCATAGTAGTAGATATTAATGATACATATTAACATCCAACCATTCAAAAGAATGAAATATTTTTTCGTATACTAATATAAGGCAATAGCTAAAAAATATTTTTTATTAAAAATCAAACGCAGGGCGCCTGGGTGGCTCAGTCGTTAAGCACCTGCCTTTGGCTCAGGTCATGATCCCAGGGTCCTGGGATTGAGTCCCGCATAGGGCTCCCTGCTCTGCGGGAAGCCTGCTTCTCCCTCTCCCACTCCCCCTGCTTGTGTTCCCTCTCTTGCTGTGTCTCTGTCAAATAAATAAATAAAATCTTAAAAAAAAATCAAATGCAAAAATACAGCATCCTTTCTTGATTAAAATGTTCACAGTGTAGGGATAGAGGGTACATACCTCAATATCATAAAAGCCATCTATGAAGAACCCACAGTGAATATCATCCTCAATGGGGAAAAACTGAGAGCTTTTCCCTTAAGGTCAGGAACAAGGCAGGGATGTCCACTATCACCACTGCTATTCAACATAGTACTAGAAGTCCTAGCCTCAGCAATCAGACAACAAAAAGAAATAAAAGGCATCCGAATCGGCAAGGAAGCCAAATTCTCACTCTTTGCAGATGATACGATACTTAACGTGGAAAACCCAAAAGACTCCAACCCAAAACTGCTAGAACTCATACAGGAATTCAGTAAGATATAAAATCAATGCACAGAAATCAGTGGCATTCCTATACACAAACAACAAGACAGAAGAAAGAGAAATTAAGGAGTCGATCCCATTTACAATTGCACCCAAAACCATAAGATACCTAGGAATAAATCTAACCAAAGAGGCAAAAAATCTGTACTCAGAAAACTATAGGATACTCATGAAAGAAATTGAGGAAGACACAAAGAAATGGAAAAATGTTCCATGCTCATGGATTGGAAGAACAAATATTGTGACGATGTCAATGCTACCTAGAGCAATCTACACATTTAATGCAATCCCTACCAAAATACCATCAACTTTTTTCAAAGAAATGGAACAGATAATCCTAAAATTTGTATGGAACCAGAAAAGACCCTGAATATCCGGAGGAATGTTGAAAAAGAAAAGCAAAGCTGGTGGCATCACAATTCCGGACTTTAAGCTCTATTACAAAGCTGTCATCATCAAGACAGTATGGTACTGGCACAAAAACAGACACATAGATCAATGGAACAGAATAGAGAGCCCAGAAATGGACCCTCAACTCTATGGTCAACTAATCTTCAACAAGGCAGGAAAGAATGTCCAATGGAAAAAAGACAGTCTCTTCAACAAATGGTGTTGGGAAAATTGGACAGCCACATGCAAAAGAATGAAACTGGACCATTGCCTTACACCACACACAAAAATAGACTCAAAATGGATGAAAGACCTAAATGTGAGACAGCAATGCATCAAAATCCTAGAGAGGAACACAGGCAGCAACCTCTTCGACCTCAGCCGCAGCAATGTCTTCCTAGAAACATCGCCAAAGGCAAGGGAACCAAGGGCAAAAATGAACTACTGGGACTTCAACAAGATAAAAAGCTTTTGCACAGCAAAGGAAATAGTCAATGAAACGAAAAGACAACCGACAGAATGGGAGAAGATATTTGCAAATGACATATCAGATAAAGGGCTAGTATCCAAAATCTATAAGGAACTTATCAAAGTCAACACCCAAAGAACAAATGATCCAATCAAGAAATGAGCAGAAGACATGAACAGACATTTTTCCAAAGAAGACATCCAAATGGCCAACAGACACATGAAAAAGTGCTCAACATCACTTGGCATCAGGGAAATAAAAATCAAAACCTCGGTGAAATGCCACTTCACACCAGTCAGAATGGCTAAAATCAACAAGTCAGGAAACGACAGGTGTTGGCGAGGATGCAGAGAAAGGGGAACCCTCCTACATACACTGTTGGTGGGAATGCAAGCTGGTGCAGCCACTCTGGAAAACAGTACGGTGATTCCTAAAAAAGTTGAAAATAGAACTACCCTAGGATCCAGCAATTGAACTACTGGGTATTTACCCCAAAGATACAAATGTAGTGATCCAAAGGGGCACATGCACCCCAGTGTTTATAGCAGCAATGTCTACTACAATAGCCAAACCATGGAAGAGCCTGGATGTCCATAAACAGATGAATGGATAAAGAAGATGCAGTATACACACACACACACACACACACACACACACACACACACACACACTGGAATATTATGCAGCCACCAAAAATGAAATCTTGCCATTTGCAATGACATGGATGGAACTAGAGGGTATTATGCTAAGAGAAATAAGTCAATCGGAGAAAGACAATTATCATATGATCTCACTAATATGAAGAATTTGAGAAACAAGACAGAGGATCATAGGGGAAGGGAGGGAAAAATGAAACAAGACAAAACCGGAGAGGGAGACAAACCGTAAGAGACTCAATCTCAGGAAACAAACTGAGGGTTGCTGGAGTGGAGGAGGTTGGGAGGGATGGGGTGGCTGGGTGATGGACACTGGGAAGGGTACGTGCTATGGTGAGTGCTGTGGATTATGTAAGACTGATGAATCACAGACCTGTACCCCGAAACAAATAATACATTATATGTTAATAAAAATTTTTAAAAAATAAATAAGCAAAAAAAAAATCAAATGCAAAAGGGTAGTTGCAACTTGTATACACAGAATATCTCTGGAGAAGTATCCCTTCCTAAAATGTTGAGATGTTTACCACAAAATTCTACAGGTGTTCTGCCATCTTCTAATCAATGTGTAATACTTACTTTTGTTAAATTGAATATCCTGTTGCAGAAACATAAGTTTATATGTTTATGTTTTCCCGTGTATTTTTCTTTAACATTTCTGTTTTATGTGTTACTTTTACAGGACAGGGTAAGATTTGGTCTTTGACCTAACTAGGGAGATTCCTTTTTATATAGTTGTTTAATTTATATTTATTGCTTTTACTCATTTAATTCTATTTTTGATACTTAGTTTAATGTTATCTAAAAAATGTTTCCTTATCATTTCCTGTTTTTTCAAAATCTCCTGCAATGTGTTTATTTTTACTTAAGTTATTTATTTTGTTTTTAATTTTTTATGTTCTCATTTCATTTTTAAAAACATTTTAGTTTGTAAAAGGCAACCTACAGAATGGAAGAAGATAGTTACAAATGACATATCTGATAAAAGGTTTGTATTCAAAATGTATAAAGAACTTACAAAACCCCACATATTTATTCTTTTTTTTAAAGATTTTATGTATTTATTTGACAGAGAGAGACACAGCGAGAGAAGGAACACAAGCAGGGGGAGCAGGAGAGGGAGAAGCAGGCTTCCCGCTGAGCAGGGAGCCCGATGTGGGGCTTTATCCCAGGACCCTAGGATCACGACCTGAGCCGAAGGCAGACGCTTAATGACTGAGCCACCCAGGTGCCCCTCTTTTTTTTTTTTTTTTGAGGAGGAGGTTGGCTACCACTATGATATAGTAGAGAAACGAGAGCATCCAAATTAGAAGTAACTCATGGATTAATATATGTATATCCTCACATGTATATACATATGTTTGTGTGTGTGTGTGTGTGTGTGTGTGTGTGTGTATGTCTAGCAACTTGTGATGCTCTCTTAATGAGTTTTTAAAAAGATCTGCCTTCGTGTCTAGAAACATCAGCAGTCACTACCAAGAGTGTAATGTCTGTGAAATATATGTCCCAGACATGTCCCTGTGTGTGACTATGACTAGAAATGTTCATAGGATATTAGAATCAAGAAGAAAATGGAAGAATTGATATTATCTTAATGAAGCTTATTTATACCCAATTCTCTTGTTTTCAACTCTTAATTAATTTTCCCTTTTTTTTCTGTGTTGATAATGCACATTGGTTTACAAGTTAAAAATCTCAGAGCCCTTTCTTTGATTTTTTTTTTTTTTAATATTCTCCCTGAGACACAGCACAGAATCAGTCCTCATCAAGCACTCAACCAATCTGGTAGTAAAGCATAGAATTTGTTGTTTTAATTATTTGGTTATTTGTTTTCCTTTTGGAAGGTATAAACCAATGGTAGTTTCATATTGTATATGACATGTTTATTATGCAAAAGATATTTCCAAATTTAGAGAAATGAAACACATAGCTCTAGGACAAAATACCTTTTATTTGTTCTTTGCAATTCTTTTCACCTTTTCTGCTATTTTATTTATTTATTTATTTGTTTGTTTGTTTATTTATTTATTTATTTATTTAATTTCTCTCCCCATGCCCATAGCTTTTCTGTTTCCCTTTCCTTCCTTCTTCTTCTTCTTCTTCTTCTTCTTCTTCTTTTTTTTTTATTTTCATCCATTCTATTCTCCAACCAGCTTCCTCTCCCTCTGGCATTTTTTGCAATTGTTTTCTAAGTATGAAATAAGGTCTCTCTCCTGCTGCAGCTGCTACTCCATCCCCTGCTGCACTAAATTGACACTTGGGCAAGCAATGGCTCTCGTCAGTCACTCTGAAGCTGCTACTTCCAGAAGTGTCGATTTAGTGCAGCAGGGGATGAGGTGCCAGCTGCAGAAGTAGGGCACGGAAAAACCCAACAAAAAGCTCTGACTCCCCTTATTGTGTGTGATATTTAGTAGGAAGAAGAGGAGGAAAAGTCCACCCGGATCAGAGATTAAAAGAATGGAATAATAATAAGGCCTAGAACAAACACCAGAATTAAAAAACAAGAAGCTTTGTAACTATAGCTGATTTATGGAAGAAAGCAAAGAAAAGTCTAAATTGAGGTTAACTTCCTTTTACTTGGTTTTAAAACTAGCTGAAAATACTGAAAAATCTCAAAGTCTGATCACCTTCTTACCATGGTGATTTCCTTAGTCATCCCCAAAAGGACACAAACATCCTACTGACTTGGTTGAGAAATGAAGAGTTTGCAATGGAAAGCGCGTGAAAGCCCTTAACTTTCCTTGGCAAGTCTTGCTCTCCATTTCCTGTTGACATAAATACCTACTCTGCTTAATTAAAAGTCCTCTGTGAACATTAACACTCCAGGCATCTGAGTTAACTGTAAACTCCATAGGTAACCCTTCCACCACCTATAGTAAAACTGTAGTTATATGTAAGTGTACGTACTCTAAACACAGAGAAAGAGGCTCATCTTTTAGGAATATCCCCACCTCTGTTCCCCTCTATCAGTTCAGATAATTTTCTCCGTTTGTGTGAATATAGTATCTGCTCTGCCATGACCAAACATAGAGTATACAGGATGAATTCCAAAATGCTATGTGCAAGGTATTTTCATTGCGTACATTGGGATTTTTTTAGATAACCACTTTAAAGAAAGGCTTGTTTCAAAAGTGACACTGTAGAAGCAAAAAATCCATGTGTTACTTAGGCTGGATTTTGACCATTGTATTCATTATGCACTCTTCGAGGTCAATTGCTGGTAATTTGCTTTTCATATGAAATGTAAAATGGAAGTGTTTTTGTGTCAGGGAGTTCTGATATAGCTCCTTTGGAAGGACCAAGGTCAGTTGGCTTTCTTAAACCTGAAATAAATGAGATCTTTGAGAGCGTAGTACCACAACTGCAGGACATGGATTAAAAAAGAAAGGGGCTTTTGCTGAGACAATTGGAAAAACAAAACTTCCTACAATGACTTATCTTTATCTTCTCATATTAGGAAAGACTCAGGATGATTTTACCGAGGTGTTCCTTCTCCTCTATGACCCCTTTATTTGTAAAATACATTAAAAATATATTTAAGTAGACAATATTGCTCTTTACTACACTCTAATAGAGAATATAAAAGAAAATAGTGACAGATTCATCCATCAATTTGGGAAGGTTTAAGTGAAGGGATAGGGTTAATTAGGAAATACTTTTTGAAACAGGTGGACTCTGGAGAATGCTTTAGACTTAAAAGAGCAAAAAGAGTTGGCCTCTGGAGGAAAAAAAATGCAGGTTATGGAAACGCTCAAAATCAAATGTGAGGGGACTGGCAAACCACCCAACTTCCCAGAAGAGGAGAGACAGGAAAGATACATATCTGGCTGATGTGGGGATAAGAAAAGACAAGAATACTGATACAGCCCCTAAAACTAGGCACTGGAGTTAACCTGCCCTATTAGGTGGTGGGAAACCCTACTCAACAGGAGAGATGTGGAAGAAGGGGATGGAAATCATAATCTAGGAGGATTGTCTTTTTTTTAATTTTTTAAAATTTTTTATTGTTATGTTAATCACCATATATTACATCATTAGTTTTTGGTGTAGGAGGATTGTCTTAATTTTTCTGCCTACTCATTAATATTGGGCTTCTTTAGGGATTCCATTCTTAGCCTTCTCTTCTTACCGTACATCAAAAGCATTTAACTTGCATTCCATGGATAGACCCCAGGGGATGTATCAGCCTCTCGAATTGTCCTTGAATTTTATAATGAGTTTTCTTAGAAAAGAAAGTGAATGGCCTCCTTCAGATGCTTAAAGGGGTCTGTGATCCCTAAGTTTAATGATAGTATTTAACAGGTGTTAAGTGCTTATTATATGCCAGGCAAAGTTCTAAGTGATATGCAGTATTAACTCACTGAATCCTAAGAATGTTATATATGAGGCACTACTATCGCTTCCATTTATAGACAAGACTACTGAGGTAAAAATACATTACTTATGTCTGAGGTCAGAAGCAAATAACAGTTGGGAGTTAGAATATGAACCCAAAGACTATGGATCCAGAGCCATACTGGATCATAGCATATCATGTTGGTTTTACATGATTTAACTGCATTTATATTTCTCCATAGGTTTGTATCACATTTATTTTAGAAGCCACTTCTATAAACAGACTTTCTAGAAAATCTCATCCAGAATTAGGGTTTCAGTTACCCCACTTCTGGTAATTCTCACATTCATAACATCAACCTCATGCTTGTTTATTAACTTTATATGTGCTCTCGTTTTTATTACTACACTAACCTTCTGCCTTGCCTCAATCAACACATTTCCCAATGTGTCATCCAAACTAACCTCAGGGTGACCCAACCCTCCCCCCTTCTTTTCCTTCCTTCTTCCGCTTCTTGAAAGTTGAAAATTACAAAATACTCCAAAGAAGACAATAGCAATAACCTATACCTTCACCCCAAAAGGAATTATTGTTAATATTTAGACATATTTACTTTTATTCTTTCCCTTTTTTTGTACAGACATAGCCTTGGTTGTTCTCTACACAACTACTTCCTGCCATTGGTAGAATTCTGGCTATCTTCAGCCTTTCTCCAAACTTTGCCTGCTTTTATAATTTCCTTTTTAAAAATCCACTTATTAACACATTAATTGTTTAACAGAATATTTTAGAATTTCCAAATGCATGAAGATTTGGTTAGCAGCTTAAAACAACGCACATTTATTAGTTCACAGTTTCTATGGGTCAGGAATCTAGTGTGGCATGGCTTAGCGGGGTCCTCTGCAAGATCACAAAATGAGGCTTGACAAGGAAAGAATGCACTTCCAAACTCATTGGCATCATTCAGGTCCCCTCAGTTCTTTGTCATGTGGTTCTCTCCATAGGGAAGCTTATAATATGGCAACTTGCTTCTTCAAAGCCAGCAAGGTTGAGAGACTCAGTGCAAGATACTGGTTGCAAAGTTATGTAATATAATCAAGTACATCTACATCCTGTCATCTTTGCCATACTTTATTAGCCAGAAGCAAATCACAAGTCCCACCCTCACTCAAGGGAAGGAAACCACACAATGGCATGAATGCCAGGAGGCAGGGATCATGTGGGGCCACATTAGAGTCCACTACATTATTTATATATTTATGCAAATGACAATCCCTGTAAGCCAAACCTCCTCAGAATTTCTCTCTAGGTTCTCTTCACCTACTTGCTTAGGGCAAACCTGACTTTCCCCTGGGACACTGCCTCCCCTCCCCCCTCCCAAGTAGTGGCAACTATGTTTTCAACCATAAGCTTCTTAGACTGTGCAGGGAGGCAAGTGAGGTTAAGTGTTCTCCTACTCAATAGATCATTCCCCTCTCTCCCTGCTAACCTGCAGCCTCTAAGTCTTGTTATCCAGTACCCCTCATTGTTGCTCTCATTCCCCTTCATTTTTTCACCATTTGCTCCTGTCAGTCACTCCAATACCACTTCTGTCTTAACCCTAGGTGCTCATAATGTACATGCAGATGATCTTCCTAACACTCTGACCTCCCAACTCCCTGACCTCTCCCTTCAAGGGTGAGGGTTCACAGGATGAACAGAATGTTCACACTCTGAACACCACCTCTTATTTCCATATATCTTTGTAGTACTCTAACTCCAGCAATTATTCAACCCACGTATAACCACTCTCGCCCATCCTTACCGAGCTTAAACCCCTGGCCGATCATTACAATCACTCCCTTGCACACACACTCAACCCTCGGACTCTCCTCCTCCTTTGTTGTACTTGCTGGGCAGAACCACAACCCTGATTCAAGCCAGCTCTCCACCTACTGCATACCAGCAGTATGAGATTAAACTGAAGCAATGAGAAAATTGAAGCAATGAGATTAAAACTTCCACAGAATCCCACCATCTCATCTACCCACACCCAAATTCTAACATCTATAATCTCTTCTCCACCTTCCTCTCCATTGCATGCTTGGATTTTCTAAGCTCCTAGCTAAAGTCAGTCCATTCTGCTAAGGCAACAAATCCTAATCTTGCCTTGCCTAATCAAGATCATCACTATCACGCCAGCAGTTATCCCCCTTCTTCTATATTATGAGTGTTTCCCTCTCTACTGGGTCGTTCCCATCAGCTTACAAGCAGCTGTTCTTTCTCTTTGACCCACTTCCACTGTCAGCTACTGCCCCATTTCTCTACTTCAACTCCAATGAAACTTCTGAAAGAGTTTTCTATACTTCCTGCCTCCAGTTCTTCTCCCATTCTGCAGCAGCAGAATACATGCCAAATGATACAGTTTATATAAAGTTAAAAAACATGCCAAATACAATGCTTATAAGACTACATACATATGTAGTAGAATCATAACAATGCACACAAGGTTACCTTTGGGGCATATTTTAGGTATCCAGTTGAGTAGGTCTCCCACCTGCTCTTTAAGCAACTCCATTGATTATTTCATCCTTAATCACTATCAAAACCACTCTAGTCAAGGACAACAATGAACTTCACATGGCCTCAGTCTAATGATCCCTTCTCAATTCGCATCCTTTTCCTCCCAATGTTTATTTATTTTTGAAATTCCAGTATAATTAATATACAGTATTAGATTAGTTTTAGGTGTACAATATAGTGATTCAAAAATTCTATACATTACTGACTTATTTCACTTAGCATAATATTCTCTAGCTCATCTATGTTTTTGCAAATGGCAAGATTTCATTCTTTTTTATGGCTGAATAATATATATATATTTATATATAAGATATATATAAAAATATATAAATATGTAATATATATAAAATATATATATAATATATATAATCACTCTTCTTTATTCACTCATTTATCAATGGACTTGGGTTCTTCCATAATCTGGGTATTGTAAATAACGCTGCAATAAACATAGGAGTACATATATCTTTTCCAATTAGTGTTTTTGTATTCTTTAGGTAAATACCAAGTATGGAATTACTGAATCATATGTTAATTCTATCTTTAATTTTTTGAAGAACGTCCATACTATTTTCACAGTGGAGTGGCTGCACCAGTTTGCATTCCCACCAACAGTGGACGAGGATTCCTTTTGGTCCACATCATCGCCAATACTTGTTATTCCTTGTGTTTTTTATTTTAGCCATTCTGACAGATGTAAGGTGATATCTCACTGTGGTTTTGATATGCATATCCCTACTGAGTCGTGATTTTGAGCATCTTCTCATGTGTCTGTTAGCCATTTGGATGTCTTCTTTGGTGAAATGTCTGTTCATTTCTTCTGCCCATTTTTAAATTGGGTTATTTGGTTGTTTTGGTGTTGAGTTATACAGGTTCTTTATATATTTTGGACACCAACCTCTTATCAATATGTCATTTGTAAATATCCTCTCCCATTCAGTAGGTTGCCTTTTTGTTTTGTTGATTGTTTCCTTTGCTGTTCAGAAAATTGTTATTTTGATGTAGTCCCAATAGTTTATCTTTGCTTTTGTTTCCCTTGTCTCAGGAGACATGTCTAGAAAAATGTTACTACACTGATGTCAGAGAAATTACTGCCTATACTCTCTTCTAAAACTTTTATGGTTTCAGCTTACACATTTTCATCTTTAATCAATTTTGAGTGCATTTCACGTACACTGTAAGAAAGTGGTCCAATTTCATTCATTTGCATGTAGCTGTCCAGTTTTCCCAGCACCATTTGTTGAAGAGCTTGTCTTTTCCTCATTGCATATTCTTGCCTCCTTCGTTGAAGATTAATTGATGATATATTCATGGGTTTATTTTTGGGTTATCTATTCTGTTCTATTAATCTATATGTCATTTTTGTGCCTATACCATACTGTTTTGATTACTACAGCTTTGTAATATCTTGGAATCTGGGACTGTGATACTTACAGTTTTGTTCTTTTTCAAGATTGCTTTGCTATTTGGGGTCTTCTATGGTTTAATACAAATTTTAGAATTGTTTCTTCTAGTTCTGTGAAGTATGCTATTGGTATTTTGATAGGGATTGCACTGAATCTGTAGATTGCTTTGGGAGTATGGACATTTCAACAATATTAGCTCTAACAATCCATGAGCATTGGAATGTCTTACCATTTTTTGGTTTTGTTTTCAATTTCTTTCATCAATGTTTGTAGTTTTCAGAGTACAGGGCTTTCACCTCCTTGGTTAACTTTATTCCTAGGCATTTTATTAATTCTGGTGCAATTGTAAATGAGATTGTTTTCTTAATTTCTTTTTCTGCTATGTCATTATTAGTGTATAGAAATGGAATGGATTTCTGTATATTTTGTATCGTGTAAACTTAGTGAATTCATCTATCAGTTCTAGTACTTTTTGTTAGACTCTTTAGGGTTTTCTTTACATATAGTGAAAATCGTGAAAGTTTTACTTTTTCCTTACCAATTTGGATGCCTTTTGTTTATTTTTTGATCTGATTACTGTGCCTAGGACTTCCAGTACTATGTTGAACAAAAATGGTGAGAGTAGACATCCTTGTCTTGTTCCTGATCTTAGAGGGAGAGCTCTCAGTTTTTCCCCATTTACTCTGATGTTAGCTATGGGTTTTTCATATATGGCCTTTATTATGTTGAGGTGGGTTCCCTCCAAACCCACTTTGTTGAGAGTTTTTATCATGAATAGATGTTGTACTTCATCAAATGCTTTTTCTGCATCTATTAAAATGATCCTATGGTTCTTAACCTTTCTTTTGTTGATGTGATGTATCATGTTAACTGATTTGCAAATATTGAGCCACCCTTGCATCCCAGGAATAAATCCCACTTGATTATGGTGAATGATGTTTTTAATGTATTGTCGAATTTGGTTTGTTAATATTTTGTTGAAGATTTTTGCATCTATTTTTATTAGAGATAGTGGCCTATACTTCTCTTTTTATTGTAGTGTTTTTATCTGGTTTTGGTATCAGGGTAATGCTGGCTTCATAGAATGAATTTGGAAGCTCAACTTCCTCTTCTATTTTTTTGGAATAGTTTGAAAATAGGTATTAATTCTTCTTTAAATGTTTGGTATAATTCCCCTGTGAAGTCCTCTGGTCCTGGACTTTTGTTTTTTGGGAGTTTTTTGATTATTGATTCAATTTCATTACTGGTAATCAGTCTGTTCAAATTGTCTATTTCTTCCTGATTCAGTGTTGGGAAGTTATATGTTTCCAGGAATTTATCCATTTCTTCAAGATTATCTAATTCATTGGCATATAATTTTTCATAATAATTCTCTTATAATCCTTTTTATTTCTGTGGTGTTGGTTGTTATTTCTCCTCTTCCTGATTTTGTTTATTTGAGTCTTCTCTCTTTATTTTTGATGAGTTTGGCTAAAGGTTTATTAATTTCGTTGATCTTTTTAAAGAACTAGTTCCTGGTTTCTTTGCTCTGTTGTATTGCTTTTTTGGTTTCTATTTTTTTTATTCCTGCTCTAATCTTTATTATTTCCTTCCTTCTACTCGTTTGGGGCTTTGTTCTTCTTTTTCTAGCTCTTTTAGGTCTATATTGCTATAAATTTCCCTCTTACAACTGCTTTTGCTGTACCCCAAAGATTTTGGACTACTGTGTTTTCATTCTCATCTGTCTCCATTATTTTTTTTTTTAATTTCCTCTTTGATTTTTGGTTGACCCATTCATTGGTGTATTTGGTGTTC
Organism: Eumetopias jubatus; assembly: GCF_037043125.1. Taxonomy (NCBI): domain Eukaryota; kingdom Metazoa; phylum Chordata; class Mammalia; order Carnivora; family Otariidae; genus Eumetopias; species Eumetopias jubatus. The sequence goes on along the minus strand of NW_028274810.1, from coordinate 26,725,298 downwards.
TTTCCAGATTTTTTCTTGTGCTTGATATCTAGTTGCATAGCATTGTGGTCTGAAAAGATGCATGGTATGACTATAATCCTTTTGAATTTGTTGAGGCTTGTTTTGTGGCCTCACATGTGATTTATTCTGTAGAATGTCCCATGTGTACTTGAAAAGAATGTATATTCTGCTGTTTTAGGATGAAATCTTCTGAGTGTATCTGTTAGATCCATCCATCCAATGTCTCTTTCAAATCCATTGTTTCCTTGTTGATTTTTTGTTTGGATCGTCTATCCATTGATGTAAGTGGGGTGTTCGAGTCCCCTACCATTTTATTATTATGGATTACTTCCTTTATGTTTGTTATCAACTGCTTTGTGTATTTGGGTGCTTTCATGTTGGGTGCATAAATATTTACAATACTTTTATCTTCTTGTTGGATTGTCTCCTTAATGATTATATAGTATCCTTCTTTGTCTGTTGTTGCAGTCTTTGTTTTACAGTCTATTTTGTCCAAGTATTGCTATTTTGAACAAGTATTGCTACCCTGGCTTTCTTTTCACTGCCATTTGCATGATAAATCCTTTCCCATTCCATTCCATTCATTTTCTTTTCTTTCTTTTCTTTTTTTTAAGATCTTATTTATTTATTTGACAGAGAGAGACACAGCAAGAGAGGGAACACACACAGGGGGAGTGGGAGAAGGAGAAGCAGGCTTCCCACCAAGCAGGGAGTCCAATGCGGGGCTTGATCCCAGGACCCTGGGATCATGACCTGAGCTGAAGGCAGACGCTTAACAACTGAGCCACCCAGGCACTCCTCATTCCATTCATTTTCAATCTGCATGTGTCTTTAGGTCTGAAATGAGTCTCTCATAGACAGCATATAGACGGTTCCTTTTTTTTTTTTTTAATCCATTCCATTACCCTATGTCTTTGGTTTGGAGCAGTTAGTCCAATTACGTACAAAGTAATTATTGTTAGGTATGTATTTACTGTCATTTTGTTACTTGTTTTATGGTTGTTTTTGTAGTTCTTCTCTGTTTCTTTCTTCTCTCATGGTTTGTTGGCTTTCTTCAGTGAAATACTTGGATTCCTTTCTCTTTATTTTTTACATTCTAGTACCAGTTTTTGATTTGTGCTTACCATTAGTTTTATATATAACATCTTCTGCATACAGCAGTCTATATTAAGTTGATGGTCACTTAAGTTGGAACCCATTCTAAAAGCACTAAATTTTTATTCTTCTCCCCACTACATTTTAGGTATAAGGTGTTCTATTTTATATCCTTTCATTTTGTGAATCCTTTGACTGATTTTTATAGATATACTTAATTTTACTGCTTTTGTGTTTCCTTTTTTTTTTTTTATTCTTGTTTATGTTCTTTCCTTTCCACTCAAAGAGTCCCCTTTAACATTTCTTGTACAGCTGATTTAGTGGTCATGAATTCCTTTAACTTCAGTTTGTCTGGGAAACTCTTTATTTCTCTTTCTGTTCTGAATGGTAGCTTTGCTGGATAGAGTATTCCTGGTTGCAGTTTTTTTTCTTTTAGCACTTTGAATATATCATGCCCCTCCCTCCCTTCTGGCCTGCAAAATTTCTGCTGAAAAATAAACTGATATTCTTATGGGGTTTCCCGTGTGTGTGTGTGTAACTGTTTTCTTTTCTCTTGCTGCTTTAAAAATTCTTTCTTTATCACTACTTTTTGCCATTTGAATTACTATGTGCCTTGGTCCCTCCTTGATTTGTTGGGGGGCTCTCTATGCCTCTTGGATCCAAATTTCAATTTCTTCCCCTGGATTCAGGAAATTTTCGGCTATTATTTCTTCAAATAAATTTTCTGCCCCCTTTTTTCTCTCTTCTCCTTCTAGGGTCCTTATAATGTAATGTTATTACGATTGATGGTGACACTGAGTTTCTTAAGTCTGTTTTCATTTTTACTTTATTTTTTTTCTCCTTCAGTTTGATTGCTTTTCATTACTTTGTCCTCCAGGTTGCTGATCCATTCTTCTTGATTCTTCTAGTCTACTATTTATTCCTTCTAGTGTATTTTTAATTTTATTATTAAGTACTTCATCGTTGACTGACTCTTTTTTATGTTTTCCATCTCTTTGTTGAGGGTCTCACTGAGGTCCTCCACTCTTTCTTCAAGTCCAATGAGTATCGTTATGACCATTACTTTAAATTCTTTATCAGACATATTAGTTATCTCCATTTAATTTAGCTCTCTTATTGTGATTTTCTTTTATCTTTATGGGTACTAATTGATATTATATTCATAATGGAAATTATAAGTCATATGGTGAAAAAAATTATTATTTAGACTTATCATTAAGTAAGTGTAAGACATAAGGGAGAGAAATAAAAAAAATGCATAATGTGTGGAGCTGGGGCAATCTCAGTGACAGTTATGGGGAAGATAAAAGAAACATCCATTAATTTAGAAGGAAAATAAGAATGAGGAGAGTGTTAATTCAAGTCTTATCTATCCATAAGATGGTAGCTGATTGGTAGAATATTTGAGACATATGAATAATTAGGACCAAAATATAAAGAAAGCTAAATACATTATATGTGAGAGGTTGACATGTGTTTACTAGATATGAATACAAAATAATGTGATAGGTTTGAAACAAACATCAAAATTTACATAAGCAAGCATCATGTTTTGTCCACACTGTTGAGTTGTAATTTATCTTTTTCCAAATGCTTGATTCTTCCTCTCAACTGAGTTCTTCTATTCCTGGAGTAATACCAAAATTTTCTCTCCAGTACTGAACTAATGCTCAAATATTTATTGAATAAAGGTAGAAAGAGAAAACAGGGGAGAGAGGGAGGGAAAAAGGAGGGAATTGGGATCACGCTCTTTAAAGTACTTATACTACAGGGTTATGTAGTCTTTTGAATGATGCTGCATTGTTCAGAACATTTTGGGGACTTCCTTTTGGAGGCTCCCTTAAAAACAAGGATTTAAAAAAAAGTTCTCAGTGGCAGAACAGTATCTTTCAAAACTGAATTTGCTTTTGGTAATACTGAGAATTCAGCTGCAGCCACGTCTATAGAAAAAGGAAGATCATCCTTTGCATGTGGGATTAAGATATTAGGTGTGACTAAAAGATAAGAACACTGATTTTCTTCTGTGGCTTATAAACTATTTCCTGAAGGCAATACTAAATAAGGAGCTACAAATATATTTAATTTTTTTTGAGCAAATGACATACAATTGGATTAAGTGCATTGATCCCCAGGGTCATTGTTTCAGAGATAAATATTCATTTATAGATATGAATTTGAGTATTTAATAAGTCATCCTTCTTATTTGTTTTCAGCATTTTAGTATGAAAAATTTCAAGCATATAGAAAATGTGAAAGAATTTTGCACTGAATATCTATATCTATATACCCACCATCTAGATTTTACCGTTATTTATTTTATCTGCTCATCACCTACCTATTCGTTTAAATATCCATATATCTATCTATAAATCCACTTTATTTTCTGACACATTTTACAGTAAATTTTAGGCATCAGTACATATTCTCCTAAATATTCCAACATGCATGTGGATTAATTAGAAGTAAGTATTAGCCATTTTTTTCTTTTGTTGTAAGATTTACATACAATGAAATACACAAGTAGTGTATTTCAAAAAGTGTAAAGCCACTGTGTTTTGACAAATATATACACTTGTGTGAATGAAATCCCTCTCAAGAGCACTACCATCACACCAGAAGATTTCTTAGCGTTTGTTCCCAGCCCATCTACACACTCAACCCAGTCCCTGCACCAGAGGCACTTCTAAATTTTTCCCATCATAGATTAATTTAACTTCTTTTAGAATTTCATGTAAATGAAATAATATGGTTTGTATGTTTGTGTAAGTTTTCTTTCACTTACCATAATAGTTTTGAGATTCATGTTATGAGTTGTGTGTATAGTAACTTTTCTTTTAAATTATTGAGTTTCATTCCATTCTATAATTATGTCATAGTCTCTTTATCCATTGTTCTGTTGACAGACGCCTGTCCCTTTTCCTATCTGCCTATTATGAACACAGTTGCTACACAAAGTTTTGTGTCTCTTGGCTAAATACCTAGGAGTGGAATTGCTGGGTCATTGTATAAACATATGTTGAGTTTTATAACAAACTGCCAAAACTTTTTTTTTTTTAAGATTTTTTAATTTATTTGACAGAGAGAGACACAGTGAGAGAGGGAACACAAGCAGGGGGAGTGGGAGAGGGAGAAGCAGGCTTCCCGCCAAGCAGGGAGCCCAATGTGGGGCTCGATCCCAGGACCCTGGGATCATGACCTGAGCCAAAGGCAGGCGCTTAACGACTGACCCATCCAGGCGCCCCTGCCAAAACTTTTTATACCATTTTACATTACCACTAAAATGTATGAATTCTAGTTACTCTACAACCTCACCATTATTTGTTGTTGTCAGTCTTTTCAATTTCTGTCATTTTGATTGTGTCTTATAGTGATTTTTCATTATTTTTAATTGTTTTTCCTTGATGACTAATGTTGAGCATATTTTCATGTGCTTATTGTCCATTCATATACAGTCAATTCTTGTTATCTGTGATAGTTATGTTCTATAAAGTCACTCAAACACTGAATTAGTCCCTGCTTCTAGGAAAAACAAAGTGTTAGGTTCCTATAAACCTCTGGCCACAACATTTTCATCAGCTAATCAATACATTATTTAATATATATATTGCTGCTTCATAAACATTGAAATCTGCCAACAGCACTATAACTCATGCCTGTATGAAATATATCTAATACATGTATTTTCTCCATAAAACACCATGATCAACACCAAATGAATACACACACCATATGAATACACACACCATATGTAATTGTAAATAATTTGCATTATCTGGTTGTAGGTTATAGTGTTTCATAAATATCAATTAAATCAGGCTGGTTAATGTTTTTCAAATCATTTATATCTTTTTTAAATTTTTGTTTAATTGTTCACTTAACTGACAAGGGGAATGTTAGAATCTTGAATTATAATATTGGTATTGTCCATTTTTCTCTTTCTTTCAATTTTTGATTTATATATTTAGATTTATGATTGGATGTCTTCCTGATAAATTCACTTTTTTATCATTTTGAAATGATTTATCATCTCTGATAATATTCTTCATGTTTAGGTCTATTTTATCTGATACTAATATAGCCATTCTAGCTATTTTATGATTAGTATTTGCATGGTATATCTTTTTTATGCCTTTTCCTTTTCACCTATTTGTGTTTTTATATTTTAAGTGCGTCTTCTTTAGAAAGTATTCAATTGGGTTTTGCATTTTCACTTGTTCTGACAATTTCTGCATTTTAATTGGAATGTGTATTTCATTAATATTATTGTAATTTATATTATAAACAAATTTATATATAATTCATATTACTATACTATTTACATTATCATATTATATTATTATTTGTATATAGTCATATATTGTTCTTTCTTAGCAATCACAAAATTTTAGTAGGTCACAGTATATAATGTGTATACAATGCTTTCTAGTTTCTTTTTTCTTTCTAGTTTCTTTAAGATCCCAACTCAGGTGTCACTCTCTCCGAGATTTCCTTTCATACTCCATCACCTCAGGCTCTTGCTCCTATTAAACATTATAAGTATATCTTTTTGTATACTCCTTCATTTGGTTATGAGTATAGTTACTCATATACCACAGTGTGTGACAATAAATTTATGCGTCCTTTTTTCCACCAGTCTAAAAAGTCCTTAAGGAAGAGAGCTATGTCCATATTGCCAGGGTGATGCCAGGCATAATGACTGCATGTCGGATTGTGCTTCACAGCTTAAATGGCATCTGTTGTCTTTCCCACAGAAACCCTCTGAACATGCAGGGTGCATGTTATCATCCTTATTTACAGATGAGGAAAACGAGACTCTGAGCCATTTGAGGACTTGCTCAAGGTCATACAGCAACAAAGTGGCAGATCCAAGTCTTTGTCTTTTGTGCAGGGAGCTGAATAAGTAGATTGTATTTAACTAGTACAAAGGATTTTCTTGCTTTCTGAGCAAGTATAATTAGTACTAATCCCTACCACATGCATGTTAGTTTAATTGATCTAAAAATAGTGTTTGCTTTAAGTAAAAACAAATGTATGATATGTACTTTTCAAACACTTGATTAGTCTTCTTAAATTTTGTTGGATGAAACACATGCTTCAGGGACTAAACAAATGTGTTAAAACAATGCTCTAGATTGCATGGATAGCATCTACTTTTTTCTTGGGACTTCGCTTTTTCTGCTGTTAAATATTCAAAGCCCAGTTTTTCATTGCTACTGATACTAGAGAGAATCTAGTCCACCTAGGAACACTATATCCATCTGTTCCTAGCATGCATTATTAAATTGAAGGCAACTAGAAGGTAGGTGAACACTTGCCAGATGCAAACTAAATACTCTAGAGTTTTGGTACAGTCTATACCTTTCCTTGGGTTCATTGCCAGTTTCTGACTCTGGGGAATTTTAGGCTTGGGATATTTGTATGTTGACAAGTTGCATTGAAATTCATGACTGTTTCATTATCCTCAATTTATAATCTTTGGACACAGTTTCCTAAATCCCTGGAGTCTTTTAAAACACATGGATTGGGTTTTTTGTTGTTGTTTTTTTGTTTGGGGGGTTTTTCTGTATCAGTCTTTCTAGCTCTACTTGTTTTTCAAGAAACAAGTAAGCCATATTACCTGTGAATAGGAGAATGTGGTCTTGATGAGCACCCTTCGCATGTATTTTTGGAGCCCACAGGAATTAGTTTGACTATTTACAGATTATAACAGTTGGTAGTTGAATGTTTTATTTTCATTCCCAGTTGGTGCAATATGTTCACAGCTGATGCAATGGCTGGCCCATTTGATTTCACATATGGTCCACTATTCGGGGCCCTCGAAGGCTTTCTTTTGTAGTCAGTCTTCTCTAACACTATCATGTATTTAGTTTTGCTTTTGTCTGCTGGTCAAATAAAGAAAAAAAAAAATAAAAACCCTTAGAACCTTGGCACCTGCAGAGAAAATCAGCAACTTGGTTGATGAAGATTCAAAGAACTGGGTCAAAATGTCCCAGGAAAAAGATTTTCGTTAAACACTGCAAACAAACAAAATGCTTCTCTACATTGCATGAGACCAAGAGAACACACACAGAGTCCGTATTCTCTTTTGTTTTTCTTTCACTTTGAAGCTGTGCCTAAGCTGTTCTTGAAGTGTTTTCGGCACGGTTCAGTGTCAGAGAGACAGACCATGCTGTCCTAGACTCCATTTACACTGGAAAACCTCGTGCCACAAGTCCTTTAGAAAATATTTCCTTTTGGGCAGTTTTTACAACTTAATTTTCTTTGCTGCTAAAATTCACTAAGAAAGATGGCATTAAAAGTGAGCTGGAGTCACTTTGCCAAGACTGATTCCACAAAGCATATTAGACAAGAGGAGTAGAACTGCAAAATTAATAACATTGAAAACCCAAACGCGAGCACCCTCCAGCAGTCATTATAATGCGATACATAATCAGTGTTTATCCTGACTCTAAACTATAACTGATAAAGCCACAATCTCATAAAAAGATTATTTTCAAGACAATTGCATTACCCTCTGAGAGCTAAAATACTCATTTATTCATAGTAGCAGATTGTAATAGCTCTAATTCCCTGAGAAGTGGGCATTGTATGATAATTGAGTGGGCTGGGATGTTAATTGTCCTCTACTTCACCTCTAGATGTTTAACTGCTTATCTCTTCAACCAGCAAACAATAATGCACTCTTACTGGCGCCTTCCTGTTCAGATAATTTTGTGAGCTGAGTAATTTATTTGTAATAAAGAGGAAAAAGTATCTGTGCAGGAGAAATATTTAAATTGTGCCATGTTACATATTAAAACCAGTTGGAGATAGTGGTGTGTACTTAGGGAGATTTCCAACAGAGTTGCTTTTGCAGTACCTGGGGAGTAATTGGACATGGAAGAATATGACCAAATAACAGAATGACATTAACAGGCATCACAACATCAATAATGGTTGGTTAGTTTTCTCTACTGTTTTCTACTAGGGGCAACTTGTCTCAAACCCACCTGGTGAAAGTAGCCTTTTACTGTTCAGGGAGTTATGCTGATGCTCCATGTTGCTTCTTGTCAAACATTGAGAAATGGAGAACTGTAGATTATCCAGACTTGTTACCATTGCTACTGTTTTCACAATACCTTCATTTTGGAACTTTGTAATCACACAAAGGATTAGGGGATGATGGAGAAAGACACTTCGTCATCACGTGTTGAGCATCTGTTGTGCACCAGGTATTGAGTTGCCCTTAATTTGCACATTATTTCTTGGATTTTACTGTAACCACATTTTTATAGAGGAATATAAGAAAAATCACCCAAACTTGGAACTGTAGAGGAAAAAAAACTTATCCTCTACCCCCTTAGGTTCAGTACCTGGAGGCCTCAGAACTGAACTGACAAAATCAGATTAGCAGGAAAAAGGCATATTGTTGTTATAGATGTTAATATCTTTATGTGCATGGGAGCTTCACAGAAAAGAAGTGAAAACCCAGAGTGGTTGGACTTGGGGGTTCATATACCATTTTAACAAAGGGCAATAAATTGTGTAGAGGTAACTAGACAAAAGGTAAAGGAGTTGGGGTTTTAGGGATGGTAAATGGTGGGACAGTGACTAGGAAATACATGGGGGAGCTGATGGAATATAAGGGCTATTTTAGTAAGGTCTGATTATGCAGACTCACTTTTAGCATCAACTCCCCATCTCCATTTATGAGAGTCACTCTTTTTTTTCCTGGTACAAGGAAGGGTCCTTTCACGTGAGAAATTTATGCCCCACTTCCAGGAAAATAATAAGAGGGCAGAGTGCTCTCCCTCTGTCTGCTATTTCTCAGTTGCCTTCAGCTCAAAATAACACTTATACCAAAGTGGCTTATTTTGCGATGGCAATCCTGATCCCCCTCAGAAATAAGGCAAAGAATAACTACACCTACTTTCAAAGCCATATGAAGCATTTGCCAATAAGATCAATCAAGAATTATTTTATTCTCCAAGGACTATACTTTTTATAGTTTTATTATACACTATTGATTAGGGAACAATTTTTGTGAGGATATATATTAACCTGTAGATTATTGTCCAGTAGACATGCAAATTATTTCTGTCCAGCAGAGAAGATAAATGATTCCAAGGGTTAAAATTTTGTTGCCCTGTAAATAACTAAATTGCTTCATCTCTAATTTAGAAAATTTATCTCAGCATGCTTTGCCTGACAAAGTTCATAATTTTATTCCTTAAATTCTCCTTTTGACCAGTTTACCATTCTATTTGTTACGGAACCTGGACTGGATCACCTGACAGAAGAACCAAGCGGCACTCAGAGATCTTGGAGGATAGGAGGTTTATTTAATGCTGGCAGGCCCAGAGTAGATTGATCTCCAAAGGTCTGAGCCCCGAGCCCAGATGGAGGGGTAATTTATACACTTCTACTTCCGCCTACTTGGCACTCTGACATGTGTGGGAAGCAGAGCAGGGAGAAGAACCTGTAAGAGCCCCGGGACAGGGACTGGGACTCCCTTGCTGCCTCGGTCAGCCATCTTAGAAGGCAGATTTTTCCTTATCATTCCCCCTCTTTGATGCCCCTTTAAACACCCAGTTTAGAGGGCATCATTTTCATTCTCTAAGGGGTGATGCCTTTTTTTTTACTTGAATGGGCAGCAATTATTACTAGGGTTCTTGCCAGTCTAGAGGTCTGCATTGGGTTACCAGTAGTTGTAATTTAATTGATTCTATCTGAGAGCTTATGAATCGGGTGATGGCTCGGACCGAACAGGAATGCCAATAAGAGCATGAGGAGAGGACCGGCTAGGGGAAGGAGCCAGGTAGGCCAGCTCCAGATATTATACCAGTTCCCCCAAGAATTTGCTAATTCTTGACTCTCCTGTGTGCAACCCGATCTTGTAGTTTTTGGATCATGTCTCTGACTAACCCTGATTGGTTCATTTAGAAACAACATTCCTTATTTAGGAAGAGACAAAGTCCCGCCTTTTCAGCAGTGAGCAGGTTCAAGCCCCTCCAATTCTGTAGTACCACTGCTGTGAGGGAGTCTATCTGGTCTTGTATGGTCATTATAGACTTGGCTACCTGTTCCATATCTTCTGCAAGATTCTCTGACAGTTTCTGGTAATGGTAGGAAGATAAGGCGATTCCTTTTATTTCAGTGCTCATGGCCGTTGTTATGCCCAATCCAACCAACAGTGGAATGAATTGGATGGCCCTCTTGGGTCATGTATGTGCCAACAAGGGAATGGGAAGGGATTGATTATTGGGGATTATATCTACCTGGGGAGTAAGAAGCACCAATGCACACGTCCCCATCCAGTTAGCTGGTAAGCATTGGTAAATATACCTTGCGTGCATGAAAAAAGTGCCAGGTTCTGGAGTGCCCCATGGTGTGGGAGACATGCACCCATCAAGCGAAAGGCAGCTGTGAGTCTGGAGACAGATAGCCTTCCTATTGAATGTGTTTCCCCAGGATTATGGACACAGGTAAGGCAACAATACATTGGCCTGTTTTGGGTCTCTTTCTTCGGGTTTGGGAGGGTCACCTGTGGGCCTGGTCAGGTTGAGGAAACTCAGTGGGCTTGCCACAAGCCGAGGGGGGTCCGGCTTGCAGGCAGGGCCAGCAATCTGAAACCAGCCGAGGGCTAGCTGTGCCGAGCAAGTGATGGATTGCCCCCAACACACCATTCACCTGAGGGTCTAGATTGAGAGGTCCCCGATGGGGAGGAAGCCTCAGCAGGGGCCAACAAGAGTCAGGCTCCTGACCGGTCAGGCTCTGTTCAACCCCCCTGTCCTCCCCCTTCTGTGCCCGATCTTGAACTCCACCCCCACTTGACATCCCATGGCAGGCCAGACAGGTCCAGCAAACAGCAGTGTCCTCGCATCCTCCACCTCCACAGCTTCTCTCAGCACTAGCCATCCATCTGACCCAACAATCCCCTCCACCACGCATGCAGAGGGTGGTCCCAGCATAACATCTGACAGGCATGCAGGTGCAAGAACTGAACCCAGTGCCCCACTCGTCTGTTCCCATGCAGGGGCATTGAGCCTTCCCGGAGGCAACAGGGAAGAAGGTGAGGGCAAGGGAGCCTGCGAGCAGGCAAATGCAGCAATACATCCCAAAGTGACCCAACAAACAACAATGGCAAGTCTCCAGGGAAAAGTCCAGCCAGAAGGGGCAACAATGTAGAGTCTGACTCCTAAGATGAGGGAAATCATGCTGATGAGGGCTAGGGACCATGGTGAGCAGGTGTCCATTAGTCAGTGGGGTCTCCTCGAAGGTGAAGCCAGAGCGGGTCTGTGGGGTTTGGCTGGGCTTTTCACTGGTGCGACTCCTCATCCGAATGATGGGCTTTTTTCACTCTGGAGTGGTGGACCCACGGGGTGACACCTGAGACCTTGAGGGCAGTGGGGTTGGTTAGTACAACGGTGTGGGGCCCTGTCCACTGTGGTTTGAGGGGGTCTTTTTTCCAATCCTTGACCCAAACTGAGTCCCCTGTCTGGAGGGAGAGTACCTGAGACCCTAAGGAGACTGGGGCCCTCTCAATGGTGTCTATTTGTAATTTATTTAGGGTGGCCCCCAGGGCCTGCTCCTTTATTTCTTTATCTCCAACCTGATGTAAGTTTCCTGGAAGTCTCCCCAAGCATGGGGGAGGCCACCCATTTATTAATTTGAATGGGGAGAAACCTAATGTCCCAGGCATGCGGCAGGCACGCAGGAGAGCTGAAGGGGTAGCAAATCCGGCCATGGGAGGTTAGTCTCCTGACAAAACTTTGCTAAGTTTCCCTTGAGGGTGTGATTTATTTGCTCTACTTTCCCTGAGCTTTGGGGCCGGTAAGCTGTGTGGAGTCTCCAGGTGATGTTGAGAGATTTGGTTAAGACCTGTACAATGTCTGCTACAAATGCGGGTCCATTGTCACTATGGATTGTTAATGGCAGGCCAGACTGGGGCACGATCTCCTGCAAGAGGATTTTAGCTACTTCCCAGCTCTGCTCTGTCCTGGTCGGGAAGGCTTCAACCCACCCAGAGTATGTGCATACTATCTGACCTTAAGTTCTTGCCCCAGGGTGAGTTTGTCTGTCTCCTTGATGAGCAGGACTGTGGCTGCCAGAGCCCTGAGGCACAGTGGCCATCCCGCAGCCACAGGGTCCAGCTTCTCTGACAGGTATGTAACTGGCCGTTATCAGGGCCCAAGAGTCTGGGTGAGTACTCTGAGCGCTATTTTTACAAAGAGATTGAAGGGTTTTTTTCTGCATCTGGTAGGCCCAGGGCTGGAGCCCGCCACAGGGCAGTCTTTATCTCTGTGAAGGAGCCTTCTGTTTCCTCAGTCCAGGCAAGGGGTTCTTGATCTGGTGCCCCTAAGAGATCATAGCGGGATCTTGTTATTGCTGAGAACCCAGGGATCCAGATGCGGCAGAATCCTATAGCCCCCAGGAATTCTCGTAGGACTTCTCCCTTTTTTGTCTGGGGCTGTGGCAGGGAGATGACAACTTCTTTTCTCTCTGGCCCCAGTTTTCTCCTCCCTTGGGTGAGGAGGAAACTGAAGTATCGGACCTGTTGTTGACAGATTCGTGCCTTCCATGAGACTCGGTACCCCGAGTCTGACAGAAGCTGTAGGAGAGCCTTTGTGCCTTTGGTGCAGTCTTCTTGTGTGTCACTGGCGAGGAGGAGGTCATCCACATACTGGAGGAGGGTGCATCGTGTGGCCTCTCTTGGGAAGCTGGTGATGTCCGCAGCCAGCACTTCCCCAAAGAGGGTTGGTGAGTTTTTAAACCCCTGCGGGACTGAAGGGAAGGTGAGTCTGAACTCCGATGGGCTGCTCGGTTGGGCCTGGGCATAGAATAACCTCCATTCTTCCCACGGCTTGGTAATGATCCTATGCTAAGATTAAAAAACCTGAGTCTTACGTCTTTCAATAATTGGCTTTGAAAATTAGGCAAACCTCTTTGGTGTTATCTCCACAATTGCCAAAATAATACCATATTTACCTGATCTGCTAGATGATTTCTTGAATCCCTCAAACCTTTGCGTTTATGTTTTTAGGACATTATTCCTTAGCAAACCAAAAGGATCTCCTCCCTCACTCTCTCTCCTTAGCTTTGTTGTTGATAACAACACTACAGCACTCCAAGAGAATAAGAAAGTCAATCAAATATTGATTAAGTGCCTACTGCTGGGCCTCAGTTTTGTTTTTGAGTATAATGAGGATAAAAATGCCCATCCCTTAGGGTTTTCATAATAGTAAAGTGGGATGATGTACGTAAGCCTCCAAGAATGTGTTCAGCATGCAGAGTTTGCATTTGTTGGAAAAGTTTGTGAAACCCTCCCTCTATTCAGAACTCCAGGAACAATGCATCAACTGAGCAGTCTCAGTTGCAGAAGACTTGTTTTGTCACCACCATGAATTTTCAATGTCATGCTGGTGCTTTGAAAGCTTGGTGAACAGGCTGGCACCAGCGAACAATGGGCAAGACAAAGACGTGGATCCTAGAAAAATCTGCACTGGGAAGGAAGCAGTGATTCTCTGGCCCTTGTCCTTCGATAGGGAAATCCCAAGCAGTAGCAAAGTGAGTCCTCAGGAAATTCCCCAACTAAGAAAGCAAACCAGGGTGGGTGTGGATTCTGGAGCCATCTGCATCCTAATGATTGGGAGGATGGAGAATTTCTCTGAGGTAGAGAGACAAATGGAGCTCTCAAGAGTTGCTCAGTTTAAACCCACCCTCCAGACTCCTGGAAATAGCTTGACTCTGGATCCCTGACCACAACTTCTTGATCAGTTTCCTAATCTCTGAATGTGGACCTTAGTTTTTGGATCAGAATCATCTGGAAATAATGCAGTAATCCTAGGGCTGACTCTCTGTCCCTAGAGAGCCTCATGACCTTACCCTTGCTTCCCCATATCATTGACTGGCTAGGTCTGAGTGTTGACCCTGTTGGTTCAGAGTGACCCCGCCTGTGTCCCCAGGTCAGGGTGTTTTTACTCAGGGATATAGGGAGCCTGAATTGGTAGTAGGCATACTACCAAGCATCCTGTCTGGTATAGCCTGAAGACCATCAGTTTGTGTTTGGACTCATAAGTCAAAGTCTGGTTCAACTCTTCTATTTTGTTAATTTTGTGCTTGTTGGCTTCAGTCCTTCCTGCCTGATTCTTGACTGCAAAGTTAGTTTGGATGAAAAGATTCTTGGACTTGTAATCAACTCACTTCCTCACATTTGTTTTCCAGAAATGGCAGAAACAAAATGGTATCATAAGAAAATTGACATTGAAGTAATTAAAGACACTCCTTATCCCCATTAAAAAAAAAAAAAAAAAAAGGGTTTAACGTTCCCTGACTCTTGGTAATGTGACCATAAATTTCTTTTCCTTCCAGCCTCACAATAATGTTGCCCACTACTTTTTTTTAATTGGTTGTCATATCACGAATCCACAAACTTTAGCCACTTTTCCATAGTTTCATCATGCATGATACATGTTACTCTAGTACTTTTGGAGCTGCCTGGCCTCACATACAGATAGATGAATTTGGATGTACTATACTGTTGATTCATGAACACTGAGCTCATGGCCAGGAGCACTAGAACTCATGCCTAAATGAAGCCTATCTAACATGTATGTTCTCTGTAAGGCACATTACAACTGTCTTCCACTTAGGAACACCATGCAGCACTATACTCAGAAACCATTTTAAACATCAAAATCACCAACAGAAAACACAAAATGTGAACAACACAGCATTAAATAGACCAGAAAAAGGACACTCATTTACATCACTGAAACTGAAACAAGGCAGAGTAGTGTTTTGTTCCACTTCAGCTGGGAACATGTGTGTCAATGAGTCAAACTTTTTCCAACTCTGTGCATGTTCACAAATGGCTATGAAAGTGAAGCTAGCATTGATTTAGGGGTTACAAATAAATTTTAGTGAGTAGGTGAATTTACAAAAATGGAATCCACAAATAATGAGGAAATACTGTACTTGGTAATTTCTTAAATGTGAAGGTGTTAAAAAGAAGAGGAAGAATTAAAGAAAAGTCTGAAGTTTCTAGAAAAAAATAGTTGCTCTTACCAGAAAATGGGGCAATAGGTTTTAGATTTAAAAAGCACCAGATATTCTATTAAAGAGTGTTTCTGAAATTTTAATGTGTACAATTACCAAGATATCCTGCTGCAAACACAAATTCTGCTTTAGTAGGTTTCAGAGGTTTGAATTCTGAATTTCTCACAAACTGCCAAATGACACCAAGGCGTTAGTCTATGAGCACACTATGAGGAGTAAGTCTTGATAGCTGTTTACCAGGTTCCTGAGTTAGGCAATATACTTAATCTCTGTGTCCTAGTTACCTCATCTATGAAGTGGGTAAGATAATATCTATACTGGTTTATTGTAGGATTAAATAAAAGAATGCACATAAGGCTCTTAAAACTGAGTATGCTACATAGGAAGCCCTCAATAAAGGTTATTGATGATAATGATGATGAAAAAGTATGCTCCCATTTCTTACATTCCAAAAACAAGCATACATACATAACAACAAAATATTCTTATTTAATTTTGCTTTTCCTTCTTTTAGTATCCAAACTTAAGTGAGTAGTTTATTACTGTTCTCTCAATTTCTTAAGCTGCTCTTCATTCCTTAGCTTCTGTTCCTACTACTCTCTAAGAAAAGGTCCCACTAGCATTACCAGAAATAAATTTTTAGGCCAATAAGATGTATTCTGCTCAGTCTTATGTTATTATATTATTAGGTATCTTTGCAATAACTGGTCCTGCTGATATTTCTCTCCTTGAAACTTTCCTTGATGTGGTAAGTTAGATCATTGCTCCTAATTTTTTCTTTCTTCTCTGAATTAGAAGTATGTATCTGAGCCCTCTACCATGTGACTTTGCAGAACCTCCCTCTAGAGTGGGTAAAATATACTTCCTGTGACACTGATGGTGGGCTGGACCACCTGACTTGCTTTGGCTGATGAAATGTTGGCAGGGTAAGAATCTATCAGTTCTAAGGCACAGTTGTTTTTTTTTTTTTTTTAATTTAAAGATTTTATTTATTTTTTGACAGAGAGAGAGAAGCAGGCTCCCCGCTGAGCAGGAAGCCCAATGCGGTGCTCCATCCCAGGACCCTGGGATCACGACCTGAGCCAAAGGCAGACACTTTAACGACTGAGCCACGCAGGCACCCCTCTAAGGCACAGTCTTAAGAGGCAATGTGTGTCTTTACTCAGGGCCTTGAGTTCCTGTGATCTGCCATTATAAAAACATCCCAGAGGCAGCAGCTAACCCTTCAACCTGGGCCCCAGAATGAAGATATGTGGGTAGATCTGAAACTACCAAGAGGTTTGGGGTCCAGCCTGGTGCAGCTTGTCACTGCTTAGATAAACTGAAGTACAGCCAGCCTGCAGACCCATGAGCATAAAAATAAATGGGTTTTATTGCAAGATTTTGCAATGTCAACGACAAAACAATGGAAAACAATGTCAACAACAAAAACTATGGAAACAGGAAAACAATGTCAACAACAAAAACTATGATAAATATCCTCGAGACTTCAGTTGTTTCACTCTCTCTTAGTTCTTAGATTTTCTTCTCAGTCTATTTTGGGTGTACTTCCCTCTAAAAAAAACCTAAAAATATTTGTGACCTTTAGGATTTGTTTTTAGGACAACATCCCTTTTAACTCTTTAAATTATCCTGGATAATCTCAGTCACTCGTGTTTAAAACTGCCACTTACAAGGTGGTGAGCCAAAGTTTGTACTCCTAGCCTGACCTGTGCCTCTCCTCAGGGACTTCAAACTCATAACTCCTGTTGTTAACTCAGTATCTCCACCTGGATATCTTATGGGCACCTCAAATTGAAGGTTTCCACGACCAAAATATATTTTCCTCCACTCCCTTAACCCTGTTTCTTTTCAGAAATGAATGCCAAGCTCTGTCCTGCCTTGAGGACTTTTAGTCATCACTATTCCTTTTTCTGAGAGAACATTGCATCTGCCTTAGGCAGCTCATTCTCACCCATTGGGCCTCAGCCCAGGTACCTCTTTAAAAGGGTCCTTCACTGACTGCCCTGTATGAAGGAGCCCTCTCTACTTATTCACTACTTTAAAAATTATAACTCTTTGTTTATTTGCTTCATAGTCTTAAAAGCATTCATACTTATTTACCTATGTATTCATCTCTCCAAATAGAATGTAAAGTCCACAAGGGCAGCAAACTTTTTGATCTATTGATCATATATATATTCAGTGTCTAGACTAAAGTTGGCAAAGAATTATTTCCCAATAAACATTTTCTAGAATGAATAAATAAGTTTGTTTTCTATTCCACATTTGCATGAATGGCTCTATCATTTATCTAATTATCCATTCCAGAAATTTAAAAGCCATCCTTAAATTCTCATTCTTCCTCATCACTGCCCCACTATCAATGATCAAACATAGACTTTTATTCTAAAATATTTCTTATCTCCACCTCTACCTTCTTTGCCCTCATCTCTACTATCATTGCTGTGTTCAAGTCTTGATCATCTTTCTCTCTGTCTATAGACACAAGCTTTGGACTGGTCTTCCTGTATTTGTTTTTTCCTCCCTGTATTAATCTGATTTCACTTGTGATAATGTCGTGTAACAGGTAACTTCTAAATCTCAATGATTTAAGTAACAAATATGTATGTCATGCTCATTAATTTGTAGATCTGTGGCAGTTTGGCTGAGTTCAACTGAGCTTAGATTCGTTCCAGGATTTGAGTCAGGCTCATCAATCTGGAACTCAGACTTAAATTAAGAATGGCTAATTGGCAGGGGAAGGAATCTGAAGAGGGCTAGAGAAAACTTACAGTGCCTCATAGAGCCTTGGCTGGGAACTGAAACATTGCAATTCTTGGTCCATATTCCATTGGCCAAACCCAAACACAACATTGATGGAATGGGAAAATTATAGACTCTAGGAGGAAGCCTTGCAACTCACATAGCAAAGGGTATGAGCATCTAATTTTATTATAAGGAGTGAATGAGGAGATGAGAATGATAATACAGTCCAGTCAGTCACACTGAATATCCTTTCTTTACACAAGTTCCAAAGAGGTCTTGGTGAAAAGCAAAACTTCATGTCACTTCTTTAATTATCTCTTCTGCAGCAAGATAAAACTCAAACCATTCCTACCTACTGCTCAGGCCTCCTCTCCTCTTCACATTTTATGCTCCAGCAACAGCAAACTGCTGGTAGTTGCTGGCTGTTCACACCAAGCTCTTTCATGCCTCTTGGCCTTTGCTCATGACATTTCTGCATGGAAATGCTTTTCTCACTCTTCATTCCATTTCCTACTGGCTAATTCCTATTCATTCTTCAAGATTCAGCTCATGCATGACCTACTGGATGAGTCTTCCTTGACCCTTCTCTCAGTTCAGTGTATCCACAATGCCTTGTGCATTTTCCTATCAAGTTGGATGGAAATTATCCATCTGTGTATATTTGAGTATGTCTTCTTTTAGACCATAATTTTTCTAAGTTTTACACAAACTTTTTAAAAATTAAAAAAAAAAGTATTCATGTTTCCAGCATCTAGAACAATATGTGACATGTAGTAGGCACTCTATCAGTTTTGTGGAGTGGGACCACAGTAATTCCTCTTTTATTGCACCAAAGTTTATTATTCTAAGCTTTAAATTAAAAAACTCTTTCTGTTGAACAAATCTGTGTTCACCAAGTCATACACTGTAATTTTAGAAAATTCAACTATATTTCTGCTTAGCTTACAACCCCAACATCCCACACCCTGCCCAAACACCCTCTCTAAGGAAAATCATCAATACAAGACCTGCCAGTCAATATATGATTAGGTGATATATTAGGTTAGATATGAATTAGATTAGATATGAATATTAGGAATATTCTAGGTCCTAGAATATTCCATTTATTTCAGTGAGTTATAGCATGGACTTTTGTTTTGCTTGGTCTTCTTTTGGTTATACTTCTAGGGTTATTAGTTAAGATGCTGTGAGAGATGTGATGCTCTGCCCACTCATGAAGGAGCAGAGGGTGAGGGCTCAACTAGAAAAGGCAAATGTGACTTTAGGGTAAGAAAGAGTAAAGGAAGAAATGATGAAAAGGAAGGAAAATCCTTCTGTCTCTAGGACCATTGATTAGGTTGCAGTAATTGAAGGACAAAATGATCCTGTCTTTTGTCTTGTTTTGTTTTGTTTTCTTTCCTTCTGGAATGAGAAGTGGCAGGCAGAATTTAAACTAAAGACTCTAATGGCATGATGACTTCAGGTAATCATTGGAAAGATAGCACTGAGGAAAAGTCTAATATTTTTATGGGCAGGAGTCATGAATGAGAATAAAGAACTCTTTCTTAGTTGACATCATTACATTACCTACCACCCTAAGGCAACAGGTAAGCAAGCCTTAAATTGTCAGTTGCTTTTATTTGCCTTTGTTAATTTCTTTGGTTCATAAGTCACCCAGTGGCAGTAAAGAAAATAATTTTTAAAAATTTTGCTTTGTTCTGTTCAAGTGGCAGAACCCAGAACTGACACTTCATAATGAAGGCTACTGTAACAGTCAGTGTGTTCTTAATTCGTGTTTGCATTTTCTCATTATGGCTGGGGGAAAGTAGCTGCTCGCTCCTGTGTTCTCTTTTACTTTATAAAGTGATATTTAGTTTTGAATTTCTTAAGAGCCATTAACTTTAGGTAGCAATGCTGATTATCAATTAGCACTGATAAACTATGAAGTTTATGGCAGATATGTTACTCTTTTAAGGTATTGTCTACCTATTTATTCGTCAATCCCTTCAATTTTTTTCTTCTCCCACATTTGCTAGCTTTCTCACTGGTCTGTGGGGAGTTTTCATTTTATTGCAAGCTGGTGTTCAGGTCATTTCAGATTCATTTATCACAGTTTTTTTTACCTCTTTCTAAACCCAGCCATCCTCTGATCCATTAGCTCAAAATCTCTTATTTCCGGGACATTTTTTTTACCTTACCTAGGGAAATTCAAAGCTTATTTCCACAAACTCATCAGAAACATTCAGTTCTTGTGTCTGCCACCCCTCTCTTATCCTCACCTCTCCTCACCTGCCACATTCTCCCAATGCCCTATTGTCACCTGCCCTCCTAGTCACATCCTCCTTCTTACCACCTCTCAGAAGTGGAACAGTTCCTCAATATGGAAAGTACCTTCTTGTTCTTCAAATGTCTCCTGAAATCTACTTCCTCCTGGCACTGGGGCCTCATCATTTTCAAAAGCAGCACCTCTGTGATTGATGCCTTTTGAACTTTTCTACCTGGAAATCTGTGACAATACAACAAGGTACTGAAGAACAGAAATAATAATGGTCAGTATTTTTTAAGCCTTTCATATGTGTTAGGTGCTGACCTCAGTGCATTATCTCAATTAATCCCTATAACAGTCCTGTGCAGTAGGTATTATACTACTTCCATTTGACTGATGAAGTTAAGTAACTCATCCAATGACTCCAATAGGGTGGAACCCAGAGAACAACTTTACTTAAAAAAATTATAATTACTGCAAAAATTGAAAAACCAAATTTTTAAGACATCGTTTGAACTACCCAGGATATTTATGTGGGAAATGGCAAGGGAAATGTAAGACTTACAGTTTAGAGATGAGCGAGGAAATATGCCAACTTCTAGGGCAAACTTGACCTAATTGCACAAGCAAATTTGAACAGAACTTCAAAACTGTGGAGTAGAGTCTGATCATGACATGACATCCAAACACTGCTAAGATACCTGTTTTAGTCCACACAACTACTATAACAGAAATATCATAGACTGAGTGCCTTATAAACAACAAACATTTATTTCTCACAGTTCTGGAGCCTGAGAAGTCCAAGATCAAGGTGCTGGCAGATTCAGTGTCTGGTAAGGACCCACTTCCTAGCTCATAGATGACTGTCTTTTGCTATAAACTTACATGGCAGAAGAATTGAGGGAGCTCTCCGGGGTCTCTTTTATAAGGGCACTAATCCCATTCATGAGTGCTCTGCTCTCATCACCTAATCAACTCCCAAAGTCACCACCTCTAAACACCATCACCTTAGGGAGTAGGTTTCGACTAATGAACTTGGGAGGGACATTAACAGTCTATAGCAACACTCCTGGGATCAGGACTCAGATTGAGATCTTTATGGAACCTAAACACTGAAAAGGTTACTGTACCCATTTTGTAATATGATTATTATTTCCAAATAATAGTTCTGAAATAAATCTAAGAAATTTAACAAAGTTCTCATTTTGTTATGATGACTATTGGCTTCTTTCTAGGGAATATCCTATTCTTGTAAAAAAATCTATTGTTGATGCTCCTGTGTTAGATAATGCCCTCAACATATGCTTAATCAGACTATTAACTAGCCTGTTACTTTATGAACCGATGAAAACAACGAGAGGCAACACTGCTGTTACTAAGTCACTGGCATCCAAAAAAATGTGGTCTCCCAGAGAGGTGAGTCACAGACTTTTAGTTCAGATTAGAAGCAGTTCCAGAAGGCAGGTGATCTATCTTTCTTTTAGACCCCATTCTGCCCCACTGTCTTTCCTACAGCAAGGAGTTCCTCAAAATTAGGAGCAGTTGCTTGTTCCTTTACAGGACAAACCACTAGGTGTTTTCTGAGAGACAGTACAGAAAAGAATGTGGTCCAGGAGATGACCAAGGAGCAGACTTGAAAGATACTCACTAATATAAACTCACAACAGCTCTCAAATATATCCTTTGCCATGCAAAGGTTTCAGTAAGTGTGAACCAACTATCAGTGTCTTGACCTTTATCTTGACCCACATCAATATTCCTCATCTTCAGAGGTGGAGCAAGTCCAATAAAATAGTTTTCAGCTTCCTTGGAGAAACATTTGGTGCTGTGTGTGTGAGAGTGTGAGTGTGCACGTGCATGCCCTTGCATGCCCTTGCATGCCTACATGTAACTTTCTCAAAGGGAAGGAATCTCAAACCCAAAAAGCATTTTAAATCATTGTCCTATTTTTCAGCCATTACCCTAAAAAATATATTTAGTTGCACTGGGCTAGAGAAAAACTGTTCCTTTTTATTTTAATTCAGTTGGTGAAATAGATTTCAGTAGTTCGGTATCTTATCTCCTATTCGGAATCCGTCCTAGAGGCTCAATACAGACAAGAGTTAGGACTTTTGCATGGTGCTTTTTACCAGACACATTTCAATAAGAAGGAACTGTTTTAGAGGCTTTTCAAGATGGCAGCATAGAAAAGTCCTGAACTCACTTCCTCCCACAGATGCAACAAATCTACAGCTACATATACAATAATTCTTTCTGAAAAAGACCTGAAGAAAGGAGCCACCTGAGTGGCCCCTTCACAACAATAGAGAAAAAGGCCACCTCTAGATGGGTAGAAGAGCCAGAGACCTGGTCTCACCAAAATCCTACTCTTGGTACAGTGATCCACAACTGGGAGGTACCTCACAAGTCAAACCTCCTCCCTGAGGAGTGAGGGGCTTATGCCCCACATCAGGCACTCCAAACCTTGGAAGCTGAGCTGGAGAGAACTCTCAAAATGTCTGGCTTTGAAAACCAATGGGGCTCACATCCAGGAGAATCATATGGCTGTAGGGAATGGAGATTCTATTCATAAAGGGATCATGTACAGACTCACTTGCCCCAGGACCCAGCACAAAAGCAGTGTGTTATCTTAAATTTGATTCTACTGCTTCATCTGATTCTTTGAAGCAGTACAAAAAAGGGAGAGAGATAATTTAAGGATATCATTTATTCAAATTACAGCCAGTCACCCTGAAAACACAATTAGGTGTACTAGACCACAAGAAAAAAAGTTCTTTCCTTTTTTCAAGTAAAATTGACATATAATATTATGCTAGTCTCAAGTGCACAGCATAATGATTTGATATTTGTATATATTGAGAAATGAGCACCACAATAAATATACTTATCATCCATCACTATACAGATGGATGATGATTCCTTCCTTCCTTAATTTCTTTTCTTTTTGAAATTGTTGATGCCAGAAGTAGCTAGTGGGAAAGGCAGATGCCTGGGAAATAGATGATCTGGGTTATGGTCCTGGTATTGCTTCTAATTTACTGTTTGCATTTGGACAATTCACTTAACATTTGTGTTTTTTCTTTTCTCATAAGTAACATTTTTGCTTTATTTACATCACAGGATACCTACCAATATCAAATAAAATAATAAATGTTGAAGTGTTGGAAAAGCTAATAGTGCATAGTATGTTAGGTTATTCTAGTTAGAAACATAGAAGTAATCAGTAACTCATCACTTTCCTTTAGTTACTACAGGCAATAATACTCCAAGATTTGTGAAGTCCATTTATTGAACAATATTTGAATTAATCTCCTAATTTCTATCACCTATACCTAGATTTAGATACCTGGAATACATGATTTATCAGTTACAAGCATGATTTTTGAAATCACTTTATTATAATTTTAGTTGACTATTGATATGATTTGTAAATTCAGGCTGGTAACTTGACCTCTTTCTCATCAATAAAATGGGGATAAGACACCTTCCTGAAATGTGGCATTTCTATAAAGTTTAAATAACATAAGTTCTGTAAAATACTTAGAAAACTGCCTGGAAAATTCTTCCATTCATACGTTCACTCATTCATTTATTAGACAATTTTTAATTTTTCAAAATGTTAAAGATAATGTGACATCATGAATGTTATATGGGTGATAGATACTAAGGAAGTAAACAATTATTAATTAAAGTTGGTGATATGTGTTACAAATCAACAAAACTAGGTAATGGGTTGGAGAATGCCTGGTGGGGCCTAGTCTAGGTGATGTGCTCAAAGAAGTCTTCACTGTAGGAGAAGCATTAGAACTGGGACTTAAATGATGAGAAGGAGCTAGTCATGGGATGACCTTGTTGGTGCATTATCTGTGGCTGCTTTCCTGCTGTAATAGCAGGGTTAGGTAGCTGTCACAGAAGGCATATTTCCCAACAGCCTAAAATATTTATTATTTGTCTCTTTAAGAAAAAACGTTTGCTGGGGCACCTGAGTGGCTCAGTCATTAAGCGTCTGCCTTTCGCTCAGGTCATGATCCCAGGGTCCTGGGATCGAGCCCCACATCGGGCTCCCTGCTCGGCGGGAAGCCTGCTTCTCCCTCTCCCACTCCCCCTGCTTGTGTTCCCTCTCTCGCTGTGTCTCTCTCTGTCAAATAAATAAATCTTTAAAAAAAAAAAAAAAAGTTCGCTGACCCCTTCAGGATGACCCTGGTTTCCTCTGAAATTTATTTTACCCACAGCAAACAACTGTGTGGACAAAGTGGCTTCGTCCATGCTGTGCTGCCCAATATGATAGTCAGTAGCCACATGTGGCGACATGAGTTCTTTCAGTATAACTAGTTCCAGTTGAGATGTCCTATAAGTGTAAAATACAAACTGGATTTCAAACACTTAACATGCCAAATATGTTAAGAATCTTATTAATATTTATACTGACTACATACTGAAATGATATTCTGGGTGTAATGAGTTATATAAAATATATTATTATAATTATTTCCACCTTTATTCTTATTTTTTATAATGTGGCTGTTATAAAATTTTAAGTTACATATGTGGCTCATATCTGTGGCTCACATATTTCTATTGGACAGCACCGATCTAGAAGAGGAGTATACCAGAGAACGGGAACAGCTAGTGCCAATGTCTGAGGGATGAAAGTAGCTCTGATTATGATTATTTGGATGATATTAATAACCCCTCAACTTGGCTACACTGTCAACAGAATGGTCAAGACTGTTTCCTGCAAATTAGAAAAAGACTTCTTTTTCTGTGTATATTAGCTCTGAATATTTAAAAAATTATGATTATATAGGAATGTTCACAAAATCCGGAAGTTTTTTTAAACAGTCAAGGGCAAAAATGTGGTTTATCACTCAATATAGCATAGTAGTTGGGATATGGAGAGTCTCCAAGTATGAGCACCTGCGTTCAAATCCCAACTCATATATTCTGAATAAACTTGGATATATTACTTAACATCTCTGTATCTCACCATTTTCTTCTGTAAAATGTGGTGAATTTGGCTGGTTATGACACTAATAAATAAGAGATGGATTGCATTTTAATTCCCATACATATTCTTTGTTTTATACATTCATAATTTATTTCACTGTAAGTTTCCTATGGAATCTTGCCCTTTTCCTTAATTCCAGGGTTAAAATCTTAACATCTTCCTGGTTCCATCTCAAATACCTTCTATTTATTTATTTGTTTATATTTTTAAAAGATTTTATTTATTTATTTGAGAGAGAGAGAGAGAGAAACAGCATGAGAGGGGAGAAGTTCAGAGGGAGAAACAGGCTCCCCGCTGAGCCGGAAGCCTGATGTGGGACTCGATCCCAGGACTCCGGGATCATGACCTGAGCCAAAGGCAGTCACTTCACCAACTGAGCCACCCAGGCGCCCTCAAATACCTTCTTTTTAATAAAATACTTTCTGATCCTCTTTTCCTTGATGCCAGATGGGGTATCTCTTTAGTTAACTTAAGGTAATTCATATTTTCTTTCTTTAAAAGAATTATTATGGAACATTTTAGATGGGGTGCCTGGGTGGCGCAGTCATTAAGCATCTGCCTTCGGCTCAGGTCATGACCCCAGGGTCCTGGGATCGAGCCCCACATCGGGCTCCCTGCTCAGCGGGAAGCCTGCTTCTCCCTCTCCCACTCCCCCTGCTTGTGTTCCCTCTCTTGCTGTGTCTCTCTCTGTCAAATAAATAAATAAAATCTTAAAAAAAAAAAGAAGAAACATTTTAGTCACACAAAATGTCTGAAGAATAATATAATGAACACCTGTGTACTCACTGCCTGTCTTAAGGATATAAAACATTATTGTATCATACTTATGAAACATCCATGCAGGAACATGTTGCTTTACTTATCTCACTCATTACTGAATAATAATACCTCTTCATATGATTATATCACAACTTATTTATCTGCTCCCTTATTTATGGATAATTTCCTTTTTTGATAACTTTCTGTCATTATAAACAACAGTTGTTATGAACATACTTATACGTGTCTTTGTGAACGTGACTAATAATTATGTGACATATATTCCTAGGAGTGTATTAATGCCCAATTGTTCTCCATAATGACTTCATAAATTTATACTCTTGCTGACAGTTTCTCCTTCTTCATCAACATTTGATACTGTCAAACTTATAAATTTTTGTCAGTCTGATGGGTATAAAGTGGCAATATAACACTGTAGTGTTTAATTTGCCTAAGCATGGTTTGAGAATATTTTCACTTATATATTTTGTCCAACCAAATTGCATTTTCCTGAATTGCCTTTTCTAGATTTTTGTCCACTTTTCTCTGGTGCTGCTTTGTTTTTCTCTTATCTAGTTATAGGAGTTCTTTATATATTCCTGATGCTAACATTTTATTGGATATATGCATCTCAGAGAACTTGTTCCAGTTGTTGGCTTGGCTTTTCACTTTTTAAATGGTTATTCAAAATGCACCAGAAAATTTTAACATATAGAAACTTGAATTTTAACATATAGAAACTTGACAATCTCCTTTTCAAGTATCAACTAATTTGACTTGTATGAGAAAGTCTTCCTCATCCTGAGGTCATGACATTATTTTCTGCTTTCTTTAAAAAAATTGTTTTTTACCTTGTTTCTAATTACTTTAAATTTATTTTTGTTAAATTGTTAGATTGAGAGTCTATTTTTTTTTTTTAACTATGGGGATAACCAACTGTTGGGTTGGATTCCCCAAGAAACAGACTCTGAGATGGAGATTTGTACTCATGTAGTTTACTGAGGAGATGCAAATTTTAAAACTGTGGGGTGGAAAGGAAAGAAAAATACAGACACAACAGAGATTTTTAAAACAATATAACAAATAAGAACATTTGAAAATTTAGATGAAGTAGAGTAATATTTGGAAAATAAGAACATGCCAAAATCATCACAAGGAGAAAATCTGACCACATCAAAACCTATTAAAGAAAATAAAATGTTTATCTAAAAGCCTTCCTCTAAAAATATCTCCTGACTCAGATGCCTTTAAAAGTAAGTTGTAAACAAATTTACACAAAACAGCGCCTGGGTGGCTCAGTCGGTTAAGCAACTGCCTTCAACTCAGGTCATGATCCCCAGGGTCCTAGAATGGAGCCCCATGTCAGGCTCCTTGCTCGGTGGGGAACCTGCTTCTCCCTCTCCCTCTACCTGCTGCTCCGCCTGCTTGTGCTCTCTCTCTATCTCTCTGTCAAATAAATAAATAAAATCTTAAAAAAAATTTACACAAAACGGATAATGTTTTCTCCCACAATTTTTTCCAAAATGTAGAAAATAAATGCTGTCTAATTCATCTTATCAAATTAGTATAATACTGATTACACAGCAACATGGAATAATTCAAATAGAGAAAAGTTCCGTTTCACAGAAAAGCCATTGATGTAAAAATCCTAAATAAACCATTGGCTAACCAAACGCAGTCATGCATTACCAAAGATTCCATCAGTCATCCATGCAGTCCTGATGGAGTAAGTGGTATCCAAATTATAATTTCATCATAACCAAGAAAACCAGAAAATAAAAATGAAACGGCCCTCTTTTCAGATTTAGCAACAGACAGCACAGCATTGAATCCCTGAGAGAAGGTAAAGAAATGAAGCAAACCTCGCTATCTTCTCTTCTTTCTTCCTGGAGGCACTTTCCAAACTATGATGTAGGGAGAAGAAACCCAAGCAGAAAACACGGGAGAAAGAGCAGAGTTTGAGGAGACTGAGGCAACTGGAAAAAGTATGTATCTATATATCTCTAAGATTTCTGCTTCTCTTAATGATGGAGGCACAAGGATTGAAATTTATGGCATCTTAAACAATGACAAAACTGAACAAAGTATCTGAGAAAAATGTTTAGAATTTCACAGAGAAAGAGAGCTCGTGAGATCTACAGAGAGGTCCCTTCAAGTCTTGGGCTGAGTACTCACGGAACTTGTGTGGGATGAATGCCACGAAGCTGGGGAAAGAGACATTGGAAAGCAGACAACTATCAGAGCTCCCACAATGCTGAGAATGTGCTCCCATAGGTACAGGGAAGTTGTCTCAGGAAACATGGAGAATTAGGTAGATTTCTTTTTTTTTTTAAAATAGGAGCTAAATTGGCCCTAAAGCTCCTTCAGACTGACCCAGACTAACTTGAAAGCAAGGACTGCAAAGATTAAATGGATTCCCACTAAACTAAATGCATCCAGAACATTTTCCAACATTCATTTAAAAAAATCCAAATAGTTAACAATATGAAATTAACCATGTTTAGCATCTAAAAATGCTATCAGGCATGCAAAAAAGCAAAAAACTGTGACCCACAAGAAGGAGAAATACCAACTGATGACAGAAATAATATAATTAGCAGGAAAAGATGTTAATACAGCTATCTGAATATGTTCCATATACCAAAAAATGTAGTGAACACATAACAAGGAAAGAAATAGAAGATATTAAAAAGACCTAATAGAATTTCTAAAGATGAAACATACATTTTAAATAAAACATATATGTACAAAGATGAAATAGTATTCAACAATAAAAAGGAATGAATTACTTATATTTTCAACATCAATGAAACTAAAAACATGTTCATCAAAAGAAGGAACACATGAAAGTGAACGTAGTGTATGGCCTCATTTATATGAAACTCTAAAAAGGCAAAACTAATCTATGGTAGCACAAGGCAGATTATTTCCTGACTTTAGAGATTGGGATAAAATCACTGCAAAGGTATAAATATAATTTTTTTTGGTGATGGAAATGGTCCATGCTTGACTGGGATGGTGGTTTCAAGGCTATATAAATTTGCCATTACTCATTGCACTGTACACTTAAAATGGACTTACTTCATTGTATATAATTTTTATACCGAAAAAAGGTGATTTAGAGAGAAAAATACATCATGTTCTAATGCAGTTTAAGAATGAAATGATGGTCAATTTTAGGCAATATATCCATTTCTGATAAAACTGATAACACCAGAAACAGAAGAGAATGTCCTTAACTTCATCAAATGATAAAGTTGAATAAAACTCAAACTTGTGTGAAACATCATATTTAATGAAGAAACTTTAGAGGTATTCCCATAAAGGCTAAGATCAGGGCAAGGATGCCCACTATCACTGCTATTATTTAATACAATGATGAAGATCCCAGCCAACTTTCTAATTAGGAAAAAAGAAACAAAGTTTAATCATTGGAAAGAAAGAGATAAATTGCCTTTATTTACAGATAATATATTTATCAATATTTAAAAAAACCCTCTACATACAACCAATTCTCCAATTACTCTAATTAGAGAGTTCAGCAAATTTGCTGCATAAACAGATGAATACTATTCCTCTATATAGCATGGAGTTGACAAACTATTAACTGCTGGACAAATCTGGCCATCACCTGTTCTGTAAATAATCTTTTATTGGAACATAACCATGCCCATTTGTTTATATATTGTCTAGGGTTTCTTTCTTGCTACTATGGCAGAGTTGAATGTTACAAAAGAGACTGTCTGGCCCACAAAGCCTAAATTATTTACTATCTGGTATTTTACAGGAAAAGTTTGCCAACCCCTGCTCTAAAGCAACAA
Source organism: Eumetopias jubatus (assembly GCF_037043125.1). Taxonomy (NCBI): domain Eukaryota; kingdom Metazoa; phylum Chordata; class Mammalia; order Carnivora; family Otariidae; genus Eumetopias; species Eumetopias jubatus. The sequence goes on along the minus strand of NW_028274810.1, from coordinate 26,695,585 downwards.
TAATCAGATAGAAAATATAATAGAAAAAGAAGACACAATTTACAAAAGAAACAAAAATTGTTATATATGTATAAATTAATGTAACAATAATAATTAATGCCTTTCTTAAAGGACTTAAAAACAGATTTACCTAAATGGGAAAAGATTCTGTATTTATGGGTGGGGCAACTTATCATTATAAGAGATAAATTTCCCTTCACTGAATCTATAAACTCAAGGCAACCCCGGGAAAAATTGCATATGAATCTTAGAAACTTGGCAAACTCCTCTTATATTTCATATGGGAGAATAAAGATCCATAAAAAGAAGAGTGAAGACGGATAGTTTCCCTTCCAGATATTTAGATGAACCTCAAAGCCATTTAGTGAAAATAATACAGTGTTCACTAAGAAATAAGAATTCCAAAGGAACATAACTCAGAAAGAGATCTATTTATATGTGGGAAAATGATAAATACAGCACTATAAATGCATGTATGCAGTATTTAGAAAAGTGTGTTTGGAAACTGCTTATTATTTATCAAAAGATAAATAAACCCAGATCACTAATTTGCCCTGCAAATAGTACAGTTCTGATATAACATATATCGAAATGTAAAAGGTAAACTATAAAACTATTGGAAGAAAAGGAGGAAAACCACCCTGTAACTTGGACCATGGGTGGGGAAAGTCTTCAGTAAAATTCCCCAAAGCAAAACTCGTGGTATGAAAAAACCCAAAACATGAATGGATTTTGCTATATGTAATTAACTACTGTTACATAATGAAGGATGCTGTAGCAGATAGTACATGGTACATACTATTCAATTATATAATATATGTAATATATTATACTCACACATAATGTATAATAATATATATGACAGGTATTCCTGCAATCACAACAAAAAATGATAAAAAATAAATTCAAAACACGCAAAGCTTCTATATTTACAATTCATGGAAAAACAAGCTCAAACTGATCATAAGCATCTTAAAACTCATTAGTAGTAGGATAAATACCACAAAAATGGAATAATAATTTGCACCCATGAGATAAGCAAAAATTATGAATAAAACAAAATTTGTAGGGAATATGAGGGAATGGGGACACCCGGCATTGCTGGTAAATTGCAGCTATTTTAAACAACAATCTGCAGCAATTATGAAATTAAGCACCTTCTCATACTTAGGGGTAATCTGTACTGAGTGTATGTACCTCCTGAGTGTATATACTGTGTATGTGGGCATCTTGATTATGGAGTTTCTGTTTATTCCCACCTACCCTGAGCCCATCCTTAATGAGTATGTCCTCCTCCTTCCTGAGAATGTGCACATCTCTAAATCCTTGCTGTGTATGGAAACATGCTTCAAGCACGGATTCATCCTAGTGCCATATGTTCATCCTTGCTGAGTACATGTGCATGCTCTCTGAGTGGGACTCAAGAAGCCCACTCTCGGTATAGAGGAATTCGTTCATAGGTTCCTAAGAGGACATATGAGAATCTTCATCATGTTGCATAGCAGGGAATTGGAGGTGCTCTAGTTGGGGAATAGTTAAGTAAATGTGGAAGATGCACACTTTAGAATACATCACTGCAGTGAGAAGCTACAAACTAATGGTATCAGAGATAAAGGGATGCATATAAAAATTCTATTGAAGGAGTAAGGTAGGAGAAAGCAATATTATTTATATAAGTTCAAAACACATACATAGGAAACACTATTTTAAAAGGATACATACACAAAGACACAACTAAATACATTAAAATAGATACTTAGTGGGGTACAGGAAGATGAATGGATCAGGATCTAGGATGAAGGAGGAAGGGAATAAAATAAGAGAGGGGCCTCACATCAACGTGATGGCTTGTGCAGATATAAGCAAGTGCTCTGCATAGGCAATAAGGTGAATATACCCACTACATTTATGAAGTGTAGGATGATGAAGAGGAATACAACTAACTCAACTTTTTGTAATTTACCCAAAGAGAGAATTGAAATCAAAAATGAATGAGAGAATTGAATTTATAACGCATGGACATTCACAAGAAGCATACTTTTGACATATCTGAAAATATATTAATAAAGCTCTCTGAAGGTATTTTAGCACATCTTTACCAAAAATTGTATGAGATAATTCAGTCTATCCTGACTAAATACTTTATTTTGTTTGTATTTAGTTAGAATGATCTCATCATAATTTCTAATCCAATTTAAATGTATTTTTTCCAAATTGCAGTAAATACACTTTGCAAAGTCATTGTCCCTAGATGGAATTAAATTACTTACCTTGGTAATGGAGAGTTACCAGAAGGATGTAAATGAGTTGTTAACATGGCACTTCATTGCCACAATAATTTAGAGCCACTAGCTAGCTTGATGTGTCTGCAATAAATGTTTTATTATTTAGGAAAAATACACTATACAAGTTGCAATGTGCCATGCTCATTCATGCTGTAAATCAACAAAGATCAGCAGACTGAATAGAAAAATGAAAAGCTTATTTAGAAACTGACATAAGCTTTCAGATGAGCAGGGATGGTTGAAGTTAACTGCATTCATTTTTCTTTGCTTGTCATAGTTGCCACTTGAATTTCACTGCTAAAGATAGAAGATAGTTTTGCTTTATGAAATTATATCCACAGAAACAGTGTTTGCATTTATATAGATATAGTCATAATAAAGTGGAATATAAAGAAGCCACACTAAAGTAATAGTAGCCCCAAATTTATGAAGTGTGGGATGGAATTTGCTATCTCAATTCTCTAGATTCAGTGAAATTGTTCTTTGGAGATCAAAGCTCATGTTAGAAGCCATGGCATGACTTTACGCCCTGGGACTGTAGAGTAATTGCCAGACAGTACAGTATAAAACACCATACGTGTAGCATTGGTAAAGCACCTGGCCTTTTTTCCCCTTATTTGCTTTGTTCTTATTTTGACAAGCTCAAAATCCCAGAAAAATTATCTCTTGGCTCGCAAACCACAGAGTGCCAGCCACGGTGGCAAGAGATCAGCATCAATTTCTGAAGCACGGTCCTCACCCTGACAACTCCTCCACCCTCCCTGAAGTAACCTAGAAATTGCCACAACTGCGTGCAGATGATGTCCTCTCTATTGAAACAGTGAAGAGCCAACTCCTAGCTGTTGTCTCCCTTTCTGCCATGAGGAGACAGTGTCCCAGGCTACCAAATGCCAAATTCTTTTGTGTGAGTCACATATGAATGACATCCACCGGTCTTAGCGTTACCTTCATAATATCATCAGTCATCCGTTAAGTCCATCAGCCTCACATGTTACTTCATAACATAATAGTGACCTTTCTCTATATAAAATTAATCGGGCGATTAGTAAGCTGATGACTACCATATTAAAATGAACTCTTTTGGAGACAGACTTGCCACAGATTTCAGGACTTAAAGCCTAAGTTTAAAAAAATAAAGTTCTGTTATTGATTTATTTATGATGGTGAAAAGAAATGAGAATCCTAGAAGGAAATCATTTAAGTAATAAGGGAAATGTAGCTAGATGAGAAAGACCTATTAGCAGTAAACAGCTGTGTGGTGAGTTCACATGAGGCTCATCTTGTGGAAACCCAGGGAAAGGCCCCAGAGGTCATGCAAGGCATAGAGGCTATCAAGGAAACTCTAGTGATAAGAGAATGCAGAAGAAGACTGAAGCTGTATTTCTAGGGGAAGGCGGGTGTAATTTACACATGGTAAAATGCACAGGTCTTAAAAGTATATACACTTGGGGTGCCTGAGTGGCCCAGTCGGTTAAGTGTTCCACTCCTGATCTCAGCTCCGGTCTTGATCGCAGCATCGTGAGTTCAAGCCCCCATTGGGCTCCATGCTGGGCATGGAGATTGTTAAAAAAAAAAAAAAGAAGTATATGCCCTAGTCCCCCCCTTATCCACAGGAGATACGTTCCAGGACTGCAAGTGGTGCCTGAAACCATGGATAGTACCAAAGTTTATTTATACTATGTCTTCTTCTATACATATATACCTATGAAAAGTTTAATTTATATATTAGGCAAAGTAAGAGATCAACAATAACTAATAATAAAATAGAACGATTATAACAATATACCATAACAAATGTTATGTAAATACAATCTCTCTCTCAAAGTATCTTGTGCTATATTCACCCTTCTTCTGGTGATGATGTTGAGATGATAAAAGGCCTACATGATGAGATGAAGTGAGGTGAATGATGCACGCAATGGGACAGAGTGTTAGGCTGCCATGGACCTCTGAGGATTCATTAGAAGAGACCACAGTTGACTGACGGTAACTCGAACTGTGGAAAGCAAAACTGCAGATAAGGGTGGACTACTGTAGTTCAATGAATGTAGGCAGATATATACATCCAACTCATATCCCTATCAAAATCTAGAACATGGCCATTACTGTAGGAAGTTCTCTGTACCTCTTTCCAAATAAAATCACTCTTTTCCATAGGCAACCAATATTTTACTTTCTATCACCAAAGATTACTGCTGTATGTTTTTGAACTTTATATCAATTGAAACATAGATTATGCATACTCATGTCTAGCTTCTTTCATTCAAGTTAATATAGTTAGGATTCATCCCAGCTATCGACAATATAACTAATCCATTCCCTTATATTCTGGAGAAGTATTGTATTGTGTATAGACACCACAATTTGTTTACTCTTTCTCCAAAAATTAATGAATACTTGAGTTGATTCCATTTTTTGGCTATTATGAATAAAGTTGCTATAAACACTCTTAACACGATTCTTTAGGAGGACATAGGTTTTCTTTCTTTTGGGTTAAATAACTGAGTCAATGGACATGTATATGTTTAACTGCCAAACTATGTTCCTAAATGTCCCCACCAGCAATGCATGAGTTCTGGTTGCTTCACATCCTCACCAACACTTGGTATTGTCAGTTAAAAATATAGATTTTAACCTAAAAACAACTGAGACAGAAGTAATTCAAAATTTAAAATTACTTGCAATTATTCACAACATACTGGTATGTCTCAAAGCATTATTATAAGCTATAAATATAGAGGTGTGCTTTACGAAATTAGTATTCATTCATACAGTGAAATGAACTTTATTGGCATTCATCTTTACCTTCCTTTGATAAGTCAGTGTTTATATTCGCATTACCTCAATGAAATATCATGAATTGATATTAGCTCGCTAAGATGAATACCCACATCTTTAGGATGCTGAACTATAAATGTATTTAGAATTAATATAGAGCCTGGAAAAAACCTATCTTTTTCTAATATTTGTTGTACTCAATGTCTTAGATGTTGCAAGAACTCTGGAGACATGGAAAACTAAGAGGTAAGAATCTCTTCAATGAGGAATAATTATAAAAGAATTTATCCCTGCTGGATTCTAGTTTTCCTTTTTGAAAATAGAAATGATGCGAGGGAGAAGATGAGGGAGAGATGCAGGGGGAGGGGAGAGAGATTAATCTGGGATTCATGGCACTCTAGGGGGTCTGTGTAGAACATCATAAGTCTGTGGTCTTTCTAAAATATTATGCAATATTTAGGGTATATAGTGCATCAGAATTTCTGGGGCAGGGGGAAGGAGTGTGTGCTCAAAAAAGTTTATGAGCAAATGACTTAAAAAACCTTTCTTCCATCTTGGTACTTTCTAGATGGTTCTGCTACAAGAGATTCTGCTTGCCCTCTGCAATTAACTCCTTTGGCTGAGTGAGGCCAGCTGCTGGGAACTCATGTTCCTAGAAACAGCTCTGGAGCATGTAACCAGCAGGCTTTATTATGTCATGTGATTTCAGTCAAAAATTTTTTGAAAATCACTCCTTATGAACAGAGTAGACTTAAGTCTGGCAGTCCAAAGTGGATGAAGTTGTTGATACTTATTAGGAAGAGGAAAAATCATTGTGTTCTATTTCCACTTTGATAATAAAAGACAGTCTTTCTGCCACAACTATTTTGTGAAAATAAAGTTGAATGCCTAAACACATCAGAGAACACTCTCAGGTAAGGTTTATGAACCATGACTAACCTTGTCTCTGTGCATTTTAGCACATCCTCCCAAGATGCCCCAATGTGCCTGCTGCCCCAGTTTAATCTGAAATTAACCTTCATGATGCCATTTGCTGTGTGGCACCTGCCTTTGAGTGGTGTCGTTGTCACATAGTGATTTGGTTCACTAGTTCATGGTGTTCATTTGGACGAGTTACCACTAATGTGTCTATGCTTCAGTATCCTCCACTGTGAAGGAGAAATGACCCTGCTAACAGCATGCTTCCCTGAGGTGCTGTGATGGACAGACAATACAATTATTGTGGAACATTTTACCTGATGCAAAAAAAGGAGTTTTTATGGGAAAGTTATATGACCTTCTCCCTGGCATTACATAATGGTTCAGAGAGCCTGGTTATTGCTTTATGAAAACATTTATTTAGAAAATGCCTTGACAACCTTAAACATACAGTGTTTTATAGTATAAAATATTAAAACTACTTTTATTGCTTTTGCTGCCATCAATTATTATTGTTTTTATTACCACTGGAAAAATGTGAAAGAAGACCCACAATGTGGACAGAGTAAGATGTTCAAAATTATAATGAACCAAATGAGCCATAATACATTATTACAGCCTTCCCATTAGCTCAACCATCCTGAAATCTCCACAGGTCCTTATGATAGATGTGGGAATAATATCTAAGACTCTCCTTAACCACACAAGAATAAAAGACAATTAAATGAAGGCTATGAATTTGATTTCAGCCTAAGTTACATTAGGTAGCTGGATTAGAGTCCAATACCCTATTAATAGAGTAATGTGATGTCACTGTCCAAAGTATAATGACTTTGATTAATTGGAAAACAACTAAAACTGGAACTTCAATTAACTAGACTTCCCCAACCCCTTTCAGAGCAGAAGTTCATTTAAAAAGTAATATCTATAATTTAGGGAAAAATTAAATAAATAAGCAAATCCAAGTTCTAGAGGTCCTAGAAAGAAAGCTGCATGATGATGATGATGGTGGTGGTGGTGGTGGTGGTGGTGGTGGTGGTGGTGGTGGTGATAAACTGATGATAAATTGAGTTCTGGAGCATTTACCTTCCTTAGACACTGCATTAGATCCTTTATAGACATGATCTCTAATTCTTTTTTTTTAAGATTATTTATTTATTTGAGAGAGACAGAGTGAGAGCACAAGCAGGGGAGAGGATCTGAGGGAGAGGAGAAGCAGACTCCCTGCTGAGAAGGGAGCCTAATACGTGGGACTTGATCCCAGGACCCTGGGATCATGACCTGAGTTGAAGGCAGACGCTTAACCATCTGAGCCACCCAGGCGCCCTGCGATCTCTAATTCTTACAAGAACACTTTTATGTTATAATGCTGACTCAGTAGGTGAAAATACTGATAATCAAAGAGATTAAAACTTATATATGGTCACTGTTAAGTCACCAAGTCAGGATTCAAATCCGATTCTGTCAGCCCCATTGCTTGTGGGCCTTTCCACAATAGCAGCAGCATGCCCCACTGGAATTCCAGTTCTTAGGAAGCTGACATAAATAAATTACAAAAACAAGAAATTCTCTACTCAGATATATTAGTTTAAACAGAATCAATGATTTTTAGTGGTTGTTCTTTTTGGTAGGATACTTCAGAAATTTTAATAATATGCTTTATGACATTATAAGAGGTGGCTATAATAGGCGATATTATTCAAACATGATTATGGAACACTTATTTAGAGAAAAGAGAGGGAAGCGATTTTGCAGGATCAGCATTCTATGGAACCCAACTGAGAAATATTTCACTACATCCATCTCTACCTGCATCTGCAGACTTATGCTCAAAGTACTGAATCTGAACACTGGAATATTCAGTATTAATAAAAACAAAATTTAAATACATTCACTATGTTTTACTTAGTAAAGAAGGAAAGACTCTTAGGTGTCTAAGATTTTTGATAAAACTCTAAAAGAAATACTTTTCTAGCTGACCAGAAAATGCAGTTAACTGGAATGCATCATGCTTTGATTATGCTGATTAATTTAGGTTGCACTGAGCAAACTTGAGAGCCCCATTATATTAAGAATTATTGTTTTCTACTTAAAATTTAGTGTGAGACAGTGGCAGGCACTGTTGATTGGATAAGTCAGTAGCCATTCCCCATTCTCTTTGGCCTTGCCCCTTTCTACCACAGAGTGGGAAAGAGTTCCATTATTCCTGTTCACTTTCCCAGTCTTCCCTGAAACTAAAGATGGCTACAGAGTGCACATTGGACACTGAAGCATAACTGTAAAGCTTGAAAATGAATTCTGTGGAGGACTAAAGACATAAATAATAGCCTAAAGAATGCTTTTTTTTTAGACATACAGTCAGTTTTTAAAAATAAAACTTATTAGGATATGATTTGTGTACAATACATGTCATCAATTTAGGTGCACAATTTGATGAATTTTGAAAAAATGTCCATATTCATATGACCACCGCCACACATTAGATAGAACCTTTACACCATTCCCAAAACTCTCTTATGCCAAAATACCTCTTTCCCCATCTTTTGCCATTACCAAAGACTGAGCTGCATTCTTTCATTGTACTTTTGCCTTTTCTAGAATTTCATATCAATGGAATCAGACAGTATATAGTATTTGGTCTAGCTTCTTGTCTTTAGCATAATGCTTTTGAGATTCATCCACCTTTTATTGTGTATCCATAGTTCCTTTCTTTCCTTTCTTTCTCTGTGTGGACATACCAAAATTATTTCATCCATTCACCAGTTGAGGGACAGTGGATTGTTTGGTTATTAAGAATAATGCTGCTGTGACCATTCAAGCATGCATCTTTGTGTGGATGTATGTTTTTATTTCTTTTCAGTGAAATACCTAGTACTTAGATTATCTGGGATCACTTTGATACTTTAAGCAATACTTTCAAACCCATATCCTGCTGAAGACTCTACCCAGTGCCCTCATGTTCACAAGTCTATTTTAGCTGGTAGGACTACAAACTATTTCCAGCTTTCTGTGAACTCTAGATATATCTTGGTGTATTGCTTTCTGGTGGTTTTTTTTCTCAGCCTTGTAGATGTTTCCACCTAATGCACAGATCCTTACTCAGCTAAAGGTTGAGGGGACTTCTATGTTGTTCTCCAGAGCAAACCTCAATGTACAGCTAGCTCCCTTCTTGCTCATATTTTGACCTGCCAATCTAAATGATTCTGTGTTCATGAATTCTGTATTCTCAACTCACCAAGACTGCCAAGTTCTGTGTGGGTCCCCTCACTCTGTGCTGTGGCCTGTGAACTGCTTCCGGGTGGTAAACTGGTGCAGTTTTGGGGCCCACTTTATTTACTTTCTCTCAGGATCACAGTCCTGTATTTCCGGCTGTCTGATGCCTTCCTGGTTATGATGAGAGCATAATTCCCTAGACAGTTAAGCCTTCATCATGGAAGTGTAAGTTCATGTGTCAGTTTTTAATTAACTGTGATAATGGGGTAGAGAAATGCCTCAACATTCTACTTACTTCCTAATAATAATGTGGAATGCTGAGTGATCTGTAGGGAGAACTGTTTCCAAAGCATTCTGGGTAAGAGTGAAATCAAAGTGTCATACTTAATTTAAAAATTGATGATTTATATACATTAGTAATAGTCCATAATGTATGTATAATAGTACCACATATTTTACATGCATTATCTTGACTGAGCCTCCTCACAATCTTAGCCTCATCACAGTCTTGATCTTTATTTTGCAGATGTGGAGAGTGAGATTCAATGATGTATACTGACCCAAGATCACAAGAGAGCAGATTGTGGAAACAGTTTACTTAATCAATTAACTCAACCCACAAATATTTGCTAAGCATCTAGTCTGTGCTAGGCACTGGGTTGAGGTGAATATGTAAAGATTTATAAAATAATTTCTACCCTCAAGTAATCAACATCTTGCAAAGAAACATTCAAAACAACACAGGATGCTAATTAGTTCTTAGAGGACAGATATCTTAGAGGACAGACCTAGAGAGGAGGTTAAGAGAAAGTAGTATCTACATAATTTAGGGGAAGGAGACAAATCAGATTTAAACAAAAAAGAGAGAGAAAAGAGAAAAAACATTCCAACGTAAAGAGGTCCCACGTCATGGCTCCTCCTTAGCCCTTTCCAATGTAGTTTCAAATTTGTTTCTCTCCTTCTTGCCATACTATTAAGAATAAGAAATTCTCCTGGTTCTAATGACTTCCAACACTGAGCTAATAATACAAAATTTGGTTTCTTATCCCTCCCCTGGCCCTCTTTTTAATAATGAATAGTGTTCATTTTACTTGAATTTTAATAATTAAATGATGGTATGTCATTGTACTTTGCTGATAATTCTTCTTTCCCAGAAATAATGTTATGCTTTTTTCCAAGTCCCTGTCTAGGTTTAACAATTTTTATGATCCAATTTCATAAACATTCTTGAGTTCTCTTTTGATACTAGACATTGTGCTAAGTGCTTCAAGGGATACAAATATGATTAAAATACATTTCCTCTCCATAAAGTACTGATAATCCAGAGGGTGACTTAAATAAGTACATGACTGGTTATACTACAAGTGAAGGCGAGTCTGTTAAGAAAAACACAGTGTTCAAAGGGAGTTCAAAGGAAGAAGATATTAAAACTTCTTAGGAAAGATCTGAAAAATGAGGCTTCATTGAGTTTTGAAGAATGAGCAATCTTGATAGGGAGAAAGAGGGGAAGAACATTCCAAGCATGATAAAGTATGTAAATGCGGCACAGCTTATGGACTGAATGTATACTCCCTAAATTCATATCTTGAAGCCCTAAGCCCCAGTGTGATGATGCTTGACAGGTGGGGCTTTGGGTAGATAATTCGGTTTAGATGAGGTCATTAGGGTCAGGCTCCCCTACTGAGACTACTGTCCGTATAAGAAGAATAAACGAGCAAAGTGGTAGAGATAAGAACAGAACCTTGAAACCTGGATGAAGAACTTAGTATGCATTTTGGTAGACAGTAGAAAAACACAAAGGGTTTTCCAGAAATGATGTGAAGAGAGTGGATCTCAGGAAGATCATTTTGGCTACAGGATGTATGATATATTGGAATTGGGAGAGATATTTTGAATATGATGAAAGCTGGAAGGCCAAGTGGTAGTTAATACAGAGTCCTATGAAAAAAAAAAAAAGATACTGTAAAAGGATTATGGTTGTAGGGATGAGAAGGAGGGCCAGGTAGCTACAAAAGGCATTTCCAACCAAGTGGATGTTTGACAACCAAGTGGATAACTACAGATTGTAATGTATAAGGAGAAGGAAGAAAAGAACAAAACTGAGATAGGTATATTGAATGAATGATGATTCCATTTATGGGAACAAGGAAGTCTAGAGAAACTGGGCATTTAGGGGCATAAAGCATTGGTAAGGCATCTAGGTAGAGAGGTATAACAAGTGGTTGGAAGTGTGGCATTGGAACTTCAGAGAAACACTGGGCTTTGTGAAGAAAATATATAAAGTCCTTAGAGGCAAGGACTGAGAGACATGAAAAGGCCTAAAAATCACTAATGACCGTTTCATTGACAATGCCTAAAGTTCTAGAATTTCTCAGCTTTCTGTAATATAAAGCAACCATTTTTTCCACTAGTGACAAAAAATATAAATGTAGGGGCACCTGGGTGGCTCAGTCGGGTAAGTGTCTGACTCTTGATTTTGGCTCAGGTCATGGTCACAGGGTCGTGAGATCAAGCCCCATGTCGGGCTCTGTGCTGGGTGTGGAGCCTGCTTAAGATTCTCTCTTTTCCTCTGCCCCTCCCCCACTCTCTCAGACACTCTCTTCCTCTCTAAAAAAAAAAAAAATATATATATATATATATATATGTAAACTCTCAGTCATTATTTTAACTGATTGTTAGATGTTCTATGTTAAAACTATTTGTTATTTGATATAGCCTAATGGGAAAAGTTAAAAAGGCTCTGACTCAGTCTTTATAAAGTTGTAAAGGTTCTGAGCCTCTTAAGCCTGGCTTTTCATCTGTCAAATGGAGTGCTCCACCTAGGATTTTTAGGATGATTGAATGAGCTAATGGTTGTAAAGGACTTAGCACATTGCCTGTAGCATGGCAAGAATTAGATAATTATAGTATTATTGGCAGGTGTACAGTAGTATGTTTTGTAAGATGGTAAACAAATATCCTTGATTCCCTGAGACTGGAAAAATAAGAAAATGTCTTAAATTTACTTGTTCTTAGATAAGGCAAATCTAAACACCACAAAACAACATGCTTAACAACAATCCAATAAGAAACCTGAGTTGACAGTAATATGAATTATTAACAAAAAAACCTGCACAATTTCCTTTCTAAATCTTTTTAAGGAATAGCATTGATAAGCAGCTGCTTTTATTATGTGTTAGACTTCCCAGGGGTTTCAGATAGCCCCATGCTTTCTATAAGTTTCATTTTTGTAGGTATTGTAATGACCTGCTGACTTAGAGTAATGAGATGATTTGGAACCTTTAGGTGATTATACACCACAAATGAAGGTTAAATGTTTTGCTACAATATTCCATCCATTTGGAGATATAAACCATTTGGAGAAATGATTTTAAAATGAAGGAGTGACTCTTTCATAATTGTTTTGTCTTTAATTGTGTACTATTTACAAGACACTGCATATCTTGAGTAATAAAATAAGTGTAAATGTATTTAAGAAGGTAGATAGGGAGGTACAAGTGTGTGTGTGTGAGTGTGAATGTGTGTACGTGTATAATTGGGAAATTAAGCCTTAACTCACATACACAAAGCAACGCAAATGGCATTTTTCTGGGAGAAAATATCTTACCATACATTGTACTCTTGAGTGCTGCTATTGTCATAGAAAATTACTGAACAAATATTAGTGCAGTCTATGCTTGGGAGAATAAACATTAAATGTTCCCCCAAAGTATTTTCCAATTATCAATCAGTATATTTAAAACAAGGACATCATCTCTTACACACACACACCCAGACACACACACACCAGTTCTGCTCAGAGGTTAAAAAAAAATGACATATGTAACAACCAAAAGACAGGTTGCCTTCAAAAAGTGATTCATGACATTGGAGAATGTATAATTGATGTGTGTGGTTGTCTGGATGGTAAAATAACAATGCCATCCATTAGAGATGAGAGCTCTAACAACTCAGGCAGGGAGGCAGTACGTATTTTATAGGTCATCTGGGTTCCATTTGGATCTACAGGTTGTTATTCCTTCTCCATACTTGAAAGCATTTAATGGATTATTATAAAAAGAAAAAGATGGTATGCAATAATGGTTTAAATTGAAGCTCTGTGTGTATATCACCACTGTGTGACTCCTAAATGAGAGCTTCATTTTTAAAATTCTCATATGGCATGCTTGAAAGTTTGCCAGTGCATGAAGGAATCAAAACAATGAATTCAGCAGCAGGAAAGGACGACATAGAATTCTGGGGAGAAATGGGGTTTCTTTCTTCCTTTCTTTCTCTCTTTTGGCATCCATGACTATAAATAGTGAAAGTTCATCAGAAAAGGAAATTGCAGAGATTTCTGAACCTCAAATGAGCAGTAATTGGGCAGTGTTTTTAGAAAACACATTGATTCAGAAAATGGGATATAAGGACAAAGTTTAAAACCACCACAAAACAAGCTGGGGGAAAAAGATCTTGATAGTAATTGCGGGTGAAAATCAAATCAAACAGCAACTCATCTGGAAAATACCTCCTCCTTTCTGAAATTGAGATAAGCTGCAGGGTGGAGACTCTTTTCTGCATTGTTAGCCATGAGTATAAAAGTTTATTTCTGCTTTTAATGAGTAGTATTTTAGAAATGTAATGGAAGATAATTTTACTGGATTTCCCCAAGGAAAAGCCTTGGCCCAATTATATTGGCAATCCCAGCCATTCTAGTATAATGCACACAATATACATGCATAGAAACGAGTATTTCCAGTTAAAATAAAATGCAATGGAATCTGAACACTCAAAAGCAATGAAAGCACAGAAGGTGGATCAGGAATGATGACGTATTATTAAGATACTTTCAGCTTATGATGATGTATGTTCTAAAATGAGGCTTTCTTCAGGGTAGTCCAAAGGGACTGACATTTCTAAGAACAAACTTACCTCTCTGTGATTTGGAAGTGGATGGTGGGATGCAGGAAGGAGAGTGTAGTGTAATTAGCTATTTCCTTCGTTCACCTATCAAGCAGGCTCCATACAAAATACTTTCTGTTAAACTATGATGTTGGCACATTCTGCATTTAGCTATTATAAACTGGTTAACTCAGGGCTTAACACCAAAACATGAAAGGCCTAATTCTCAGTCTTTTAGGTAAGTTTGTGCCTTTCATAGATACAGTTAGTAGTCCTTAGATGATTTTTGGTGGAAGAGCTTATTAGTTTTTTCATGTGATATTAGTTTTATCCTAGTGATATTCATGAATGATATCTTTTTTGAAAAGTATTTAATGATCTCGCATTCTGAACCAAGCACTGTACCTGACACTGAGAACATAAAGGTGAATGAAATAAGATTCCTGTCTTATCGTCAAGTTGTTCAGAGTCTACAGAAGATTGACATGCTAAGTACAATATTATGGGATAAATGATCTTACATCTAAGATGTTATAAGGCAGAAAAAAGTGGCTCAGTCACTGCGCCAGTGTCTTCTACAAAGGATGGGGAGTTCTGGGAGCTGAGTCTTGAAGGATGAATAGGGAGTCACCAAGTGAAGAAGTAGGGACATTCCAGATGGAGAAAGCCTGAGACACTCAAACATACCTGGTGTGAGAGAGCATGGGGTACACATGGAAAGGCAAGCGATTCAGAGTGGGGGGGCCCGTAGGACCGCTTTCAGGAGTGACAGCAAAGCAAGGAGCTGGAGAAGCAGCTCCAGTGCTGAGTGCTGAGGAGCTATGTGACTTGCTGAAACATCTGTTAGTAATGTAGACGCTGGTGAGGGGTTCTAGGCAAAGGATTCCATTTCGTTTTACAAAAGTAATCTTTTATAGAGGTTAGCTATCAGAGGAGAGCTGAAGAAGAAAATGGCAAGAAGTAGAGCAGGGGAGACGAGGAAATGTATTGAAAAAGATGAACTGAATTTGGTGAAGAGGAGAAAGGAATTATCAGATGATTCACAGGTTTTTAGTTTTTGTTTTGCAGATTTTCCTGTGAGGTTCTGTTTGAAAAGGGTGGGTCACCTCTAACTGGTAATTCTTAGCATGATAATAGTGTATAGAAATGCAAAAGACAGCTCTAGAAAAGAACCTTGTCAAGCCCCCCTCCCCAAGGACTTGCTTCTGAACCCTCCCTTCTGGTGGGGGAGTACATTTAGAATTTTGTCATCTTGATGGCAGCCTGCACCATCCCTCTTGCTGAAACCATCAGTAGCACCTCTGTTAAGTGTGATGATCAAGTAGTCTCTACAGCTCAAAGACAGAACTCTTCCAACCCCACAGCACATCATGGCCAACCAACTCTCAGCTTAAATGAGGAAAAATTTGACATACACTACATGAGAGAGATGAGCTCTGAGGAGTGGATGAGTCAGTGGCTCTTTCTTGATTGCTTTGTCTTTGTGCGTTATTTATAACACACTCATTGGGGGCAAGTATTGCACTTTGGAGGAAGTTGTCTAATTTCTTTATGTGGAATCTCTGTTTAAAATAGGTACAAATTCACAACCCCTTATTTGAAATGTGTGGGACCAGAAGTCTAGGATTTAATTTTTTTTTCATGTTATGTTATATTGTGTCATACCATGTGCTGTGTTATGTAATATCCCAGCAGGTTCTGAGATAGCATCTATTATAACAAATGCATTAATATCTCCGGGGAGAAATATGAATATTCATGCTAAGTGGTATCCACAAAAACTATGAAGAGCCTCCTCTCAATTAAGATCAGGTTTTAGTGATGAGATTTGAGTCAAACTTATTTAAAATCTTGGTGGTTTTTTTTGTTTTTGTTTTTGTTTTTAGAACTTTGCAAGATTCAGGGATTGCAGAAGAATTGTGGACTCTATTTCACTCTCCTTTCTGGTTAGTCTGACAATTTTCGACTGGTGTAACAGAAAGGTGTCAAAATCAGTCTAATTTCTGGAAACTCCTTTGAGCTGGAAAGTTGGTGGGGGTATTAGAACTAAATACCTGTGCAGAAGGTCTCATTACCAATGCCAAAAGTTTAGAGGTACAAATATACTGAAACCTGGGTGTGAATTCTATGTCTATAATCTTATCCAAGAAGTTATAACTAACTGCATATATGGACATTTTGCTCTGTACTCAAATCCTCTGAAACATTCAGGATCAGAGGAATAATTATGGTGAATTCATCCAAGCCTCTGGGTAAAACTGTCATAAAAGCTAAAGCAAGATCAATTTTTATACAGGAAACAATTCAGTGGAAAGAAAAGAGCAATGAGTATTGAAGAGATACAAATAATAAGAATAAATAACTAAGGATAGAAATATTGGTGTGAAATAAATTGATGAGTCAAATAAGAATAAATTAAGGATCTCATTAACCATATCTAATTTAATTTGGCATTTAACACATTTGAGTGTATGTGTTATGTGTGCATGTGTGTGTGTGTGTGTGTGTGCACACTCACACAATTTTCCCAATTGCTAACATGTCAGAGTTGCTGGTTCTTAAATTAACTCAGTGCTCTTGAACTCCAGATTCCAAAGGGAATAACAAACGATATTCAGGATGAACCCAAGCTTCCTTGAAATACAATGTACTCTGACTGGTCACACTCATTCTTTTCATGTATATGTAGACTTTGAGTCTACTCCTTTCAGGTTTTTTTTTGAAATGAATGGGTGCACTGGGAACAAGACAGGCACCTACTAGATTATTCCATGAGATGGCATCCAATTGTCTCGTTTTTTATTAGTCTAGCCTTAAAGAAAACCATTTCTGTAGAGGATTCTCTTTAGATCTGATACCAGTGGAATGTACTTTGACATAAATCTCTAAGACTTAGGGTTCCCCCCACCACTATGATGCATTTGAAAGTAATACAGAGAAGGTTGAAATATGGCATCTCCCTTCAGAATACTCATGTGATTCTATCACTCCTCACTCACAGGCTGGGGTCTATGCTCAGCAGCCATTGGTTAAAAGAAAGCTGAGTTCTGTGTAATTTTAAAATATTCTTATCTCTAGATATTCCTAGAGATAGGTTGAACTGCAGGAAAGCTTTCACATTCCTCTTTCTCTGCAGTATTGAATGGATGGCAAGCAAAATGGAAATTTCCTCTTCATTTTTGGTTCAGTCCCCGCAATGAATTTAAACCAGTGATTCTACTTGTTCATCTGATTCTCTAAGTCAGCTTTAGTACGGAAACCAGAACTCATGGAATTGTGGCAGCTGAAAGGGCAAAAGCGAGTTGTTTCAAGAACTTTCAGGAGAAAGCCTTTACTGGGGAGGGGAATCTTCCTTCTTGTTCCATGTGCTCAGAAGAGCTGCCTTATCAGACATCTGCTTTACTGATGATGCCGATGGCACTAACGAACAAGGGGACAGCATCTACTTCTTTAAGGAGGCTGGCTATTAATTTCTGTTCTCCTGCAAGGTAGGAGAACAATGGATGGAATGACAGGAATAATTAAGAGATAGAGCACAAATTCAAATACTGCATAATGCAATCATTCAACATTGTTCAGCTAGTTATGGTTCCTTACCTTGTTGCCTCTCCTATTTCCCAATATTATTCACTACTATCATTTATTATATTTGGGCCTGCAGAATTATCAGTTTTCTCCTTTATAATTCACAGAAGCTTCAGGTGCTTGCCTATTCTGCTTTTGCTTGACGCAAAATTGAGTAAAGTCACTGAGACTAATAATGGCATATAATTAGACCCTTTGCCGTGGACTTTTAATGAGATTGCATATATATTTTGGGAATGTATGTAACATATAACCAAATAATCACACAATTTCTTTTCTGCTAGAAGAGTGTTTTTCAGGCATGCCTACTTTAATATCCAAATACTGTTTAAAATATTTGAAAGTAACAGACACAGTCATTCATATAAACATGGATTAATAAATACATGTCATTATTTATCACCCATAAAATGGAAAGTTTAGAAAACCTGTAAATAATCCCTAGTAATAGTTCATGCAATTTCATGTTTCTCTTAAGGCAAGCCGAGGTCAGAGTTTTTATTTTACCCCTCCCACATTCCCAGTGCCAGAATAAGATTGGGTATGAATTTTTTTTTTCTAAAAGAAAGTACTATGATTTTTGCCTAGGAAGATAAAAATCATAAAATCTTCTTGATCAGGCTTTGCATGCAGGAGGTACTTAATAAATGAGATAGCAATGCATTTAGCAGTAGAGCTAAATATTTTGACTCTGGGAAATTATTTTATGTGATTTCTTTGCCCAGATATATTCAGGCCAGTACATTGTAAGTGAATCCATACCAGGTAGCTTCATTTCCTCTGCACAGTGATAACTGAAAGTGGAATGGCTAGATTATATACAGACTCAATAGCAACAATGTCTACACTGAGGTATAGGAATTCTTTTCTGAGAGGTATGCATTCTTCTGTTCCTGTGGCTGCCTGAATTCTGTCAGAAAACCTAGTATTTTTCACCTGGAAGGGTTAATACAGTGTTCAAAAAATGTGTACTGACTTGCACACATCAGCTAGAGCTACAGTTAGATCCCAAGACACATCTAGAACAGTGATTCACAAACTTTAATGTACATAAGAATAAGCTGGTTTGCTTGCTAAAAATGCCCCTCAGGCGCCACCTGGGCACAAACTAGGACCCATGGCAGAGATTCTGATTCACTGGGTCGGCCGGCCACTTAAAAATTTGCATTTTAATAGACATCTCCAGGTAATTCTCCTGTAGCTTGTCCCTGGATAATATTCTGTGAAACACTGCTTTAGAGCTCACAGGCTACAAATAATCATTTGTTTCTTCATCCTTTCAAAAGAGTTTTTCATATTTGTATTTGAATGTCTATGCACATATGTGTATATAACAATTATGAACACATCCCCATACAATGGAGGTATGAGAGAGCTCTGGAACTGAAAAGAAATAAATCACCGTGACCCAAATGAGCATGTGGCTACATCCAAGACTAAAGTGTTTATATGTTTTTGTTTTGTTTTTTAAATGAATGACTATTCACCCTACTCTAGGGACTTTTAACTAACGATACTACATTTTTAGAAGGCAGACAGCAGGAGTCAGCACCCACTAAAAAGAGATAACTGTATTGGCTTTGCATTCCTTGGGGGACAAGCACTCCTCTTTTCCTACTCCTTGCTTGGGGATGGGCAACAATTTCGTCTGTGATTTAATGAAAACTGCCCTCAAATCAAAGCGTTAGAGGAATCATGCATTTCATTTGATTCACTCATTAGTTTTTCACCTGAGAGCCTCAGGTTCTGTCACGCCCAAGGTGAAGGAGCAATGTTTCTTTCTGCCTTTTCGCCCTCCCTCAACCCAAGAAACTTGGATTTTCATCAGGTCAGTGTGACTCACAAGGAAGATTTCCTGTAAGGTGCTGCAAGAGTATCTTTCTAGCTTTGATATGTCCCTTAACCTTTATTCCCCTTTGCTACTCCTTTCTCTGACTACTCCCTTCCTTTTTTCCACCATCCTCACTATAGAAGCTGTATTTGAAAGAAATACAGAAAGAAAGATCAAAACAAACGTCCTATAAATTCAGCAATAGATTATTCACTTTCTCACAGTAGTTTACACCAGATGGAGCCCAGTACCTTTGTGGATTTTTCCTTCTTTTTATCATGAGTAGAGATTTGCACATGCCTACCTTTGGGATGTGAAATACCAGTGAGCTTTTGCAGACCTTCCTAGACAAATAAGGCAAACTCCCACCAAAGGAAAAAAAAAAAAAAAAAGCCTTCTTCACAGGTATAAACCAAAGAAGAATTATTTTAAAATAAATCCAAGAAGAATTCAAAATTGGAGGGAAAGTGAGCCTATTAATTAATGACTATTTTTTCTAATTTTCAGCACTGACGTTAAAATTCAAAGATTCTTCACAAGAGATTGTATTACTATGACTTGTATTTCCAGAAGTGGCAACAAACTGAGAAGGATGGGAGAGAGACAATTTCTAAACAACAGAATTTTTTATCACCAGGTGAACATATAACATTTTTTCTTTAAATTCAACTATTCTCTTTGTAATCACAAAGGTTTTGCATCCTAGAGAGAGGCTGCAATATTTCCCAGAGTAGCCATGCTGCAGTGAGAACAAACTTGAAGGCATTAAATTTCTCCTGCATTTCATTTTATTAATGGTACTTGGTCATGGATGCTCAGCTTGGGGCTATGTATTATTATTGGGCCTTTGGTCTCTTAAAAAAAATGCCTGAAACCAAGCATTTTCTAGGAGCAAGATCTAATAGCAATTAATAATGTTATTTTATGATTAAATTAAATTGTTTTCCAGGGAGCTTAAAAATTCCAGCATCACATTTCATTTTACTAAAACTCATGTGTAACTACCCTTCTATGTGGAACTAATTATTCTCACCATACTTTCCCATAATTCTCATGTAATATTCAAAATAATTTTGTGTGGTAGTTCTTAACATCCCCATTATAGGTATGAGGAAACTAAGGTTCAAAGAACTTCAGGGGAGGAGAAACTCTACTTCTACCCTCTTAGGTTCAGTTATAGAGTGCTGCAAATTAAACTGACAAAATGCAGATTAACAGAGAGAAAAAGGACTTAACCTATACGTGCAACTCGCATGTGGGAGAATACAGAGACGAGTAACTCAGAGGAATGGTTAGAATTTGAGGCCTCTGTGCCATCTTAAAAGGTGAAGAGGAGGAAGAAGAAAGGCAACATATGGTAAACCAGAAGATTTTTTTGGCTGGATACATAGATTTTGAGGATAACAAACAGAAGATAAGAACGTTTGTGATAATGTTTGTGTATACAGGTATGAGCAGTCTTTCCATCTCCTTCAGGCCCATGGAATCCCTCTGGAGAAAAGATTGGTGGTGGGTGCTTTTCACATTCTCCCTTCTGGGAGGAGATCTACCCTGAAGAATAATTTATGGCAGCATTACTTGCTTGCTGCTTTTTGTCCGGTGAGCTCTGGGGTTTCTTTCTTTCTTTCTCCTTTCTCTTTTTCTTTCTTGCTTGCTTGCAGTTGTTGAATCTCAAATGTTTTCAGCTTAAAATAATCTGTATGCCAAAGTGGCATATTTTGTGGTGGCATATTCTGATGGCCTTCATAAATAAATTGTTTGAGATTAAAAAGCAAATTTATAACAAAATAGACCACAAGTAGATCTACTGACTTCTGGTCTAATATTTTTTCTATATGCTATTATGGAAATAGTTTTTCTTCAGCAAGGAAGAAAGGGGTAAAGGGAAGAAAAAAAGACTGAAGGTGGCAGAAATTTTGCTAGCATGGTAACAAAAAACAAAACATTCTCATAAGAATAAAAATTTCATGGGTGCCTGCCTGGCTCAGTTGGAAGAGTTTGTGACTCTTGATCTTGGGGTTGTGATTTCGAGCCCCATGTTGGGTGTAGAGATTAGTTAAAAATAAATAAATAAACTTAAAAAAAAGAATAAAAATTTCAATCATCTAATTTCACAAATGTATTTTTGAAAATTAATTTCAGTAATGACCACTCAGAGTTGAAAAACAGACTGATGTGTAAGGCAGTGTTCTGTTCCCAGAGAGCCATAGTATAACACGGTTATGATACCCCTGCTTTGGGTAATCAGACAGACAGGTAAAAACTTCCAAGCATTTCTGAACCCATGATTCTGGCCTTCTGGTAGTTCTTTCATTGGATATGGAAAATCCAGAGAGGCTGTGTCAGAAAAATTAGAAGAGAGCCCCCATATTTAAACCTCTGCCCCAAGAGCCTTACTTATCTGGAACACATGAGTGAGCAGACTTATAAAATCTCTTCAAAGTTTACTTTAAGCCTCCTCACACATATGCAAGTCTGTTGTTGGCTCTGCTCCCCACTGCTACAGAGAAACTGAGGACAAATGAAGACTTCAGGGAAGTTAGACAAGCAAAGTGGCCTCTGCTGGTATTGAGGCTAGACTGAGTAGAGAAGCTCATAAAATCCAGTTTATCCACTGGCTTCTGGAAGAGTGCCACTCATGGCAAAGGGCATGCTGTGTGAACAGTCACATTGCAAACACTGTCCCTGATGGTTACGCTGAAAGTAAAGTACAAGCCAGAAAGCAACACCTTGCTGCAGATAAATATCATCATTGATCAGCTGGTGAATAAAACATTGAATTGTAGGAAGGATGACTTAGGGATATTGCTTATTCTACTGCCTCCTGGGCTTCAGCCTATTCTTGCCTTTGGGATCAGCCATTACTTCTACGTAGAATGCTCTTCTCCCAGATATTCACTTGGATAATTACATCACATTTATCAAGCCTTTATTCAGCTCTTACCGACTCAGTGAGGCTGACCTGACCACTCTTAGAAATTCTAATTCCCACTCAGCTACCTCAGGACTCTCAGCCCACCTTATTTTCATCAAATTTTCTTTTTTCTATACTAACTACCATATAACATTCTATCTATCATCTATCTATCTATCTATCTATCTATCTATCTATCTATCTATCATCTATCTATAATCTATCCATCTATCCACTTATTTTTTAAATGTCTTTTCTTAATGTCTATATCCCCCTAGGAAATAAGCTAAAAGAGACTGTTGCCTTTTACTGTTCCTTGCTATATTTTAAGTACCCTAAGTGTTCAATAAATATCTTGTTGAATTAATCAAACCATGAATAAAGAAGTTGTGAATTTGGCAGTTTTATAAAAATCAAACATTTGAATAACTGAGATCAACTGTATATAATACACAACAATAATTTATGTTTATAATGCTGATCCTAAGGCATGTGAGTGCTTAAGAGCTTTTGAAAGTTTTTTTTTCCATAAAATGTTTAACACTTTTTAAATTGGCACTTCAACTTATCTGGAAAAATAACTTCCATATTGTATTGGAACATACCATTTAGTAATGATATTAGCTTATAAAACCACACTGATAATGTGATGCAATGGAGTAAGAATTGAAATTGAAGACAGGACTGCATTTCAATTTGTACTCTATCACATTTCCCATAACTTATGTTGGGTAAATCTTTCTCTTTTTCCATCCTTTCTTCCTCTCCTCCTTTTACTTTCTAATCTATTTCATTTCTAAAACACTTTATAGTTGCTTACAAAAACACATAAAATTCAGTAAGATTATAGATTATTAGATCAATATACCAATAGATAAATCAGTATAAAAAGTTTTTAAAAAGCAATGGAAAAATAAAGTTAGGGTAGCTGGAAAGATAAAAGAGAAAGTCACTGCACAGAAAGCCAGGTCTTACAGCCTATTCTGACTAAGATGGGACATTACAAAAAATTAGATTTGAGTTGCCAAAAACTGGAAGCATGATCAGATATACATTACACATTTACTAAAAGCAGTCCCAACTCTAACATTCATGGATCCCGGGGCAAGACTACACACAGAAGCCCATACATGTCCAAATAATTAAATGTTAAAATCAATCCAGCATTTTAGGTAAATTATGTCCTTCTAATTTGACAAAAACACCTTCAAATAACAAAGCTGAAAAATTTTAAGATGCTATACCTCGAGAGATTAACACTATAAAATGTTCCTGAGTCACCAGATGCAATAGTTGTGAATACCCTTGCTAGTTCATGTATTTCCCAAGAACCATGAATTGGAATATGAAGCGAAAAAGGAAAATGGATTCTTGGTACTACTGGGAAATGCTATTTTGCTATCCAAGAATCTATTGCCTATATTTAAGTGTCAGAGCTCACTATGCTAATGCTGAATTTGGATCAGGAGTGACAGAGACACCAAGTATTCTTCAGAATGTGTTAGATGCGAATGGCTCACTAAAACGTGGGGCCCAGGGCTCAGGCCTCTCTTGCTAAGTTTAATGACCATACTTGATTAAAGATATCAATATCTCAGGAGAGGAAAATCCAGATTAGAGAGAGATTTCTACTTTAAGTCTTCAAAAGGACATCCTGAATGATACCATCTAGGGATTTCCAACCTAATCATTAGAATAGCCTAGGAGATTCATTCAGTAGATCTGGGGTAGGGTTTAGAAATTTGTGGTTTTAAACATCTTCAGGGATGATTGTGATAGTTGTACATACAGAAGTGGACAACATCCTCCATGATATTCCTGCATAATACATTTAATAGTTACCTTGGTGGAGCCATTTTTTTCTCATTCAGAAATGAGGGATAATAATGCTACTTCTTATGTGGCAGGGTTTTAAATATTATGTTCACAAAAGAAGTGTGTGCAAAAAAGACCAGACATTCTACAAAAGTTAGTTAAGTCTGTGTGTCTGAAGCATGTGAATCTCATTAGATGTTAGGATATGGATTATTTATGTTTCACCTTTTCTTTTGGTGATTGACAAAAATTAGTTTTAGACCCTTGTTTATATTTCCTGCTTACAGGCAAAGTTTCTTCTTTTGAAAAGTTGGGACAGAACATAAAAATTCTAACTTGGACCACCTTTTACATGTACCTCTTTTATCAAATTATTAATCCTATTACTCCTAAACTCTGAATACCCATATAACTTCATAATTTAATCTTATTTTAATATGTTCAATAAAAATGTTTTTATTATAGATTGATATTTTTTGTAGAAGCTTAGATGAAACAGATCATCAAAGAGAAGAAAAGACATATGAATAATCTCACTCTTCAGAGATAATCACTGACATATTTGGATAAAACATTCCAAATTCTTTTCTGTAAAATATTTATTACACAGACATGTTTTTTAAAGGAATCATACACATTTTAAAAATGTTTTCTGTTTAATAGTACATTAGGCCATCTTTCTATCTGTATTCCATTTATATAGCTTGCATGATCACTTTTTTGAACAAGCAGCGGGGAGGGGCAGTGGGAGAAGTAGACTCCCCACAGAGCAGGGAGTCCTACAGATGCTGGACTTGATCCCAGGATCCTGAGGTCCTGGCCGGAGCTGAAGGCAGCCCCTTAACTGACTGAGCTACCCAGGTGCCCCTGCATGATCATTTTTTAATGGCTACGTGATACTCAGCTATATAGATATGCTAAAATGTATTCGACTAATACCAAACTATTGGACATTTAGCTTTTTGCTTTTCTAAACAATGCTAGTTGAACATGTGTATATACATATGCATTTGCCTATTTGTCCAATTATTTTCATAAGCTAAGCAGCAAGAGAAATTGCTGCTACAATGTCCAATTGTTTTCAAAAAGTCATATCTAGTTAAATTTGCAATATATGACTAACACTGAGAATTCTTTTTTTTTTGGTCTAATAAGCAATAGATGATGTCTTTGATTTGCATTTCTTTAATGGTTAATAAAGCAGTATTTTTCTTAATTTATCAATCATTCTTGTATTTTTCCTTTTGTGAATTAACTTACATCTTTTGTTCATAGAAAAGTTTATTGCTCACTTTTTTTATTTCTAAGATAGTTTTTTATATGTAAAAATGCTTAACTTTTTTATAGCAAATGGCAAACTCTAGGTAGAATATCAAGAGCCCAAGTGATATGTGGCCTAAGGGCTTTTTTTTTTTGAGATTTATTTATTTACTTATTTATTTAAGAGAGAAAGCGAGAGAGAAAGAGAGAGAGAGTAAGCAGGGGGAGGGAACAGAGGAAGAGGGAGACAAGCAGATGCCACACTGACAGGGGAGCCCAACACAGGGAGCTCCATACCAGGACCGCGAGATCATGACCTGGGCTGAAAACAAAAGTCAGATGCTTAACCGACTGAGCCACCCAGGAGCCCCTGGCTCAAGGGCTTTTAAAATAGAATATCTATTTCATTGAAGTTTATGGTTATGGCTACCTAAATTTTAGGAAACGCGACTTTAATCAGTTACTGTTCTTTTGTTATTTGGTTTAGTCCATTATTTCAGCTTCCCTTTTTTTCGACATTTGACATTCCTCTAGCTTATTCATCTGATGGTGGTTCTGCTGACTCAGTACCACCCTCAGCAGTCCTTGCTGTCGATCACTGACACTTCCAAAGAAAAGCTGACTTGGTGGAAGATAAAAATGCTTCCTTAGGTGGTTAGATCTCACTACTGTATGGGGTGGGGATTGAAATCAATTAGAATATGTGCACAAAATAAGATGGAAGTAATGAAATTTTAACTGAGTCTTGGAAAGAGAAAATCTGCGATCTTAAGAAAAGGAAAATTAATAAG